>NC_073236.2:130345769-130956538 GCF_029281585.2 Gorilla gorilla gorilla | reverse complement strand
GTTCAGAGCCCACTGGGAGAGGTCCAATACAAGGCCAAAAAAACAAGTAAACAGGCAACTGTTCAAAAAACAAAACAACCTTTTTATAAAATATTATGCACTATACCACTTCACATCCACCAAGATGCCTACAATCAAAAAGATCGTTAAGTGTTGACAAGAATGTGGAGAAGCTGGAACTCTCACACACTGCTGATGGGAATATAAAATAGTACAACCACTTTGGAAAACAGTTCCTCAAAATGTGAGACATGGTTATCATATGATCCAGCAATTCCACTCCTAGGTATATACACAAGATAACTGAAAACTTAAATCTACACAAAAACTTCTACAAAAATGTTCACAGCAGCATTATTCATAATAGCCAAAATGTGAAAACACCCTAAATGTCCATCAACAGATGCATAAATAAAATGTGGCATATCCATATAATGAAATATTTGGCAATAAAAAATGCACACTGACATGCAAAGATAGATAAACCTTGAAAATATTATAATGAAAGAAGCCAGATACAAAAGACCACATATTGTATGATTCCACTTACACGAAACAGGCAAACCTACAGAGACCGAAAGTAGACGAGTGGTTGCTTAGGGCTGAGGGATTTGGGGAAATGGGGAGTGACTGCTAACGGTACAAGGTTTCTTTTTGTAATGAAAATGTTCCAGGTTAGACAGCAGTGATAGTTGCATGGCTCTGAGTACATTAAAACCATTGAATTGTACACTTTAAATGGGTGAGTGGTATGGTTCATGAACTGTATCTTGATAAAGCTATTAAAATATACTGTGCATTATCTTTACATAATAATTATAGCTTTCAGCCATCAAATATGTCTGATCAAGATGAAATACAGATATGCTGTCGCCCCCAACAGCCCCATTCCATGTAGTTTCACAAAGTCCTGTCACAGCCACAGGCCCCAGGAACAAAAGTCTTCCCTAGGGCATTTCTGCCAGAGCCTCAGAGAAGACGATGCTCTCCCTTCCCAGGATCACAAGTGGAGCTGGTTTCAAATGAGCTGCTTCTGTGACAGGAGTGAATGGGCCAACACTCAAAGAAAAGCAGGATGAGAGAGGGGGTAGGGCAGTGGGATAAAGAGGGAGGGGGAAACAGGAAAGACAGAAAGGAAGGGAGACAGAGATGAAGAACACAGTGTTTATTGTTGGACTATGTGTATCCAGCCATGTTGTCTAGCTGAAGTGGGTTTCTGTAATTTGCTTTAGGGGTGTCCTAATATGTTATTTCATTACAAACTATTTCCATATTTAACTGATGAACTTTCTGAAGATCTATACCCAAAACTAAATCCCAGGCCTTTTTTATTTAATAAAAAGACATATGAAATATTGGAAAGAGCACACAAAACTCAATGGTTAATGAAGACAGACAGACTTAGATCCAAATATGAGTAGTGGGCTTACCTAAGCGATGCTGGGTACATACCACTCAACTTCCCCAAACCTTGGTTACCTCTGTAAAGTGGAAGCGAGCCCAGGTTTGGTTTCCTCTCAGATAGGCTGCTGTCCGGATTAAGTGAGATAACCCATGGCAGGGTCTCAATACAGTACCTGGCACATGAAAACGCTAATGTATGACCCACCATTATTAGCAGTCAACTCGTGATTTACCACAGACATATTTATAACATAGGAAAGTTTTGTTTTAGAGCAAAGATAGTCTGAGTAAGATGAGTAGGTAAGACCTGGAGAAAGCTGTACTACACTTCACAAAAAAATATTTCTCATTCACTTGGAAAGCATTATTCTTAAGGTATGTTAGAAACTAAACTTAACAATGGTAAACACAACAGCCAGAACCAAAAATGCTAATTCATAAAAATCAATTCTAGTTCTTCGCGAACCTTGTCCAATATATACTTTGGTCAGAGTAACTTCTTCTTAGCCTTCCGTCTGTAATCACTTTTGGAAACCACTCCTCACTTGCAAATAGTCAGCTCTAGACAACTGTTTAGATTGCTAAGCTTTCTTTGCTTCTATGACACTGCGTACTGTTGCACCCACCTTGGAGAATTCCCTCCATCCATCTACTTCCAGTGGATATCACTAACTTAGCTCAGAAATAAGATCTCCCCAAAAGTGACCATGCAATCAACCCACCTCTGAGTGTATTCATTCATTCAACAAAGATGTAGTGAGACACCTACTATATGCCAGGTACTGTACCAGGTGCTAAAGATGCAGAGGAGAATAAAACAGGTACCTCTTTTCTGTGTTCTCATTAAGGACCTGTCCCTTCCTCCTCAGAACACAAACCACTCTGATTCCCAATTTCCTAATTACTTTTCCATAACCCCTCAGAGACTCTAAGCAACCTGAGGGCAGGGACCATAGCGGATCTGATTTTCACTGTATCACACTGTTTGGAATAATAAGTCATGGAAAAAAATTGAAATAGAACGAGGTGTGTGCACAGAATAGCCACAATACAACTATCTGCAGTCAGAGAGACTCATGCATAGCAAATTCTGAAGTGTGTAAAGGCACAGACTTTACAGGTCACTGAGACTCCCATCTGTGCAGAATACAGCCTGCCACTGAGGTCCTGGCTGCATCTAGAGCTTGATCCAAATTATATGATACAGATATGAAGTCATATGATACAGATGTAAAATACATATTTTCATAAATACATATTGTATTTTCATTACAAATATATCTAAAGTAAGGAAGAATAAAACCGCACACAGATTAGCTAAAATGGAAATTTCTTAGATGAAATGCACCAATTCCATACTCGAACTACTATAACTCACCCAATATGAAACAGATAATTTAAATAGCCCTGTAACTGTTAACGAAACACTTTGGAATTTAAAATCTAGAAAAAAACATCTCTAGGCCCAGATGGTTTTACTGGAGAATTCTATCAAATGTTTAAAAAAGAATTAATACCAGTTTTACACAGTCCCTTCCAGAAAACAGAAGAGGAAGGAATATTTCTCAATTCAATAAAGGGAGTGTTCCAGACTTAAGGAGACTAAAGAGACATGCGAACTAAATGCAACCTATGATTCCAAACTGGACCCTGTTGCTAAAAAGGACTTGATGTGATAACTGGTAAAACTTTAAGTCTGAAGATTGGATGATAGAAATTTACTACTTTCCTAATTTTGATGGTCATTTTGAGATTACACAGAAGAATGTCCTTTTTTGTAGGAAATATCACAAAAGTATCCAGAAGTGATGGAGCAGTGAGTCAGCAACTTACTCTCAAATGGTTCAGGAAAACATTCTCTAAATTGTACTTGGAACTTTTCTGTGAATTTAATATTGTTTTAAAATAAAGAAAAATTATTTCCGAAAAAGATAATATAGGAAGATATCTTTACAATCTCAGCATACAGAAGACTTTCCTAAACTAGGTACAAAAATATCACAAATCATGAATAAAATGTTATAATTTCAATCACATGGAAATTAAGAACTATGAATAGAATATTATTCAGCTTTTACAAGGAAAGAAATTCTGACTTTTATGAAGTCCCATAACATACCTCACATGTGAAAACATAAATGAACCTTGAAAACATATGCTAAGTGAAATTAAACCAGTCACAAAAAGACAAACACTATAGGTTTCCACTTACACGAAGTATCTAGAACAGTCAACTTCACAGAAACAAAAGGCCAGGGGTTGGGGTGAGGGGAAAATAGGGAGTTGCTTAATGAATATGCAGCTTCAGTTCTGCAAAATGAAAACGTTCTGGGGACCTACTGCTCAACACTGTGAATATACTTATCACTACTGAGCTGTGTGCACTTAAAGATGGTTACGATGGCAAATTTCATGTTTATTACCACACACATATATACGTTTGCGGTTAACACTACGAAGAAAGCAAGGAAATGATTAACACAATATTCCAGAAGTCATTCCTCTCTGGGATGGGGTCTAGAAAGGGCATGCAGGGAGCTTAAAAGGGTTTTCCTTAAGTTGGAGCGCAAGTGGCTTTCATCATCCTCTAAAAGCATACATTCTCTTGCAAATCTAATTTCTCAAATCAACTCCCCAGAAAAGGGAGGATGTACTAGTACAAAAAGCTCTAAAAATAAACAAAGAACTAGGGGGGAGGGAAGGGAAGAGAAAAAATCATAAATTCTTCCAATATTATTAACTTAAATTCTCTTTTCTGAATAATAATGAATCAATTTCCACAACAACTTAAAGTTACAAGTGGTATTGGCCAAATTTTATTTAATTTTACATAACTACCTTTTAAATAGGGAGCCAAATAATATCAGTCCTTCAGCCTCCCTATCTTCATTACCAAAACAGGAGGAGTCAGACAGGAAAGCCAGTCGCCCCCAATGGTCTGAACAAGGGGAAGCAGAAAGAGGCGCTGAGGGCCAGTGTTCTCCTGGAGAAAGAGAAAGAAAAGCTGGCGGCTACACAGAATGCAGCTTGTTCAGAGGCCTCCCACTCCTGACTAGTTTCCCTCTAAGAAAAAAATGTAAGGCTCAAAATATATGCATATAGTTCCTCAGGGGAAAAAAAAACTAAAATGTCTAGTTCCTTTTCTCAACGGCTTTAAGATATGCAAATCAAATTCTTCATCTTCCACTGCTCAACTGGCTATATTAGCTGAGAGTTAGGTCAGACATAGACAGGTCACACTGATGCTGATTGAAAAATCATCTACATTTTACCGTTTTTTCACAATACTTTCAGGGGGAAAAAAGTTTGATTTAAATTTTTTTCAACATTCGAATCAAATTACCACAGGTTCTTTATTCTATCAAACTAAATTCTTATTCTGAAAATACACGGAATTCTTTAAAGATAAAATGTGTGACCCCCAAATAGAATATTGAGACCTAATCTATACCGGAACTCCAGACTCACATCTTCAATGGTCTACATGTTTATACCTCAAAGTCTAACAAACATCTGAAACTTAACACAGCCCAAAGGAAAACCTTTCATATCCACCCTTCCCATGCTCCAAAAGCCACTTCTTTTCCAGTCCTCCCCGCCCTGTCCCCTAGCTCCCCATAATTATCTGCCCTAGCTGCTTAGGCCAAAAACTTAGGAAGCGTCATCCTTCAGTCTTCTCTTTTTCTCATAACCACATTCAATCCACCAGTAAGTCATATCAGTTCTACCTTCAAGTATATCCCAAATGAGGCCACTCTGCACCACACCCGCCATGACCACCATCACCGAGCCTAGACTACTGTGACCACAAGCCAACTCCCCTCCCTGATTCAACTCTTGCCCTCCACACAGTAATGAGAGCTTCTTCAGAGGTAAACCAGAGTAGCTAATTCCTCTATTCAAAGCATCCACAGCTTACCCCTATGCATAGGCTGCTCAGAATGGCTTCTTCCAAAGAATGCAATACGGAAAGTGGGAGTAAAAAGAGAAACTTTACAGTGGAGAAATCTGACAGACACTGCCTCAGCCAGGTGATCAAATTAACACCAAGAGTGATCAGTCACACTTAAAGTACATACCCTTGGAATGATGTGATGAAAACAACACTTCATCTTTGTGGTCTTCCTCTCAAACACCCATAAGCACAGACTCATGAGAAAAACATTCAATAAATCCCACTGGAGAGATTCTACAAAATCCATGACCAGTTATCCTCAAAGCAGACAAGGTCACCAAAAAAAAAAAAAAAAAAAGTAAAGTCTAAGAAACTGCCTCAGTCTGGAGGAAGCTAAGGAGACACAATGACTAAATGTAATATGGGCCAGGCACGGTGGCTCATATCTATAATCCCAGCACTTTGGGAGGCTGAGGCAGGCTGATCACTTGCGAGACCAGCCTGGGCAACATAGTGAAATCCCCTCTCTCCAAAAAATACAAAATTAGCCGTGCCTGGTGGCGCATGCCTGTAGTCCCAGCTACTCAGGAGACTGAGGTGGGAGGATCACTTAAGCCCAAGAGGTCAAGTCTGCAGTGAGCCGTGATCACATGACTGCACTCTAGGCTGGGGGAGACAGGGCGAGATTCTGTCTTTAAAAAAAAAAAAGTAATACGGTAGCCTGCATAAGATCCAGGAACACAAAAGGACTCTATAGACTGAATGTCTGTTTCCCCCCAAAATTCATATGTTGAAGCCCTCACCCCCAATATGATGGCATTTGGAGATGGGGCCTTTGGAAGGTAATTTGGATTCCATGAGGTTGTGAAGGTAGGTAGGGCCCTGGCCTGACTGGATTAGTGCCCTTATAAAAAGAGACACAGGGGGCTTGCTCTCTCTTTCACCAAGAACACATCTAGAAAAGACCACGTGAGCACACCCCCAAGTGGTGGCTGTCTGCAAGGCAGGAAGAGAGCCCTCACCAGAACCCAACCATGCTGGCACCTGGATCTCAGACTTGCAGCCTCTGGATCTGTGAGAAAATAAATTTCTGTTGTTTAATCCACACAGTCTATGGTTTTTGTTATGACAGCTAACTAATACAGACCTTAAACCTAAGTGAAAACTAAAGAAATCTATCAAATAAAGTATAGAGTTTAGTCAATAATAATTATCAATATTGCTTCACCAGCTGTGACAAATGACCATACTAATGAAACATGTTAACAAGAGGAAAAACCGGATGTGGGGTATGTGGAAACTAGCTGTACTATCTTCACAACTTTCTGCAAATTTAAAACCATTCTAAACTTAAAAGTATATTTTCAAAAATCTCATGGCTTCCTATCATATTTATATTATGACCAAAGTCCTCCCAGTCTTTTCTACTCAGCATCTAACACTTACACCTTGCTCACTCTGGCCTACCATGTTCACCTTTACAAGGGTTACACAGGTTATGAGTTACACAAGTGTACACATTTGTCAAAATTGGTCAAACTGCATAATTAAGATCTATGCATTTCACCATATTTAAGTTACATTCGATTAAAATTTTTTAAAAATATATGATTGCCAAATGAAAACTCTGATGACCTAAAAAGTACCCTTGAATTTGGCAGCTGAAAACACTCACATTTCTTTTGCTCTGGAATCTGGAATTTGGGCAAGGTTCAGCATGGACACCTCATTTTTTCTCTATTTGGCATCAGAGACTGGAATTATCTAAAGGCTTGCTCACTCACATGTCAGACAGTGGATGCTGGCTGTCATCTGGACTTTAGCTGGACCTGTAGGTTCAAACACCTACACAAGGCATCTTTATATGCCCTGGGATTCCTCACAACGTGGTGGCTGCATTACAAAAATTTTATGTTCAGTATGAGCCCAATTTTGTTTCGACATACACACACACTCTAATAAAAATATATTAACAAAAGTTGTCTCTGGACTGAAGGGTAACGGGTGATTTTTAAATTTTCTATTTATACTTTTTTATTTTATAAGTTTCATATGATAAAGATGTATTACTTTCTCAATCAGATGAGAAATATACAAACTAAATTCAGTTCCCTACTAGAGTATATAACACATTACTGAAAACACAAATGAAATTAGAAATGCAAAAATGTTAAACATATTTGCATGTCATAAAAGAAGAATTAGCTCTCAAACAGCAAAAACATTATGAAGTACCTCATTTCACCTCCCTTTTTAAGGTACAGATGAATTGAACTTTGGCTTTGTCCTTGGTTAAGCCCAAATCCCCACTATTTTGCTTTGGTTTGGGTCTTGGCCTAATATCTACTTGCTGGTCATTTGTAGCATCCTTAAATTGGTGGAGGTCAGTGACCATCTGATAGCCTAAACTACCACTATTTCTGATAAGCAAAGTAATATCAAAAATACAAACAATGCATGTCATTCATATTTATTGTTACTATATGAACATCAACTTTCAAATATGTATAAACACTCTACAGTTACCTTGGGGTGTAAAGAATAAATGACTTTATATGATTTATATATTACTATTGTATCAGTTTAAATATCTGTTTTATTACAAAAATACAATACTATAACTGAGACTAGGGAAACAAATGAGTTAATGTGAGTATTGAGAAAGGGTTCATTATATGACAACTTTTGAAAGAACATTATATCCTTTGAGCCAAATTTTTTAAGAAGTCATTAAGAGATTTGATTATTTCATAATATATTATTTGTAAGCTTGTTTAGTATGCCAACATTAAACAAAATAACCCTTAGGAGCTGTATTTGATTTTGAGTTATTTAGTTCCATTCAAATAATGAAAAACAGCCTTTTTCATGAAAAAGCTCTATTTGTGAATTCTACACATCCTGTGAGAATGAATTAAAAGGAGAACAATTAGCTCTGACACCTCAATATTGCAAGGAGAAAAAAAATCCTAAACTCATGCATAATAATATCCATAATGAATCATACACAATAAAATAAAGTATATGAAGAAAAAAGGAAAGTGTTAGAGAAAACTGGAGTATCTAAAACATGTATTGCTCTCACTAATCAAACCTGAAATTAAGTCTTAGAATGTTTTAATAAGATAGTTCCTATTGTTTTGAATCTATGGAGGGAAACAAATGTTTGCAGAAATGATTAGATGACACTGTTGATCATTTTCAGGAGTTGAAGACAAAGAAATCTTTGAGATTTGCCTCGATAACATTCAGCTTTAACTCAATGTTGATTTTAACACTAGCATTAGACATTTGACCAAAAATATGCTTTGATGAGCCCCTATTTCAGGTAATCTTAGGTAACACATTTCCAGCACACCACCTGTGTCCTTCAGTAATGCTCCTTTGTCACACCTGACACCCATCAGCCCGCTAACGTCAAATGAGTCTACTGCGTCTGAAGAAATGGTATTTTGGGCATGCCTCATGGGTTCTATCATTGGCTCAACAGGATAATTTATGAGAACATGCTTATTACTAAATTAGCCATTTTATTTTCACTACATTTTAGTAAACAATAGAGGCAAAAAAAATCTTCAAATAAGTACACCAATACTGCAAAACTCTAGAGAGGACAACACTTAGAAAGTGAACTTTCAAGATATGGAGCTGTATCATCCCAGGAAAGCTAGAAATGTTCAATCATGAGCCCATGGATTTCAGAGAAGACTGAGGGCTACTGATGCCTAATGTACAAATACGCAGGTGTTCATAAGCCAGCCATGTGCAAAAAGAATAGGAAGTGTCCAATTCTCTGAAAGGTAACCACGAAGAAGTGGACTTATTCAGACCACTTCTGGGTTACTCCAGAAAGTTTGCAAGCATGTAAATGACAAACTCTCTAGCAACTACAACTACCTAGAAATGAAACTTGCTGCCCTAACGAAGGGAGCAAGCACTGCACCAGCAGAAGTGTTCAAATACAATCCAGATAACCAACACCTGATAAAACTTTATTTCACACAAGATGTTTGCACAAAAGGTGCAATGGCAGCCATGGCTACCATTTATAGAGTACTCATTACACACTACACTCTTGTGCACACAGATAAACTCACACAGTTTGTAAGGGATGCTACGTTGCAGAACCACAACTGGAACACAGGTTGACTCCTCAATCCACGACCTTAGTCACTATAATCTAAATATGTGAAACACGTTTGTTTTTTCATTTGCTATATCATCAAACCCTGCCAACTCGACCCTCCGCTCTCTGAAATTTGAGGCCTAGAAAAAAGCCTGGCAATCAATACTGAATGAGCTAGGCTGTCCCTTCTTTACACTGCAGTTTCCTTAACTAGAAGTTGCACCTTTGCTCCAGGATTCC
Source organism: Gorilla gorilla gorilla (assembly GCF_029281585.2). Lineage (NCBI taxonomy): Eukaryota > Metazoa > Chordata > Mammalia > Primates > Hominidae > Gorilla > Gorilla gorilla. The sequence goes on along the minus strand of NC_073236.2, from coordinate 130,946,873 downwards.
GAGAAAATTTATACTTTCTCCTTCATTTCACAAGGGCTAAACTCCAATATCACACATTTATCAAATCTGGAGATAGAGACAAAATAGGAAAAGTAGTTTAATATTTTTATATTATTTTCTAGTGGTTCCTGCTTTCAATAAAATACAAAAAGGAAAGCAATCCAAGTCCAGCCTCTGGCACTATTCCAGTCTCTTCTGTCTTTGCTGACATGGTACTAACATCCTTTTATCTTTAATATACTATTTTACTATTAATTTCTAAGAATTTTTTAATCTACTGAAGCATTTCCTACCCAATGAAATATTCATTTAAAAATTATTTAATAGATCACTTTATAATCCTATAAAGTAAAACTCTGAGTATATGCCAAAAACCTTCTTGGAATATTTCTCCATTAATTTATATTTCTTATACCTTAAAAAGAAACTTGAGTCCTTAGAAATGAATTCCTTCAATTCATATAAAAACTGCAACAATACTTAGAATTAATTTTGATTAACATATCAGAATTTCCATCCAAGTCTAATAGACAGCTGAGGCTCAATGTTTGATGCCAAGTTTACCAAAATTTTCCTTTACTATGTGGCTTTAAAAGTATTTTCCAAGAACAAAAGGTGAAGACATAACTAGTCTCATCGTACAACAAATACACAAGGGCTATAATTACAGCACCCAACATTATAAGCTTATACTAAGGACCCCTTAACTATCTCCAAAGATACTAAGTACTAGTTCAACAAACCTCTCCCCTGTCCTCTACCTTCATCTTCTTGGCTCTACTTGCAAACCAAAAATCTCTGTCACTGCTATTCTTGGGATATAGGTAATAAGAACAGCTGTGTCAGTCCTACTATCAGAAAAGGCATGCTGACACTCACAGTGAAGCACACTACAGATTAAACCTAAACTCCAAAGCTGATAACTCCAGAGTTATCACAAAATAAAACATTTTGGCCAAAAATCAATATACACTTTCTAGAAAAACGAAAAACTGACAGGGACTTATCAAAACCTTTCCAAGTATTACTTTATTCCCCTCCAGCTAGACATTTATTTTAATGTCACATACCATAAAATAGCCTTGACAATGTAAACCAATTAATAATAGTAATACTGGATCTGCAAAAAGAATAAAATGATAGTAGTGTGAAATTCCAACCTTCCACTGTAACGGGGTATTAACTTTCAAGATTATTTCCAAGATGTGATCTTCTCCAAATGAAAAGAACTAGTCAGATAAAATTTGAAACTCTTTCAGCCAATTTAAAACGGTGAAATATAAGAACTGTATCTTCAACTACTGCTTGACATGGTTTCCAAGCATTATGTAGTCCTCAGTGCCCTGCTCTGGTTATAATCTCATTTGTCAATGTTCCTTTTAAGTCTCAGAACACAAGTGTACTTCAGATTGGACTGAACACCACAAACTTAACAGAAACTGTTACCTAATTCCTGGTGGCCAATAAACTAAATCTAGTCTAGATGTGTTATCAGGGCTCAAAAACAGAAAACTTAAAATTTTACCCCAAATTTAAAAAATCCTGTTTTCACAAAAAATCCAAATTTCCATCTTCCCTTGACAAATCAGCTTTGGCAGCACCAAGCCAACATTCATTTATGGTCACCATTAGCAAAAGTGAGTAGGGGCTTTCCCTTTAGCCTGGGAATGGGCTTTCAGACGGTCATGCTGTCCACACCTCAGAAAACCCATGCATCTGCCTTTCCATTCATGTTCCTTCCCTGGACCCTCCAGACATCTGAACTTGGAATTTATGTTGGGATTAGCTATTTCGCCTAACCTCACAATCTGGTCAGCTAAGCAACACCATACAATAAACACAAACTCCCAGGGCTTGTTGATAAAATGTACTTCCGGTCTCAAGTCATTTTCTGTCTACATAATTAATTTCTAGACCTTTATTGCAGGTCTTTACATCTATCTTGAAATTTAATATTGTTAAATTAGATGCATCCAATTTTACTTACTATTTATTGAGCACCCAGTAGATAAATGGTTTTCTAACTACTTGTTCTGTAACAGGCAGCACCTCTCTCCATTCGTTCTTTTTGTTTGTTTTAATACAGATTTGTAGGTCTCGCTACATTGCCTGAGCTGATCTCAAACTCCTGGACTCAAGGGATCCTCCTGCCTTGGCCTCCCAAAGTGCTGGGATTACGGGCATGAGCTACCGTGCCCAGCCTCTCCATTGAGTTTTAACAAGTAAAGTATCACTTAGATGTTTTTCATGTATATATTGTAGTTTTAGCTATAATCTAGTTTCAAAAAGAAAATTAAAAGAACCAGAATGTTTTGTTTGTACAAGCAGGGAGCTACCTATTTTATTTTAACATATACCATACATGTATTGAACTACTTAAATATATCTAAAATTATATGTTATGTATCACCCTGACCTTCCACTAACACCTAAGTCTGGCAGAGAAAATCTCCAAAACCTGAAAAAGTTTCTACGAGATGATGGATTAAAATGGGAAGCTATGTCTTTGTCCAACGCCTAGACAGAAGCAAGGCATGCTGGTCAGAGCTTGGGACTTCCCAGAAGAATGTGGTCCACGGGGTTGGCAGCTGGCTGGTCGCCTGGCTCAGCAGAGCTTTCCCCCACTCCACAGGGACACGGGTTTACCTGTTCCTTTGAGCTGCTCTGGGAGGATCTGTCAATGACTCATCTGCTGCTGCCAAAAAGCCAGGCTTCCCTGGACTGGATGGATGGCTGGAGGACATGGAGGGTGGGTGAGATATCCCAAAGGAGTCTTTCTGGAGGGCCCTACTAAAGGGACACTAAAAGTGGCAGTCCTATGTTCTCTATCAATAAAAACAATTGTGCAACTGCAGGCTTCTTTTATCTGAATCTCTTGATTAAAATGCTCATAAGCTTCTTTTTCCAACCACACCTGACACTGTAATCATCCAGCTGAAAATAGTGGTACCTCTCAGAATTATCTTCAATTCTTTTTGAATAATCCAGCCAAAATCCCCCAAAATTCTTCAACGCTTTGCATGTCCTCAGTCTCCTTTTAAGTAACCCATTTTAAAAAGGTTTCTATCACTCACTTCTTACCTAAGAGAGACGTGCTGCACGGTCCTTCAGTGAGCCTAACCACTAAAGGCATCAGAATGCTCAAGACTCCACAGTGGTAAGAGGCACAGACCAGCTGCAAGAGAAAGCAGCTGCAGAGTGACCAGAAGCTGATTAGGGGAGCTCAGTCTGTGGAGAAGCTTGTCGGCCAGTGAAGTGAGTGTCCAGATTCCCTAGCCCCTAACCTGCCTTCTACCTAGCCCAGGAGGTGTGAGTGCCAATGAAAGACAGGAAAAGTGCACAGTTCCCAGGAAAAGTCCCCTGGGAACACCCAGCATGACCCCACTAGACCCACTAGACCGCATCCCTCAGAACCCGGCCTTCCTAACTTCCTCGGCAGGACCTGGCCCTCTCTACCAGGCTAAGTGCTCCAAGGAGCTGCGGTGTTTTATGTCTGAAAAGCACTGCATTCAACTGCAGTACCTCCGCTGTACCCTGTGTCTTGTTCACCACCTGGCATACATGAGACACTTCACTCCTTGCAAAATGGATGACAGAGAACACTCTCCTAGGCTCTGAAGAATGTAAAGCCTTAAACAGCATGGTGCCCTCTCCAGCCCCTGGAAAAGCACTTAAAGTCAGCAACACCCAAAACGCCAGGTTCTGACTCTGTGTGCGTTGTCTCCTCAGTGCTAACCACAAGTCCGTGGGGAGACACCCACTACGTGCCCTACTTTATAGATGAGGAAACTGAAGCAAATAAAAGATCAGCACCTTGCCAAGAGCACACAGCTAACAAGGGGCAGTCAGAAGCTGAGCCAGTCTATGCTTTCATCACACCAGCCCTGCGGACTCTAAACATGCTCCATGCCAAGAATGGTCCTAGGCAGACGGGACACAAAGATGAGTAAGTGGAGGTCCTTATTCTTAAGGAATTTAGTTTGGGAGGGAGACTTGTAAAGCAAACAAAAAAAATCAATGCTCCAGGTGTTATCAGAGTAGAATACAGTGAAAGCGGGGCACTAGGGGACTGTTCGGAGGGCCCTAACCAACATGGCAGCCCAGGCACTCTCTCGCAGCACTGCTTCCTGGAGTTGGAGGGGTACTCACATATGACAAGAAGGCAGTGGAGAGGGGCGAGAACCCCGCATGGGATCTTGCCATTAACTCCTTCCTAAGAAAGAACTGGATGACACTGGGCTTCTGCTGTACAGAAACAGGACAGGCTGGTTAGTCCAGAGCAAACGAGAGAGGCAGATCAGGAATACCAGGGGCCTCTCTTCTCTCGGTCCTTCTCCAGAACACTGGCCTCATGACATAAATGCTGCATGGGATGTGAGACAGCTGTGTGAAGGGGCCCCAAGTCATGGGTCCACCTGGAATGCCTGCAGCCTGAGGCAGAAGAATTACAAATACTTAGGGCATGTAGGTGTAGCATGCACGAACATATCATGCACGCAAGATACCCAAAAAGGGAGGAAAGGATGGGGCAAATCTTAAAACGCTTCATCAAGGAGGCATAGGCTTTAGCTGACAATTGAAAAATACAGATCTGCCAAGCCAAAAAGTGTAGCAGGGATTTCAAGAGGAAACAGCTTAATCAAAGGCAAGGAGTTAAAAGAGAGAAAATGTATTGAGGAGCATTTTAAGTAATTGAGTATGCAAGTACTTTAAGCAGCAGAAAGCCAGGATTTAAATTCCAGCTCGCCACTTCTGCATACGTTGCTCTAAGCAATTTACTTGGCATGTGTGGAAAGAGTGTGAGAGTTTGTCAGGGGTTGGGGGTTGAATAAGCCATCCTTCTGAGGGTCCAAGCCTACCCCATCAGACAGAGACTTTCAAAGGTAAGCTCACAGTAAGAACAGAACTGCCACATAATCCGGCAATCTCACTACTGGTTGCAGTGAGCCGAGACTGAGCCACTGCACTCCAGCCTATCTCAATCAATCAATCAATACAATTTTTAAAGGAGGGAAAAAAGAATCACATGGAGCAGGCTCTCTCACAGAGTAGGCCAAAAGGGACACTTGGCCCAGGCCTCCCATTCCGGAAGGACCCCAAATGTAGACGTTCAACATTTTCTACATACGAGATTATACATACAGTCAGCAGAGAGCAGTGACAGGACTGAAGGGAGATGTGTACACCATCCAACTTTAATATTGTCTTGTTTCAGGGCCAAATTGCCTAGAGTAGAGTACACAGTGAATTTTATTTTTCCCTTGTGACTATATTGTCAATAGCACAATTACACTGCCTTACGTTTTGGCGAGTACATGTTAATGTGTTAAATATAAATATTTTTTAAAAATACATTCCATTTTAATAAACTTTTAATAATATGAACAGCCTAAAAACTTTGGCCCAAGTCTGTTATCTGTGATGGTGGTGGGAGGTGGGGGGAAGCAGGAGCCCTGTCAAAAATGCAGACTCCCTGGCCCTCATTGGGTATAGCCTGAGTAGAGCCTGGGAATGTACACTTTTAATAACAATCCAAAGTGATTTTTGACACAAGTGGTCTCGGAGCCTCACTTTAAAAATGCACCGCAATGGCTCGGCAGCATGGAAGCTGTTAAGAGTTTTAAGCAAGGAAGTAACTGATGAGTGCTGCATGTCTCAACATTTGCCACTGGATTTGGTTCTGAGTATCAGAGAAGGAAGCCTGATTATAATGGTTTTAAAAGTGAACTGGAATTAGGAAATCAACTATTCTTTCAAAATGTATGACTGAGAAGAAAGAGACAAAATAAGAATGTGCATAAAGGAGTCTGACAACAGGTTTTTTATTTGTATTCATCAGGTAGAGAAGTAAGTCATACTGAAGCAACCCTAACGTCCTGGATTGTATTTAAATGCCCCTCCAGATCCACTCTCCTCTCTATTCTGTGCCCCCAAAGCACCAACTTGTCCTCTGAAGTAGAACCCAGCAGGAGATGAGAGGATGGGAGAAGCGAGAGGCAGGGGCATGCTCTCCCGGCTGCAGCCCTCACTCAGGTTCGCTGTAGGCTGGCTGCGTCCTTCAACTGGAGGCCATAGCTCTTCCTCCCCTGCTGTGAAGCAGCCCCTGCTCCACAGCCACTATCTTGGGGTTCTGCTCCTTCCTTCCCCCTTGACCCTCCACATCTAGTGCAGCTGGCTCGGGAACTTCGCTATTCCTTGCTGATTTCCCAAGACCTGCCCACATCTTTGTAAATAGCTCTTTAAGATACCTGGTTGCCTTAGCTACCTACTTCAATCTGTATCTCCCAGCAGAACCCTGAATGATACGTATAACATTAAGCAGAATGTAAATGCCAGAACAATGCCAAATCCAAAATACTCTCGTGGCTCAAATAAGGAAGCAGTCACATCAGATGGGATTCAGAAAAAGATTCGTGTGCAAGGTGCAGTGGATACAGGAAGGACGGTTAGGATTGGGAAGCCATGGTAGAAGAGGCACGTCACCAGTGCCTGTTCTGATCTCCTGAATCCTGAGCCTACCTTTCCACCCATCAGCTGCCCCAGTTGCCACACACTACATACTGAGAAAAGCCTGCTTCAATCACCCATAGCACGCATAAAAATCATTAAAAGACCACTCTGCTGAGGGTCATATTTATGGCTGCTTTTATTTTAAAGGAATCTTACCAAGTGCTATCATTGTAGAGTCCCACCTGTTAAACCAACTGGAGCCAAAAGCTGAGTGTGAGTTGTTTTTATTTCCCTGGAAAGTTGGCCCTGATGGACCCAATAAACAGAGTTGAAGGAGATGAAGGCTGTTTGTACCTACAGAGGCAGTAACAACATAGGCAGCATTTTTAAAGCAGGGAGACAAAGAGCTCTTGAAGCAGTGAGGAAGCAGAAAAACCACTTTTGACTCCAAATTCAAAACTAGATTTTAATCCTAGTTTAATCACTGTGTGGGCATACGACCGAACCCAAGCCTTGTATTTCCCTTCCTAAAAAGCAAGTCCTAAAGATTAAAAATGAAATACATATGAACAGATGTTAACGTCTCAAAATAAAAACATAAATAAATTCCAGAAATTTGATAATTTGTAAAGAGGAAGGAACTGTGCATCAAACATCTACTACAGGCCTGGCATTTTACAAAGATTATGGTTTCAATCCTCACAATAACCTACAAATAGGTACTACTACTTATTATTATCCTTATTTTACAGATAAGGAAACCACGGCTTAAAGAAAAATTTAGTGTTCTGCCAAAGAGCACAAGGCTGGCAGAGTCTGGCTGCCAACCTAATCATGCCATTTCCACTACACCACTGCCCTACTACTTCCTCTTAATGAAGGACATGGAATACAGGGAAACCTACATTAGCTGCAATTGTCAGGGCTCGTGGTATTTTGCTCAGCTGCTCTGAATTAAACGCAGAGGCAGTTTCAACTCTCTTTACTATTGAAAACATCTTCAAAATTTAGTAGTTCACTTTCCTCCTCTAAGTTTTTATTTATTTTCTCTCCAACTTGGTCCAAAAAGAATTTGGGCAGCTTTATCAGTTAATAAGACAAACAGAGAATCATGGAATTTTAAAACTAAGCCCAACACACATAGAGGAGGAAACTCATTCATGTATAGTAACATATCTAAAACTGTTAACTGACAGGAGCTAAAACACAGATTCAAGATTCTCAGTCCCATATGCCTTCCTGATGAAAAGGAATCGTTCACAGCAGACTGTCCGGGTTTTCAGTGTTCTCATGATGAAGACTAATGCTCATTATGAGTGTAAAAGTAGACAGGAGAGAGAAATGAGTTAAATATTTATGTTCTAAACCTAGAGCATTCAAATGGCAAGTTGAAAATAAATCTTTGATCTGCTTGTTTTGTTGCCATTCACCTTCTCTTCCTAAAAGTCATACTCTTAAGAAGGCTCAATACTGAGAACTTCACCTGTTTCTTCATCTATAAAATGGAATTCATCATAGTACAGACCTGCAGGAAGATTAAAGAAGTGAATGTTTTCAACTACTCTTTTCCCTAACATCAACTTCACTTCACTGGTTATCTGCACGGTGCAGGGGAAAAGCGGGGGGCGGGGGTTGGGAATATATAGAAAAGATCAGTCAATGAACTGTCCAAAAAGGAAACAAAGATCTCGTAAGCCCACAATGCTTTCTCTCCCTTACACAGCATCATTTTCTCTGTGTCAACCACAACCCCTAGTCCTTCAGTGTCGATTTCAGGGACCTTCAGTTGCTCTCCTCCTTTCCCTCCAAAAATATGATCTAAAACAATGATCTACCAAAAATATTTGCCACATATTATTAAGACCATAAACTAAACCTGACCTTTTTTATTCAAATGGTAAACACCATACGTGAACGCACACACACACGTGAAGCTAAATACTTCAGGTCTTGAACTTTATCTGACTTCACCAGGTGTTGTGAGGATTTGATTAAATAATATAATCTGTGTGAAACAGCTTTGAAAACTGTATTAAGTGTTAGACATTATAATTATTATCTGACTTTGCAGGATTAGTAACATATAACCGTTCCTCCTTCCCCTTCCCCGTCCAAACCTTTCAAAAGATCCTGAGTCTCCATCTTGCCCCTCTCCCTGCCCGGAATTCAGCATATTATCTGTAAAACAATGAATGACCCCTGTCCCTAAACATGGCTGTTCAATGACTTTATACAGGCCAGCTTCATCCCTAACTGGCCTTCTGCCAAGTATGCCATCCTGGATATCACATCACTAGGGAAATTTACTGTAGTTTCATAGCAGTAATTACAGCATCATGAGAAATAAGGACAGAAAATGGTTAAAAAGGCAAGGAAGAGATGGGAGGGAGGGAGGAAGAGGGAAAAGGCTGGATAGCAACCTCAGTTTGGTAACCGGGAGTTAGGCAAATCGAATGTAATAGCGTACAGGATATGTTAAGATTGAAAAATAAAAACACTCTAAAAAATAGGTTGATCTGGGACATTTAATTATTTTGTTTCATTTTGGTGCTCGCTTTCGAGCCTTAAAAATCCAGCACATCAGCAACTATTAATAATAAAGAACACAGATACCTTCAGTGATTCCTGATGTCTAAACAGCACACTTGGGCCTTTTCTTGGCACAGCTCTTTCTCAGTCCATTTCCCTCTACAAAACCCACTCTCCATACATTCCTTTAATCATAACCACCTACTAAACATTACCTAGAAATAAAGTCATCTGGAAAACAAGGCCTAGAAAGGCAAACATCAGATGCCAATACTTCCTATCTTAAAGCATCATGTAACTTCACTTGATAATAGTTTCAACATTTTTATTAAAATTTAAGGCCTATTGAACAAATACTACGGCTACCTAAATTCCAATACCTCTGGAATTCTCAGTAAAAATTAAACAACCCAGGAGTCTAAGGCAAAGTATTTTGCTTCTTTTCCTTCCCTGGCCTCAGCCTAACCACAAAACACTTCCTCCTTTCTGCTACCTTGCCCTGCAAGGTGCATTCTCACATTCCATGCAGACCCATAATTTCTATCATCTCATAAATTCCACACTTACCTAGTAAAAAGTTAATTGTTTTTCTTACACTAAAGTCCTTTTCTTCCTCGGACATCAAACAACTGCTTTTATAATTTCCCAATTTTTCAAAACATTGTTAATTAGCACATACCAAATTAACATACTAACAAGTTATATTTTTACACTTTTCATTTCCTGATTTGTCTTTTTCCTGTTGAATCACACTATGTGATTATAACAAATTCATAAGATTTCTCTCAACTTGGAATAAATGATTTACATTATAAAAATTTTTATTTTGCTCAATTTTAAAATAATGGATAAATGACTTTAGTCATCCAATTTTACGAAATTGAGTTTTTAGTTATTCCAACAGCTTCATCAACAAGAAAGTCAACTCTAAGGTGCTTCAAAGAACAACTTATTATCACTATGAAAAGTTAAGGCTTGTGTGGTATTAATCCAATATTTTAAAGCCTTGCTCAAAGAGAAAACAACTCAAACTACAGTCATGTGTCACTTAATGATGGGGCTATGTTCTGAAAAACGCATCATTAGGCAATTTTGTTGCTGTGTGGACACCATAGTGTACTTACACAAACCTAGATGGCATAGTCTGCTACACACCTAGACCAGATGGTACAGCCTATTGCTCCTAGGCTACAAACCTATACGGCAGCATATTGTACTGAATACTGTAGTAAGTAACACAATAGTAAGTGTGTATGTATCTAAACATAAAAAAGGTACAGTAAAAATACAGCATAAAAGATTTAAAATGGTACATCTGTATGGGTCACTCACCATGAAGGGAGCCTACAGGACTAGAAGTCGCTCTGGGTGAGTGACCAGGGTGTGAATGCAAAGGTCCAGGACTTTACCGTACACCACTGTAGACTTCATAAATACTCTACATTTACGCTACACTGAATTTATAAAATATATTTTCCTTTCTTCAATAATAAATTAACCTTGGCTTACTGTAACTTTTTTACTTTATTGTTTTTAATTCTTTTATAATAACAGCGTAAAACATACTGTACAGTTGTATAAAAATATTCTTCCTTTATATCCTTATTCTATCGGCTTTTTTCTATTAAAATTTTTTTAATTTAAAAAACGATTAAAAACTAAGACACAAACACACACACTAGCCTAGGTCCACACAGGGTCAGGATCATTAACATCACTGTCTTCCACCTCCACAGCCTGTCCCACTGAAAGGTCTTCAGGGGCAATAACATGCATGGAGCTGTCATGTCCTACAATAACAATGCCTCCTGGAACATTTCCTGAAGGCCCTGCCTCAGGCTGTTCCACAGTTAATTTTTTTTTAAATAAATAGGAGTATACTCTAAAACAACAATAAGAAGTATAGTAAATACATAAACCAGTGATACACTTAGGATTACCAAACATTACGTACTGTACCTAATTGTGTAGTATACACAATGTGCTAGACTTTCATAGGACTGGCAGCACAGTAGGTTTGTTTACACTGGCATCACCACAAACACATGAGTAATGCGTGGTGCTACGACATGACAATGACTACAGCTTTACTAGGCAATAGGAATTGTTCAGCTCCATCATAATCCTACGAGACCACCATCAGACATGTGGTCTGATGACCAAAATGTCACTATGCAGTGCACGACTGTGCTATACAAAGTCAGGGCTACACATGGCTGTACAAATTTAGAGCAGTCCCAAGGTACCAACTTAAGACCTTTAGCTAATAAAGAAGGATGTCAAAAATTTTAAGTGCTGTCACTTTCCCTTGATTCTCCTGCTTACTTCAGTACTGAAAAGAACTTTCTCTGGATGCTTAAATGCGTTCATTAATAGCAAATCACTTAAAAAAGTTATAAGAATTATATAAATGAATAGGTATTATTAGCATAGTCAAGAAAATATTTCAGCATAGCAGGGACGGGTAGGGCTATGGCAGACATGGAGCGGGAGGGAAAGAAAGATGCGGGAGAGAAAAAGAGAACGTGAACATGTGCCCATCTCTCTGAAAGAAATGTAAATACATAAACCTATCTCCCTTGCTCCTCATCAGCAAAGAACTTTTCAACAGACACCCACCCTGCATTTGCTGATATACTGGAAGTAGCCTATTTAAGGCAGGAGTGTGATATGCTAAAAGGTCATACACTGCACACCAGTGTGGAAATGTCAGCAAGAATCCTCCGCGGCGCCGGAAGGATGAAACACCCTAAATTCTGGTCAATTTATTAATAAAGAGAGAAGAATATTTTCTTCGAATACACGATTAATTTCACTACCATACTTTATTAGCAAGACACACATTAGAACTCTTGTTCAAGATAGGTGGGGGATAGGTACTTTACTATTAACCAGAAGTTATGACCGCGATGTGGAATTTCAACAGAAGCCACAATTGTTTAACACTCCTTCGACATACTTAAGGCGATTTTATTTAAAACAGTAAAGTACAAAGCAGCTAGTATCCTAATGTCAGGTTTCCAGCTTGCTGCTATGGAAAGACGTCTGGACAAGAAGGAATCCCGTATTGAAGTGAAATCCCTTAAGACTAAATGACAGCAGCACCTTCAAGTTCAAGACAGTGAACCAGTATCCCGTGTGAAGTCCAAACACTTCCAGGTTAAGTACACTTGAAATAATTGTAAGCAAAATTTCCAAAGTTAACTACCTTTAGCCTGGGGCTAGAGCAATCACCTAACTATACACCCCCGCCCCCCACCCCCCGGCCTCATTAACAACTTCCCTAAATCTCACTGTCACAACCAAATACTTCCAAACTTTCTTTTCTCAGTAAAAATGGCGCTGCTTTTCCCATCACAATGCTGTTTATTTCTCAGTAATCCTTAGGCCCTTTAAACCATCAAACTCGATTGGCCTCATTTAAATACCACCCTTCCCTAGACACTGTCAAGAGCTTTTCTGAGGGCTGGGCAAGGAGGTAAAGCGGCTGCATCAATCTACAAGCTTGCCACTTTGTCAGCTAGAATCCTGGGATTAACTCCGACTTTTCTTCATAACCTGTCTGCCTTCCCCCAAACTGTTGCCTCTGTCTCTCTTAAGCCACAATCCAACGCAAACTGTCCCCAAAGTGCAGTAGCGCTTAAGCCTCTCCGGGCCCCTAGCACCCATCGACGCCGTCTCGAAGGCACCCAGCACACCCAGACCCATGCATCGGCCTCTCCAGGGGTCGCTCAGAGGCGCGCGCGAGGCAGGCAGCACCACGCCAGGCTCCCCAAAGCGCAGCCTTCCGCACCCTTTCTACAACCCGGTCCATGCGCACCGGGGGCTGCTCCAGGACCCGACCACCGGATCCGAGCGCCGCTGCCGCGAAGGGCAGGGACCGCATGCACACCCGCACGCCCATACGACCACCCTCCCCGGGGGCTGTTGCCGGCAACAACGCCCGGCCCACCCCCGCTCGGCCCGGGGATGGGGAGCTGAGGGCGCACCCAGGAGGGAGGGGGCTCTGGGACAACAACCGGCTTGTTGCCCCCTGCCTCCCAGGAAGCGGCGGGTAGGGGGGCACCGGGCGCCCGGCCCCAGCCCCCACCCTCCTCCCGGGCCCCCGGTCGGGTGGCACCGCGGCGGGGAGGGGCGGCGAGGGCGCGACGCCCGGCGCCAGGGCGCCTCGGGGTACCTGGTCGATGGGCAGCTGCACGGCGTTGCTGAGGGGCTGCAGCAGGGTGGAGCCCGTGGTGCTGGTGGTGGCCATGGCCGGGCCTCGGCGCTCCGGCCGCCCGCGCCGCTCGCCCGCTCGCGCTGTGCCGGGCGACGACGAGGATGGGGATGCAGCGGCGCGCCCGCCCCTGGGCCGCCCGCGGTCGGAGCGCTGCGCGGGGAAGGCCGGGGAGGGGCCGGGGGCGGTGCCCGGCTCGCACCTCCCCCTCCGCCGCCACCTCCTCCCGCGCCCGCCGCCCCCGACCGCCCTGCACAGGCGCGGCCCGTCCTGCCGTCGCCCCCGTCGTCCCCGCCCTGGCGCCCCAGCCGCATCCCCCGCCCCCGACTTCCAGCAGCTTCCAGCGGCCCCCTCCCCACCTCGCGCGCTCTCGCTCCAGACAGCTGCGCGACCCAATCGCGCCGCGACGCCCTGACGCCCGCAGCCAATCAGAGAGCGCCGGCCGCGCCACGCCCCTCCCCCGTGCCGAGGACCCGGGCGAGGGCGCCGAGGCGCGGCCCGGGCCGTCGCCGGAGAACGGCTGGCGAGCGTTGTGGGGCGCGCTCCTCGGGTGGGAGCACGGAAGAGCGTCTTTGCCCCTCACTCCTCGGTTTCTCCTCCCTGGAATGTCGCGGCCCCCCACCCCTCTCTAGGAGAGACGGCAGACAACAAAGGGGCCCGGGGTGGCGGCCAGAGGGACGATGTGAGGGACGCCGCCGAGCCAGCGCCAGGGGAAGTTGGGGACGAAGGTGGGGGCTGGGAGGACGACAAACCAAAATAGCGAACTGGCTGAGAAGCCCCTTTGTCTGGGAGACTGCCGGGTGAAAGCCCAAAGCTGAGGGCAGCCCCGGGGTCTGACGCTTTCGTCACCCTGCAGCCGCACCCGGGCCTTTGGGTGGTGAGAGCTGGGCCTGGGTTCGACGCCCGCGGGCGCAGGGAGACCGGCTCCCCTTTGCTGTGTGAAAGTTTAGTTGTTTGTAGCCAGCCGCCCTCGTTGAAGGCCCCACCTTCTTCCTGAGAAAGTTTCTAAGCATCCCTTCACCCCTTGAGCGCAGTCACCCCCAGACTGTTGAAGTCCGCCAGGTTTACATACCCTGGCGGGTCACGTGTATATATAATCCCCCCAACTTCGTAAAAGTAAGCCATTTGAGTTCCTTTAAAATGCAAACGTCAAATTCTGTTCAGAAGACTTTAAAAGAGGAGAAATGCCACAGCAGTTATGAGGACAAATCAAGACTCAAGGATTTGGCAGTTTAACTTTGGTAGAAATAACTAATGTTTACTGAGAGTTTAACCACAGCTTTAATACTTTTGGCATTTAATCCTCACAATAACAGTGTGAAATAGATACTTTTACACACCCTCCTTCAAGGAAGTTGAGTCACAGAAAAGTTAGGTAACTTGCCCAGGGGCACACAGCTGATAAGTAGATTGGAATCCAAGTAAATCTACATTTAGAGCCGACCTTATCACTAGGCCTTCATCTCTCTCACACTTAACACCCATTCCAGAAACTCCCGTCAGCTATCAGTTATACTATTGAGTTGATGACTAGCTTAGAGTCTTGAATAAGAAGGCAGCACAGATAAAAATACACCTGCCTTAGTAATCAGTCTGTGGGCTTACGTTTGTCTCTCTGAAAAGGAGGCAGTGGAACTCATCAATGCAATCCCTTCTTGCCTAGAATCCTTTCACTGGTCGACTCAATCCTAGTTTGGTGGATTCTCAGCTGAAATGGAATAGAGGATAAAAGGAAGAGTAAAAAAAACAGGACCTTCATTCCCCCGGGGGAGTGTTCCAGTGGGATTTGTAATCAATTAGCTGCTTATTACAGTATATTAATCCAAAAATCCAGACCTCTCTATTAATATTATATTAGAAACTATTTTTTTTCCTTTTCTTCACTTTAGAAAAGTAGAGGAAGCGCACAGGTGGCTGAGCATACAAACTGAAGAAAAAATTGAAATGCCATTTTAAAAACTTGAAAGGTGGGTGTTGGGAACATATTGCAACCTAAAGTAAGCAGCATGGAGATACAATCTCAGAGCTAGAACAAATAATGTCTGCAGAAAGGAGTTTCCTTAAGCTAAATTTTTATTTTAGTCAGACATGACAGAACATAATCTGTATTTGGGGTAACTACATGAAATTATTTAATATCTAGAATGGTTGAGCGCTGTGGCTCATGCCTGTAATCCCAGCACTTTGGGAGGCTGAGGCAGGGGGATCACTTGAGCCCAGGAGTTCAGACCAGCCTGGCAACATGGTGAAACCCCATCTCTACAAAAAGTACAAAAATTAGTTGGGTGTGGTGGCACCTATAGGCCCAGGTACTCAGAAGGCTGAGGTGGGAGGATGGCCTGAGCCCAGGGAGGTTGAGGCTGCAGTGAGCTGTGATCGCATCACTGCACCCCAGCCTGGATGACAGAGTGAGACCCTGTCTCAAAAAAATAAATAGGCCAGGCATGGTGGCTCACGCCTGTAATCCCAGCACTTCTGGGAGGCCAAGTTTGGTGGATCACTTGAGATCAGGAGTTCCAGACCAGCCAACATGGTGAAACCCCGTCTCTACTAAAAATACAAAAAAAATTAGCCGGGCATGGTGGCAGGCACCTGTAGTCCCAGCTACTCAGGAGGCTGAGGCTGGAGAATTGCTTGAACCCAGAAGAGGAGGTTGCAGTGAGCCGTGATCACACCACTGCACTCCAGCCTGGGTGACAGAGTGAGACTTTGTCTCAAAAAATATAAAGAAATAAATTTTATATAGAGAGAGAGGGAGAGAGAATAGGGAAGATTTTAGCCATCTGGGAAAATTTTGCTGTGTCAGAGTTACAAAACTATAGGTAAAATATAGTATAGTAGTAATAATAGCTTAGATTTTGGAATCAAACACACCTAGTCTCTTCCATTTATTAGCAGCAAGATATTGGGCAAGTTATTTAACCTTTCTAAGTCTCCATTTCCTCATGTAAAAATGAGCGTAATAATGGCACCAACTCCATAGTTTATAAGGTTATAAAGGTGTACTTATATGAAGAGCTCAGAACAGTGCTTGGTGCATGATGAAACTTAAGAAAGATTATATTAGAGTTCTCCAGAGAAACACAACCAATAGGAGATAGATATGGTTTTGCTTCTCTGGAGAACTCTAGATAGAATAGATAGATAGATAGATAGATAGATAGATAGATAGATAGATAGATCAATCGATAGATAATAAATAGATATGGAAATAGATAGAAGTTTATTATGAGAGATTGGGTTGAGATTATGAAGGCTGAGAAGTCCCACGATCATCTGCCGTCTGTAAGCTAAAGGCCGAGGAAAGCCAGTAGTGTAGGTCCAGTCCAAGCCCAAAGGCCTGAGAAACACAGGAGCCAACAGTGTAGTTCAGTTTATGTCCAAAAGCCTGAGAACCAGGAGCAATGATATCCGAGGGCAGGAGATGATGGATGTCCCTGTTCAGAGTGAATTCACCCTTCCTCCACCTTTTTGTTCTATTTGGGCCCTCAGCAGATGTGATGACGCCAGGGTACGTGGGTGAGAAAATCTTCTTTACTCAATCTACCAATTCGAATGCTGATCTCTCCAGGAAACATGCTCAAATACACATTGAGAAATAATGTTTCAACAGCTCTATCTGGGCACCTTTTAGCCCAGTCAAGCTGACACATAATATTAATCCAAGAAATTTAGTATAATTCTGAAAATGGAAACCATTTGTTTCGTATTAAATATACTACCTCTTCATGTTTTTAATGAAGAATTGAAGCTGGCATTTTAAGCTGATAACTCATTGATGGTTGCATAAACTGTGTGCAGGTCATACAATTAGCCTGGCCAGTATCTGCTAATTATACCAGAAGCTCTTCAGTGGAGACAAAAGAGAAAAGAATTAAACTAATTGTATATAATGCCTCACTGCCCTACCTTGGGTAACATCCATCCTATAAAGAGCAATCCTTGTGTTAAAACATTTATTGACCACTTACTATGTTCAAGGAACTATGTGGGGTGATGTAAAGGATAAATGATGCCTATAATCAAAAGAAGAAAACAGTCGTATTCACAAATTCACATGTTACAAGAAAAGTATCAAGAAAGTTTCTTTTTTTAATGTTAAAATCAAAGGAATATGTCTGTAAGAAAGAAGCTTAGCTTGAAGTTAAAAGACCTGAATTTTAACCCTAACTTTTCCACCAGATAGCTGTGAACTTTAGAAATTGGCTTAACTTCTCTGTGCCTTAAGTTTCGCATTGTTAAATATGAATAATGGTAACTGTTCATCCTACCTCATAGGAGTGTTGTGACTATGAGCATGAACTTAATCATAGACTCAACTATTTTTAAAGCTACTAGTACTATTAGTCTGAGAAATAATAACTAGTAGTAAAGGGATTTCAATATAGCAGCCACATTGTTAACAAGAATTACTTAGACAAAGGCACAGGAGCACCAGGCAGCATCCACGTGTGGTAACATGGCAGTGCGGCAGTGCTCTTGTCCTGGGTTCATTGCCCTCGCCTCCTAAAATCGCTGTGATCATTAAAGATTGCTAAAATGAGATTTTTCCTTCCCAACTTATTTTTAACATTGAAGAAACCACTGGGAAGAAATGAATAATCTGCCAAGCTGCTTTTGTTTTGTAAAAATAGTATGTGCCACGAAATTCAAGCTCTCAGGCAATTATTTTGCCTATTCTATGTTCCTATACCCTGGAATAATTTTGATTGATGAAGAACATTGAACCATACACATAATAACAACCCAAGTTAACTAGAGGGGCATCTTTAAGCACTTGCAAGCTAACCTTAGCCTGAGACTAGAAAATGGAACGAGAATGTCACCCTTTAAGACCTAACATGGTTCAATTAGGAAATCACAAAGTAGGCTGAACAAGAGGTAGCAAACACAGTAGGAGAAGTCCTGGCTCCACTGTATTCTGGCTTCACCACTGACGTGGACTGTACCAGCAAACAAATCACTTATCTTCAATTTCATTGGGAATATGTTAAGAGATTTGTTAAATAAATGATTTCAATTGTCACCTCTTCCTCTAAAATTAAATGATTCCCAAGAATTTTTGGGACTTTCTCTGTCTCTGTGAGACCACAGTCTAGGTTTAAATTAGGCTAAAAGATGCAAATGAAACTAATTATTACTCATCAGTTTGGGAATAGCACTGCTTTCTAATTATTCCACAGGTTCCAGGACTACCTCAAATGTATTACGTCTCTAATCAATCTTTCTCCTTAAAAATGCGTATTATTTCTCAGTGGCCTGCAAAGATTTCTGTTTTATATCTGCGCATCTTGGGAAACATTTTCTTTTCCTCATAGATTTATTTGGCATTTTTATCTTTACATGATTGAGTCAAATCTCAATACAAAGAACACCCCTTTCATGCTTATTTATTACAACATGAGCATGCAGCCTGCAACCCCTGATTCCTAGGTACAGAAAAATAAAGTTCAAGCTTTTTCATGCTTTTGCATATCTGCATAATAGTTTTTGTGTCCAAATTATGAAACACCTTAAATATAAATTGCTGTAGCCTCCCCAGGGTTCATCATAATCACCATCACCACTAGCAGCATTTATTGCATCTGCTGGGGTCACTGCACTGGGGAAGAAGGCCTCATTTTCTCAGTTCGCCTAATATTCCAGGTTCTTTCTGTTTATCTATAATTGTAAGAAGAGTTGCCCTTCTGATACATGTTGACATATCACTGTTCTGCTAAACAGTGTAGTCTGGCTACTAGGGGAGGAGTTACACCCACCCTCTTCTGCTGCCAGCTCTGTGACAAAGAGAAAGCTGTAAGTTATTCTCCAGCCTGCTGAAGAGTTTTGCGTTGTCCCCAGCAGCCTATCACTTTCAGCAGAATTCCCTCTTTAGAAGTAAATGTGTCAAACTGCATATTTTGTTATGGGTATTTTATGCCTAAACCCTTCCTCCCTTATTGTCATTTTATAGATGCTGGGTTTTGGTCCACAGATTACAATACCAGTGTCCTAACTAATGTCAGAGTTCTAGCCAGTGAAAAATTAGAAATGAGAGTCATCTCTTCCCATCATGTCTGGGGTTACCACATCTAACCTGGTTCTCTTGCCAAAGAACTTGCTCTCCAGGATGGATGACTCTGGATAAACATGAGGTACCTGCTAAGGAATGGCCTTATAATCAGATGATAGTCTGGTTTCGAGCTCATCAAATTATCTTTTAATTTATTTTCCATTTGAAATCAAATAGTTGTTCCCTCTTATTTACATTCTCATCTAGGCCTAAAATACTGTTTATCACAAGACAGTTGTTATTAAAACCACAAAACATTAAGTTTAAAGGAAAACCTATCATGAAAGAGATATTGTTCCCAAGGAAGCTTAAACCAATTTATTATTAAATTTACAAATAATGGGTTGCCACTTCCAAAGTGAAGATGTAGATCAGGTGGAAATAACACGAAAGGAGGGTCCTTTATTAGACACTTCGTCTGAAGTTTTGTCCTAAACTTTGTTGAGGCATCGGGTGGGGAGGGTTACATTAACAGAAAGCAATAGATAAAGAAGTTGGGCACTGGAATGAGACTGCCTTAAGTTTGAGGCCTTCTTATTTGATTTGGGGAAAGTTACTTAACCTCCTTGGGCCTCAATCTTGTCATCTATAAAAAGGGAGTAATAATGATTTGTTGTGGTGTTCAAATAATACACAATGCTTGTCACATTGTAAGTGCTCAATAAATATTAGCCATCATCACGTTCATCAGCAGCAGCAGCACCTTCATCATCATCATCATCACCATTATGTCTTACAGCATATGGTTACATTTATCAGCATAGGTACCATATGCTAGATAGAAGGGTAGATTAAAAACAAGTTGTTACATGAGCACAGGGAGGGGAACAACACACACTGGAGCCTGTCGGGGGTTGGGGGATGGGTAGGGGGAGCATCGGGATAAATAGCTAATGCCTGCTGGCCTTAATACCTAGGTGACGGGTTGATAAGTGCAGCAAACCACCATGGCACACATTTAGCTATGTAACAAACCTGCATGTCCTGCATATGTATCCCAGAACTTAAAACAAAATCTAACAAACAAACAAACAAAAAAAAACATAAGTTTTTGCTTTAGTCAGCTTATTCCTCCAGATTGAGGGGGAAAAAACACTGAGGGCTAAAATTTAGGGTATAAAGAGTACGTTAAGTGATTTAATAAATTCCTGGCCTACCTCACCTGAAAGCATTAACAGAGTTTTGCACTTACGGAAATAAATTGGGTGACAACTAGATTTGAACTTTTTCTTCTTAAATGCTGGAATATACTGTGGTTAGATATTTTGCTTTTAACTGTTAGTATCTATTCTGAACCTTTAAAACCTACACAGTAGGAAAGGGATTTTAAAAGGACAAACAGTAACTCATATAAAGATTTCATGGATAAGAACTAAGCAAATGAGTGCATAATTTATAGTTTGGAGTACCGTATTACTTTGTGGCACATTTAAAATTGTTACTCTGATTGATTATTTTGAAAATTCCAGGCACCATTAGATTTCATCCTTCTGCACAGTATTTCTCTAAATACCATCTCTGAATCCACAAATATTTATCTTTTTTTGGTTAGCATCCAGCTGGTAACCAGTAAAATGATCCTACATTATTCTAGGACAGGAGCCAGGAACTTGGTCTTATTGCATAAAGCTACTCTATTCCTCTTTGTGTGAAATATATTCCACTACTGGTCCCTAGATACTTATTTAAGAGAGCACTTAAAATCGCTCCCTTTGGAGTTGCCTGAGTGTCATTGAGAAATAAATCAAAAGACAAAATCAACTCAAGTATGTCTGATACAACTCAACAAGGCAGTGTATCTCAGTGGGGTCCCAAGATCATCTTTATTAGAATCACTCAGTATGCTTACTTAAAATCCAGATTTCTGGGCAAGTCAACACATAAAGAATCAGAATTTTCTATGTCAGAGCCTTAGAATCTGCATTTTATTAGTGTTTATGGGTAATTCCTGAGTACCCACTGAAGTTTAAGAACCATTGCCCTGGGCCCTTAATATATCGTATTCTATTAAGAACTTCATTATAATTAAGCAAATACAAAAATAATTCATATATGCTGATTCATATGCCATAATAAATAATTTAACTAGGTTTTATTGTGTCTTTCCAATTTACAAATAATCCACAATCCTTTCTCTATGTTAAAATGTTAATTAAATTCACTAACAATACATCAGTACTAATAACTATGACAACTAACATTACTAGATCCATTTTATAATGTAAATAAAATAAAAATCAAATGTCCAGGGTTCTTATTGATTATGTGTAATAAAGATATAAACATTCTTGTATATTTCTGAGTAGCTATGATTTCTTACAAATTTCAGAAACCTGCCAGCTTTGAGATCCTGCGTTTGAGAGCCAGCATTGGCTGGATACACCATGCAAGTGATAGAGCATTTGGACCAGGAAGAGAATTTGGAAGTAAAGGGAATTCATGTAGCACAGTGTTCAGTTTTAAGAGCTTCATCTAGGTGAAGACTCATAATTAATATACATATGGTATAGCCAAGGTCTTTTATGAAGGAAAAGTAAGCACAGACAAAAATTGTCAAAGAAGAAAATGAAAAAAGAAGCAATTAAGAAGTTTTAGAACAGGGCTGGCATTTTTCTCTTGTTTTTATTGTTTGGATTTCACTTTATTTGTATTAAACAATTTTAAGAGGCAAATAGCACTATAAGATTTTAACAAAAAAAGAGAAGTCCCTGTTCTATCTTTTCTCACTCTTAAATTTTGCTTCCTATAGTCAACACTTTCAACTCTTTTTTTTCTTTTTCTCTTTTTTGAGACAGAGTCTTACTCTGTCACCCAGGCTGGAGTACAGTGGTGCGATCTTGGCACACTGCAACCTCTGCCTCCCAGGTTCAAGCGATTCTCCTGCCTCAGCCTCCCGAGTAGCTGGGATTACAGGCACCTGCCACCACACCCGGCTAATTTTTGTATTTTTTTTTTTTTTTTTTTGATAGAGACGGGGTTTCACCATGTTGGCCAGGCTGGTCTTGAACTCCTGACCTCAAGTGATCCACTACTGTCTCCCAAAATGCTGGGATTACAGGCATGAGCCACCTTGCCCGGCCAACACTTTCAACTCTTTTAACTATTTCTATTGGAATTGACCTTCACATTTTCTGGGGTTAAAAAAAAAAAGATGTTTATAGTGCTATTTCAGGACTTTTCCATTTTAAACATTGTACATTGACAACCTAACTGTGGATGATGAGAATAGAATTATTTTCCCATTCTCCTTTCAACCTGATTCTCCTAATATATTACTACTTTGGGCAAAACAAATATTTAGTGTTTCCATTATTATGAACTCGTAGATATTATTCAGAGAGGAGCCACATAGTATATTATGATTATGTTTTCATTCCTCTACAACTTCGTGTTTTTCCTGGAGCTAACAGTTGCCTTTCCTTAATCATTCAGTTTTCTATGTAAGTATCATTAATTTGAATTCATTTCCAAATCCTACCACAGAACTCTAGAACTCCTATCAACATGGCCAGGTGCACAGAGTGATCTATTAGTTCTGTGTTTTTCTGGGTATCCTGGACCCCTGTGTTCTTCTGCTTCACTCTGTCCTGGCCACTCTTAAGCCCTAAAGCAAGCCTGCAGCCAAGGATTTTCCTTTGGTGTGACGGAGGGATTCCTTTCATTCCTCTCCCATAATGGGACACCTGGATGTTACGCACCCAGGAACAACACCCAGTCCCACCGTAGGACTGCTCTAATAGTAATCCCACAGCCCCTGCCACCTGCTGTTTGGTACGTAACAACTCTAGGGACCAGATAGTACATGCATTGTCAATGGCGGTGAAAATTGGTTTTAGGAGATTGGGAGTAGTAGATATTTATATAGTACATAAATAGGTAAACAATATATCTATGATCTTCAAATTTCGTGGGTAGGGTGGTTAAAGGAAAATGTTTCTAAAAAAGCTCCACAGAGGAGCAATAATGAAAGAAAAAAGGATGAGAAAGACAGATAGCAGAGCCTTTGCCGCAGGTGCCCCAGAATATGTGCTACCTCTGTGTGGTTACCATTTCTTGTCTCCAATGCCTAAATCTCTCCTGGGTAAGTTTGCCTGATGGACCTCAGTGACATGCAGAGCTGCTGCTGCAAGGGAGCCTGGGAAATACAGTTTTTTCTTTCTAGTGTCTAAAACAGAGGAAAGCTGTTAGGAAGGGGATGAGGGAGTGGGTGTTGAGTGCACCAGTCTGTGATATCTGCCCAAGATGGGTCTAGAATTTCAGATTGAAACCCTCATCACTTAGAATTTTGAAGGCATTGCTCCATTTTCTTATAAGTTCCAATGATGCTATTAAGAAATGCCATTTTAATTCTTGATTCTTTAGATGTGACCTGGTTTTTAATTTTTCTTCCCTCTCTAGAGATATTCTTTTTTATCGCTGATGTTCTGAAATTGTAGTGATCTGTCTTAGGTGGGCCTTGGCTATTCATTGGGCTGAGTATTTTGTGGACTCTTTGGATGTAGAAACACAAGACCTTCGGTTCAGGAAGTTTTTCGTGTTTCTTTGATAATTGTCTTCTCTTCATGTTTACTGTTCTCTCTTTGTGGAATTCTTATTTGTAGGATAGTGGGCTTTCTGGGTTAATCCTCTAACTTAACTTTTGTCTTTATTTTCCAGCTTTATCTTTTCTTCTATATAACTTTCTCAACTTTATCTTCCAACCTTCTCCTGATTTACTAATATTTTCTTTAGATATTTTTCATTAAATTGTTCACAAAAATATATACATTCCCCTCATTGAAAATTCCTGCAATGAATATAAGTAACAAAATGAAATAACAATGAAATAATGTTTCATACCCTTAAAAAGTTTAAGTTATGAGAAAGGGGGTTTGTTCAATAAAAGAAACCATAAACAAATGTGAACAAGCACCCAGAACACATCCAAATGTCTATGCAAAGACTGTTCCCATCAACTAGCCCACTGCACGTTATGGTTTATGTAACTCCTCAATCAACCACTTATGAAATGTAAGTTAAGAAATATGAGATCTACCTCATCTTTCTGATTTTCACAATATCAGTGCCAAACTCATACCATCTTCACTAACTCTAAATGTTGAATGTTTCCAAAGTGAAAAGCAAACAATTCTTATAACCTGCTGAGCAGGTTTTGCTGAAATAGTGAATTTCACTGTACTTAAGAAGAATTTGTTGGCCAGGTGTCGTGGCTCATGCCTGTAATCCCAGCACTTTGGGAGGCCAAGGTGGGTTCAAGACCAACCTGGCCAACATGGTGAAACCCCATCTCTACTAAAAAAGAAAATACAAAAATTAGCCAGATGTGATGGCGCACGCCTGTAATCCCAGCTACTCAGGAGGCTGAGGCAGGAGAATGGCTTGAACCCAGGAGTCAGAGGTTGCAGTGAGCTGAGATCACGCCACTGCACTCCAGTCTGGGCAACAGAGTGAGACTCCATCTCAAAAAAAAAAAAAAAAAAAAGAAGAATTTGTTGCAACTTATATTAAAATAGCGTGAATAACAAATAACACCAAATAAATATCAGCAAGAGTAATGCCTACACATATTAAAGTATCCATTTAAACCATGTTCTAATTAAATAGAATGTCCACTAAGTCAATTTTATATATCATTACACATAACATGATATCAAAGAATATGACTTTATCTATTAGGCGTTTCCAAATACCTATTCCCAAATTAATATTTATGCACTTGTTAAGACTTACAGTTTACTTAGAAAAAAAAACAGAAACAAACACACATGCATTTTTATAATTTAAAATATTTCATGTTACACATGAGCAATGTTCAGATTTAAGTTTTAAGCCAAGTTTACTTTTTCCTAAGTTGTATTTATGCCAAGGCTTTCTTACAAAAATATATCTTATGTGTATAAATTGGACAAACTTACAGTAGTATTTCTAATGTTCAATTTGAGATGGGAAAACATAAACCTATTCTGAATAAAGATATTTGTCAAGGTTTGGGGTGTAAACATTTTGTCAGGCAAACAATTTAGTAAAAAAAAATTGACCTTCATTTAAAAATATACGCAATCTCATAATAAGCCCCTGGACTTCCAAGTTGAAATACAGCTTGCATTTCTAGCGAAGACATATGCTTTATTTAAAGGGACAGGGTGAGTTATAAATTCACCAACATGTTGAAAATGCATTAGTTTTAAAAAAGCCAATACTGCTTCTGAAATGTAGGCAGTGGGTTATAATGTGGACACAAATTTCGGAAAATATTGCTTCTCCCCTTTGATGATATTCCTGTAGTAAGTAAAATACAAGACTTTGACTCTGGTCAGTGGTCTCATTTGATGGCCGGGGTAATATATTGGATTTTATATATACAAACAAGCATTTCCTCCCCAGATGTCCTATTCACAGTGTCAAAAATTATAGTTCTATTTAGAAGTAATAGTGATAGAGCCAGATGAACCATCACTCCTTGTTGCTAACAAAGCAGAAATTCTGAACAATGTTTTCACCCATGGCTATTTTGATATCTGTAAGAGCTTCGGCACAAGCTAAAATTCTCATCAACCTTTAAAAAATGTCAATGAAAACAACAACAAGATCAATCATGGAAACTTCTCCACTATTCCTGATACACGTTCAATCAACTAATACAAAGCAAAGCTCAGTGATGCAGTAGAGAGAGACCAGGCCTCCAGAGTGATGCAGAATTATGCAGAAGAAGAATATTCTTTCTGCGGTCATGACTATTCCAATTTACTATGAATGTCCCCATCTGGAGAACAAAACAAACCTGATTCAACCAGAATGGATAAGCAGAGTTAGCTTTCATGGTCCTATAATACTAGGTGACACAGCTTTGGTCTTTAAAATTTGCACAGGTGACAAAATAAAAATAAAATAAACTCAACAATATAACCAGATGGCTCATTCAGTTGCTGGAGAATAGTTTTAAATGCATGTAAAATTTATTAAAGTAAAATTTCTCTAAGTATTGATTATTATTCACTGATTCATTTATTCACAAAATATTTATTGAGTTCCTAAAATATCAGATACTGTGTTAATCACTGGGAATATCAGAGTGAACAAAAATGTCAGGTCTCCAAAGAGTGGAATATCTTTATGTTTACTGAGGAGATGATAGAAACATATCGAACAGCGTTTCTGTGAACTACAAACCTCATTTATCACATGTTTAACCACCACGCACATGCCACTTCCGCTTCATTCTAATACGCACTCTGAAAGGTTTGACAATTGGGAAGCATGGTGCTCCAACACAATTTTTATTATCTAAAATGTTTCTAAAGATCATAAATAGAACATAAGGTACATTTTATTCCTACATCAGTGGGTTGAGTCTTTTCAAAAACAGCTGAAATCTTTTAAAAATTTGATGTGATAGTACATTAAATAGGTGTAAAATAGTGGTCAAATTAAAAGAGAACTTACTTTAATCAATGAAAGAGAAGGACTCCTTTTATGTCCACTATTTTGTTTATTTTTTTCTTTTTCTTTTCTTTTCCTTTTTTTTTTTTTTTTTTTTGCCCTTCCTCTGTTGCCCAGGCTGAAATGCAGTAGCACAATCATAGCTCACTGTAACTTCAAACTCCTGGGCTCAAGTGATCCTCCAGCCTCAGCCTCCTGAGTAGCTGGGACTACAGGTAGGCACCACAATGCCTGGCTAAGCTTTTAATTTTCTTTTTTGTAGAGATGGGGTCTCTTCCTGTTGCCCAGGCTGGTCTGAACTTCTGGCCTCAAGTTACCCTCCTGTCTGGGCCTCCCAAAGCACTGGGATTACAGGTGTGAACCACCACACCAATCCCCCATTATTTTCATATTTCAGTAACAAAATGTGTATTTGAACCAGACTTCTTCTTATAGCTTCAATGTGAAAACACAATTTTGACTACTCTCTCACTATATTTCTGCAATTTTTAGCCCTGAAGGGGAGGGAGAAAAAAGATTGAAACTCTATGGGCCTTTGTTCAAAATCATTAGTGGCAAAAATAAGGTAAGACATAAGAAATGAAGAATTATTAAATGAACTTTAAGCTTCCAGGAACCCAGGGCACACTTAATTACCTTCACCAAGTATCTCGCAAATGTATTTCATGAGCCACAAGGGAAACGGGTGGAGTGTGGATAGACTGATATAAAACCAACTTAACTGCTGAAAAAGACAACCCAAGCGTCTGGGGTCCCGGGTCTCAGCTTGTCTGTGCCTCTATCCAAAGTCATTATCACGACATCTATGGTACAGAAAAAGTTCGTCAAATGAAATAAGGAAAGGATCTATGAATGGTTCAACAAATATGTGCAAAATGTCACTTCTAAGACTCTTGGACACCCCCCCAAAATTATTGTTTTTTTTTAACTTAGGAGCATTTGGAATGTCAACAAAATAGCTGCAACTTTTTTTTTTTTTTTTGCAATTATAGAGTGGTATTCAGAACAACAATGCTAACAGAACAACAATTATTTCCTATAAGCTGCATCAGAGACAACTGAAGATGAAAAAGCTACCATCCCTGTATATAACTAATTTGTTCTGTACACCAACAAGGACCTGCTTTACATTTCCCTGTCAATTTACAATCCCCGTACTGTACCAGGCAAGGCTAGTGGCTATTGAAAATACCACCAAGACAGGGTTATTTAAAGACATATTTGGTAATGTAACTGTACAAAAAAAGACACTGTACAGTTTAAAAACAAATCTTACACAGCCTTATATTTCAGAGTTTTTTTCTTTAAAAGGAGTGAATTATGTACGGGGTGGTTAAATGCTTTATAGACAAGGAAAAACTGCACTAAAACCAACTTAGTCATCATCATCTTCTTCATCTTCCTCCTCCTCATCATCCTTTTCATCTTCCTCCTCTTCCTTCTTTGCTTTTTTCAGTCGTGATGACTCTTTTTTTTTTCCTGCTGCATCCAGTTTTCCTTTAGCTGGGTATGCAGCAATAAGCAATATCCTTTTTGTATTTTTCCTTCAGCTTTGCAGTCTTCTTTTTACAAGGTTGCCTTTCACCAGCAGCGCTGTTATTCTACACCTCTCTGTTTCTTTACAACATCACCGATGGACACACCAGGATGTTCTCCTTTAATGTTGGAGTCCAGAACAAGAAAAAGGCCGAAGGAGACCTCTTGAATGCATTGGGATCCCTGAGCTTCTTTTTTCTTTCTCCTTTGGGAGGGATGTAGGTTTCATTTCTCTTTCATTTCACAGGCCTGGTCTGCCTGTGCCATGTCCTCAGATTTTGCTTTCTCTTTAGCTGACGTGACCTTCCACTTCCCTGAGCACTTCTTAGAAGGCTCTGAGAAGCTGACGGAACCATCTGGGTGCTGCTTCTTGTGCTCCTCCTGGCCAGTTTGCACAAAGGATGCCTGTGATGACATTCTGCCTCTCGGCTTTTTAGGATCGCCTTTGCCCATAGTTAGTTATGTTTCGTTGGCAAGGCACAGCCTTGCCCCATGCCCATCCGGCTCTCATGGGCTCCTGGCGCAGTCTCTATGAAACTCAATGTAGTGCCATGCTGTTGAATCTTTTTTAATAGCTGCAACCTGTTATCATATCAATTGACATATATACACACATTAAAAATCTCAAAATTGGCTGGGCGCAGTGGCTCAAGCCTGTAATCCTAGCATTTGGGAGGCCAAAGCGGGCAGATCACCTCAGGTCAGGAGTTTCAGACCAGCCTGGCCAACATGGTGAAACCCCATTTCTACTAAAAATATAAAAATTAGCTGGGCGTGGTGGTGCATGCCTGTAATCCCAGCTACCCAGGAGGCTGAGGCAGGAGAATCACTTGAACCAGGGAGGTGGAGGTTGCAGTAAGCTGAGATGGTGCCATTGCACTCCAGCCTGGGCAACAGAGCTAGGCTCTGTCAAAAAAAAAAAAAATCTCAAAATGGTTTCCTAACCCAAAATTGTTTACATTTTCATCTAGAACATTAAACTGCTGAAACATAACCACACAAATACTGAACCACTGATTTTAGAACAGGAAAAGCCACCTACTGCCCTCCAATTTAACAAACAGCAAAACTGAGGCACAGAGACTTATGTTAGTTTGCCAAGTTCACAGAGCAATTGAGTGGCAGAGCAGAGACTTTAAGCCAAATCTTGGTACCCAGAGCTTTCCAAACCCCATGCAGAGCACCTGCCCTGTGCCAGCATTCTACAAGGGACATGAGAGAGTTACAAAGAGCATGCGGAGGACTTCCTATGAAACCAAGAAGGCAAAATCCAGACTTCTACACCCCAAACAACCTGCGACAACCACCAACACAAGGCTGTACGTGATAATTAAACAAAAACAAAAACAAACAAAACAGTAAAGCGCTATGGGATTTAGAAAGGGGAGATGATTTAGGTTTGGGAATTAAACAGTTTCATGGGCTATATCTTAGAATGGTAGAACTTCTTAACTTTTGTTTGAAAATAATTTCGGCCTTAAAATAATTACAAAAATAAAAATAGGACAAAGAACATTTGTATACCCTTTATCCAGATTTGGATTCACCTGTTGTTAACATTTTACCTCATTTGCTTTATCATTGGTGCTTGCTCTTTATTTATTTATTTCTTTTACACACACTTTAAAAAAATTATTTAAGGGTAAGTTACATACATTATGGCCCATTACCACTAAATACTTCAATGTATATTTTTTAAGGTTAGGATTTTTTCTGAAATAACCACAGTACAGTTATCAACTTCATAAATTATATTGATACATAATGCATTTCTCTAATCTATCAATCTATAATCCATTTTCCAATTTTTTCCCTTCATCTAGTAGCATTTTTTAAGGCGCTTTTCCCAGTACAGGATCCAGGTCAAATATTGCATTTGTTATTGAGGCCCTTTAGCCTCCTTGAAACCACAGCCTTTCTTTGCCCTTTATGACACTGACGCTTTTGGAGACTATGGTTTTAGTTCCCACTATTTTTACCATGATAACAGTACTTATTTGTGCTTATCTGCTGTTCCTTTGTGGTTACACTGGGTTTATGTGTTCTTGGCCAGAAGACGGCACAGGCAAGGTTGTGTTCTTTTCAGGGTATCGCATCTGGTAGCACATGATATCCACCCGTCCTTCATAGGCGATGCTCATTTTGATCATCTAGTTAAGGTGTTGTCTGATCTTTCCAGTCTATAATTATGATTTATTTTTCTCCCTTGTAACCAATAATGAGTTTTATGAGAGACTGGCACATTAAGAACTTACGAATATCTTGCTTCTCATCAATATTTCCCTTACACTTAGCAGCTGTTAATTGCTGGAGCAACATTGAACATGACGGTTACAAAATTAGGATTTTCCAACTCCAACACTCCCACCATAGTTTCCATTTGGCTTTGACATTTTGCTATAAGCAAGAGCCCTCCCTCATTCTCCCTCCTTCTCCTCTATATCTATCTATCTATCTGTTTATCTATCTATCTACCTATCTATTTATCTATCTACCTGTCTATCACCTATCGACATATCCTTCTCTCTTTTTTCCTTCTTCCTCCTTTTCTTTCATATATATTTATTATTGGTCTAAACTCATGAATTCCTGCATTATTTATAATTCATTACTGTACTTTTTAATTTCGGTGGCAAATGGTAACAGATTTGGCCAGTGAGATCCCCTTGAATGTCCCTATAATTTGTGTGTGTGCGTGCATGCTTTCTTACTTCCTAGCGCATGGACCACTTCTGGAACAATAAGTTCCAGACTCATCTTGAAGATACTGTGCCTTAGTTCTGGGGGAGGAAATAATCTGGAAAAACACAATCTCCTATACTTGGATCTTTGTAGACGGGTAGAATTTTGATAGGTAGGGAGAATAGAAACTAGCATTGTAGCATATGCAGAAAAGGAATATAGATGCTAAGCACAGGGAAAGGGTTTCCCTTTTCCTTCTAGATTAATCAGGGTTCTTCAGAGTAACAGAACCAATGGAACACATAGAGATATACAAGAGGAGATTTATTATGGGAATTGGTTCAAATGACTGTGAAGGCCAAGAAGTCCCATGGTCTGCCCTCAAGCTTGAGACCCAGGGAGGCCAGTGTGTCTGAGTCCAAAGGCCTCAGAACCAGGAGCACCAATGTCTGAGGGCAGGAGAAAATGGATGTCCAGGCTCAGGAAGGAGAGAGATTTCACCCTTCCTCTGCCTTTTTCTTCTATTTGGGCCCTTAATGGAGTGGATGATGTCAGCCCAATTGGTGAGAGAGGAGGCTTTTTACTGGGTCTATTGACTCAAATACTGATCGCTTCTGGAAATACCCTCACAGACTAACCCAGAAACAATGTTTTGCCTGCCATCTGAGCATCCTTTAACCCAGTCACATTGACACCTATGATTTAACCACCACACCTCCTTTATATCAGTTTTCTACAGCTGTGTAACAAACTATCCCCAAACATACTGACTTAACCATTCTGTGGATCTTCAGTTGGGGCAAGTCTCAGTGGAATGTTTTCTCTCTGATCCACATGGTGGCAGCTGGGCTGAATTAAGGCTAGAGGTTGCCAGATGGCCTGACTCATATATCTGGGACCATGGCACTGCCTGTTGGCTGGGGCACCTCAGTATTCCTCCATGCGGCCTCTCTCTCCAACAGGATAGCCTGGCTTCCTCACATTGTGGTTCAGGGATCCAAGAGAAAGAAAGTAGAAGGCTGCCAGGCTTTTTACCCCCTTGGCTTAGAACTAGTACAGTGTCACTTCATTGATCAAAATGCCACAGGTTAGTCCAATCTCAAGGGAGGGGAAATGCACTGCACCTCTTGGTAGAAGGAGAAGCATGCATGCATAGGGATGGGCAGGATTCTTGTTGGCCATCTTTGCAGTCAACCACACCCTCCTTTTACCCTTCCCGTTTCTGCAAGTAAATTAGTAGTTTTTGAGTTCCAACATACGAAGGAAAAAATGGGGATTTTCTGATAGCTGAATGAGAAAGACTTATGTGAATTTTATTTGACCTCTAACAGAACAGTGCCCTCAGCGATCAATAAATTCTTGTTCACTACATTGAATGAAAATTGTCAACATGAAAGATGAAGATAAATATTCAAAAGTTATTGGAATAATTTATACAGGTATCTTAAAAAACAAAAATTTAAAATTCCAAACTAAATAAAATTGAGGATCTGGACAAGTTCCGAGGTAGATACATAGTAATGATTTTTTAAGAAGAAATTATCCATAAGGAAAGCTTGAAAAATCAGAGATTGGGGGCAGAAAGGTAGGTAGCAAGGGAAAGGAATTTGATTATTCTTTTTTTGATTCTTTATAACATTGTTTCCCATTTTTGGTAAGGGCAGAATAATAACAGCAACAAAACAACCAGTACTGTATTTCAACATAAATAGAATATTGATTAAAGTGGCAAATGAGGAAAATGATCCTCCTGAAAATCCATTTTTTATTTAGTGTGCAAAAAATACTGTGCTATGGACCACTAATGGGAAAATGAAATAAGACATAGCCCTTCCCTTCAGGAGCTCAAAGTTAGATGCTAACAGATCATTATCATATGAAGTGCAAAATAGAGGCATGGCAGCACTTTAAGAATGCCAAAGATACAAACTGTCTGGCAATATTTGAATGCTGTTCAGCAAAGATGTCAGAATATAACTTTATGTAGAAACATCATAAACTTGATGGTCCTTTTAATCCTATAAAAAATCTTTTTGGGCCGGGCGTGGTGGCTCACAGCTATAATCCCAGCACTTTGGGAGGCCAAGGTGGGTGAATCACCTGAGGTCAGGAGTTCAAGATCAGCCTGATCAACATGGTGAAATCCCATCTCTACTAAAAATACAAAAATTAGTTGGGCATGGTGGCAGACACCACTTAGAAGTGGGAGCTAAGCTATGAGGATGCAAAAGTATAAGAGTGATATGATGGAATTTGGGGACTCAGGGAGAAGGGTGGGAGGGGGGTGAGGGGTAAAAGTGTACACCGCTCAGGTGAGGGGTGCACCAAAATCTTGGAAATCACCACTATAGAACTTATCCATGTAACCAAACACCACCTGTTCCCCAAAAAACCTATTGAAATAAAAAAAAATTAAAAAAATAAAAAAAGAAATCTTGGGCTGAAAACAACACATGAAAAAATGCTCAATGTCACTAATCATCAGAGAAATGCAAATTAAAACCACAATGAGATATCATCTTACTCCAGTCAGAATGGCTATTACTGAACAGTCAAAAAACAATAGATATTGGTGTGGATGTAGAGAAAAGGGAACATTTATACACTGTTGGTGGGAATGTAAATTAGTTCAATCTCTATGGAAAACAGTATGGAAATTTTTCAAATAACTAAAAATAGAACTATCATTTGACCCAGCAATCCTATTAATCCTATTCCTGGGTATCTACCCAAAGGAAAAGAAATCATTACATAAAAAAGACATCTGCACTTGTATATTCGTCACACAGCAATATTCACAATAGCAAAGTCATGGAACCAACCTATGTGTCCATCAACGGTTGACTGGATGAAGAAAATGTGGTATATATACACCATGGGATACTATGCAGCCATAAAAAGGAATGACATCATGTCCTTTGGAGCAACATGGATGGAGCTGGAGGCCATTATCTTAAGTGAACTAACTCAGAAACAGAAAATCAAATACTTCATGTTCTCACTTAAAAGTGAGAGTGAACTAGTGGGTACACAGGGACAAAAAGATGGAAATCATAGACACTAGACACTGGGGACTCCAAAAGAGGGGAGGGTTGAGGAGGTGAGGGTTAAAAAATTACTTATTGGGTACAATGTTCGCTGCTTGGGTGATGAGTATACTAGAGGCCCAATCCCACCATGACACAATATACCCATGTAACAAACATGCACACGGGCTCCTGAATCTAAATATAACACAATTTTTTCAAAAAGTGGAAAATTTGAAAATTTGAACATTGAAATCCTAGGTCATTCTTTTGTGAGGAAATATTGTACCTATGTGCTTTGGGGATTTGACATTAGTTATTTGGTTGACCCTAGGAAAGGAAGTAAACTGAATCCTCTTAAATGAGATTGTTTTTATGATTAAATTTTTTGGTGTTCTTTGTGTAAAACTGATTTAAAAGATTCTATCTTTTCTGAATATTTTTCCCTCTATAAGGAAGTACATATATTTCAATGTTATCAATTCCTGTAACTATTTATTAACATTTCCTTATGTGTTTTCTCCAGATGTTGGAAGTGAAAAAAAAAGGCCTTGTTAAAAAGAAGAAGAAGAAGAAGAATCAATCAATCAATCAATCAATCAATCAATCAATCTTGGGCTGAGAAAATCTGCAAATAAGCACATAATTGGCTCTGAGTTTCTTGGGGATGAAGACAAAGAGGGAAACACACTGATTACATATTTTTCAGTGTCTTAGAAAATGAAACACTCCAGTCCATCATGAAACAATTGTTTTATGGCTCTCTTGTCTGTGAGCAACTTCTCAAATGGGTGGATTTAGTAAGTAGCACGCCGGACAGTGTCCCCCCAGTCTCACAAGAATGGCCCAAAAGTTCTACTCGTGACTGTTTCTTATGAAGCTGAGCCATGCTGTGAAGTTTTTCTTCTGTGATGAAGGGAATACAGGTTAGGTCCAAGCTTTCTAGAGACTCATCTTGACACAGGGCTAAAACTCAGGGAACTTTAAGGAACAGGGTCCTTGGCAAATGACATTTGTCTCAGCTGGAGTTTTGAAATGAGTTATGTTCAGACAGTTCATAAGTTGAGTCTCTAACATGTAGCTGAAGGTCAGATAACCAATATTGTAACTGGAGGGAGAGCCACATGCTCCCATTGCCAGATACGTAAGCAGCAGAGCACCCTTTCGTGAACACTGAGGCGTCTGCATTGCACTCTTACCAGAGGGGAGGCTGCCCCCTCCACTCTGGAGTTGGCCATAGACACACAAAGATACTTTAGTCATATAGATTTCTTATTTTTCAGATTTGGCTTTTTCCACTGGAACATTTGAAAGTCAATTTTACATCAGAGTGGATCCACGTTGAATATCCCTGGAGGTTATTTCCAACCTTTCCATCATTATTTAAAGTGTATCTTTCCAAAAATTATCTTTAGTCTAATTAATATTAGCTTTTCCAATAAGTGGTTTCATTTATTATACTCCAATAGTGCTTTTTCTCTATATTATACGCTATATTATACAAAAAATTATCTATGCTCTTGTTGTTTAAAATTATACAAATGGTACATCAAGAGCATATTCAACATGATGTATTTTGAAGAGATGATTGGTGATGAGCAATGTTTTGTGCCTTGTAGGGGTTATTGTGGCTTTATCTGATTCACATGACTTCTAACTATTATCTTGTTTCTCTCCTGGATCAGATACGTACGTATACAGGATCCACTAAGATTGCTGTCGTGAAAATGTATTCTGGGTATGTGGCCACAGTGTGAGTTGTAGGATAGAGCAACCGGTGGAATAAGATAACTGCTTCCCCCTGAAACAGCCCTGTTTAGGAATGTTGACCAGATTGTAGGGAACTCAAACAATCCCTTTAAGTAGAAAGTAAATAGATTAGGAAAACAGCCACAAGGTTTGACACACCATCAGTGACTTTTTTCGCCTTTCCCTTTTCTTTTCATGGTGTAAGAGAACAGACAGCACGCATTGCAAGATCTGCCTTGTCTTGCTGCCACCCTGGACTGCCTCACATGTAAGTTCCCCCTGAATAAATCTTTGACGACCTCCCAGACCGGAGTGGTCTACGTCTTTCTTTGGTCTGAGCTTGCTCTCTGCTTAAAGAGGGCAGTTTTCTGTTCTGGCAGGGAGTTTTCCCAACAATTACATTTTCCAGTATGACAGTGATTACCCACATGTGGCTATCGAAATTCAAATTGATTAAAATAAAAAAAATCCATTCTACTAAGATTCAGTTGCACCAGCCACATAAAGTGCTCAATAGTTCCCCATGGCTAGTGCTAGAGTATTGGATACAGCAGAGAGAGAGAGGGGAGAGATTTCCATTTTCGTCATCATGGGAAATTCTACTGGACAGCACTGCTCCAAGAAATAAGATCGATGAGCTATTGCCATAAGAAATAATATCTATAAAGTCATAGCTATGCAGATTAGTGGAACTGATGACAATTAGAATATACCTGAGACTCAAAGAGAAAGGATTCCGGTCTAACAAGAAAACAAAAAATGGTTAAAATGGTAGTTCATTTGGAGGTAGAGGTAGAAGTAATGTGTGTTAATTACAAGGACTGTAACCATCAGGATCAAGGTCCAGGAGAAGGACAATCATCTGACCAAATTGCAGTGGGGCAGGAAGTGCCTGCAAGCGGGTATTTGGTGCAGGTTTTCTACTTATTGCACCAAAAAGTGTTCTGTGGTCTGTATACTCAGGAAACTATGGGTTTAACAGAGCCAGAAGGGTTTCTTTACTTTCAGTCTTTAGTATCTCGAGAGCCCTACTATTTATCCAGGGTTTCCCAGTCCTTTTTGAATTTGGGGTCCTTTTCTAATGTGAATCATGTTCTGGGGAAACCATTTGGTTTAGGACATGGCTGAGGGCAGCCTCCTCTTTCAATCTCCACTCGTACCACACTGACTCACCTTGTCCCTGTCCATCCCCAAACATCTATGTAACTTACAACACGATAGGGACTCCATGGCACTCTGCCCATCAAGGAGATTTCCTTATTTTGAAATGTGCTCACCTATCTGCTCATGACATGGCTGTGATCTTGCCTTCTGCCAATATTTCATGTTCTGGTGAACACATTTGCTCACAAATGGGGTCAGTGCTGCACCTATTTCCAAAGTGTCATGGAAGCATTTCAAGCTGGATGTCAAAAATCAAGTTTTAGGCCAGCACTGTGGCTCACACCTGTAATCCCAGCAATTTGGGAAGCCAAAGCGGGCGGATCACCTGAGGTCAGGAGCTCGAAACCAGACTGGCCAACGTGGTGAAACCCCGTCTCTAGTAAAAATACAAAAATTAGCTGGGTGTGGTGGAGGGCACCTGTAATCCCAGCTACTCGGGAGGCTGAGACAGGAGAATGGCTTGGACCTGGAAGGTGGAGGTTGCAGCGAGACAAGATCACGCCATTGCACTCCAGCCTGGGCAACAGGAGCAAAACTCCATCTCAAAAAGCAAAAAACAAAACAAAACTAAAATCAAGTTTTATATTGAGGAGGAAAAATATGGTGGAGTGGAGAGAGCTTAATGATAAGCAGGTAATTAAGGATCGTTAGAAGTCCTGTAAAATCTTCAAGGGTATTGTAAAGTAGCCTGGGAGGAATGATCAAGTACATGAATAGTGGCTGGAGATGCCCATGGCCTGAGCACGCAGTGACTTCTAAGGGTTTGAAGAGAACAAGAGAGCGGTTGCTGATGTATAATTCCAGAACTCATCTTCACAGGGAATACGCAATACTGCCCACAATCCCTAACGGTGCTGGTTTACTTACAGTTCCCACTTCCAGGAATGCATCTCCTGGGCTAAGTGTGGGACAAGTAGAACTCGTGGGATATACTTGCTCCCATTTACTGGATGTTTACCATGTGCCGGGACCTAGGCTGCGCACTTTTCATGAACTATCTCATTTAATCACTGTGGGGAATTTTTGTTACACACGTTTTACAGAGAAGAAAACAGGTTCAGCCAGACTAACTTGACCGTGGCCATGCCTTTGGTAGATTGTAGAGCTAGGATTCAAGAAACATTCACCTTCAGAGTCTAAGCTCTCAACACTATACCACAGCATCCAGTATATTGTTCAACTTTTAATTTTTATTTTAATTAATTAATTAATTAATTAATTAATTAATTTATTGTGAGATGGAGTCTCACTCTGTTGCTCAGGCTGGAGTGCAGTGGAGCAATCTCAGATCATTGCAATCTCCACCTCCTTGGTTCAAGCAATTCTCCTGCCTCAGCCTCCCGAGTAGCTGGGCCTGAAGACCCGTGCCACCACACCCTGCTAATTTTTTGTATTTTTAGTGGAGACAGGGTTTCGCCATGTTGGCCAAGCTGGTGTTGAACTCCTGACCTCAGATGATTCACCTGCCTCGGCCTCCCAAAGTGCTGGGATTACAGGCATGAGCCACTGTGCCCGGCCTCGTTCAACTTTTAGAGTGATACCGTCTAACTTCCTTCATAGCATGGAGGTGCATTTTAACAAACTATTTGAACTGGATTATGGTGGGCATAGTGAGAAAGAAGATTTGCCTGAGAAGAGGTAGCTGGGAA
Source organism: Gorilla gorilla gorilla (assembly GCF_029281585.2). Lineage (NCBI taxonomy): Eukaryota > Metazoa > Chordata > Mammalia > Primates > Hominidae > Gorilla > Gorilla gorilla. Next base: position 130,908,380 of record NC_073236.2, on the reverse strand, counting down.
AAGCAAAGATGTTGGGTCTTTGAAGTATTTATCTTTTTTCTAAGCACGTGGGATGGTTGATGGCAGCAGAATGACCCCGAGGAGACAGAGATGGGGAAATGTTTGGTACTTATTTTATCGTATCTCAACTCTCCTCTGGAATATCTGCATTTGAATGTCTCTGTGATGCTTGAAACTTCACACTTAGAAAACCAGGCTCATTGTACTGGAAATGCTCAATTCTCCACTTCTCCACACTTCCAGAAAATTTTTATACTAACTCAACCTTTGACACCTTCCAAATTCTCCAACTCATCTATCATTTTGTCAATTTCCTTATCATTAATAAAATGAAAAAAGGTTTCTTCTTTACCATTTCCATGTTATCAACTTAGCCCAGGTCCGATCAGAGGTATATCAGTCTGTTTTTGAACACAAGATAAAAAGACAAAAGCACCATTTTATGTGCTGATGGCAGGAATTTATTGTATCGCAGAACTGGCTTCTAGAAGCTGCTTATACTCTTGGTTCCTTCCTAGAAGAACAGCGTGTTATCAGTTACCTCAAAGTCAAAATCATCTATTTAGCATTCAGATAGTGAAAGCCAACAATTCTACTTCATAAAGTGAAATGATCTACTTCACTTATTCAAATGATCGGGAGGTTGGTTTGTAATACCTTATTGTACTAAACCCTCCCAAATGAAGTCTGGCTCAAAGTCACATGTTTTACAAATGTAGGGCCGAGGCAGGCAGATCACTTGAGGTCAGGAGTTCGAGACCAGTGTGGCCAATATGGTGAAACTCTGTCTCTACTAAAAATACAAAAAAAATTAACTGGATGTAGTAGCATGTGCCTGTAATCCCAGCTACTTAGAAGGCTGAGGCAGGAGGATGCCTTGAGCCCAGGAGTTAGAGGTTACAGTGAGCTAGGATCGTGCCACTGCACTCCAGCCTGAAGACAGAGCAAGACCCTGTCTCAGAAAAAAAAAAAAAAAAGCACTTTTTTTTATGTTAAATGGCTTTGGCTTATGAACAGCTTCAAAAAAAATCTAATTTTCAAAAATGGTTGATTTAATTCCTCAATTCCCTGGGGATTTAGGGCTTACAACTCCCCTCCAAGGTAGGTGGTAATTTTCAAGCCATGAAGTCAGGTCCCCTGGTATAGGTTTATCCTTTAGCTGCCCCTAGGGACACCAAGACAACAAATCATGCCTCGCTAGCCCTGCAGGTGGGACCGTTGGTGGTTATTAATTTTATGAGAGCTCCTAGGTTGTTTAATATTATAGTTAGTGGGCACCCAGCTGTGCCAGGTCAACTCTGGGCAGTAAAACAAAAATACCTCTCCCTAATCCTGTGTTTTGGTAGCTCAGGACAATTTCACTCGCAGCCCCTCATATAATTTGTGGCACAAAGACTGAATCACTCTAGTGAACCCTGAAAGGCAATTGATACTTTAGGCAATTATAAAATAATAGAATTTTATAACTGGATAAGAACACAGAGGTTGTCTATTCAACCCCTCATTAGAGACAAAGAAATCAAGGCTCAGCAACTAAAGGTTACATAAAGAGTTGGCAAACCAAATTCAGGTGCAACTTGAGGTCTCCTGATCCAAATCAGGCGTTCTTCCCACCATGCCACGTGGCGCTCCCCAACGATGTAACCAGCATGGGACAAGTCCCCAAGGACCACACCTTTTACAGAGTTTATTGCCTTGGCTTTAGCAGGTAGAGCGGTAGGAAACGCTCTCTGGATTCTCAAGCTTTGATAATACAACTAGTAAAGGGCACAATAATAGTATTTGTATAAGATTTTTGACACAGTTGAAAATTCTTTCACATGCAGTATGTTTACTAATAATTCCTTATGTGTTTATAACATGTTATAATTTGTGAAATGCTTTTAAATGTATCATCTCATGATTATTAAACTTATCAAGTAGCCAGGAATTATTATTCCCATTTTATAGATGAGGAAAGTAAGTTAGAACCCATTGCTACACAGTATGCGACAAAGATGGGACCAGAGCCTGAAGGTCTGACTCCTAACACAGTGCTCTTTTCTGACAATATCTAAGAGGATTCAGAGTAGCAGATTTTGATAGGTTCATGTCAAAGGCACAGAGCTCTAATTGTATTTAGGGATTTTTTCCAAAATTTTATATACAATCTACAGCAATTGGTCCAAGACCTAAATATTTCACAAGATATTCTTTCATCTGCAACATAGGACTTCCCCAGCCTTTGTCAATCCTGTGAACAATACGATATTCACATATACTAAAAACATACTGGTCTCTCCAAGTTTGGCAGCTCTCACTCTGCTAGGCAATGCAACTGGAAAATCTAATATCTCAAAGGCGTCTTGTGCTCCTGCCAGATTCAAATCCCATGCATCTGTGGATTTTTCCATCCCTTGTGTAATGGGTTTGAATCTTTCGTGAAGGTGCCTCTCCAAAGCAGGGGTAATAGACATTCCTTCTCTTGTGAGCCTTATGATGAAATAATTACTTGGTGGTTAACAAACAAAATCTTTCCTGCCAATTTGGAATCTCACCAAGAAAAGGGTCAGGGGAAATTCCAAGATACAGTTCAGAATCTGACCCTCAAAATATGATCTGAAAGATGAAAGACTGGTTAAAGGAGAACATTTGATTTTCTTATGAAGGTGGGGCAGTGTATGTTCTATAGAGTATGTGATTTTCTCTTTCATAAGTGTCTGGAGAGAAGATGAGGTTTCTAATATTTACCTTTAGGAAATCATCACATAATTGAGGGTAGAATGACTAAGTTAAACATCAGAGGAACTTCTTGTTATTTTTAACTAGATGATGATCATTTGTTTTACTCTCTGTGAGTGTATCAGAAATATTTACTGTTGTAAATTCCCAAAAATTCATTGATATCTTTTGAATTATAAGGGATTCAAAGCAGAATTCATTATCCTAATGCAATTATGAAGGAAATACATAGACATTATATAATATGTGGAAATATAGAAAGACAGAAAAGAAAAATATCACCCAGAGGTGTCTGATATATTCTTAAGGATACAATTAAAAACAGTTGGATAAACATTCTTCCCTTTTGGTTAGATACTTTTTAGAGGTAGAATTTTTCTCTGGGCCAGTTATGTTATGGAAGTATAATCATTCTAACCTTCTTCCAAATCCAAATTGTGTAGCATCTGCCATCCAGTATCTCAACATAGCTCAGCACCCTGGCTGCATAATATGTAAAGTGTTTATCTCATGGGTCAAGTTATGTTTATGGCATTCCTATAGAAAATTTAGTTTTTAGACTATGACAGTCACACAACCAGTAAAATGAGTAAATACAGGATTTTATCCTCCTTGGAGAGCAGTCTAGCACATTTGACAAATCTTCCTTGAATCAGAAATCACTCTGAACTGCAGGTGAAAATGCCACTGGGTTTTCAGTTATCTCGGGATGAGTTCCATATTGCCGCAAAAAGAGACAGATCTTTCTGGATCACACACACACATATATATAAATACACACACACACATATATATATATAATTCTGCCTTTGGACAATTTCCTCATAAAGCACATAGAATCCCTAGAGACGTCTTGACTAACTTAGGAAGTGACATCACGGATCTGTTCTGATGGGGACAAAGCTGCAAAAGTCACTTTTACTGGCATGAGTCTGAAGCTCACACACATATCTTAGTACAAAAAGTCTGTAAATAGGCAAGGGAACTGCAAGGTTTACTAAGTAGGTGAGATTATCTCGATGAAGCCTGCAAATATTATCTCTGAAATGAATGTATGAGGCTAACCAATAGCCTAATTAAATAATAACTATAATCCATGGTTTTAAGTGGATGATATTTGGAGACACATTATGCTACCATCTGGACTACTTTGGAAACTCAAACTATCATACCAAGAGAAATAATTCTCAAACCTGTAGAGAAAGCTGGCACTTGAATGGATTCTGCATGCCAGAAAGCCATAAAGCAGCCCTGCTTGTCTAAACGCTTTGTTGAATTACACAGCCTCTTTCTCCTTGCCAGTTTGTTTGCCAAGTTTTATTGATTATTTGGGACAGTCATTTTAAACTCTAGCTTTTGAGGTTTTCCTGTCTATAATACTATCTGACCTTCCAAGTACTTCATTCTATGTTTCAGATGTCATCAGTTTTCAGGAGTTTGTTTGCGACTCAAAAGGCTCAGAAAGATCTGTCTCTTTTTGCTACAATGTGGAACTCTGCCCGAGATAACTGAAAACCCAGTGGCATTTTCACCTGTAGTTCAGAGTGATTTCTGATTCAAGAAAGATTTGTGAAATGTGCTAGACTGCTCTCCCAGGAGGATAAAATCCTGTATTTACTCATTATACTGGTTGTGTGACTGTCACTTATGCTAACATAGTCTTGAAAATAGACACCAGGAAATTCACAGCTTTTTGTATACTGATTTTCTTCCATTGGGCCTCTATTCTCTTTTGCCAGTCTCCTCACTTTAGGAAACACTAGAAAACAATTCGGCGGGGAATTTCCTGTTTTAAGATGGTAAACTAAAATACATTCCTACCTCCTTCTCCTCTTGAAAATTACCCAGAAACGAACAAAGGAAAATAAAAATTGGAAACACAAATTCCATCTTTCATAAAGTCAAGAGATTTCTGAAACCCCAAACCTTAATATATGAAGCCTGATAATGCAGAGAGGAGTGTTGGTTCCTTAGCAGTGTGGAGAAAGGTGAGACTTGGAAGGGGATAGTGGTGCGAAATAGCCCTGCTTCCCCGCAGAGCACTGGGAAGGACCCAGGAACCGAATGCCAGAGGTGGCGGGGAGTCAGGGAGCTGTGAGCCATCTGGCTGCTGCTGTTCTGAGAACTGCTCAGGAAATGGGGGTGGGGCTTGTAATCATGCAGTGTACAGATTTTAATCAATTACCCCCACCTTCCCCTGTGTGTGGTATCCTAGAGTCCGGAGCCCCTGTCAACCGGGTGGATAGGGGCAAGGGGGCACCTGAGGATCTATTTGTGTTTTTTCAAACTTCCCAACGAGCACTGTTTTAGCAGAACTCTCTAGCTACTCCCTGCTGTTCTTCACAGGAGACTAGATGGTTCTTTACTGGGAAATTCAGCCACTCTAGCAAAAAGTGTAGATATAGGTATTTTGCTCTTCCCCCCACATCCCCCACAAAAAATAGCTTGCCACCTGATTACACTGTGGTGAGGCCCAACCATCCACAACTCCTACTCCCAGGCCTACCCCACCCTAGCATGCACGCACGCAGGTGCACGCACGTGCACACACACACACACACACACACACACACACACCCCTTCCATTCAGCTTTTCTGTGTCTCACTCTTAAATATGAGATCTGAGGGTTGCTGGACATTTGAGGAAATGTTTCCACATGAAAACATGAGGCTAAAAGCTAACCAAGTAAAAAAAAAAAAAAGGAAAAACATCATCCAAATACATCTGATCTATTAGTAAGGGTGCAATTAAAACAGTTGGATAACAATCTTTCTTTTGATTGTCTGCTTTTTGGAGGTAGCATTGTTCTCTGGGCCAGCTATGTTATAGAAGTAACTTCAACCTTACAGGTTAGAAGAAATGAGGAAATAAGTCAATTTCAACATGAAGATATAACATGTTAATATCCTTGGAGAGATGAGAAAAGATATTGTATCCACAAAACAAGAACAGAAATTTAATCTTTTAAAACAGACATAGAGAACAAGAAAGACTTCAACTCTCGGGAATTAAAAATAGCCTAAAAATGTGTTTAATAGTCTGGGCGTGGTGGCTCACGCCTGTAATCCCAGCACTTTGGGAGGCCGAGGTGAGTGGATCACCTGAGGTGAGGAGTTTGCAACCAGCCTGACCAACATGGAGAAACCTCGTCTCTACTAAAAGTACAAAAAAATTAGCTGGGCGTGGTGGTGTATGCCTGTATAATCCCAGCTACTTGGGAGGCTGAGGCAGGAGAATCGCTTGAACCTGGGAGGCGGAGGTTGCAGTGAGCCGAGAGTGCACCATTGCACTCCAGCCTCGGCAACAAGAGCAAAACTCCGTCTAAAAAAAAAAAAAAAAAAAATGTGTTTCATATCAGTGGAAGGACTGGAAGATAAAGTTGAAGAAATCCCTCTAAAAGGAAAATGAAGAGATGAAGATGGACAAGAAGAGAAGAAGAGTAAGAAATGTAAGAGATCATCTGGGATGTCCAACATCTGGATAACAGAAATTCTACAAAGAGAAAAGAGTGAGGAGGAAATTATTAGAGAAGTAACATAAAGAAATTTCCTCAAACTAAAACACATTGGTCAGCTGGGTGTGGTGGCTCACGTCTGTAATCTCAGCACTTTGGGAGGCTGAGGCGGGTGGTTCATCTGAGGTCAGGAGTTCAAGACCAGCCTAGCCAACATAGTGAAACCCTGTCTCTACTAAAAATACAAAAAAAAATTAGCCTGGCATGGTGGTGTGGGCCTGTAATCCCAGCTACTCAGGAGGCTGAGGCGGGAGAATTTCTTGAACCTGGGAGGTGGAGGTTGCAGTGAGGTGACATCATACCATTGCACTCCAGCCTGGGCAACAGAGCAAGACTCTGTCTCAAAATTAATTAATTAATTAATTAATTAATAATAAAACACATTGGTCCCTGAATGAAAGGAGTCATTAGGTATTCAGCACAATATACACCAAATTCACAACAATACATTTTATAATGAAAGTTCAGAATATCGGGTCATAACAACTTTTGGAGAGATGAAGGGCCAGGCGCAGTGGCTCACACCTATAATCCCAGCACTTTGGGAGGCCGAGGCGGGCGGATCACAAGGTCGGGAGATTGAGACCATCCTGGCTAACATGGTGAAACCCCGCCTCTACTAAAAATACAAAAAAATTAGCTGGGGGTGGTGGCGGGCCCCTGTAGTCCCAGCTACCTGGGAGGCTGAGGCAGGAGAATGGCGTGAACCCGGGAGGCGGAGCTTGCAGTGAGCTAAGATCAGCCACTGCACTCCAGCCTGGGCGACAGAGCGAGACTCCGTCTCAAAAAAAAAAAAAAAAAAACTTTTGGAGAGATGAAATGGAGCAGATACCAAGGACTCAGACCACACATCAGAATGGCACAGATTTCTCAAAAGCAGCACTGAAAGCCAGAAGGCAGTGGAAGAATGCCTTTAAAGTGCTGAGTGAAGAGGATTTCTAAACTTGAATTCTAATCCCAGCCAAACTACTTATGTGAGGGCGGAAATACAGAATCACATAAAGTAAAAAATAACAATTTCCTATGCATTTTCTCAGAAAGTTCCCGGAGTCTGTAGTCCAGCAAAATGAGGGAGTAAATTAAAACAGAGGAGAAACTAGATCCAGGAACCAACAGACAAGAGAGAGGCAATGGTAATTCTGAGACTCATTGAAGAGATGTCCTAGCCAACATAGACAGGAACAAGAGGAGTGAGGGCTCAAGGAACATCTCCAACAAAAAACAAGCAAACTAACTAACAAACGCAACAAGGAGATTATGTGTCTAAGTAACCAGAGTTCTGCAGAGAGTTTGAGTAGGAATTATTCTTAGGAGCAAGAAGTGTAGATTGGTGCAGGGAAACAGACACCCCAAAGGAATGTCTCCAGAAGAAATTGGGAAATGATAGATCAACTGATAGGTTTGCCCTTGTGAAAGGAGAGATTATTGGAGAATGTGGAAAGATACAGGCATAAGTTCAAGGAAATTAAAGAAACAGCAACAATTAAAATGAGGCAATGAGGCTATTGCTAACTCTTGGAAAAGCAAGATTTGTGGGTTTTGTTTTGTTTTTTTTTACAAGAAAGGAAACAATAACTATACTGTTTGGCTCACCACAAAATACATTTACACACACATAAGAGTGTAAATACTGAATAGGGATGTAATAACAATTTGTTGTAAAACTATGTAAGGTTTACAACAAATTGTTCTGGGACAATTGGATATACACATATAAGAGAATAAACTTGGACCTCCTACCTAATACCATATACAAGAAAAATTAAGTGGAAATTGTTCATAGACCTAAATATAAGGGCTAAAATTATAAGCTCTTACAAGCTTGGATTAAGCCAAGGTTTCTAAGATATAACACAAAAGCACAAACAACAGAAGAAAAAATAGATAAATTGGATTACATCAAAATTTTAAAACCTCGTGTGCCTCAAGAAACAACAAAATAACAATACTATCAGATAAATTATTTACAAATATTTTCTCCCATTCTATAAATTGCTATTTATGGAATAAGACAATTTATAATAAGACAATTTACAGGATGGGAGAAAATATTTACAAATAATTTCTCTAATAATGGACTTGTAACTAGAATATATAAAGAAGTCTTACAACTCATACAACTCATAACAAAACACAAGTAATCCAATTTAAAAATGAGTAAGGGAGATGAATAGACATTTCTCCAAAGAAATATATAAGTGGCCAATAAGCACATGAAAAGATGCTCACCATCATTGTCATTAAGGAAATAAAAATCAAAACCATGGTGAGATACCACTGCATATCCAAGAGAAGATTAGATTTTAAAAAAAAGACAGACAAGTGCTGGCAAAGACATGGAGAAATTGGAACCTTCATTCATTGCAAGTTGGAACATAAAATGGTACAGCTGCTGTGGAAAACAGTTTGGCAGTTCCACAAAAAGTTAAACATAGTTAATGTATGACCCAGCAATTTCACTCCTAGGTATATATCCAAGAGAACTGAAAACATATGCTCACACAAAAACCTGTACACAAATGTTCATAGCAGTAATATTTGAAATAGCCAAAAAGAGGAAATGAGCCTGTATTTGTTCGTTCTCACACTGCTAATAAAGACATACCTGACACTGGATAATTTATGAAAGAAAAAAAGTTTAATGGACTCACAGCTCCACATGGCTGGGGAGGCCTCACAATCATGGTGGAAGACGAAGGAAGAACAAAGGGATGCCTTACGTGGCAGCAGGCAAGAGAGAGCTGTGCCTGGCAACTCCCCTTTATAAAACCATCAGGTCTCATGAGACTTATTGACTATCACAACAACGGCATGGGAAAGACCCACCCTCATAATTCAATTACCTTGCACCTGGTTCCTCCTACAACACCTGGGAATTATGGGAGCTACAATTCAAGATGAGATTTCGGTGGGGACACAGCCAAACCATATCAGAGCCAAATGCTCATCAACTGATGAATGGATAAACAAAAATGTAGTGTATCTGTGCAATGGAATATTACTGAGTTGTAGAAAGGAATAAAATTCTGATACATGAATGAACCTTGAAAACGTTATGGTCAGTGAAAGAAGCCATACAGACAGAGCCACATATTGTTTGATTCTATTTATATGAAAAGTCCAGAACAGGCAAATCCATGGAGACTGAAAGTAGATGAGTGGGTGCCTAGGGCTGAAAGGAGGGGAGAATGGGGAGTGACTGCTAAGGGGTACAATGTTTCTTGTTGGGGTGATGAAAATGATCCAAAACTGGAAGTGGTGATAGTTGTATATCTCTGTGAATATACTAAAAACCATTGAATTGTAGACTTCAAAAGTGTGAATTGCATAGTATGTGAATTATTTCTCAACAAAACTTACATATAAAAAATTGGGTAGGTGGAGCCAAGATGGCCGAATATGAAGAGCTCCGGTCTACAGCTCCCAGCCTGAGTGACGTGGAAGATGGGTGATTTCTGCATTTCCATCTGAGGTATCGGGTTCATCTCACTAGAGAGTGCCAGACAGTGGGTGCAGGACAGCAGGTGCAGCGTACCGTCACGAGCCAAAGCAGGGCGAGGCATTGCCTCACTCGGGAAGTGCAAGGGGTCAGGGAGTTCCCTTTCCTAGTCAAAGAAAGGGGTGACAGATGGCACCTGGAAAATCGGGTCACTCCCACCCTAATACTGTGCTTTTCCAACAGGCTTAAAAAACGGCACACCAGGAGATTATATCCTGCACATGGCTCGGAGGGTCCTACGCCCACGGAATCTCGCTGATTGCTAGCACAGCAGTCTGAGATCAAACTGCAAGGTGGCAGCGAGGCTGGGGGAGAGGTGCCCACCATTGCCCAGGCTTGATTAGGTAAACAAAGCAGCCGGGAAGCTCCAACTGGGTGGAGCCCACCACAGCTCAAGGAGGCCTGCCTGCCTGTGTAGGCTCCACCTCTGGGGGCAGGGCACAGACAAACAAAAAGACAGCAGTAACCTCTGCAGACTTAAATGTCCGTGTCTGACAGCTTTGAAGAGAGCAGTGGTTCTCCCAGCACGCAGCTGGAGATCTGAGAACAGGCAGACTGCCTCCTCAAGTGGGTCCTTGACCCCCAAGCAGCCTAACTGGGAGGCACCCCCCAGTAGGGGCAGACTGACACCTCACACGGCCGGGTACTCCTCTGAGACAAAACTTCCAGAGGAACGATCAGGCAGCAGCATTTGCGGTTCACCAAGATCCGCTGTTCTACAGCCACCACTGCTGATACCCAGGCAAACAGTGTCTGGAGTGGACCTCTGGCAAAATCCAACAGACCTGCAGCTGAGGGTCCTGTCTGTTAGAAGGAAAACTAACAAACAGAAAGAACATCCACACCAAAACCCTTCTGTACATCACCATCATCAAAGACCAAAGGTAGATAAAACCACAAAGATGGGGAAAAAACAGAGCAGAAAAACTGGAAACTCTAAAAAGCAGAGTGCCTCTCCTCCTCCAAAGGAACGCAGCTCCTCACCAGCAACGGAACAAAGCTGGATGGAAAATGACTTTGACGAGCTGAGAGAAAAAGGCTTCAGACGATCAAACTACTCTGAGCTACAGGAGGAAATTCAAACCAATGGCAAAGAAGTTAAAAACTTTGAAAAAAAATTAGACAAATGGATAACTAGAATAACCAACGCAGAGAAGTCCTTAAAGGAGCTGATGGAGCTGAAAGCCAAGGCTCGAGAACTATGTGAAGAATGCAGAAGCCTCAGGAGCCGATGCAATCAACTGGAAGAAAGGGTATCAGTGATGGAAGACGAAATGAATGAAATGAAGCAAGAAGGAAAGTTTAGAGAAAAAAGAATAAAAAGAAACAAACAAAGCCTCCAAGAAATATGGGACTATGTGAAAACACCAAATCTACGTCTGATTGGTGTACCTGAAAATGACAGGGAGAATGGAACCAAGTTGGAAAACACTCTGCAGGATATTATCCAGGAGAACTTCCCCAACCTAGCAAGGCAGGCCAACATTCAGATTCAGGAAATACAGAGAACGCCACAAAGATACTCCTGGAGAAGAGCGACTCCAAGGCACATAATTGTCAGATTCACCAAAGTTGAAATGAAGGAAAAAATGTTAAGGGCAGCCAGAGAGAAAGGTTGGGTTACCCACAAAGGGAAGCCCATCAGACTAACAGTGGATCTCTCGGCAGAAACTCTACAAGCCAGAAGAGAGTGGGGGCCAATATTCAACATTCCTAAAGAAAAGAATTTTCAACCCAGAATTTCATATCCAGCCAAACTAAGCTTCATAAGTGAAGGAGAAATAAAATACAGACCAGCAAATGCTGAGAGATTTTGTCACCACCAGGCCTGCCCTAAAAGAGCTCCTGAAGGAAGCACTAAACATGGAAAGGAACAACCAGTACCAGCCACTGCAAAAACATACTAAAATGTAAAGACCATCAAGGCTAGGAAGAAACTGCATCAACTAACGAGCAAAATAACCAGCTAACATCATCATGACAGGACCAAATACACACATAACAATATTAACTTTAAATGTAAATGGGCTAAATGCTCCATTTAAAAGACACAGACTGGCAAATTGGATAAAGAGTCAAGACCCATCAGTGTGCTGTATTCAGGAAACCCATCTCATGTGCAGAGACACACATAGGCTCAAAATAAAGGGATGGAGGAAGATCTACCAAGCAAATGGAAAACAAAAAAAGGCAGGGGTTGCAATCCTAGTCTCTGATAAAACAGACTTTAAACCAACAAAGATCAAAAGAGACAAAGAAGGCCATTACATAATGGTAAAGGGATCAATTCAACAAGAAGAGATAACTATCCTAAATATATATGCACCCAATACAGGAGCACCCAGATTCATAAAGCAAGTCCTGAGTGACCTACAAAGAGACTTAGACTCCCACACAATAATAATGGGAGACTTTAACACCCGACTGTCAACATTAGACAGATCAACAAGACAGAAAGTTAACAAGGATACCCAGGAATTGAACTCAGCTCTGCACCAAGCAGACCTAATAGACATCTACAGAACTCTCCACCCCAAATCAACAGAATACACATTTTTTTCAGCACCACACCACACCTATTCCAAAATCGACCACATAGTTGGAAGTAAAGCACTCCTCAGCAAATGTAAAAGAACAGAAATTATAACAAACCGTCTCTCAGACCCCAGTGCAATCAAACTACAACTCAGCATTAAGAAACTCACTCAAAACCGCTCAACTACATGGAAACTGAACAACCTGCTCCTGAATGACTACTGGATACATAACGAAATGAAGGCAGAAATAAAGATGTTCTTTGAAACCAATGAGAACAAAGACACAACATACCAGAATCTCTGGGACACATTCAAAGCAGTGTGTAGAAGGAAATTTATAGCACTAAATGCCCACAAGAGAAAGCAGGAAAGATCTAAAATTGACACCCTAACATCACAATTAAAAGAACTAGACAAGCAAGAGCAAACACATTCAAAAGCTAGCAGAAGGCAAGAAATAACTAAAATCAGAGCAGAACTGAAGGAAATAGAGACACAAAAAACCCTCCAAAAAATTAATGAATCCAGGAGCTGGTTGTTTGAAAAGATCAACAAAATCGATAGACCACTAGCAAGACTAATAAAGAAGAAAAGAGAGAAGAATCAAATAGATGCAATGAAAAATGATAAAGGGGATATCACCACCGATCCCACAGAAATACGAACTACCATCAGAGAATACTGCAAACACCTCTACACAAATAAACTAGAAAATCTAGAAGAAATGGATGCATTCCTCGACACATAAACCCTCCCAAGACTAAACCAGGAAGAAGTTGAATCTCTGAATAGACCAATAACAGGCTCTGAAATTGTGGCAATAATCAATAGCTTACCAACCAAAAAAAGCCCAGGACCAGATGGATTCACAGCCGAATTCTACCAGAGGTACAAGGAGGAGCTGGTACCATTCCTTCCGAAACTATTCCAATCAATAGAAAAAGAGGGAATCCTCCCTAACTCATTTTGTGAGGCCAGCATCATCCTGATACCAAAGCCTGGCAGAGACACAACAAAAAAAGAGAATTTTAGACCACCTGATGAACATCAATGCAAAAATCCTCAATAAAATACTGGCAAACTGAATCCAGCAGCACATCAAAAAGCTTATCCGCCATGATCAAGTGGGCTTTATCCCTGGGATGCAAGGCTGGTTCAACGTACAAAAATCAATAAATGTAATCCAGCATATAAACGGAACGAAAGACAAAAACCACATGATTATCTCAATAGATGTAGAAAAGGCCTTTGACAAAATTCAACAGCCCTTCATGCTAAAAACTCTCAATAAATTAGGTATTGATGGGATGTATCTCAAAATAATAAGAGCTATCTATGACAAACCCACAGCCAATATCATACTGAATGGGCAAAAACTGGAAGCATTCCCTTTGAAAACTGGCACAAGACAGGGATGCCCTCTCTCACCACTCCTATTCAACATAGTGTTGGAAGTTCTGGACAGGGCAGTCAGGCAGGAGAAGGAAATAAAGGGCATTCAATTAGGAAAAGATGAAGTCAAATTGTCCCTGTTTGCAGATGACATGACCGTATGTCTAGAAAACCCCATTGTCTCAGCCCAAAATCTCCTTAAGCTGATAAGCAACTTCAGCAAAGTCTCAGGATACAAAATCAATGTACAAAAATCACAAGCATTCTTATACACCAATAACAGACAAACAGAGAGCCAAATCATGAGTGAACTTCCATTCACAATTGCTTCAAAGAGAATAAAGTACCTAGGAATCCAACTTACAAGGGATGTGAAGGACCTCTTCAAGGAGAACTACAAACCACTGCTCAATGAAATAAAAGAGGATACCAACAAATGGAAGAACATTCCATGCTCATGGGTAGGAAGAATCAATATCGTGAAAATGGCCATACTGCCCAAGGTAATTTATAGATTCAATCCCATCCCCATCAAGCTACCAATGACTTTCTTCACAGAATTGGAAAAAACTACTTTAAAGTTCATGTGGAACCAAAAAAGAGTCCGCATCACTAAGTCAATCCTAAGCCAAAAGAACAAAGCTGGAGGCATCACGCCACCTGACTTCAAACTATACTAGAAGGCTACAGTCACCAAAACAGCATGGTACTGGTACCAAAACAGAGATATAGATCAATGGAACAGAACAGAGCCCTCAGAGATAATGCCTCATATCTACAACCATCTGATCTTTGACAAACCTGACAATAACAAGAAATGGGGAAAGGATTCCCAATTTAATAAATGATGCTGGGAAAACTGGCTAGCCATATGTAGAAAGCTGAAACTGGATCCCTTCCTTACACCTTATACAAAAATTAATTCAAGATGGATTAAAGACTTAAATGTTAGACCCAAAACCATAAAAACCCTAGAAGAAAACCTAGGCAATACCATTCAGGACATAGGCATGGGCAAGGACTTCATGTCTAAAACACCAAAAGCAATGGCAACAAAAGACAAAAGTGACAAATGGGATTTAATTAAACTAAAGAGCTTCTGCACAGCAAAAGAAACTACCGTCAGAGTGAACAGGCAACCTACAAAATGGGAGAAAATTCTCGCAACCTACTCATCTGACAAAGGGCTAATATCCAGAATCTACAATGAACTCAAACAAATTTATAAGAAAAAAACAAACAACCCCATCAAAAAATGGTCAAAGGATATGAACAGACACTTCTCAAAAGAAGACATTTATGCAGCCAAAAGACACATGAAAAAATGCTCATCATCACTGGCCATCAGAGAAATGCAAATCAAAACCACAATGAGATACCATCTCACACCAGTTAGAATGGTGATCATTAAAAAGTCAGGAAACAACAGGTCCTGGAGAGGATGTGGAGAAATAGGAACACTTTTACACTGTTGGTGGGACTGTAAACTAGTTCAACCATTGTGGAAGTCAGTGTGGCAATTCCTCAGGGATCTAGGACTGGAAATACCATTTGACCCAGCCATCCCATTACTGGGTATATACCCAAAGGATTATAAATCATGCTGCTATAAAGACACATGCACACGTATGTTTATTGCGACACTATTCACAATAGCAAAGACTTGGAACCAACCCAAATGTCCAACAATGATAGACTGGATTAAGAAAATGTGGCACACATACACCATGGAATACTATGCAGCCATAAAAAATGATGAGTTCATGTCCTTTGTAGGGACATGGATGAAACTGGAAACCATCATTCTCAGCAAACTATCACAAGGACAAAAAACCAAACACTGCATGTTCTCACGCACAGGTGGGAATTGAACAATGAGAACACATGGACACAGGAAGGGGAACATCACACTTCGGGGACTGTTGTGGGGTTGGGGGAGGGGGGAGGGATAGCATTAGGAGATATACCTAATGCTGAATGACGAGTTAATGGGTGCAGCACACCAACATGGCACATGTATACATATGTAACAAACCTGAACATTGTGCACATGTACCCTAAAACTTAAAGTATAATAATAATAATAAAATAAAATAAAATAAATTGGCCGAGTACAGGGGCTCATGCCTGTAATCCCAGCACTTCGGGAGGCCAAGGCGGGTGGATCACGAGGTCAGGAGTTCAAGACCAGCCTGGTCAACATGGTGAAACCCCGTCTCTACTAAAAATACAAAAATTAGCCGGGCACGGTGGTGGGCACCTGTAATCCCAGCTACTCGGGAGGCTGGGGCAGAGAATTGCTTGAACCCAGGAGGCAGAGGTTGCAGTGAGCCAAGATCGTGCCACTGCACTCCAGCCTGGGCAACAGAGTGAGACTCTATCTCAAAAAGAAAGAAAAAAAATTAGGAAGATGGAAGGATGGGAGGGATGATAACAGATCTAAATCCTTGTCTACCACTATTGAACCTCAGTGCATTCTGTCTAAAATTTATGGATCAAAAGAATGCAGGTTTGCAAATTATTTTTAAACGTGGAGCTATATTGTAGAAGGCACAACCAGAAGGATACAGCAGTTCCTTCTGGGAACAGGACTGTGGAGGGAAGATAGGCAAGGGACTGTTCTCTTTGATTATGAACGTTTTAAGCCTTTTGGAAACATTTAACTATGTACCACTATTACTTCAATAAAAGTAAACATTTTGAATTCATGCTTGAAATGACTACCATTACAATAGTAATAATATGAATAATTCCACTATTGCTTAAGCCTGGCTTCTAAAGCAGCAGGCAATGGTTCATCAAGAAGGGGCAATGCCAGCAAAATATGTGGGCAGCGTGGAAAGCGCTTGTTGGAAGCCTTCAATGAGCAGCAGGCAGTGTGGCTCTCGCTTGATTTCTCCTCACAAAGGAGAGCTTTGCAGCCCCCAAGAATTTACAAGTATTTCAAAGTCAGCTTAAGGTCTTATCCTAAGAATGGTTGGTTAACGACTGTCCAAAAGCATAACATGAAAAAGCCAGATAGGCCTGAGTTGGAAATAGCATGTGCACCCCTTGCTGGGTCACTCTGAGTAAGTCTGTTCTGACTTCTGAGCCTTCATTGCTTCATCTATAAAATGGGGGTGATAAAAAAAACCCTCAAACAATTGCTGTGATGATTGCATGAGGTCATGTGTAAGAAGGCATTTAGCACAGCACAGAAAAGTGCTCGACAGATGTCTTTTTCATTCATTCATTGGTTCAAAATGAAATGAATCATGGTTCAAAGAAAAAAACAAGATCAAGATTCCCCCAAAAGGCAGATGTGATCAGTGCGATTATTTTATTCTGCTAAACAAAAACAGAATTATATTCCACACATTGCAACTAATGTCCTAATCGAGGGGAAATTGCTTGATCATGATGAAACTTCATGTTTCGTAAAGGTTCTCGTATACAGTCAGCATAATTTATGAGAATTAATTCGTGATGGCTCTGGAATTCTTTGAACCCCTCAGTTACCGTAAATATGAAGTATCATTAAAGAGAAATGCTGTCTCCTCTAATCTCTTCTCTTTGTGTTCTCTTCTCCTTAGGCGGCACACATAGAATCGAATAGTGCAAAGCTCTCTTGAGTCAAGAAGACCTGGACTCAAAGTCGGCTTCCTCTGTGTACTTACCCTGGGCCGCCCCTCTGAACTCTGATTTGCTCGTCTGTAAATTTGAGATAATGTATTATTATCCCAAAAGCTCTGCATTACACCTTGCTGGGTTCTTTATAGGTTGAGTAAAATATTGTATGAGATAGTGTCAACCACGTAAGAACCATCCAATAAATATTCATTTCCTTCTTCTGACTTTTTATTAAGTACTTCAACAACCTTCCTTCCTTCCTTCTCGAAGAACCTAGAATCTTCCACAGCATGATTTCATATTATTGTGTGCTCTTTCTTCTTGCTTCAAGGGATCTTTGATAATCTGTTCAGATAATTATTCCATCTCCAATAATTATCTAAATAACCTTCATTCTCTTCTTCCTTCCTCTTCTGTATTTCAAATACATAGAATAGTAACCATTACCTTTATACCCCCACAAAATCTTAATATTTTCGCATATTTATCTCAGATATATCTTTTTTAAAACATCATATAATAGAGTTGAAGCCTTCTATCTTGAAGTTGGAATACATCATTCCCAGGAGTGTTTTTAAGCTTTCATTACACATACATGGATGTATGCATGTTACATGTTACATGAAATTGTTTTGCAACTCTGTCATCCAGGCTGGTTTGCAGTGGTGTGATCTCAGCTCACTGCAACCTTCACCCCCCAGGTTGAAGTGATCCTCCCATCTCAGCCTCCCAAGTCTGGGACCACAGATGTGTACCACCACGCCTGGCTAAGATTTTTTATTTTTGATAGAGGTGGGGTTTCACCATGTTGCCCAGGCTGGTCTCGAATTCCTAAGCTCAAGCAATTCACCCGCCTCAATCTCCCGAAGTGCTGGGATTATAGGCATGAGCCACTGCATGTTTGCAAATTTTTTAAGTTAAAGAAAATATGTCATACTCCATGCAACATTCTACGACTTGTTTTGTTCATGCAGCATGGTTTTTGAGATTTATCCAAGTTGATTCATTTTAGTTTCTATATAAAATTCCATTGTATGAATATATAGCACTCCATTTGTCTATGCTCTCGTGGTGGATGTTTGTGTTCACATTTTCCCTATTATCAACAATCTGACAATGTTTTTAAACAATTCTCCTTATGTGCATATTTCAGCATTTCTCTAGGACAGCGGTTTGAAGACATTTTTGTCTCGTACCTCTTCATCCTCCCGACGTTTATTTAGGACCACAATGAAATTTGTGTATGTGTGTTATAGCTATCAACACTTATCATATTAGAGATTAAAACTGAGAAAATCTTAAAATATATGTTAACTTATTTAAAAATCACTAATAAACCCACTATATGTTAATTACATTAAAGCTATATATAGTCTTAAATTTCTAAAATATTGCCAAATTGTTCTCCAAAGTGATTGACTGAATCCATACTCCCATCAATAGTATATAAGCATTTCTATTTTTTTATGTCCTCTTCAACACTTGGTATAGTCAGGCTTGTTAATTGTGGCCAATCTGATGGTTAGGAAAGAGTGTCTCATTATTGTTCTAATTTCTACTTCCCTGCAACAACAAAGTCCTTTACTAACTCCTCTCAAATTACCAAGCTGGAACATACTCAGGACCCTGATGTAGGATACTTTACTAAATTTTGTTTTAATGATTGTTTAGAACTCAGAACACATTATTATTAGAATTAAACCTAGAGACACTATAAATAGTGGTCACCATTCCAGACTAGCCCACAAACACTGAATTACCTTAAGATGTAGACTGGGGCCCCCAACCCCCAGCCCCCAAGCCACGGACCAATACTGATCCGTGGGCTGTTAGGAACCAGGCCACACAGCAAGAGGCCACACAGCACAGGCCGGCGAGCATTACTGCCTGAGCTCCGCCTCCTGTCAGCTCAGTGGCAGCCTTAGATTCTCGTAAGAGCACATACCCTACTGTGAACTGTGCATGTGAGGGACCTGGGTGGCGCGTTCCTTATAAGAATCTAACTAATGCCCTGATATGCGGCAGAACAGTTTCATCCCGCAACCATCCTGCAGTCCCTGGAAAAATTATCTTCCATGAAATCGGTCCCTGGTGCCAGAAAGATTGGGGACCGCTGCCATAGACGGATGAGAGATCTCAAGACTAACAGCACAGCAGTCAGAGGAGGGCCGGCCTCAAACTCAAGACCGAGTCTCAGCTCCCACCCTGTCAATACTCATCAGTTACCTCTCTGAATCTATTTTCTCAACTATGAAATGGGGATAATAACATACATTCTCCCTCACAGGGCATTGCAAGGATAAAGTGAGATGTGAAAATCCATTAAAACTCTGTATGGTATATCCACACAATGGAGCACTATGCAGCTATAAAAAATAAGGAATATATCTGAACTGATATGGAATCATTTCTAGGGCATGTTGTTAAGCAAAATAATAATAATAAAAGAAAGGAGTACATATATTGGTATCTTTTGTGTAAGAAAGACATATAGATATAGATGTTAGACATTATATATATATATTAGCTTATTTTTGTGAAAAGAATATCTCTTTCTATAGTATGGACTTCCAGAACCACATTAATGTTTACATACACCAAAATTAAATAAAATTAAACTATGTCAATAAGATGGAGGAGGGGAGGTCCTAAGATGTAACACAAACAGAAACAAATGAACTCAATGGTATTTAAAATAGAGAGCGTGACTACAGTAAAAGGGAGGGGAACTAACACAAATAACTTTGTTTTTAAAAAATAAACTCACCCTGAGGAACTTTTTAACACAGTATTTCGACCACAAGGAAAAAGCCTATTGCAAGCAAATCTTGAACTGTATTTAGTAGGGCTTGTTTTAGCAGTGTTGTGGGCTAGCAATTCTAAACAACTTGCTATGTATGTAGGAGGGAACAAATGAGTACACGTACTGATGATGTTGAGAAGGAAAATATTAATACATAATGGCAAAAGGCTAAGAAGAGCCTTGCGGTGTTGAATTGGAATTCATGGTTTCTAAATACTGTATAGATATAATTACATTTGTGAATATTTGTGTGTATTCTCTAGTTTTTTCTGCTGAAAGGGCCTAGAAACAATGATACCCAAAAGCAATAAACTTGCCTAGCACCCAGATGTCAGATTCTATATACTGTTTCCCAGTAAAAAGAAGCAGGACCTCCCCCCAAAAAAAAGCCAATTATAAGAGTGGGGCAGGGAAAATGTACTATGAGCCTGGAATGCTTTGTTATGCCATAACAAATTAAAAAGTACTCAAAAAAAAAAAGGATACGTTCAAAGGACATGGGGAACAGCTTGCAGAAGCTCTCACTGATCAAAGTCTGGGGAAACTTGAGCATCAAGATCAATAATGATAATAATGGATTATAACCCGTTGGGTAAAATAAGAATCCGTTAATCCGCACTGATTTAACAAAAATAAGTACACAAGAGAATGGAAGAATGGAAAGATCTTCTAGTATAATTAATAAGTTTAGAGAGAATGCTGAACTTGGTTGCCATTTTGCAACTATCATACCAATAATTGATTTAGGCAAGAATCATCAGTGAGTGCTCAAACTAGTTGTGGGTGTCTCACCACACACCACCACCTTTGAGAAAACACGTACGAGGAGCTACGCAATCTAGGGTTCATTGCCTCAGCTTGGTAAGGTGGCTACAGTTGCGGTTATGCCCATTTTACAGTTTAGGAAACTGAAATGTAGAGATGAAGCAACGAAGGCCACATGTTCTGGAGACAGGATTCAAATCGAGTTGACCACAGCCAGAGTTATCTCTCTTCCCGCGTAGACTAGGGATCCTAGTGACTCCAGCTGCCGGGCAGCCTGGCTTTCTGGTGTCCCAAACTCTAGGGGGAAGAGATGTGTGGGTGAGAGTCCAACCTGCGGGATGGGGACACAGTGTGGCTTTGGGGGCCTGCATCACAAAAGCAGCTAGACAGAGGCATGAGGTGTGATATGGTTGGGGCCACAGCTGTTCATGTAGGCCGGTGCACAGTTGTCTTATTAGACATCCATCTCTCCTCATTCCAGCTCAAGCCTCTCGCTTTTCCCTTAAAAGTAATGTTTGGGGAGGAGGCTGTTACCTGAATTAGCCAGATATTCATCTCATCTCTTCATTTCTTTTGGCCCACGTAAACACAGACCCAAAGTACTCCAGTCAGCGGAAATCTTGTAGATCTCACTTGCAAAAGTGGCCGCTAAGACCAGGGCTGAGCCCTTGCATTATCTGTGCATATCAGGGCCTATTTACAAAGGGCCTCCGAGTCAGCTGTTGGATGTTATCTCTGACTAGGTTATATAAATAGCTATGAGATGCACTGACAGGATTAAAAGAAGTTTTCCATCATGCCACTTCTGTTGTTAAGTGCAAACATTTAAAGTCTACTACCATTTTTATAATCATGTTTCCTAACTGTAACTATTTAATTAATTTATTTATTTGTGGTACATCAGGAACCTCAAAAAATGGTTGTGATTCAGGGACTCTGTCTCTCTCTGGAAAGTCCCTATTTGTACGTGTGTTTCCTGCTTTTGAGTGTGATTCCTTTGAGGTTACATGAGGTCACATGACGGTCAATAGATCTTGTTGAATAAAATAAAGATGCTGTTAATTTCTCAATCAACGGAGCACCAGTTTTATTTTATTTTATTAACTTTTACTATAGATTCAGGGAGTACATATGCAGGTTTGTTACATGGGTATGTTGTGTGATGCTGAGGTTTGGACTGCAATTGAACTTGTCACCCAGGTAGTGAATATAGTACCCAACCGGTAGTTTTTAAACCCCTGCCTCCTCTCCCACCCCTCTTATATTCCCCAGTGTCCATGGTTCCCATCTTTATGTCCATGTGCACCCAATGTTTAGCTCCCACTTCTAAGTGAGAACATGTGGTATTTGGTTTTGTGTTTCTGCATTAGTTTGCTTAGGATAATCGCCTCCAGCTTGCATCCATGGTGCTGCAAAGGGCGTGATTTTGATCTTTTTTATGACTGCATAGTATTTCATGGTGTATATGTACCACACTTTCTTTATCCAGTCCATCACTGATGGCCACGTGGGTTGATTCCATGTCTTTGCTATTGCAAATCACCAATTTTCTTTTTTCCTGGTTTCGAAATTATCTTATTGCTTTACGTGCTACCTTATTTACCTGAATTTAAACTGGTAGTTTTATTCAGAGACTGCTTATTTAAATAGTATTATAAGTATCGAGTTAAATATCAAAAGCAATTATTAAATATTCTGTTAACAGAATGCTCCTTGTTCCTACTGAGTAGTTTTATGTTTTTCTGTTGGAAAAAAAATTAAAGGAATGTCATCTCAGAGAGTGAAACAATCCATCACAGTAATTAACACAGGAGGGTAGGCACACATGGAATAATCATACCTTGGAGTTCAATGTAGGAGAAGGACAGTGTGGCATTCCAGGTGATGATTGCACACCATAAGGACTACCCATCCCTCTGATGCCACATTAAGTCAACACGTCTGAAATTTCTAAAATATTCAGTATTACAGGATGAAATTTGGACAAATCCATAAGATCTGTGCACTTCTGTATTTATTTATATTTATTTATTTATTTATTTTTTGTGATGGAGTCTTACTCTGCCACCTAGGCTGAAGTGCAGTGGTGCGATCTCGGCTCACTGCAATTTCTGCCTCCCGGGTTCAAGCAATTCTCTGCCTCAGCCTCCCGAGTAGCTGGGATTACAGGTGCCCACCACCATGCCTGGCTAATTCTTGTATTTTTAGTAGAGATGGGTTTTCACCATCTTGGCCAGGCTGGTCTTGAACTCCTGACCTCATGATCCACCCACCTCAGCCTCCCAAAATGCTGGGATTACAGGGAGCCACTGCGCCCAGCCGCACTTCTGTAATTTTAAATGTATTTGCTATCAACTGTCCGCATCCCAGCAACTCCCAAACACTTACATTTTATCGGGTGCTGAGGAGAAATTAAACCAAATTAGATGTGTTTTCACTCTTTCCCCAAGCTTGAATATATAGACATAGTATCAACAATGTCCCCTTTGTAGCAAATTATTGCTTTTATCTTTTTATTACTAGGCAACAAATTATTTACTTAATTAGGAGGTAAGTTAGAAACCCAAAAAGCATCCTTTTTTTGAGACAGGATCTTGCTCTGTGTCACCATTACGGCTCACTGGAGCTTCGACTGCCCAGGCTCAGGCGATCCTCCCGCCTCAGCCTCCCAAGTACTTGGGACCACAGGCGTGCACCACCACACTCAGCTAATTTCTGTGTTTTTTGTAGAGACGGGGTTTCACCTGGTTACCCAGGCTGGTCTCAAACTCCCCGACTCAAGCAATCCACCCGTCTCAGCCTCCCAAAATGCTGCGATTACAGACCTAAGCCACTGCACCTGGCCCCAAAAGTCACCTTTAAAATAAAAATTTTAGAAGCATTTTTTGAGATCTGTAATATACCAGGTACATTTTTAATGAAAACCTTATGAAGTAAAATTCCCATTTTACAGAAGAGGAAAATGACATTCAGTGAAATTATTTACAGAGTTTTATAGTGAATAAATGACAGAAGTGGCATTTAAACTCAAGTCATTTTGCATTTCCTATGACATTGCCCTTCAGAACTTTCTCCCACTCCCCACACCTCCAGATGCCTTCCCAGATGGCAGCATGTTGACAGACATTGCTTCTGTGACTCCCCAGAGTCCCAGAGAGGAAGACGGAGATGACATTATGCATTGGGGGTTCCAGAAGCAGAGTGTGGGAACTATGAAGTATCTTCTCTGTTTCTCTGAAAGTTCTCACCTGGGTTAGAGGCTGATTTTCCTTAGATCCCGGTTTGCTTCCTGGTATGCAGTGAGCTTAGTTGGGCTGATGTTGTCTGTAGGTGAGGTCTCCCACTGGTGGGGTAAGTTTATTTCAGAGGAATGATAACATTTCCTCTTGCCACAAACCTAGGTCACACCCTCATTCTGGTTTTTTGCAGCATTCAAGCTGTTATCTCCATCAGGTTGGATTCTGTGTCTGTATCTCAGCTGAACTCAAATTCTAGAAGAAAGCATATTCTGGAGCAAGCTGTGTATCTATCCCCTCTAAAGTATCAACAGGTGTGGGGCTTTGTTGGTTTCACAGAACACCTGCAAATGAAGACTGGACTCTTGAATGCTCTCCCTCTCTGTCAGCTCAGTACTTTCTCACCGTCGGTCACCTGAAGACCAAGTTCCAAACACTCTGGGCTCTGCACAAGGCTCCATGTGACCTGTTTGAGCCGCAGTCAGCTATGAGGCCTGCAAGGGCAGATCCCTTTGTGTATCCGTGTTGCCAGCACCTGGCACTTGCAATGTGCTCAATAAACATGGATTTAGTGAATGAGTATAAGGGTTAGCTTCATTTCTCAGAGCAAAAGGGTAATCTCCTATTTGGGTGTAATTTTTGCAAGTGGCCTGGCAGCAGTAGTGAATGAAAAAGTGTTTCTACTTCTCCTTTAGAACACAAGCAAAACGTGTGGTTTCTGAGCCCATGGATCTTATAGTTTTATTCATACACAGAAAAAAAGCAATAATGATTCATGAACGTGTAGGACAAATGCCAAATAAATTGAACAAACAGGAAAGGCCACAGGTAATCCAAAGAAGAGTAATCACTGTGAAGGAGAGTTTTGAAATAAGTGGGTTTTGAAAGACAGCTGGGGTTTAAAAAGGGAACAAACAGTGAAGGTAAGACTGAAATGCGCAAAGCTGTGGTTGGTAGGGGAATGAGCCGGGTGGGTTTACAAATACAGAGGCCAGCAGGCTGGTCAGAGAAAGGTTTTAATTAAGAAGCAATAAGGAATAAGGTTCAGAAAGTGAATAAAGGCTGGGTTAGATAGAGCTCTGAACACAGTTCTTAGGAGTCTAAACTTGGTTTTACAAGAAATGAGCATGTATGTTAGGATTATTTGGCTACATATAATAAGCTCAAGCTAGCTTAAAAGGGAAAAGAAATTTTTTTAGAGAACTTGGAATATCTTTCACATAATAATTCCCTTATAAATAGTTGTTATATTGAATTAAACTCTTAGAATAACCCTCCTTTAAAATGTATGGAAAAATAAAGAGAAGAACAAAAGAAATGATGCAGAAAAAGAGGTTGGTTGCAACAATATTTATTAAACAGCCTTGAGTGCAGTAAAAGAAAAATTGAGATCATCCTAATTCAACAGTCTTTTGTCTCAGTCCTCATTCCTTGGGATACCTTGATCAGTGCCAAAGGCATGTCTGTGATTGGGAGAAGAACTGGGTCTTCATGTCTGTGTTCTCTCTGTGCCCCTGCAACCAAGGACAAAGAGTTTCCTACTGAAGGAAAACATTTTCCCAGGAGCAGCTTTTTCATTTTCCTCTCCACTATGTTTTATTGTCAGCACACAAAATACCTTCATTGTGTCTTATTCTGCACAAAGCAGGACAAAGTCAGGCAATGTTATTACTTTTAAAAACCAAGGGAGCCAACAATACACTATATGATGGATAGTCATCGTTTTTATGGTGAATTTTCTTCAGTTGTACATCTCAATCTTATTTTGAGAATTAATTCAGAGGGTGAACTCCACTCAGTCTGTGAATATTAGAATAAGCAGCTGTAAAAGCATAAAATGTTGAAAAAGCTGGGGGTATAGGTCAGACAAAATTAACATTACTTTATTTGTTCAAAGAAGATACAAAAAAAAACATTAAAAGAGACATGGAGATTAGAGAGAGAAGCAGTTTGGGAAACATGAATGAGCAAATTTTCTCACATTTTTTCCCCTAAAAAACAATCATGAACTTGCATAATTTTATGGGAAGAAAAAATGGAACATTGAGCTGCAATGACTTATTTCAATTTAATTTACATTATTCCAATTTTACTTCCAATCCTTTCATGTACATCTATAAAATTTACATTGTCATATATAAGGTACACCTAAGATGTTGTCTTCTGGTTTTTTTTTTTCATTTTTAAATTTTATATAACCATGTCTATCTTTGACATTAGTTAGCACATTTGTCATTTTGATGTCCCCATAGCATCCTTAGGATGGTGACATAACCCCTATGTACTTGGGAGTTGGAAGGTGAGTTCGGAGGATTTAATAGTTACAAAGCTTTTCCCCAACTGTAAATTAACTTGGTGTATGTACAAGTTCAGCAAAGTAAAGCACTGTAAAGGAATAGCCAGTAAAGTCCTCATGTGAAAGATTGTTACGGGTATTTTCAGTAAAGCCATAGTATCTTCTGCTTGTAAGTTGTTTTTCACCATAAAAAAAAAAAACCCATGGGGACAAGACAATAATTCATTAAATAGTGCTGGAAGAAACAGAGTGAAGAAACATGTGTGCCAATTGTTGGGTTATTATCCATTAGCTTGAAATTCAGGCTTTTACATTCTGCTTTGTGATACTGGGGCTCAAACTCTGCAAACGACATTTCTGCTTTGCCAACAGCTCCATGTTTGGCTCCATCAATAGGGGTACTAGCGGAAGTTTATAAATCTGGAAGGAAAGAAGGGATTTATTTCTTCCAACTTGCTTCCTGTGACTTCCTGTCTACTTCCTGTCTACTTCCCGTGTGACTTCCTGTCTACTTCCTATATGACTTCCTTTCTACTTCCTGTGTGACTTACTGTCAGCTTTCTGTTCCTGTGAATGTTATCCCAAAGATACTTCCTCACCCTAACAGCAGCAGTTCCTTCCGGAAGTATCTTGATCCAGTTTGCAATTTTTCCAATGCCTGCAGAACCAGCTCTATTGTCTCTCCTCACCCCCTAGTCAAAGCTCAAAGATCCCAGCTCCAGCTGAGCAGCGCTCCTTCCTCAGAGGTCTGGATTTCCATTTGTCATTTTTCTTGGCTTCGTTATTTTTTCTTCTTACCTGCCTTCTGTTAAAATAAGTTTTTAATAATTCCATTATTGGCTGGGCATGGTGGCTCATGCCTGTAATCCCAGCACTTTGGGAGGCCAAGACAGGCAGATCACCTGAGGTCGAGAGTTGGAGACCAGCCTGACCAACATGGAGAGACCCCATCTCTACTAAAAATACAAAATTAGCCGGGTGTGGTGGCACATGCCTGTAATCCCAGCTACTCAGGAGGCTAAGGCAGGAGAATTGCTTGAACCCAGCAGGCAGAGGTTGAGGTGAGCCGAGATCATGCCATTGCACTCCAGCCTGGGCAATAAGAGTGAAACTCTGTCTCAAAAAAAAAAAAAAAATCCATTATCTTTTTTTCTACTGGTATTGATGTCAATTGCATTTCTATTCTGTTAGTGATTGTGCTTACTTTTTGACATAAATATTTAACTATGAATTTCTCTAATACAGTGTACAGTTATTTCAAAATTTTAACCCTGCATTCACTTTGTCATTGTTTTTCTACTTTTTTACAAAAAATAGTTATCACTATCTTTCCAAGTTATTTAAATTTATTAAAAATTTATCACTTTCACTGAGGTGGGAAGATCACTTGAGCTCAGGAGTTCAAGACCAGCCTGGGCAACATGGTGAAACTCTGTCTCTACCAACCCCATCTCTACCAAAAATATTTTTAAAAAGTTAGCTAGGCATGGTGGTGCATGCCTATATTCCCGGTTACTCAACAGGCAGAAGTAGGAGGATGGTCTGAGCCCAGGGGGTGGAGGTTGCAGTGAGTGGAGATCACACCATTGCCCTCCAGCCTGGGCAGCCCTGTCTCCAAAAAAAAAAAAAAAAAAAATATATATATATATATATATATATTTATATATCACTTTCTTTGCTCATCTTTGCTTCTTATAGCCCATCTCATCTCTCAGAAGTTGTGTTTCTACTATGGTGTTATATTCTCATATTACTTGTTGTAGAGTTGTATAGTCTGAAAAATATCCTAATTGTAAGCCCAGTTAAGAATGGTTATATAACTAGGTATAAAATTGAAAGTGAACACTTTTTGATACCTTAGTAATTCTCTGGAAACTTCTCAGATTTTTCTCTTTATCCTGAATATCCTACACTTTTGCTCTTGTGTGTTTAGAAGTGAATTTGTGTTTAATTAGCCTGCAAATTATTCAGAGTGTACTTTTAATCTGAGGTTGTGCTTATTTCTTCATTTTAGAAAATTTTCAGCCACTGTTGTTTTATTTATTTCTTCTCTGCTGGTTCTTCAAAATTCTTCTTTGGAAACTCATATGAGACATGTATTTTAGCTTGTCAGTTTATCCTCCATGGTTATTGTTATTTCATATTTTTGTGTCTTTGCCTCTTTGTGATTTATTCCAGGTGAACTCCTCTGTAATAACTGTCAATTCATGGAATTTTTTTTTGACAGTATCCCTCTAGAGTTTACTCTGTATGTTTAACTAAAAAATTCTCTTTCTCAGTTTTCCAATTAGCACTTTTAAAATAAGAACCTATTTCTTTATCATTTCTGCTAGCTTTTATTTAATAATTTTTAAGTGTTTAAATATTAATGTTATTCCTTCAGTTATCTCTTTGCAGATGCTAAACATTTTAAAAGGCTTCTTCTATTTCATAAAATTAACTTCATATGATATGAAATTATGAGAGATTTTCATTATTGATTTTGCTGGATAACTTTCTCGGCATTTCTATCTGTGTTTTGGAATTTTGGTTTGCAGGCTCAGTTTGAATAGGAGTTTGTTGTCGTTGCTGCTGTAGTGGTTGTTATTAATGTGGTGAGTTTTTTAAAATCTCTTTCTCCCTTTATATTTTCTGTGCTGCTGTGATTTGGACTTTTATATTGTATTTTCTAATTGCATATCAAATATATAAGAACAAAAATATTTTTTAGACTTTTCTTTTCCTGCAGCTTTTATAGTCTTTTTAAATTTTTGTTTTCACTTTCTGGTATATTTTCTTCAAATTAGTTGTGTTTAAAATGATAGTTTCTGACTGGGCACAGTGGCTCACACATGTAATCCCAACACTTCAGGAGGCTGAGGTGGGCGGATCACTGGAGGTCAGGAGTTCAAGACCAGCCTGGCCAACATGGTGAAACTCCGTCTCTACTAAAAACACAAAAATTATCCGGGTGCGGTGGCGGGTGTAATCCCAGCTACTGGAAAGTCTGAGTCATGAGAATCGCTTGAACCCAGGAGGTGGAGGTTGCAGTGTGATGAGATCGCACCACTGCACTCTAGCCTCGGTGATACAGCGAGACTCAGTCTCAAAAAATAAAAATAAAAAATAGATAAATAAATTAAAATAAAATAAAATGATAGCTTCTTTCCTTTCTTATGTTTATAGCTCTTATTTATTTTTACTCTTAAGTAGCTATGTCTGGCACTTATAATACCGTTATCAGCCATGGTCTAGTCAGAAAAACAGAAACCACAGAAAGAATTTAACACAAAGATTGCCTTTGGTTAAATTTTCATTGAAGGATGAAGAATGCAAAAAGATAACACTGAGGTAATATAGAGATTACAACTGCAGGAAGAAGCTGGGGGAATAAAGGGAAGAGATTGGAGTAATTGGAACCTAGAAACTTGGAGGAGGATCTACAGAGTTGGGCTCCAGGCCTCCAGGTAAGGAGCATCGTCATCAGCTGCTGCTATCTCAGGAGTCTGGGGAGAAGTTTTGCAGAGTGGGACCCAGAACTCTGAGGAGAGACGTAGGCTATCTCTAAATGAGTGTGCTGAGGTTGGCTCTGCATGTAACAGGAAGAAAGCTGGAGATTGGACCAACCACTACTGCTGGAGTGAAAAGTCATTGCTAGGACAAACCAACAGGAAGAGCAAAACAGGAAGGACCGACTCCCTTCCCTCTGTTCCCACCTCCCAATCCCATGTAGTGCCTCTACTGATAGACCCTAACATGGAGCCATCTGGCAAAAAAGGGATGCTTTCTGCAGCCTCAGCCCCATCGTCACAGAGCAGGACAAGGAAAAGTAGGCTTAGAGCTGAGAGACAATGGCTTCATAACTGGCACAAACACTTACTAAAGAGGATGATGATAGGCTACATCTCACCTTTGTTCCTATATTTAAAGAGGAGTGGTGCTAGTATTTTCCATTAAGTATAATGCTGAGTTGGTTTTAAACATGTATTCTTTAATGTAAAGAAATGAATACTTCATTCCTATTATTTTTATATACTTGTTTTTAGTCAAGAAGAGATTGATTCTTGACATCTGTGAAAAGAATTATATGGGCCAGGTGGGTTGGCGTATGCCTGTAATCCCAGCCTTTTGGGGGCTGAGATGGGAAGATCTCTTGAGCCCAAGAATTCAAGATCAGCCTGGGCAACATGGTAAGACCTTGTCTCTACGAAAAAAAAAAAAAGGCTTTTTTTTTTTTTAAATTACAAAATTAGCTGCATGCCTGTAGTCCCAGCTACTTGGGAGGCTGAGACAAGAGGATTGCTTGAGCCTGGGAGTTCGAGGTCAGAGTGAGCTATGATCATGCCGTGAACTCCAGCCTGGACAACAGAGCAAGACCTCTACTCTAAAATAAACTAAATCCAAATATTCAAACTCAAATCTGGAACAATTTGAGCAACAAAATAAATAATAATAGCAATGAGTTATAACTCATAAAATAAATATCCATGAACCCATACTGATAAAAATAACTGAATAAACTTTTGACCAGCACTCTTCAAAAGTTTAATAAATAAATAAAATGATGATATGTTTTATGTTAACATTATGAATTATATAGTTGATTTTGTAAGTATTATCTTAGTCATATATTCGAAGCAAACTCTTTGGGTCATCCTTTAGCAGTAGGATGGAACTCTCGTTTGCAAAATTTGGTTTGGATGTTGAGACTGATGACACCACACACACTCCAAGAGGATATTGAGAGTTGTCACTCACATAATGAGGCTTTCTGGGAAGAGCAGGGCAGGCTCCCAGGCAGGTACAGCAATGGCTTGAGAGAGCAGGGAAAGGAGATTGGCTTGGTTTTTCATTGTGGTTCGAGGCTGAGCCAGAGGTGAGGATGCCCACGTATGCGCTGGGGCTTATGTTGTTTGAACTTGCTGCCGGTGCCAAATGAGGGAGCATGTGAGCTTTCTGATCAGCTTGCCCAGATGTGGGGCAGAATGGTGTGGGGCAGAATGGTGTGGGGCATGAAATGTACCAGCAGTCACACATCGGAAATGGAGTCAGACTATCATAGAAATCTTACTTTGTGTTATGGGCTGAATTGTGTTCCCCCAAATTCATATATGGAAGTATGAATCCCTAGTCCCTCAGCATGTGACCTTATTTGGAAATAGTTCTTTAAAGAAATAATTAAGTTAAAATAAGGTATTTAGGGTAGGCCTTCATGTTAATGAGCTTCTTTATAAGAAGAGGAGATTAAGATGCAGACATGATGGAGGGAAGGCCATGTGGGCACACTGGGAGAAGATGACCCTCTACAAGTTAAGGAGAGAGGCCTCCAAGAAACCAGCCCTGCCACCACCTTGATCTCGGACATCTAGCCGCCAGAACTGGGAGAAAATAAACTTCTGTTGTCTAAGCCCCCTAGCCTGTGACACTTTGTTACGGCAGCCCTAGCAAACGGGCACACTTGGTAGTAATAGATAATGTGTTTTGATAGATGATTAAGTTTAATCAAACTAGATGACCTTGAGCATCTTAAAATTAGATTATGTTCTGAAAATGTAGTATATATAACTTCTGACTTTTCTCGGGAAGAAAAACAAGGTAACACAACAAATACCCCCATTTAGAAAAGGGAGGGCGGCCATGGAGGAAGAGATCTTTAGCAGCACCGTACACTGGCCCTTGGTTTGAGCCAGAAAATCCCCTAAGCATCAGTTTGTTGAGCTTCTCTTCCCCAGCATGTTCTGGCCACCAGGAAGATTTGCTTTTCCTGGTTTGCTTAAATACCACATCTGAAAGGAGAATTATAAAGTAAAGAACTGCTCTTTGGCTTGGGAAGTGTGTGTGCATGTCTGTTTGTGTGCCTGTGTCTGGACATACTCCTGGCAGATCTCGTCTGCTGATTGCCCTCATTCTTTGCAGCTGGGTGGGGGATGGCTAAAGAGGCTGAAATTTTCTATTTAAACCGGCAAGGATCTCTTTTCACCAGGACTGGGTTGTTTTTTTTTCTGGGGAAGCAAATCCTAGGGAACCAGAGTGGGATGTCTGTCAGTTTCATCTGGGGAGACTCTGTTATACGCAATGTCAGTTATTTCATCACCTGGATTTGAGACTCTCCATATTCAAAAGCCTGAGTGGGCCATGTAATGCAATGGTTAAGAGTATAGGCGAGGTGGCTTATGCCTGTAATCCCAGCACTTTGGGAGGCTGAGGCGGGCAGATCACCTAAGGTCAGGAGTTTGAGACCAGCCTGGCCAACATGGCGAAACCCTGTCTCTACTAAAAATACAAAAATTAGCCAGGCGTGGTGGTACATGCCTGTAATCCCAGCTACTCAGGAGGCTGAGGCAGGCGAATCACTTGAGCCCTGGTGGTGTAGGCTGCAGTGAGCCGAGATCAAGCCTTGCACTCCAGCCCAGGTGACAAGAGCAAGACTCTGTCTCAAAAAAAAAAAAAAAAAGAAAAGAAAAGGAAGAAAGAATATAGGCTCTGAAGTCAGATTGACCTGTTTTGGAAGCTTGGCACTTCTTAATTATGCAATCTTGTACAAGTTTTAACTCTCTCACCCTCTTTCCACATCTATAAAATGGTAATAAAAGTGCTCACATAAAGTCATTTGTAAATAGAGCATGCAAAAGACTTATGCATGGCAAATGCAAAAAAAAAAAAAACGGAACACTTTTTAACTATGTTGTTATTGTGATGTTTTTAGGCTTCTTAGAAACAGCAACAAGGTGACCATGTTTTCTTGGCTCCTCTGACTCAGCGATCTTGGTCTTTGCTCAGTTACCAGCATTCTCCTTCTCTCTCTCTTTTTTTTTTTTTTTTTTTTTTTTTTTTTGAGACGGAGTCTTGCTCTGTCACCCAGGCTGGAGTGCAGTGGTGAGATCTTGGCTCACTGCAACCTCTGCCTCCTCTGCCTCCCGGGTTCCAGCAATTCTCCTGCCTCAGCCTCCTGAGTAGCTGGGATTACAGGCATGCGCCACCACACCTGGCTAATTTCTGTATTTTTAGTAGAGACGGGGTTTTGCCATGTTGGTCAGGCTGTTCTCAAACTCCTGACCTCAGGTGATCCAACCGCCTTGGTCTCCCAAAGTGCTGGGATTACAGGTGTGAGCCACCGTGCCCAGCCTCTCCTTCTCTTGACAGTGTTAGCCTAAGAACATTGCTGGGGAATAATGAGTTATGCGGGATTAGGACTTCGCCTTTGTGATAATCTCACATTGCATCCCAGTTCCAAATGGAAGAAGCTTTGAAGAGTCTAGGGGATTCAGGTTCTAAATTTCCCCATATCACATGGGTAGCTCCAGGCCATTTGCCAGAATGTCCATTTTTTTCTAAGCATGGCATTAGCTTTAGACACAGGAAATTAGCTGATAAAATCCTGAGAGGTATGAAATTAATTTCTCAATCTGGCCCTCCATCCTCTCAGAACAATAATCCTGCTTCCCTCTGTTCCATTCAGAAAGACCCCTCTCAGCCAGGCACAGTGGTTCACGCCTGTAATCTCAGCACTTTGAGAGGCTGAGGTGGGAGGATCACTTGAGCCCAGGAGTGAGTGACACCAGCCTGGGAAGAATGGTGAGACCCCATCTTTACGAAAAAAATTTTTTAATTAGCCAGGCATGGTGGTGCAGGCCTATTGTCCCAGCTACTTGGGACTCAGATGGGAGAATCGCTGAAGCCTAGGAATAGGAGGCTGCAGTGGGCTATGATTGCACCACTGCACTCCAGCCTGAGCGACAAAGTGAGACCCTGTTTCAAGAAAGAAAGAAAAGGAGGAAAGAAAGAAAAGGAGGAAAGAAAGAAAGAAGGAAGGCAAGAAGGAAGGAAGGAAGGAAAGAAAGAAGGAAGGAAGGAAAGAAGGAAAGAAGGAAGGAAGGAAGGAAAGGGAAGGAAGGGAAAGGGAGGGAGGGAGGAAGGAAGGAAGGAAAGAAAGAGAAAGGAAGAAGAGGAAGGAAAGAGAAAGGAAGGAAGGAAGAGAGAGGAAGGAAGGTAGGAGAGAGAGAGAAAGAAAGGAAGAAAGAAAAAGAAAGAAAGAGAAAGAAAAAAGAAAAAGAAAGAAGGAAAGAAAGAGAAAGAAAGAAGAGAAAGAAAGGAAAGAGAGAGTGGAAGGAAGAAAGAGAGAGAAAGAGGAAGGAAGGAGAGAGAGAAAGAAAAAAGAAAGAAAGGAGAAAAAAAGAAAAGAAAAGAAAAAAGAAATATCAAGAAATAAACTGTCTTACATGCCTGGAATGTTTTCTTTAATAGTTTTCTTAATTGCAGTTTCTGATTTCTTTGGTACCAATATTATCACTAGACTGGATCTAATTCAGCTATCTAGAGTGGTCCATTGTACAGGCCTCCTTATCATTTGTTTGTCTAACTTAGCTGTAATTTGGGTTTTCTCGGCTGGTGTATTGTCAGCCTCACTGCATCTCTGCTGCAACAGTTCTACACTTGACGACTCCCACTGATGTCTTAGGTTTCTCTAAGAACACATAGTGCAGTGCAGTCTCAGAAGCACAGAGCATTTCTCTTCAACAGTCTTTTTCTTTTTTCTGTTTTATGAAAGTAGCTGATATCAATTCATTCAAGCCTCCTTTAAGCAATTCTACTGCTGATGCACTGTAGGTGCAGGGTTATTTTCCATTGTTTGAATATTTTTATTCATGTTTTCTTTAATATGTTCAGCTCAGAGTGATGTTATTTTATTTTTGTGGCAAACATTCAACCCCTCGTTATAGTTAACGGAATATATTTATATAACATCTATCTCATTGTGCTGTGCAACAGCTGATCTTGATTTTCTATAGTTTGGTCTATTTAAATAAGACATATCTGGTTTCCTTATCCATGCAGCAAGACACTAACATTATTATAAATTTATTTTATCTAATTTAATGTTTACTTGGCATGATACCCTAAATATTTTACTTGTTCAATTTTCTAGTGACATTAAAAAATAATTTAAACACTAGCATTAGACGGAGACCATTGTCATTACCATCACTTGGAATTCTTTGTCACCAAAGAACTCTGGCAGCAAAGAGCCAATGATAGAAGTGATGGGGTATTGAAAAGGGAATCCATCTTTCAGATCGATGCCATGCCTGGATGGTGCTTATGGTGTCCTCCAGCACCGAGATTCTGTGTTCTCTGAGGCACACAGAAACTCTAAAATCCTATGCAATGCTGTAGTAGATTAACTCCTGCTCTTTTGCTTCTCCATCACCATCTTGGTGTCATTTCTAAGTAAATACTTGAGAGGCAGCATTACCAAATAAGGAAACATCAGTTGTTAAATTGTGGCATCCTAGGTCAAAGAAAAACCTACTCTAAGATTTTTATTACTTCAAAAGCAAACGAACAAGCCTACATGTGCCAGGCACCCCTCGTTCTCTACTTCAAATCATCTTCCTCAAGCCACTGCAGCAGAGACCAACTTTGCCCTCGTTTTGACTAGCTTCACACAGGTACCATCTGACAAAGTCTTACCTAAAGCACCCACATGTCTCACCTCCCGCTTCCTGGCTATCACTTGCTGGTGGGCGAGAACTGTGAGAATCTCTTCATTCAGGCATGCACAGCCCACAAGTGTCGGGGCTTAACACTCCACTAGACCAGTGGGGTACAGGAGCCAATGAATACATGCTTCTCCCTTTGAACCTTGTGCAAAGTCCTGAGATGCATTTCCTCAAAGATCTCATGATCCTCACATATCATGATCCCATAAGACTGGGAGATGGTTGCCTCTAGTGGTAGCTGTTGGGGAAATATAATTAAAATCAAAATCTCCCAAACCAGAAATCTTCTCTACAGTGGTAATGTAGGAAGAAAACACTTTTACTAATGAATAAGAAACAAACTAGAATATCATGCGCATCACCGGCAATCCATAAGGATTGCAAAGGCAGAAATAATGCTCACCTCTTTATGTACCCAAGCATATATGACCCATCACATACATGTTCTCAAGATAAACAATTAATCATCCTCAAGTAAAAGGACTTGACAGCACCATTTGCCACATGTAGTTCATCCTCTTAAATTCATCTGGTAATTGTGGTAACCATCTAGGTTAGCTTATTAGCTTTATCCAGTGGAAAAATTAATTTCTTATATGTTTATAACATGAGACAGTTTTGCAAATTAGAGCAAGGTGCCCACCAAAATTAGGCTCCTGTCCTCCCAAAGGAGATAGAGGAGCTATCTCTTTTGATATTTGCATTTCAAGAAGATGGCTCTCAAGCTTCCTGGATCATAAAGCTGAAAAAAAAAAATGGCCAGCTGACTAAAGCCCAATCTAGTCTAATAAGGGATACATTTTGAGGAGAGGAAAATATAAATTTACAATTATAAATTTTCTAAGGAAAGGTGTCTAAGAAAAGGGGGTAGGGAAGAAAAATCCCTTTCCTCATTTTCAACAGACAGAACTAAGCCCCTTATTTTAAATTTGTATTTGTTCTTACACAGTCAACACAACAACACATCCTTGTGCTGGCTTCCCCTCCTTCCCTGTCCACCATTCTTCCCTCAACTCTGCTCCCTGGGAATCATTTAACAAAAACCCACCAACCATGAAAGCCTGCTTGATGGGAAGTTCTAGGAAAGACCCTCTATAATGAAACACCATAATCAAAACTAAAAGGCAAAAAAAAATTGGATAAAATATTTCTCATGAAGGAGGGGTGAAGAATTAATATTCCTAATGTATTAAAAGAGTGTACAAATAAGAAAGATACTAATCCCCAAAAGAAAATTACAAATTTAAATTACCAATCTTTTTTCCATCAGTTTTTAAACACTTTTAAAAGGTAATACTGTATTTAATCAAATCTAAGATTCATTAATGGTAAGATGCACCACATGTTATAAGCCATTATAAAAAGAAAAATGCTGCATATTAAACCAGAGCCAATAACCCATTTTTTCACTTGATGTGCATTTTCATTTCATTCACTGTATTCTTCAGCTCCAGAATTTCTGTTTAGTTCTTGTTTTATGATTTCTCTTTTTTTAAATTAAACTTCTCATTTTGTTCATGTGTTAGTTTTTCTGATTTTTTGTTGATTTGTCTGTGTTCTCTTGTAGCTCACTGAGATTCCTTATAACAACTACTTCAAATTCTTTGTAGGCAATTCATAGATCTCCATTTCTTTGGGGTTGGCTACTGAAATATTATTGTCTTCCTTTGGTAGAGTCATGTTTCCTTGACTTTTTTCGTGTTTCTTGAAGTCTTATATTGCTGTCTTTGCGCTGAAGAAGAATCAGTCACCCTTCCAGTCTTTACTGACTAGCTTTGAGAGAGAAATGCCTTCACCAATCAGCTGAGCTAGGGATTCTAGACCTTTTCTATGAATGCATCTGCTCCACACCTCTTGTTACCTGCACAAATGAGGCAGAAATTCTTGGGGTCATAGGCCTTGTTTTGATCCCATAAAGCCAGGCCAGGGATTGAGAGCCTCCTGTTTGTTTTCCCTAGGGCAGTGCTCCGAAATGTTCAAGTTTGTATGCCTTCTCCCAATCCTGCAGAGTCAAGCTGGTTGTCTATATGACGCACTTGCACTTCCTATCTGCAGGGGACACTCAGGGAGCCAACCTGCCGGGGGAGGGATAAGGCATGTGGAGCATTTGGGATGATGTGGGCCAGCTGAGGTGGGGGGTCCACAGGTGAAATGTTCTAAGTGGCTGGTAGTTGGCTTCCTAATAGACTCCACATAGCACTCAGTAGGGTCCCTGACCTCTCTTCCCATGTTTCTGGCCACTCAGCTGTACTGATTACCTCTGGATGAGATGAGAAAGAAGTGAGCCTCTTGGGTACCATCCTGCATGGCTGGGGGAGTTGGGTGCTCACTTGGAGAAGAGGTGATGTGGGTAAAGTGAAACTGTTTTTCTTACCCTCTTCAATGCATCTATTCTCTAATTTTTTGCTCCAGTGGTATGCTGGAACATCTCTGCTGGACTCAGACTCTCACAAAGGTCCATGGGTAATTGTCAAAATTGATGCTTCTGCAGGGAGATGATGGTAGAAAACTCCTATTCCACCATCTTGCAGACATCACCTATGTCCCAAATATAAATTAAACACTAGCTACTGCAACACTTTGATGGGATGAGTACCAGCAACATACAAGTTGTATTTTTGTTTTTAAATAAACTTTTATTTTAGAGGAGTTTTATATATACTGAAAAATTATAAAGATAGTACAGAAGGTTCCCATGTACCCCACACAGTTTCCCCCACTAATACCATACATTAGTAAGGTATGTTTGTCACAATTAGTGAACCAATATTGACATAATATTATTAACCAAGTCTATATTGTATTCATATTTTCTTAGCTTTTACCTAATGTCCTGTTTCTATTCCAGGATTCCACCCAGGATACCACATTATACATTTTTAATTGTCCTGTGTCCTTAAGCTCCTCTTTGCTCTGAAAATTTCTCAGACTTCCCTTGTTTTTAAAGTCCTTAAAAGTTTTAAGATCTGGTCAGGCATTTTGTGTACTGTCACTCAAGTGAGATTTGTCTCATTTTTTTTTACATGATTAGACTGGGGTTTTAGGTTTTGGGGAGGAAGACGATACAAGTAAAATGTCATTTTCATCACATTGTATCAAGGATACATACCATAAACATGATTTATCATGGTTGATGTTGACCTTGCTCGCCTGGCTGCGGTTTTGTTTGTCAAGTTTCTCCACTATAAAGTTGCTCTTTTTTCCTGTTTCCATGCTGTACTCTTCAGAAGAAAGTCACTCTATGCAGCCCACAATTA
This sequence comes from Gorilla gorilla gorilla, assembly GCF_029281585.2. Taxonomy (NCBI): domain Eukaryota; kingdom Metazoa; phylum Chordata; class Mammalia; order Primates; family Hominidae; genus Gorilla; species Gorilla gorilla. The sequence continues at coordinate 130,869,271 of NC_073236.2, read as the reverse complement.
CAGAGTGGGAAGTTATGCTCCACCTCTTTGAGGGCAATATATATATATATATATATGTATATATGTATATATGTATGTGTGTAACTATTTGGAATTCTTCTGCACAGAAGACTTGTCTCTTGTTTATTCAACCATTTACTTATATCAGTATGGATCCATGGATATTTATTTTATACATAGGGTTATAATCCAATGTTACTTTATTTATTTTCTTGCTCAAATTATTCCAGCTTTGGACATTGGGGGCTCTTTCAGTTGGCTCCTATGTCACTATGACATACCCCCATCAATGTGGGTTTTTTGCTTTTATTTTTATTACTTCCTTGTTTTCTAGCATTATCAGATACTCCAGAATCATCTTGTATATTTCTGCCCAGTTCTAGAACAAGCCCTCTCCCCTTAGAATGCCCCTAGGAATCCTTCTTTTGAAAAATGGTATTAGAAACCAATATCTGGGCACTAAGTATGCTCATTACTACTAGGGTCTTTCTCAGGCAACAGAGCAAGGAAATACATGTATGTATACTAAACTATGTAAATACATTTAGCTATAAATATTTCTGTATGTAACAATCTGTATTAATATTAAGCTAAACATAAGTTCATACTGATGTCTCCAACTCTACTCTAATACCCCAGGGATCATTCTAGCCTCCTCCCCTTACTTATCTGTAAATTCCCACTCTAACAGTGAGAAACCTGGCTCCCATTATGTCATCTACTTATTCAATCATTCAATTCCAGTATACATGGATAGAAGTATCAGAATTATTACCCTACCCCTATAGGAAACAACTTTATCAACAAGAATACAGTATTTATGTACAGTTCCCTTTGCCTTTATTTGTAGATACTCCACTTGTTTCCAGAGTTACTTAGATCACCACCTGTTTCCTCCAGCCCTTCAGTGAAATTCCTTCGTATACATGTATTATGGTTATATTCTTTTTCTTACATTCTGTATTCCATCTTGAGATCCCATGAGCTATTAAATGATTTTTGCATACATCAAAGTCCATTTTTTGCATTGTACAGCCCCATGAGTTTTGACAAATTCATAATATCATGTATCCATCATTACAGTATAATACAGGATATTTTCACTGCCCTGAAAACATCCCTTGTGCTTCATCTTTTTAAACTCTCCCAACCCACTTGAATCCTTGACAACCACTGATCTCTTTACCATCTCTACAGTTTCGCCTTTCCAGAATATACGTAGAGTTATATATCACTTTTTCAGACTGGTTTCTTTCATTTAGTAATATTCCTTTAAGATTCATCCACATCTTTGCATGGCATAACAATGCATTCCCTTTTATTTCAGAATAGCATTCCATTGTATAAATATTCCATACTATGTTTATCTATTTAGCTGCTGAAAGCCATTGCTTTCTCCCAGTTTTAGATGAATCTGCTATAAACATTCATGTACATGTGTGGATATGAGTCTTCAAATCAATTGGGTAAATACCCAAGAGTGTGATTAGTGGATCCCAAGGTAAGACCATGTTTAGCTTTGTAAGAAGCTGCCAAAATGTTTTCCTAGGTAGCTGCAACATTTTGCATTCCCATCAGTGATGAATGAGAGTTCTTGTTGATTCACATCCTCTTCAGCAAAATTTACTCTGGCTATTTAAACCAAATGTGATGTTATTATAGGATAGCAGAAAGCTCAGAGAACTCATCTTTGGGAGCACTAAATCCTAGGCCCTGTGGCTCACTGCCAGGAATAATGCCCACTGTGCCGTAGAAACTGCTCTAGCAAAATGTGACAGACACTATTGCTCAACATGAGGTCTGCACACAGGTGTTCTTCCACCACAGCCCTTGAAATCCATATGCTGCCTCTTCCACCCCTGCCAGGCAACCCACACACACCCCTGTGCATGGTGACCTACTTATGTCACCCACCTCCTCTGAGGCTGTGTCACTGGGTGTATCTGAATCTATGTCCCAAGTTTGTAACTGTAGCCCAAAGGCATCTGTGAATGAGAGTCTTCTGGCTTCTGCCTTGCAAAGGTAGAACTCAGAAAGTGGGAAATTACCAAATTATCCAAATATAGGAATGGTGTTCAAAGATGTTCTACATCTTTGACACCTGTCCATTATAGACTGTCACTGCAATGTATAATAGCAAAGACACTAGGATACAACCTAAATGTTCAGTAAAAGGCCATGATCAAACAAAATGCAAACTAGCCATGAGAAAAAATATGAAACCAGAAAAAAATATGTTTTCCAAGGATTTCTCCTGATTTTGAAATACAGTATACTCATGCTATGAGGTTACAGGGAATAAAGCAGTATGCAATTCCGTATATGCAGATGATCCAATTTCAAAAATAAAATTCTCTGTATGCATAGAATGAAGCCTGAAGAATGTAACACGAAATACTGATGATGGGTTCCACTGAGTTGATTTGACTTTTCTTCTTACTCATTTTTTAATTTTCAAGTTTTCCACAGTGTATTAATTTAAAAAAAAAAGCATAACGTGGCTAGGTATGGTGGCTCACACTTGTGGTCCCAGCACTTTGAGAGGCCAAGGCAGGCAGATCACTTAAGGCAAGGAGTTCAAGACCATCCTGGCCAACATAGCAAAACTCTGTCTGTACTAAAAATACAAAGAATTAGCTGGGCATGGTGGTGCACACCTGTAATCCCAGCTACTCAGGAGGCTGAGGCACAAGAATCACTTGAACATGGGAGGCAGAGGTTGCATTGAGCCAAATTGGGCCACTGCACTTCAGCCTGGGTGACAGAGCGAGATTGCCTCAAAAAAAAAAAAAAAAGTGTTATCCTCCCTCTACCAAAAAGATTTTCATATACAAAAGCCTTCATAGTCCTAAAGAAGATGCCATCCCTCATTGAAATATAATTTACTTAAAGGTTCTCATGGATTTTAAAATAAAATCAATTATAACAGATTCTTTAAAGGAAGAAGAAGTTTTAGCATTCTTTATCAGCATGTATAATTGATTTGAATTTCTTCACTATAGAAAGTTTGACTCAAGCTCTTACTTGCTAGGTATAAGATATGGGTAAGCTGCTGTAACAAAAAGATTCTAAAACACAGTGGCTTTAACAACTTAAAAGTGTATTTATTTCTCCTGTGATAGTCCAGAGGTGAGCAGTCCAGGATTAGCAAGGTGGCTCTACAATGTGAGGTTATTCCATGACTTGGGTTCCATTCCTCCGGTGTCTCTGCCACCTCCTAGGGTGAGGTTCTCATGGCACGGTTGAAGCTGACTCACCTCCATTCATGTTCATGCTCTGGCCTATTGGCGATGAGGAGAGAGAAACTTCAGGTCATTTCACTTTGTCTCAGAGAGGATGACTCAGAGGCCATTCAGAGCACTCCTGTTCACGTCCTGTCTGCTCAGGCTTAGTCACGTGGCCACACCTAGCTGTAAGAAGGCTTGGAATTGTAGGGTCTAGTTGGGTGGCCATGTGCCCTGCTAACACTCAGAGGTTCTATCCTTACATGCGAGAAAAGGAGAATGGGCCAGTGCAGAGCAGCACCCCTGCAGTCCCAGCTACTCAGGAGGCTGACGTGGGAGGCTCACTTGAGCCCAGGAGTTTGAAACCAAAATAGTAAGATGCTGTGTCAGGAGAAAAAAAGAAAAAAAGAAAAGAAAAGAAAGAAAGAGACGGAAGGAAGGAAGGAAGGAAGGAAGGAAGGAAGGAAGGAAGGAAGGAGGGAGGGAGGGAGGGAGGGAGGGAGGGAGGGAGGGAGGAAGGTGTGAGCCACCACGCCTGGCCAGTCGATTTCCACTCTTAACTGGATTCAAATCATCGTGGGAATTTGAACTCTGCACGTGTTAGGGCTGCACCCCCTGAGATTCTGATTCAGTTGATGAAGGGAGGTCCTCTTTCCTAAACACCCTACTTCCTGCTTGCCCTTCCCAGCCTCAAAGAATCCACTTCACAAAACCATTCCCTTCCAAAATCCTTAATCTCCAGACTCTAAGTCCTTCCTTTCTTGGACATACAGCAAATCCCCTTCAGGGCATAGACCTTTTAAACACAAAACTCTGAATGAATCATTTCTAGGGTGTCCAACTCAGTCCTGGAATATCCTCTTCTATTCTTTCAAACAGTAAAGCAAACAAGTGGCTCTCCCTCCCAGGGAAAGGAGAGCTCAGGCTTCCAGAGGATGAGAGAAAGTATTTCATTTCTTCCAGACGGGTCGATAGCAACAAAAACAAATTGAAGATAAATATCAATAGATCTCCATCCTACATCAAATTACAAATACATCTCTATGCTACCAATATGTTAGGGGCTGAATCGCTCCCCTATCCCCCCACTGCCCACCATTCATGTGTTGAAGTCCAGACCCCTAGTACCTGACTGTGACCTTATTTGGAGACAGGGTCTTCACATAAGTAATGAAGTTCAAATAAAGTCATTCGGGTGGGCTTGATCCAATATGCCAGGTGTTATTTTAAGAAGGGGAGATTAGGACACAGACCCAGAGAAACCCCCACGTGAAGACACAGGGAGAAAGCCACCTACAAGCTCAGGAGAGATGCCTCGGAGGAAGCCAACCCTGTGGATACCCTGATCTCAGACTCAGCCTGATCTCAGACTCAGTGACAGAATAGATTTCTTCTGTGGATCCACCATATGGTATATATACATATACTATAGGCACCCAGTCTGTGGTACTTGTTTATAGTAGCCTTAGCAAACTAATACAATATGACTTCTGAGCACAACACAGACATTGTAGCGGGAGGCTTATAAATATTTGCTGCTTTACTGTTATTGATTATTAACAGAGGGATTTAGCTGAAGGACTAAGGGCAATGAATCTGGATTTCCTGCTAAAACTGGTCCAGGCAAGCCGAAGACAAGGTCAAGGACAAAGCCTTGTTGAAAACAGGGCTCAGAGGAGCTTGACTAAAATGTGGCCAAGGAGAGCATCTTTGTCACCCAGACTCCCTGTGATAATTAATCATGACAAGCAGCTGTTGCGAAATCTTTATCACTCAATTTATTTCAATTCCTCTGCAAATAATCTTAAAACAGTCTCATTTTCCAAGAGGGAAAAAAGATGGCAATCCAATATTTCAGGCTAATGACCTGCACGCTCTACCAAGAAAACAGGAAAACATGCCTGGAGTTGGCTGGTGCCCAGGTCAAGCGGATGGCACAGCCCGAACAGCGGTGGCCTTGGACCTGACTGGGCTGGACAATTGTCCATGTTCAGAAGTTCTTCAGGCCATTTTGGACAACGCAGAGGAGTTAGACAAGATGGGAACCCCAAGGCTGACCTTGGCCAAGAAAAGCCCAAAGATTATTTCAATCCAGACGGTTGCCATATCTGTTCCTTTTCTGTCTGTCACCTCCTTTTAGTCACAGCAGCTGTGGGACATTTCTCTGGGAAGGCAGCAGCACCCTGTTTCTCTGGAACATGGATTTGTGTGAGGTGAGAATGCTGTGTTCACAGCAAATGTGGCAAAAACAGTGGTGGTGTGTTTTTTCCCCAAAGACTTTACTGTTTCTCAGAAAGCTATTTATGAAAAAGGCTTAAAACCTAATAGGAATGGGATGGGGTTATAGAAACACTTCCTTTGCACCTATACATATCCCTAGGACTAAAGCTAAGCTGTGAGAAAAACAAATAATAATACACATGGAATGAATGTTAAGAATCCCCACGTTCCATGATTTCTACTCTTTATTTTTTTTATTTTTTTTGAGTCGGAGTTTTGTTCATTGCCCGGGCTGGAGTGTGATGGTGCGATCTCGGCTCACCACAGCCTCCACCTCCTGGGTTCAAGCGATTCTCCTGCCTCAGCCTCCAGAGTAGCTGGGACGACAGGCGCCCACCACCATGTGCAGCTGATTTTTGTATTTTTAGTAGAGACGGGGTTTCATCATATTGGCCAGGCTGGCCTCAAACTCCTGACCTCAGGTGATCTGCTTGCCTCGGCCTCCCAAAGTGCTGGGATTACAGGTGTGAGCCACCACGCCCAGCCAGTTGATTTCCACTCTTAACTGGATTCGAATCACCTGGGGAATCTGAACTCTGCACCTGTTAGGGCTGCACCTCCTGAGATTCTGATTTAGTTGAACAAGGGAGGGGCACTCTGAGCTTTTAAAAGAAAACACATATTAAACCTCCCCCCAGGTGAGTTTAGTGTCCAACTAGATTCAAAATACTGATCTGTTTTAACTTCTAAGCTTTGTGGATGAGGAAACTGAGGCCCAGGGAAGAGGAGTAACTTGTGAAAGTTCACAAAGCTAGTTAGTGGCAAAGCCAAAAATAAAACTGGCATTCTACAGCACTGCAGACCTTAAGAGGTTTATTAACTTCACCTGGTAACCTCAGTCGGCACACCTGTTTACTTACAGTGTTAGGAAATAAGCAACAAAATCTAGACACTTTTAACTAGTATTCATCTGACATTTGGAGTGGCATTTGAATGGGGACTGATTTCACAGGTGGTCAGTTCTTTAATGAATATTTCCTCATGTAACAAAAAAAGGCTTCTGGTGTAGTCTTTAAAAAATGGTGGCACATGGGAACAATAGACACCACGTGTTACTAGAGAGGAAGGTGGGGGAAGCATGGGTTTAAAAACTACCTATTGGGTACTATCCATCCTGCCTGGGTGCCATATATCCATGTAACAAGCCTGCACAGGTACCCCATGTCTAAAATAAAAGCTGAAATTGTAAAAATAATTAATTAAAAACAACAAAAACTGTGGTGACGGCTGGGCACAGTGGTTCACACCTATAATCCCAGCCCCTTGGGAGGCCAAGGCAGGTGGATCACCTGAGGTCAGGAGTTTGAGACCAGCCTGACCAACCTGTTGAAACCCTGTCTCTACTAAAAATACAAAAATTACCTGGGCATGTTGGCAGTCTACTCCAGAGGCTGAGGCAGGAGAATCGCTTGAACCCAGGAGGCAGGGGTTGAAGTGAGCCAAGATCGTGCCATTACACTCTTGCCTGGGCGACAAGAGTAAAACTCTATCTCAAAAACAAACCAACCAACCAACAAACAAAAAACTGTGGTGACTTGAATAATGATTGCTCAGATAATGAGAATACCCTACACCAGGTGATATGTCGTCCTTGTGGATTCATATGGAAATGGACACCTGCCATGTTTGCAGGCAGAAAAACAGGCTTCGAATTCCACCCACACCTGATGGCTATTCTCTGCCTGGAACGCCTCTCTTACCCTCCTATGGTAACAGATCACACCCCTGATTACAGGGGTTGGCACATCACGAGACTGGATCAGTCATTATACCCCATCCTTTGAAGTTGGTAATGAGGTCATCCTTCTCCCAAGAGTGAAAGCTACATTTCTACACGAGTTGTTTCACAGCTAGCCTGGTGTCCAGCAGTTGTCCATGCAGACCGGGTTCATCCCTAGCTGCCTCAAAACCTGAGCTGGCGGTCACAACTGAAAGGGTTATTTAGTAATATCCCCTCTGCCTTAAGGACTCAGTGTCTGTGGGTGAAATCTTCTTACTCAGGTTTATCTACTGCCTGGCAGCCATAGCAGTTGTAGCTATTTGACATCTTGATGGCTGTCTCTGTCCTGTGCTTCTAGCAAAAGAAGCTGAGCAGTGGCCTTCCCAAGGAAAAGGAGACAGGGATGTGTTTTGGGGATAGAAACTAGAGCCTCGAATACTCCAGCTCCTTTTGACTGTATGTTGGAGGGACAGAGCAAAGACATTTTAGCCCTGCTGGGGCCCAGAAAAATGACACCCTAAGTAAAGGCCTAAGAAGCAGCCTCAGACACAAAGTCTCTCCCTGACCTTCTCCTGCCCTTCTGTCCCTCGTCCCTGATTCTGTACTGAGGCAAGCAATAGGAACCAGAATCCCTCTTCCCCAGGGTGGGTCATAAAAACCAAAACCCCTTTCCCCCAAGGCCAGCCATAAAGTCCAAAACTGTGACTTGAATCCCTAACCCCTTTGCCTTTCTGTGTGATACTGGCCATAAAGAAATTAAGACCCTCATCCCAGAAGGGTCCTTCCCCATACCAGAGAGGAAGGAATTCTGCACAGAGGGGCCACGGAGAATCTGAACAGACAGGCCTCGCCGGGTGTCCCCGTCAGTCTATTAGCATTAGACCATAGCCTTCCTGTCCAATCCCCTTTCTACACGCCCGTCTGTACTTCATTGAACTAAAGCATAAAAATAGATCATTTTCCCTGTATCTTTTGGTCACTCATTCTGAAGGCTCACATGTCTTGTAAAACTATGATCAAATAAACTTGCGCTTTTCTCTTGTTAACCTGTCTTTGGTATTAGTATGTTGGGTGTGGCCCTTATAAATGGGGAGGAAAGAAATTGTCCCTTTCTGCCCCTACAGCCCCATCCCTCAGTTCAGAAAGATCTGAATCCTTTAGGCTACAGGTGCTCTGCTGCCCAAAAGGGATTTGATAGTGTTCAGTACAATTTATAGGAGGCTCTAGGATAGAACTGAGCTCCTGCACTAGATTCAACAGACCAAACCAAACTGGGGTGACTCACGCTGAAGTTTCGAACTGAAACTAAGTTGTTTATCTGACTTTCCAAAAAATCAGGAGACAGAGAAAGATAATAGCCAAATCCCCAAACAGGCCAGTTTGAATCAACATGGTAAAGAAGTTCCCTCTGCTTTACAAGGAAGAGTAACTTTGCAATTACCAATCTGCTTTTTGTTTTCTGTTTCTGTTTTCTTAGGCCTTTTCTGTCTATAAAGCCAATCTCCTCTGCTTGGCTCATCGAAACACTCTATCTTATAGAATGAGGTGTTGCCCCAATTCTAGAATTGCAAATAAATGCCAGATCTTAAAAAAGATTTTTAAGACAACTGGGTGTGTTGGCTCATGCCTATAATCCCAGCACTTTGGTTAGTTAAGGCAGGCAGATCACTTGAGCCTAGGAGTTCAAGACCAGCCCGGGCAACATGACAAAACCTCATCTCTAAAAAAACTGAAAAAAATAAAAAATAAAAAAAGTATCCAGGTGTGCTGGCACACACACATAGTCCCAGCTACTCGGGACGCTGAGGTGGGAGGATCACTTGAGCCCAGGAGGTCAAGACTGCGGTGAGCCATGATTGCGCCACTCCACTTCAGCCTGGGCAACAGAGGGATACCCTGTCTCAATTTAAAATATCTATATATTTTAAACTGAATTTGTTCTAATTTTGTCTTTTGACGATAGGGAAATGATTTCTACTGACATACAGGAATGGACCTGCAGCCTGAGGTCTAGTTCTGCTCAGTGATATGATAAGTTGTGCAGAGAATTGACTTTTGATTAATTCAGCCACAGTAAACAGGCTGTATGTGCTGGGCGTGTTTTGTACCAATCCCTTGCATCTGGTGAGGAGGGAGGCATGTAAACAGTCCCCAAAGTCAGGTGCACATGGGCGCAGGGGGATGAGAATTTAAATCATGGCTTCCCCACATGAATGGCAAAGACAAGCTACTTTTCCCCGGTGGAGTCCTCAGGCTGGGCAGTGATATTATTAGCTGGTTAGCCCTTTGGGTTCTGGGAATCTGTTTAGCTTCTGCCTTATATCATAACCTCTCTGCAATTTTTTACTCTTTGCCATTAAATTAAGTTTATAACCTCTTATTACTGTGTCCATCAATCACATTGCTGTCCCTTTGTGATAACATGTCTGGAGGTTTAGACCACAGTGGGGAAAAGACTGAACTGTTTCAGGCTATTGGATCTCAGGTTAGGGATTTTGCAGGAGAATTTTTCCTTCATCCCGGCTGTTTAGGCCACATGCTGTAGACAAGTTCTGTAGGCAGCCCATTTGAAATCCACAAGCACACAAGGAATGAGTCTCTTCACTCTCTTTTCCTTTCAGAAAGGCAGATATTTACTGAATAAGCCAGCTGGCTCCACCAACCCTCACTCTACTAACCCTGATGGCACCACAAAATGAAATTCACAGAACAAGCCAGTTCACGTGACCAGCAAGTTCAGAAGATGGCAGGACGGGTCTGACATGAAGCACAGTTACACATTCACCTCATTCCAGTGCTGCTTTCAAAAGTTCTCAGACAGGAGGCTTTCCAAGGGTTGTGAGTCCAATTTTCCACTTTGACACATTAAAAATTATCATGAGTGATACTGAAAATTATTCCACAGATAGTTTTGGGTTGTATGCCAAAGTAATTTCCTATGCATTAAACAAAATTTCTCTTACAGCATTGAAAGGCCTATATTTTTCCTGTGGAAAAAAAAAGACATAAATTATTCCTCCCAGTCCTGGCTGTATGGAACTTGTACTACTGACAGTGCGACCCCAGTTAACTCGATTCACAAAAACAGCACCATTTCATTTTTACCAGCATATTTCAGAAAATGGTGGTAAAAATGAAATGGTGCTGTTTTCATGAAGCCTAGAGTAATTCAAAAGCTATTAGGCCCTAAACACCGAAGTTGCATCTATAAACAGAGACATTAAAAGCCTAAATAAATGGCCATCTTGGGAGGATGTATGCCCTAATAGGCTAGGAATGTGTATAAGCTTCCCAGATAATTCAGCCACTATTATTAGGACATAAAAAAGAGTGGAGATAAAATAGCCAGTCTTCATAAAGTCTCACACCCTGAGAGAGGCATATGTTGTGCTTCAGCTGATCAGTGGGGGTTTGAGAAGCATGCAAAAGTGGGTGGTGCTTACACGTTACTGAATTGCTGGTAGAATATTGCTGGGGCCCAGCCTGCGCAACATAGCAAGACCCATCTCTACCAAAAACACAAAAAATGATCTGGGCATGGTGGTGCGCACCTGTGGTCCCAGCTACTCGGAAGGATCGGGAGGCGGGAGGATCACCTGGGGTTGGGAGGTTGAGGCTGCAGCGAGCCAAGAGCACACCACTACACTCCAGCCTGGGTAACAGGGCGAGACCCTGTCTCAAAAAAAAAAAAGAATATTGCTGTGGTTTATCTCCTCCCCATCAAGCCCACTTTTAAGAGCAAATAACTTAACTTGCTAAGAATTAAGGCAAGGTGGCCGGGCGCGGTGGCTCATGCCTGTAATCCCAGCACTTTGGGAGGCCGAGGCGGGCAGATCACGAGGTCAAGAGATCAAGACCATCCTGGCAAACGTGGCAAAACCCCGTCTCTACTAAAAATACGAAAATTAACTGGACGTGGTGGTGCGCGCCTGTATTCCCAGCTACTCAGGAGACTGAGGCAGAAGAATCACTTGAACCCAGGAGACAGAGGTTGCAGTGGGCCAAGATCGTGCCACTCCAGCCTGGCGACAGAGTGAGACTCCATCTCTCCATCTCAAAAAAAAAAAAAAGAAAGAAAGAAATAAGGCAAATAATATGAATATATGAAACACATAAATGAATATAGAGTTCAGAAGGGAATTGAGGCTGGGCAAGGTGGCTCTTGGGAGCCACCTTGGGAGCTCCCAACACTTTGGGAGGCCGAAGCAGGTGGATCACTTGAGGTCGGGACTTTGAGAGCAGCCTGGGCAACATGGTGAAAACCTGTCTCTACTAAAAATACAAAAATTAGCCAGGCGTGGTGGTGTGCGCCTGTAGTTCCAGCTACTCAGGAGGCTGAGGCAGGAGAATTGCTTGAACTCGGGAGGTGGAGGTTGCAGTGAGCTGAGATCGTGCCACTTCACTCCAGCCTGGGCAACAAAGCGAGACTCTGTCTCAAAAAAAAAAAAAAAAAAAAAAAAAAAAACAGGAGAACTTGATAAAAGGAAGTGATGAAACTCAGGCAAATTCAAAAATGGAGGCTTGTGGAGTCAGAAACGTCAGCAAGTGAATGAGCGCCAGGCCCACTTAAAGCAACTCCCATGGGAAGGGAATTCTTGGAAGAGTCAAAAAGCACTATACAAATTCAGTTAAATTTAGAAAGGACTTTTGGAAATTAAAATGAAAGGATTTTCAAATTTAGAAAATCCATCATCAAGCTACAAAGAAAATATATGTTGCACCCTGGATCATGGTCTGGTTGACCAGGCAGATGTAAAGTCTACTCTAAATACATAGCAGAGGCCAGGCATGGTGGCTCACGCCTATGATCCCAGCACTTTTGGGGGCTGAGGCAGGTGGATGGCTCAACCACCAGTTGAGTCTAGCTAAGCCACATCCACTCCCTGCACCTCCTATTCTTCACCTGCAGAATGAGCTTGCTGGATTCTAACACCCAACTGCTGCTCTCACACTCTAGAATTCTTAGACTCCCGGTCGTCTTTGAGAGATTCCACACTGCCAAGAAAATTATTGCAACTATATGAAACACTGGCTTATCATGACCAGTGTCAGGCAGTCCTGATGTTCACCTGGTCCTGCTCTTCTGCAGTTACCAAGCTATAAAAAGTTAAAGACTGAATGTGTAGATATACTAGGAAGCAGACCTGTTCTGTGCTTCTCCAGAAATCAGAATTGAGGTGAATGAGTGGAGGCTAAGTGTGGTGGCACACGCCTGTAATCTTAGCACTTTGGGAGGCTGAGGCGGTAGGATCGCTCGAGCCCAGGAGTTCAAGACCAGCCTGGGCAACATGGCAAAACCCCGTCTCTACAAAAATACAAAAATTAGCCAGGTGTGGTGATCCCTGCCTGTGGTTCTAGATACTCAGGAGGCTGAGGTGGGAGGATTGCTTGAGCCTGGGAGGTGGAAGTTGCAGCGAGCAGAGATCATGCCACTGCTCTCCAGCCTGGGAGGTGGAAGTTGCAGCGAGCAGAGATCATGCCACTGCTCTCCAGCCTGGGAGACAGAGGGAGACCCTGTCTAAAAACAATAAAAGATGAATGAATGGAAATTATCGGAAAGCAGACTTCAACTCATCATGAGAAAATTTACTTTGAACACTACTGAAAATATCACCAATTATGTGCTGCATATTACTTTGGACCTATTACTATGCTAATCATGTTTATACATATTTATTCCTCATAACCAACCAATAAATCAGATACTATCCCTATTTTAATATATCAGGAGATGGAGGCTCAGAGACGTCAATTTACTTGCCCAAAATTACGTAGCTAATAAGTGGCAAAACTAGAATTCAATAATGCTTACAAACTTTAAAAATCTTTGTTCTAGACCACTATGCTATATTGCCTCTATAAAGCCACCCCAAAATATCCAGGATTGATTGGGATTCTTAAATCTGCACATTGATGTTGTTCATTGGCAGTAGAAAATTTCAGCCAATACTCCTTTTTAAAAATGTTTTAAAAACAAGCTCTGGCAAGTTTTATTAAAGAAAAATTTTGAGGCCGGGCGCGATGGCTCACACCTGTAATCCCAGCACTTTAGGAGGCCGAGGCGGGTGGATCAAGAGGTCAGGAGATCGAGACCATCCTAGCTAACACGACGAAACCCTGTCTCTACTAAAAATACAAAAAATTAGCTGGGCGTGGTGGTGGGTGCCTGTAGTCTCAGCTACTCAGGAGGCTGAGGCAGGAGAATGGTGTGAACCCGGGAGACGGAGCTTGCAGTGAGCCGAGATCGCGCCACTGCACTCCAGCCTGGGTGACAGAGCGAGACTCTGTCTTAAAAAAAAGAAAAGAAGTCCCCCTCCCCCTCCCCCTCCCTCTCCCTCTCCCCACGGTCTCCCTCTCCCTCTCTTTCCATGGTCTCCCTCTGATGCCGAGCCGAAGCTGGACGGTACTGCTGCCATCTCAGCTCACTGCAACCTCCCTGCCTGATTCTCCTGCCTCAGCCTGCCGAGTGCCTGCGATTGCAGGCGCGTGCCGCCCCGCCTGACTGGTTTTCGTATTTTTTTGGTGGAGACGGGGTTTCGCTGTGTCGGCCGGGCTGGTCTCCAGCTCCTAACCGCGAGTGATCTGCCAGCCTCGGCCTCCCGAGGTGCCGGGATTGCAGACGGAGTCTCGTTAACTCAGTGCTCAATGGCGCCCAGGCTGGAGTGCAGTGGCGTGATCTCGGCTCGCTACAACCACCTCCCAGCCGCCTGCCTTGGCCTCCCAAAGTGCCGACATTGCAGCCTCTGCCCGGCCGCCACCCCGTCTGGGAAGTGAGGAGCGTCTCTGCCTGGCCACCCATCGTCTGGGATGTGAGGAGCCCCTCTGCCTGGCTGCCCAGTCTGGAAAGTGAGGAGCGTCTCTGCCCGGCCGCCATCCCACCTGGGAAGTGAGGAGCGTCTCTGCCCGGCCGCCATCCCACCTGGGAAGTGAGGAGCGCCTCTTCCTGGCCGCCATCACATCCTGGAAGTGAGGAGCGTCTCTGCCCGGCCGCCCATCGTCTGAGATGTGGGGAGCACCTCTGCCCTGCCGCCCCGTCCGGGATGTGAGGAGCGTCTCTGCCCGGCCGCCCCGTCTGAGAAGTGGGGAGACCCTCTGCCTGGCAACCGCCCCCTCTGAGAAGTGAGGAGCCCCTCCGCTCGGCAGCCGCCCCATCTGGGAAGTGAGGAGCGTCTCCGCCCGGCAGCCACCTCGTCCAGGAGGGAGGTGGGGGAGTCAGCCCCCCGCCCGGCCAGCCGCCCCGTCCGGGAGGGAGGTGGGGGGGTCAGCCCCCCGCCAGGCCAGCCGCCCTGTCCAGGAGGTGAGGGGTGCCTCTGCCCGGCCGCCCCTACAGGGAAGTGAGGAGCCCCTCTGCCCGGCCACCCGCTCTGTCCGGGAGGGAGGTGGGGGGGTCAGCCCCCCCGCCTGGCCAGCCGCCCCGTCCGGGAGGTGAGGGGCACCTCTGCCCGGCCGCCCCTACTGGGAAGTGAGGAGCCCCTCTGCCCGGTCAGCTGCTCCGTCCGGGAGGGAGGTGGGGGGGTCAGCCCCCCGCCTGGCCAGCCGCCCCATCCGGGAGGGAGGTGGGGGGGTCAGCCCCCCGCCTGGCCAGCCGCCCCGTCCGGGAGGTGAGGGGCGCCTCTGCCCGGCCACCCCTACTGGGAAGTGAGGAGCCCCTCTGCCCGGTCAGCTGCTCCGTCCGGGAGGGAGGTGGGGGGGTCAGCCCCCCGCCTGGCCAGCCGCCCCATCCGGGAGGGAGGTGGGGGGGTCAGCCCCCGGCCTGGCCAGCCGCCCCGTCCGGGAGGTGAGGGGCGCCTCTGCCCAGCCACCCCTACTGGGAAGTGAGGAGCCCCTCTGCCCGGCCAGCCTCTCCGTCCGGGAGGGAGGTGGGGGGGTCAGCCCCCCGCCTGTCCAGCCGCCCCATCCGGGAGGGAGGTGGGGGGGTCAGCCCCCCGCCTGGCCAGCCGCCCCGTCCGGGAGGTGAGGGGCGCTTCTGCCCGGCCGCCCCTACTGGGAAGTGAGGAGCCCCTCTGCCCGGTCAGCTGCTCCGTCCGGGAGGGAGGTGGGGGGGTCAGCCCCCCGCCTGGCCAGCCGCCCCATCCGGGAGGGAGGTGGGGGGGTCAGCCCCCCGCCTGTCCAGCCGCCCCATCCGGGAGGGAGGTGGGGGGGTCAGCCCCCCGCCTGGCCAGCCGCCCCGTCCGGGAGGTGAGGGGCGCTTCTGCCCGGCCGCCCCTACTGGGAAGTGAGGAGCCCCTCTGCCCGGCCAGCCGCCCCGTCCCGGAGGGAGGTGGGGGGATCAGTCCCCCGCCTGGCCAGCTGCCCCATCCGGGAGGGAGGTGGGGGGGTTAGCCCCCCGCCTGGCCAGCCGCCCCGTCCGGGAGGGAGATGGGGGGTCAGCCCCCCACCCGGCCAGCCGCCCCGTCCGGGAGGGAGGTGGGGGGTCAGCCCCCCCGCCCGGCCAGCCGCCCCGTCCGGGAGGGAGGTGGGGGGGTCAGCCCCCCGCCTGGCCAGCCGCCCCGTCCGGGAGGTGAGGGGCGCCTCTGCCCGGCCGCCCCTACTGGGAAGTGAGGAGCCCCTCTGCCCGGCCACCACCCCGTCTGGGAGGTGTACCCAACAGCTCATTGAGAACGGGCCATGATGACAATGGCGGTTTTGTGGAATGGAAAGGGGGGAAAGGTGGGGAAAAGATTGAGAAATAGGATGGTTGCCGTGTCCGTGTAGAAAGAGGTAGACATGGGAGACTTTTCATTTTGTTCTGTACTAAGAAAAATTCTTCTGCCTTGGGATCCTGTTGATCTGTGACCTTACCCCCAACCCTGTGCTCTCTGAAACATGTGCTGTATCCACTCAGGGTTGAATGGATTAAGGGCAGTGCAAGATGTGCTTTGTTAAACAGATGGCTTGAAGGCAGCATGCTCGTTAAGAGTCATCACCACTCCCTAATCTCAAGTACCCAGGGACACAAACACTGCGGAAGGCCGCAGGGCCCTCTGCCTAGGAAAACCAGAGACCTTTGTTCACTTGTTTATCTGCTGACCTTCCCTCCACTATTGTCCTATGACCCTGCCAAATCCCCCTCTGTGAGAAACACCCAAGAATGATCAATAAAAAAAAAAAAAAAAGAAAAAAAAAAAAAAAAAAGAAAAGAAAAGAAAAAAGAAAATTTTTGCATAGTATACTTCCCACCAGTCTATTCTGGCATGCTTCTAATATGAGAATCACCTGGATCAATGAGAGCCAGTGTGCATACTCTGTAGTATTTTCCACATGCTGTGCCCAATTCAATATTATTGTCACTGTAGTGATGGACACCAGTCCGGCCAACATTTCATAGTACTCTATTTTGGATTTCCTCAAAGCTGGGCAGTTGTTAGAGAGGATGACCAATTTCACTTTGCCTTGTGTGATCAACTTCAGAGTCTGCTTGTACCCCAGCATGTACTTTCTACTTTTCATAACTAGAGTTGATCAACTCCAGTGACTTTTTCATCTTCTTTGTGGCTACCATCTTCCTGCCTAGGTGTGGGATGGCCCCCAACCAAGAGCAGCCACCAAGATGGTGGAAAGTGAGAAAGGCACCCATACCTCTTGAGATACTATCTTTTTCCATCCACTCTTTTCCTTCTTGACTCTGATTAAATTTAAGTTAGACTTTATCATGTTAGCCTCTCTAACTTACTGTATATCTTTTTGTCTCTCTTTGCTGCATCCTAGATTTCTTCTGATTTAACTTCCAGGTCATCAATTCTCTCTTCAGCTGTGTTGAATTGGCTATTGAACCCATCCACTGAGTTTTAAATGTTGGCTATTGTCTTTTTAATCTCTAGAAGTACTATTTAGTTATTTTTGAAATCTAACAGTAGTTTCATCTTTTCAGAGATATCTTTAAGCTAATCTTTACTTTTTTAAACATAATAAATGTATTACTTTCCTATTACTCCTATAACAAGTTACTACAAACTTAGTGGCTTAAAACAACACAAATTTATTATCTTAAAGTTCTAGAGGTCAGGATTTTGAAATCAGTTTCACTGGGCTAAAATCAAGGTATTGAAAGACCTTGCCTTCTTCTGGAGGATCTAGGGGAGAATCCATTTCCTTTCCTTTTGTAGCTTCCTGAAGCCATGTACGTGCCTAGGCTTGTGAGCCCTTCCCCCATTTTCAAAGTCAGAAGTGTAAGATCTTATCTCCTCTCTGACTTTTGCTTACATACTTACATTTTTTTCTCTCAGATCTTCTTGCCTTTCTCTTATAGAACACCTGTGATTACAATGAGCCTACTTGGATAATCCAGAATAATCTCTCCAATCTCAAAATCATTCATTTTATCATATCCACAAAGTTCCTTTTACCATATAAAGTAACATTTTCACAGGTTCCAGAGACTACGATGTGGACATCTTTGAGGAGCCATGATTCAACCCACCACAGTAAGCACAGTTATTTTATAGTCCGTGTCCAATAATTTCAAGATCTAAAAGTGTTCCCAGATTTGTTTTTGTTGTCTGTTTTTCAGATGGTTCCCACACGTGTTGCTTGCTTCAGTATGTGCTGGGTTAAAAAAAAATGGTGCCCAATAATAATTTACCTAACATTTTTAGTTGTTTTTATTAGCAGTGTTTGGGCTGAAAAATAGCCCACTATAAAGAGAAATTAAAATTCAAGTCTTCCAACAATAATGATTGATGTATTGCCCACTGACAGTATGGCAATCACTGTCTTGATGGCATAATGTACATTCTATATAGGAAAAAGCCATGGAAGGGACTGCAGTAGGAAGTTCCCAAACCCAGGACAATTCAAGTAGGGATAATGAGAGCTGAAAGGTACATCATGTTTACTGGGGAAGAAACCTTTAAAATTAGATGTTTCGAAATGATAATGGGTCTGTGCAAATACCCTTATAATTATTACTAAGGAGTTTCATGCCCTTCACACATTCCTTTAGTCACTTACTATTCAGCAGGCATTTTGTTGAACACCAATGATGTATCTATCCATTACTCTGCAGGTAAGTAAAAATACAAAGACGAATACAAACAATCTCTGACCTTAAGGAGATCACCAGTTACTTGGGAAAACAGACACAGACACTGCTAGTATACCACGTGGTGGTTTGAGTGCAGTGATGAAGGAAAACACAGAGGAGGAGGTGCCTCACCCAGGCTGAGGGTTTAGGGGAGGCTTGGTGAAGACAATGATGCCTGAGCTGGATCTTAAATCATGATAAGAGTTGTCCGGGTAAAGGCTGGGATGGCGGGAAGGGCTATCAGGCAGAGGGAACACCATTAGCAAACACCCAGTGTTTAGTGACAATACATGCATGTGTGGGTTGGGAGTCCAGTTACAAGGAAACTGCAGCAAGTACTGCACTTAGATCTGGTCAAATGGAGCCCTTACCTGAGCCTCTAGGGACTCCATGCTTTGCAGTGCCTTCTTCAAAGTTTTCTGTCCCCTCAGTGCCTGGGACTGATCAGGATATGCAGAGCTAACTAAGAAGAATGCCCCAAGCCTGGACCAGGGATAGTGTGGGCCCTGTCCTCATTTCTTCCCTTCAGATTGCTCTTCAACCCTCCAGCCTGCATGTGAGGTTGACCAGATGCCCTGTGGAGCGTCAAGACTCATATTGAAGGTGTTGTCCCCCAGGGCCCAAGTTCTAGGACAACAGCACAAAAAATAGACCGCTCTAGCTGGCCAGCGCAATGTTTCATGGGATCCTGAGATGGGTGACCAGAATGGTGCTGTGCTGACATGCTGACTTTGGTTGATTTGCACTTGCACTGGACACAGGACAAGCTCAGGGCTCTGAACTACTAAGCACATGGCAGGCACTTGTGCTTGAACCACATCTGTATGCCCATAGGTAGGCTCATGCCTTTCTATGTTCCAACCACATATAGTCTGTTGGCTCCTGGTCTACAGCATCACGGATGGCAGGGGGTGGTGGTGGTCTTTACCTGTGCACCTGCTGTGGCTGGCAGCCAGGGCAGCCACTCCATTCTCTCTGCAGGTCTGTACCACGTGTAGGGCAGTTCTCTAGGGAGAACAGCACCTCTCTCCTCCAAGGGCCTTTGAGGCCTTTGTTCCACATTGTCAACAGCCCTTCTGATCAATGTCCTCTTTTGCCTCCATTTTAGGAATGATGTCCTCTCTTGCCTCTGATCATGTGGTGACATTTGTTTTCATAGGTTGGTCTTAAGCTATGCCATGTGGTAGGGAAGTGTGCCAGATGAGGAATGGACCTTCTTTGGGTGAATAGGATCACTCTTTGCCCCTCGCCTAGCCTCCCCACTAGTGATGGTTTGTGAAAGGAAACGGTGAGGTCAGCACTGAAAGAGACCACATTCTAGGAATGCGGTAATCATGGCATAAGGTAATCAAGAGAAGACATGGCTGCAAAACCTTAGACAGTAAGTTTAAGATGACCAGAAAACATTTTCCTGCACACTCTGGGCGAGACTTGCATTTGTGGTCATCATAAACGAATTATGGTGACAGCCTTTAGGGAGACATTGGAAGCCAATATTCACCAGGGCCATGATGGAGGATGCAGTGTCCTAGTAATGATGCACCTAGCATGAAACAAATGACATCAGGGAACTCCAGAGGCAAGTTGATCTATAGTTTCAATATTAACAGGTCCCAAAAAGCCACAGCATTGAGAGCAATAACAGCGTTGCTACTTTTTCCTCATAATGAGAAATGTGAAACTACCCAGCCAAGGCACATCTGACAATAAAGAACTTGACACAATGGCTCCTGGACCTGAGCAGGAAGAGATGGTGGCCAGACATTACGAAGACTCCTCACATGCCCTAACTGCAGGATTCACAAAGACAAGCCTCTCTTTTCTACCAATGATTCTAAATCTTTGTTGATAAATCACTAAAAGTTATATGGCCCATGAAACTTGTAATACATCTTTAATCAAGTTGTTTATAAACAGGGCCGTGCAAAAATATGTTTGAGATCTAGATGGGTCCAGTTCAGATGAATGGAATCTTTTTTTTTTTTTTTTTTGAGACAGGCTCTCGCTCTGTTGCCCAGGCTGGAGGGCAGTGGCACAATCGTGACTCACTGCAGCCTCTACCTCCCAGGCCCAAGCAATCCACCCACCTCAACCTCCCAAGTATCTGGGACTACAAGCATGAGCTACTGCACCAGAATAGCTTTTTTAAATTTGCTTTTTTGTAGAGATGGGGTTTCACTATGTTGCCCAGGCTGGTCTCAAACTCCTGGGCTCAAGCAATCCAACAGTGGCCGAGACAAAATACACAGAAGTTTACTGACCATGGCTGTGACTATATTCTGTTCCTCCTCCTGACCAGCAAGAGATTTCAGGCTAAGTGGATGTCAACAATGAAATGCTAGGCATTGCTTTATGCCATTTAGCTCCCTGGGATTTGTTAGCCAGCTAAGGGAATGAATGAACTTCTAATACGTAAGAGCTAACCACAGTGACATGGCATCTATATCTCATTAAATATGTTGAGTAAAAACTCAGAACGAACTCAAACTAGGATATGAGAGAAAAACAAAAGTAATCTCAGTATTTTGTTAGAAAATACCCAGGAGTTCAAATGTTTTGTCCCTTATGATGTCAGGTGCAATTAGAAAGCTCCTTCCTCTGGATAACGATGCTTTTGGAAGGAGACCTATGCCTTTCCACCCCCTCTTTTTCTTCTTAAGTTCTCTACAAGGGAATCTAATTTTAGTTCTATTTCTGGCTATGCTACAGTATATCCATGTTTAAAAGCCTTACTTATTTTAGGTAAAAATAACAATTCCACATTAAATAAAGTAGACTTTACAACTGTAGATATACTTAAAAGTCAGGCACACATGGTTACTGCTAATACCAAAAGAATTAACTATCCATATGAGAAAATTCTGCAGTCTTTATATCCTCTTACAATGGAGGTGGAGTAGAAATTAATATAAATAAAACTGTGAATAATTTATCCAGAAGATTCACTTTTCAATTCACTGACCTTAGATTTTAACTACAATATCTGCATAGATGTTAGCTGTGTTATCTAATCAACAAATCATGCTGGAGGAAGCGCTTTTTCAGTGACTTTTACTATCAGTATGGAACAGTAAGATGTACATCAAAGACGAACAAGAAACCAGGGCCCCTCTAAAGATTGTTTTATTTTAAAAAGTAAAACAAAACACACAATAACATTTGGCCAAGCACAGTGGTTCATGCCTGTAATCCCAGAACTTTAGGAGGCCAAGGGGGCACAGATCACTTGAGCCCAGGAGTTTGACACCAGCCTGGGCAACATGGTGAAACACTGTTCCCACAAAAATACAAAAATTAGCCGGGCATGGTAGCATGCGCCTGTGGTCCCAGCTACTTGGGAGGCTGAGGTCGGAGAATCACTTGAGCCCAGGAGGCAGAGGTTCCAGTGAGCCGAGATTGCGCCACTGAATTCCAGCCTGGGTGATAGAGAGAGATCCTGTCTCAAGAAAATAAGTAAATAAATACAGACAACACAATAGCATTAAAGCAAAATTTTAGTCAGCAGTCCTAACCTCACTATCCTAATATCATAACGATTTTCCCCATTGTATATGTCTTCCATTCTTTGCCATGTATAAACATTTCCACGTTGGTGCCATCATATGGTACTTAGATGTTTGTAGTCTGCCTTCAAAATTTTATATCACAAAATACTTAACTCACACTCTTAAAAATGATAAAGTGATAAACTATCCTTTTTTTTAAGACATTCTCTTTTGGCTGGATATTTTAATTACATATAAGCTCAGGACCCAGCTGTGATTAACTCTTGCTGACTGGTTTCATTAAGATTCAAGAACTGCTGATTCACATCCAAAAGTGCATTCACTGTGATCAAATCCACGGGACAGAAGTCTGTTGATGTGCTAATTAATAAGACACACAGTTCTTTTTTCAGCTGCTTCATCTTAGAGTACTTTTCCAAACATTCCTTTTGGAAACTAATGTGTCCTTTAACTTTTTTTTTCTCTGTGCCGCTTAATGAGGTCTTGGTTACAATCTGATTCAAGGGAGCCACGCTCTACAGTGCTCTTCTATAAACACAGTCATTTGATAGGTGATTAGTGGCTGGGCAACCCTGGCCACAGCCCCCAGGTCAGCCGGATGTTCTTCTCCCTCTTGGGGCCCTGATGGAGCCAACAATTCTAAACAGTTTTCTAACATGGTGATTGGACTATTTGGAATGTACTTTCATCTTTAGTGGGAAGAGATATACTAAAATACTTGAGATTCCAAAGTATACTCATAGGAATTGAGAAGGGGGAGGAATTAATACACTTGATATTTTGCAAAATATAAAATTGAGAATGAAGACTATTTATGGTAACTCATAGCAAATGCTATTTAAATCCAGCATTCCATTCAAGCCCAGCTAATAAGCAGCCCTGTGCCATAGGATATGTGATAGAAAACATATTTGTCTGGATTAATTTTAATCCTAGTTCCACCACTATCTAAATGACCTTAGCAGCTAATAACATGGAATATTTATCAAGCCTCCAGTTAGGGCCAGTCACTGAACAAAGTGCTTATTTATGAAACATATTTATTCTCACAACCTACAAAGTGGAGATTATTATAATCCCCATTCTACAAAAAAATAAAAAATAAAAAGGAGGCCTAGAAAAATTATATAATTTCTCCACCATTATGAAGCTGTAAGCGGCAAGGTCAAAAAATTTTAACTTTAAATTAAAATATAACATGTATAGAGAAAAATGTGCATACCTTCAATGTACAGTTTGGTGAGTTGTCACAAAGTGAATACAGTCGTGTAACCACTCATGTAACCCCAGAAGCTGTGCTCACGGCCCTTTCCACAACTACCCATCACTCCTTCCCAAAGGTAACCATTATCCTGGCTTCTAACACCACATCTTGGTTTCGCTAATTTTTAAGCTTTCATGCAAATGAGAATCATACAAAATGTGGCCTTTTGTGTCTGGCTTCTTCTACTTATGGAATGGATTCTTATGTGTGGTGTAAGGTAGTGACCAGGTTTCATTGTACTTTATCCATCACCGTTTGTTGAAAAGCCATCCTGTCTCCCACTGCTCTGCTGTGGTGCTTTTGACACCAATCAAGTGTTCCTGTATGTGTGGGTCTTCTGGACTTTCTGTTTTGTTCTGATCATCTATTTGCCTCTCCTGTGTCAATACCACCTTGAAGTCTTTCCGAAGCCTTGGTATCCAGTTGAGAAATCCTTTCAATTTTGTTCTTTTTCAAAAATTGCTTGGTTATTTGAGATCTTTTGCATTATCATATAACTTTTAGAATCAACTTTGCATTTTTGCAAAAAACCTACTGGATTTTTAGTGAGATTGCATTGCATTGGAATAAATCAATTTGAGAACTGACATCTTGAGATAATTGAACTTTTAGTCCACAAACATATCTCCATTTATTTAGGTCTTCTTTTATATTTTTATTATTTATTTACTTAGAGACAGAGTCTTACTCTGTTGCCCAGGCTGGAGTGCAGTGGCAATATCTCAGCTCACTGCAACCTCTACCTCCTGGGTTCAAGAGATTCTCGTGCCTCAGCCTCCCGAGTAGCTAGGATTACAGGGGTTCACCACCACACCCAGCTAATTTTTGTATTTTCAGTAGAGAGAAGGTTTCCCCATGTTGGCCAGTCTGGTCTCGAATTCCCGACCTCAGGTGATCTGCCCACTTTGGCCTCCCAAAGTGCTGGGATTACAGGCGTGAGCCACCCTGCAGGCTTTCTTTTATATTTTTAATAATGTTTTGTCGTTTTCAGCATAGAATTCTTGAAGATGTTTGTTAGATTTATTTCTAACAAAATTATTTGTTAGGTAACATGTTTAAGTTTTATCTTTTAAAATATAATTTATAATTGTAGTTTTATACAACTGATTTTTGTTAATTGGCTATTTCCAACAACTTTGCTAAATTCACTTTTTTTTTTTTTTTTTAGATGGAGTCTTGCTCTGTCACCCAGGCTGGAGTGCAGTGGTGCAATCTCGGCTCACTGCAACCTCTGCCTCCTGGGTTCAAGCAATTCTCGTGTCTCAGCCTCCTGAGTAGCTGGGATTACAGATGCCCACCACCAAATCTGGCTAATTTTTGTATTTTTAGTAGAGATGGGGTGTTACCATGTTGCCCAGGCTGGTCTCGAACTCCTGACCTCAGGTGATCCACCCGCTTTGGCCTCCCGAAGTGCTGGGATTACAGGTGTGAGCCACTGCTCCCAGCCTAAATTCACTTATTAAATCTAATAGTTTATCTGTCTCTGTCTTATTCTGTTCTTAGAAGAAAAATTTACAAAAATTCACCTTTATACACTTGCTGTGGATTTTAAAAATAAATACATTTTTATTGGATTAAGGAAGTTCCCTTCTATTACCAGTGCTAAGAATTGTTTTATTAATGCATGTTGCATTTTATCACATGCTGTTCCCACATTTATTGAGAAAATTGTGTTTTTCTTCTTTATTCCATTAATATGGTAAAGAATTATTCAATGATGCTGGACGCCGTGACTCCCACCTGTAATCCCGGCACTTTGAGAGGCCAAGGCAGGTGGATCACGAGGTCTGAAGTTCAAGACCAGCCTGGCCAAGATGGTGAAACCCTGTCTCTACTCAAAACACAAAAATTAGCCGGGCGCAGTGGCAGGCACCTGTAATCCCAGCTACTCGAGAGGCTGAGGCAGGAGAATTGCTTAAACCCGGGCGACAGAGGTTGCAGTGAGCCAAGGTCTCACCACTGCACTGCAGCCTAGGCAACAGAGTGAGACTCTGCCTCAAAAAGAAAAAGAAGAAGAAAAAGAAAATAGAATTATTCAATGATGAATCAACTTTGCTTTCCTGGAATAAATCCAATTTGGTTGTGATGTATTCTGTTTTTTACATAATGCTTTATTTCGGTTTGCTAATATTTTATTTAGGATCTTTGCATTTATCTCTTTGAATTAAATAGGTCTCTAATTTTCCTTTCTTGTAATGTTTTTATCAAATTTGGGAATCAGGTTCTTCTGGTGTCATAGAAATCTTGAGGAACCTTTTCTCTGTTTTCTAAGAGTTATGTAAAGTTGATGATATTTCTTTCATAAATGTTTAGTAGCATTCACTTAAGAAGCCATCTGGATCTGGATTATTCTTTATGGGAAGGTTTTTATTTTTTTATTTTATTTTATTTTTTTGAGATGGAGTCTCGCTCTGTCACCCAGGCTGGAGTGCAGTGGCACGATCTTGGCTCACTGCAACCTCTGCCTCCTGGGTTCAAGTGATTCTTCTGCCTCAGCCTCCCGAGTAGCTGGGACTACAGGTGCGCACCACCACGCCGAGCTAATTTTTGTATTTTTAGTAGAGATAGGGTTTCTCCACATTGGCCAGGCTGGTTTCGAACTCCTGACCTCGTGATCCACCTGCCTCAGCCTCCCAAAGTGCTGGGATTATAGGCGTGAGCCACTGCGCCTGGCCATGGGAAGGTTTTTAAATGCTGTATTTAATTATTAAGATTTTCTATTTATTCTTGTGTCCATTCTGGTAACTTTTGTTTTTCTAGGAATTTATACATTTCATCAAAACTTCCAAATTTACTGGCATAAAGTTGCTAATAATGTCCTCTTATTTTTTTTAATTTTAATTTTTTTTTTCTTTTTTTGAGATGGAGTCTTGCTCTGTTGCCCAGGCTGGAATGCAGTGGCATGATCTCGGCTCACTGCAAGCTCCACCTCCCGGGTTCACGCCATTCTCCTGCCTCAGTCTCCCAAGTAGCTGAGACTATAGGCGCCCACCACCACGCCCACCTAATTTTTTGTATTTTTAGTAGAGACGGGGTTTCACTGTGTTAGCCAGGATGGTCTCGATCTCCTGACCTCGTGATCCGTCTGCCTCAGCCTCCCAAAGTGCTGGGATTACAGGCGTGAGCCACCACACCCGGCCAATGTCCTCTTATTTTTTAAAAAAAATGCCTTTAAAATATTTCTAGCAATCATCGTTTTCATTCCAGATACAGTTATTTGTGCTACCTCTGTTCTTTTTTATCAGCCTATCAGGAATTTATCAATTAGTGTTTCCAAATAACCAATTTTGGTTTTGTTCATCCTCTATTGTAAATTTGTTTTGTATTTAATGAAGATCTACTCATCTCTTTACTATTTATTTTCTTTTACTTTCTTTGGATTTAATTTGTAGTTCTTTTTCTAACTTCTTTTTTTTGATATGGGGTCTCGCTCTTGTCACCCAGGCTGGAGTGCAGTGGCGCAATCTTGGCTCATTGCAACCTCCACCTCCAGGGTTCAAGTGATTCTCCTGCCTCAGCCTCCCAAGTAGCTGGGATTACAGGTGCCTGCCACAACATTCGGCAATTTATTTTTATTTTTTTTTATTTTTTGAGATGGAGTTTCATTCTTGCTGCCCAGGCTGGAGTGCGGTGGCACAATCTCAGCTCACTGCAACCTCCGACTCCCAGATTCAAGCAATTCTCATGCCTCAGCCTCCCAAGTAGCTGGGATTACAGGC
Source organism: Gorilla gorilla gorilla (assembly GCF_029281585.2). Taxonomy (NCBI): domain Eukaryota; kingdom Metazoa; phylum Chordata; class Mammalia; order Primates; family Hominidae; genus Gorilla; species Gorilla gorilla. The sequence goes on along the minus strand of NC_073236.2, from coordinate 130,842,556 downwards.
GCTTGCCACCACCTCCAGACTCTAACTTCTTAGATTATTTATTTTTAGCCTTTTTTCAATATATCTCCCTGTAAGCATAAGTTCGGTTATACCTCACAAATTTATATTTTGAATATTTACATTTTAATTCAGTTCAAAATACATTCTAATTTCCACTGTCATTTTATCTTTAACCTGTGGTTTGTCTAGAAGTGTATTTTTAAATTTCCAGAAACACATTGGAATTTTCCAGTCATCTTTTTGTCATTTCCTAGCTTAATAATAAAAGAATATAGTCTGTGTGATTTAAATTCTTTGACATTTTAAAATACTTGTTTTATGACTCAGTGTATGATTACATTCTATAGAAAGGTCTGTATGCACTTGAACTCAGTGAGTATCTGCAGCTGTTAGGGTACAACAGTCTAGGTCATCTAGATCAAGTTTGTTAAACACGTTTTTCAAATCATCTATATTTGTTCTGATGTTCACCTATGTATTCTGTCACTTACTAAAAGATTTGTTAAATTGTCCTACTCTAATTATGAATTTGTTGATTTCTCTTTATAGTCTGTCCATGTTTGCTTCATATAATTTGAAGCTATGTAATTAAGGAGCACACATTTTTAAATTATTACATCTTCCTGCTGAATTGAATATTTGGTCATTATGATGCCCCTCTTTAACTCTAACAATTCTGGACTTACCATCTACTTTGTCTGATATTAGTACGATAGCTTGAGATTGAACAATTTCTTTCAGTTCCTATTTGGCTGTTAGTACCGTCTACTTTGTCTGATATTAGTACGATAGCTTGAGGTTGAACAGTTTCTTTCGGTTCATATTTGGCTGAGGGTTTTTGTCATAAATGGAAGCTGAATTTTGTCACATACTTTTCCTGCATTTATTGAGATGATCATAGAGTTTTTTTCCTTTTGTCTGTGGATATGAATTATGTCAACTGACTTTTCCAGGCATGTTGTTTATTCATTCATTCATCTGGCCATTATCTGTGAGCAGTCATTGCCACCGGGCACTGTGTTGGATGTTGGAGGTGCAGTTCTGACTGTGGGGAAGGTCCCTGCCTTTGTAGAGCTGAGTCTCAGTCTACCTCTTGGGTTCTAAGGTGAGATTGCCAGGGGTCACTGGCTCTGAGGTCTTTGGCTCATATTACTTCTGGTTTGAGGAGTGTGCTGCCCCCATGGACCTGAATCTTGCAGTTCTCTTGAACTTCCCTGGGAGAATGTGTTAAGCCCCAGGTATTCCCAGAAACGAGGCAAATCAGGAGGTCTTGGCTGGGGAAACTGAGAGCTAGCCTTGCAGCTAGTACTGATAAGTTAAATTTTAACTCTGGGCTGTGATGTAATCCCTGAGGGACACAGCATCTTGTCCCTGGCTTGTCATGGCTAGAGAGTGGAGCTTATAGCCCTGGTATTCACGACTTTCTTCCCCACCCAAGAGGGAGGGGAACTAGAGCTCTTCAAAGATGTTAAAAATTAAAAACAATAACCCCACCATACTTTCTCATTAAAAAAAGAGTCACATCAAATTAGAGAAATAATACTATTAGCCAGCTGTGGTGGCACCAGCCTGCAGTCCCAGCTACTTGGGGGACTGAGGCAAGAGGACAGCTTGAGTGCAGGAGTTCAAGGCTGCAGTGAGTTGTGATCACACTGCACTTTTCAGCCTAGGCGACAGAGTGAGAGCTTGTCTCAAAAAAGAAAAAGAGAGAGAGAGACAGAGAAAGAAAGACAGAAAGAAAGAAAGAAAGAAAGAAAGAAAGAAAAAAAGAAAGAAAGAAAGAAAAAAAGAAAGAGAGAGAAACAGAGAAAGAGGAAAGAAAGAGAGCGAAAGAGAAAGAAAGAGGAAGAAAAGGAAGAGAAAGAAAGAGAGAGAGAGAGGCAGGGAGGAAGGAAGGAAGAAAGAGAACAATATCAAAAAGATGTGTTGCACCAGTCCTGGAGCTGTTGACCATAACACCCACTCTGAGGCCTCTTTTCTTAGCCTTGAAACCCCCACCGTCTCTCACCCATGTTGCTGCAACGCCTTTGTAGCTGGCTTCCTGCCCCTGGTCTTCCTTCCCGCTAATTCATCCTCTCCACACTGAGCCAGGGGCTCATCCTGAACTAAAATCTAGCCATAAAACTCCTCCACTTCAAATTTCCCACTGGCATCTCAGAACCTTCAGGATGAGCCTCAAACTCCAAGCATGATGAGCACCAGGCCTCCACGGCCCAGCTCCTGCCCCTGCCCCCACCCAGCCTCCTCTCCCCCATATCCGCCTGGCCGTCTGCACCCTGCCACATGAGCCAATGTGCCAGGACCTCATGCCCCTGCGTCTGCCCACACTGTCGTGTGCCCACCACCTGCATCTTGGTGGCCTTGACTTCCCAGCAGTGACTCTGTGCAGCTGCCACTTGAGTAGTCATTGAAATGAAGCCCAACCCTTCTTCCCACCTCACGCCCAACACAGTCACCTGACTACTGGATTCAGGTTCGGGTTGACCACATACTTACTGAGCACTAAGACCCTGGCTAGAACCCTCCACACACACCATCTGGATCGGTGACGTTCGGAGCTGTGCGGTGCCAGAGCAGGGTCTCAGAACTAGAGCAGCTCAAGCAACCCAGGCTCCGCTGGCTTCCTCCTGACGGGATGCTTGGCTCCTGCTGTGGAGCTGCAGAAGTGCGCGGCTACCCAGCAGGCCGGGCTCCTGACCTGCCAGCACTCTTGGCAATTCTCTGTGACCCTGAAGTCCTCCTTCGTGAGAGTTGGAGGTCTGCCCCTCCAACTCAGGGCATGTAGTCCAAACCCTGAACCATCTCCTTAAATCTCTCATTCCTGCTCTGGTGTGTACAGAACTAACACTTGCTGAAAGCAGGCCCCCTCATGGGAGAATCCACACTCATGCTCCAAACCTTCAGCTATACATTGAAAACCAATGGTGCAGAGTCCCACAGCAGCAGGAGAAAAGGATGCACTGGAGGCTTGGTGGTACGTACAAATGTGTACAGTAAGTCGGTATGAATAATGATATAGTGGAATACGATGATTCTTGAGCCTTCTAAAGAAAATAATACTGGCCAGGCACAGTGGCTAACGCCTGTAATCCCAACACATTGGGAGGCCGAGGCGGGCAGATTACCTGAGGTCAGGAGTTCGAGACCAGCCTGGCCAACATGGTGAAACCCCGTTTCTACTAAAAATACAAAAATTAGCTGGGCAGGGTGGCGCATGCCTGTAATCCCAGCTACTCGAGAGGCTGAGGCAAGAGAATTGCTTGAGCCCGGGAGGCGGAGGTTGCAGTGAGCCGAGATTGTGCCACTGCATTCCAGCCTGGCCAACAGAGTGAGACCCTGTCTCAAATAATAATAATAATAATAATAATGTATGTTCTTCTCTTGCTTCTCAAACGAAGGTACCTATGTGCCCTGCGGATTTGGGGAGCCAGGCCAGAGAGTGGATGTGTATCTTCCTGAGGGGTTAACTTCACTCAAAGATTTGAGGTGAAACCAGTACCTTAAGTGGTCAGTCGGTGACTGAAAACAGTCCTTCTATAGAATAGCAAACATGGGTACGTTCAAGAGTAGGATGCAGACTCTGCACAGATCCTAAAGCTACGTTGGGAAACGTCAGAGAAACGCAGCTGCTTTGGGAACTTGGATATCCTTCTCTGCAGTTAGGAGAGTGGGGCAGGAAGGACGCTGGCGCTGGCCGGTGCCGCGTGCACAGCTCTCCCCGAGCCTCTGGTGGATGGAGACAGGTGGGCGCGTAGGTGGAACTGCCCATTCCCCGAGAATGAACACTTCTGCCTGTTATTCTTGTCATTCATGCCTTTTTAAACTCTGCAGGCTGAAACCACGCAAGTAGACAGAATCCAGCCCACTCCTGCAGCCCTAATGCTGCCCTGACGTGGTCTGGGTTTGGGTTTGGGTTTGGGAAGCGCCAGTGCCCCTGCCCCCGGGTCCTCCACATACACACACACCACCACCCCTGCCACCACCCCTGCCACCACCCTGCCCCTGTCGGGCTGACAGCTGAGAGATCGGGAAGTGCTGCCGGCGGCCGCCCAGGCCTGCTTGATATTCCGGAGAGGGCGGCAGCAGCGTTCAGAATCCTTAGCTGAACCTGCCTGGCGGCTCCGGAGGCCGGAGGGCGCTTGGCAGAACCGCCAGGAAGCGAAATAACAAACAGTCTCCAAAAAGCCCACAGCTCATTGAGCCCGGGAAGCGCATGGCCTCTGCTGCCCCCACCCTGTGGAGAAGCTCAAGGGGCAAGAAAGAGGAGGAAGCTGATGGGGGGCGGGGCACGCATCTCCTAAGCAGGCCCGCCCCGTCCAGAGGGGCCTGAGGGGCCCAGCCAGCCCCACAGGAGGCCCGACCAGGGCCTCAGAACCACCCCGGGGCCTGCTTGCTGGTTGGGCAGGGCCCGCCCTCACGGTGCCAGTAGCTCTGCGCGATGATAAAGGGGTGCTCAGGCCTCAGGGTCAGATCCCTAGAGAGTGACCTCTGAAGTGAGGGAGGGGAGGAGAAGGAACTCAGAAGGAAGTGGCAGACAGGCCAGACACACTGCTCGTCTCCCCCATTTCCTGGGAGACTCGCCTTGTGGGAACAGCGCAAATCAGGTTAACATCGCCAAGGGAGGGGATCAGAGAGGTGTCTGGGCCAGGGCCTCTCCACACTGAGGAATCAGCTGCGGCCCGCAGAGAGGCACGGTTTTCCCTTGGTGGCACAGGCAGACACATACCCGGCCCCACAGTGGTCTCCTCCATCTGGGGTCCCATCAGAGCCATCGCTCCCTCCTGGAGTTCCGCTCAGTGGCCTGCCCCAGGGGGCCCCCGCACAGCCACAGGGCTGTGGGAAGGGAATGGTCCAGGCAGGCCGGTCAGGTCGGCTCCCCCAGATCCCTTGGCTCCCCCCAGGAGCTGGCTTCTCACTCCTCACAGTCAACAAGGGCGCTATGAGATGCCATCAGAGATGCCACCAAACACCACAGGCAAGGGACCCGTCACTCAGCCCGGGCTGCTGAACATGCTGAGGCGGCTCTGATATGCCCAGAAAGTGCCCAAGCAGGTGACACTTGGGCCAGGACAGGCACACGGAGATGACCTCCCACTGCCTCCCCAAGGATGACCCTGCTACTCTGACTGAGAGGTTCTTCAGGTCAAGGGCGGGGAGGGGGGCAACAGACACCAAAGCCGAGGGCTCCGAGCAGGCTCAGAAGCCGGGTGTGGAGCGGGAGGGTGGGGGCGCAGTGGCAGGGGCTGCTGCAGGGACAGCTGTGCCAGCAGGGGTGGGGGCAGGGGCTCAGCAGAGCCGGAGTGCCAGGAGCTAAAGACCACCCACGCCCTCTTCGCGGAGGGCGAGCAGGCCAGGGAGAGCGACTTAAGCCACATGGACTTTCCCATTATCCCTGAAGGAGCGGGGTTCTTGTTGGTATTCTACCTGCACAGCTGTGTGAGACGCAGATATGGAAAACGGCCTTTTGGTGATCAGTCGGAGGGAAGGCCTGGCAGACTCAGTGGGGACTGGGTGGCAGGGAGGCAGGGGGAGCCTGGAAGCCCCCAGGGAGGCTGTGGGACTGGCAGGGCCCCTTCTCCGAGTGCCCAGAAACTTCCCCAACAAGACTTCAGCCTGTCCAGCAGCCCCCGGGGACTGTGCTGCGACTGTGATTACGTGGTCACCATGGTTTGTGGACACCGAAATGTCAAGAATGTCAAGCTCGATGCTCCCTGCTCCACAAGCGTCTCCCAGAGCTGTGGGGAGGGTCATGACTGCCACTATTTATAGTACAGTGGCCTGCATGCATGCCCCGCCCATTCCATCCTCTCCACGTGCACACGTGTGTGTGTGTGTGTGTCTGTATATCTATGTGTGTATTTGTGTGTATGTGTATATGTATCTATATGTATGTGATGTGTGTATTTGTGTGTGTGTATGTGTATTTGCGTGTATGTGTATATATGTGTATATGTATATGTGATGTGTGTATTTGTGTGTATGTGTATATATATGTGTATATGTATATGTGATGTGTGTATTTGTGTGTGTGTGTGTGTGTGTGTGTGTGTGTGTCTGCCCACCCCCAAGACTTGCCTGCAGGGGTTACAATGGCTAGTCCATGCTGTGTAGCCTTATGCCTGTGGAATCATGAACACTCTGGGCCTCTATTCTCTCATCTTTAAAGGATTCTAACCCTTGGTTGTCCAACAATCAAGGAAAATAATAGATGTGCAAGGAAGCTGCCTACCATTACTTTTTAGAAAATAAGGGTGGATGTACATTCATTTACTCATGATTATCCATTCACTCATTCAACAAATGTTCTTTGTACTAGGCACTAAGAAATCAACAGTAGAGAAAAGAGAATTGACATTAGCCCTTGTTCTCAGGAAGTGGATGGTTTAGTAGGAAAGACCTGAATAATAAGCACAGATACACAGTTGTGTTCAGAGTCATAAAGGGCAAGAGCAGTGAGCTCTGTGCACGGGACTAATGGGGCGTGCGAGGAATAAACCACAAACGTGGGGTGGTGGGATGGTGGAACTGTGAGCCCAGGACAACCCTGACGGTGGGTCCAGGAGGCAGGGGCTCACCAGAGGATCTGAAGCCTGGAAATCTGTCCACAGGGGACAAGACACAAGTCTCATTAGTCGGAACAAAACCAGGATCCTGGGAATTTGTCCAAACAGGGATAAGGCCGATGGTAGCTGACAGGTTTCTGGGCACACAGACCAGTATCAGGAAAGGCACAGGGAAAAGAGGGACCCAGGGACCGAACAGGCAGCCTTTTGGGGGAGCAGTAGGACCATCGGAAGCCAGTTCTTGGAGAAGTACAGTGTCAAGGTCAAAGGAGGATCAGTTGCAAGACTCCCCACTGAGGGTGGGCCCCAAACCTCTGTGTCTGGGTGAGGCTGACCGTCTCCCACATGGCACACCTGCAGCTGACCAGGGGGTCTGTGCTCAGTGCAGGCACCTTCCCTCTCCTCCCCACACCCAGCAGTAGGTCCTTTGCTTTCTTGGCTCTGGCCCCAAGCACAGCCCGAGGGCTCTAAACCTAACCCTGGTGTCCCCACTTTGTGCTTCGTGATGTTGCCGGTCAGAATTTGTATGTAGTCACCTCCTGACCAGCGTGGGCAGTGCTGGCCTCCTGGACTGGAGCGTGGGCCAGATCTCTGGCCCTTCAAGGGCGCTAACACTGAGCAGGGCTGGCCTGGGCCTCCCTATACACCTCTTGTTGAGGACTCAGTGGGTTTCAGAGTCTGGGACAGGGATAGTTTAACAAATAGAGGCTCCGTGGTCCCAGACCAGTGAGAGAATGTGTGTTGAATGAATGGATGAGAACAAAAGGCAGAAGCTTGAAGATATTTAGAAATAAGATCCCCTTTTCCATATAAATGAAACACTTGAAGACCAGATTTTCCAAAGCAATTGGAATGGCTATCCCCAAAATATCTCCTCCCAGAGGGACTTCTAAAGGGTTAACTGACACCTAAAGGGAAGGGGCTTAACACCCCTAAAATCACAGAAAACAAATCTGGTCTGGCTCTTGGTATTCTCCTTACATCCTTAAGTAGTTTTAGACACAAAGTGTCTTCCTCCCTTAAGTAATTCTAGACACAAAGTGCTTTCCTCATTTAACCCTTGTAATCACACTAGGAGGTGGAAGTGATTCGTGTCCATTTTGAAGGGGAGGACACAGATTCAGAGTGGGTGGGTGCCTTCTCCACAGGCAGAGCACAGACAGCCACATTTGCAGCTGCTTTAACCAACAAGCCGTGCTCCTGACCTTGGTGTTTGGCTTGGTTGCTTTGCTGTGGGTTGGTTTCGTTTGTGTGACTAAGACTTTTAAATGATTCGGCTCCTTTTGTGTGTTTGTTTTTGATCTTTGCAAGATTCTCTAATGGTTGATCCAGGGCTGCCCCCACACCGTTCTCCTGTCACATGCCCCGTTCCCCTGACATTGACATCAACCAACATAATATGCTGAAGAAGGGTCTTCGGCAGCTGGAAACTGGCCCAGGCATTGCGGTGGGCAGCCAGCAGGCATCTTCTGTCATCAGCCCTCCCTGGGGAAGACAAGTTCAGCAATGGTTCCTGGGAGAGGCTTGGGATAGGAAAAGAAAGGATGTTCCTATAGAGGAAACAAATGTTCCAAGATACTTCCATTAATTAAGAAAATCTAGGGTAATAATACACAGTCCTCAAAGTCCTAGATTACAAAACCATTGTGTTAGGCTGAAGCAAGTATCACAAAGAAATACAGAAGGTCATTACCAAGACTTTTAGATGGCAAACATACTTAATGGAAACACCTCTTTCTTAACTCTGAAAACGCTTCATGTAGCATTCAGGCTTCCATTTTAAATTAATTGTGTGCATTCTAAGAGCACTTTTAGGACCTTGCAGAGACCCTCTCTGTAGATTACATGATTTGAAACTATAGCTAAGAAACTTTTGTGAAGTGGTGCAACTCTCAGAAATCAAACATGAATATGCAGGCCAGGTGTGGTGGCTCACGCCTGTAATCCCAACACTTTGGGAGGTGGGAGAATCACTTGAGCTTAGGACTTGGAGACCAGCCTGGACACCATAGTGAGACCCCATCTCTACTAAAAATAAAAAAATTAGCTGGGCATGGTGGTGCACACCTGTGGTCCCAGCTACTAGGGAGGCTGAGATGGGAGGATCACTTGAGCCTAGGAGGTCAAGGTTGCAATAAGCCATGATCACGCCTCTGCACTCCAGCCTGGGCAACAGAATGAGACCCTGTCTCAAAAATAAAAATAAAAATAACTATGCAAAAAATATGACTTTATTTTTCTATATTACTAGCTCCCTCTCCTGGGGCATTCACTACTAATCTCAGTCATATTGGAGTTCCCCTCTCTTCTTTTCTCTGGGGTTCTAGGTAAGTTCCAGGGGCAGGGTGATGGTGGCAAGCATTACATAGTTCTGAGGCTTTGGGAAAGGGGACGTCTCATCTTCACCGTCATCTTCACATGCTAGTTTCAACTTGCGTTATTAACAGAAACTTCCGCTGTCCCGCCTGACCTGCAGCCAAGCATCCACACAGTTTGTCCACAAGGCCCTCCCCTGGTCGCTGTCCTCTCAGTTATTCTCAGTGTTACTCTCGGACCCAGGAGCGTGATTCAGCAGCTCCTGCACAGTGGGAGGTGGACAAAGGCTCAGTCCACTCGGGCATATCATAACATTTCTTCTCCTAGAAGCCATGACTTCTAAGGGTTGGAGCCTCCAAGCTTCTTTGGGATTTGGGACGTCCCTGAGGCACGCAGCCTGGGGAATGGGCTGCTCAGCCTGTTTTCTCTAGAACCTGAGCATGCAAGCACCACTCTTGCATTCTGATTCTCCAACCCCTCGCCTGGGAGGAGGTGAGAAAGGCTTGCCCTTCACCATATCTTCTCATCCCACATTTTCTGTTACATGTGTTGCCTATGCCCTGAGTCCTTTCTGTTCCTGTAAACACCTGTGTTTGTTTTGTGTTTTTAGCTGTCATTTATATAGAAGAAAATGCGGCTGGGTGCAGTGGCTCATGCCTGTAATCCCAGCACTTTGGGAGGCCGAGGCGGGCAGATCACTTGAGGTCAGGAGTTCAAGATCAGCCTGGCCAACACAGTGAAATTCCGTCTCTACTAAAAATACAAAAATTGGCTGGGCATGGTGGCACGTGCCTGTAATCCTAGCTACTCAAGAGGCTGAGGGAGGAGAATCGCTCAAACCTGGGAGGTGGAGGTTGCAGTGAGTTGAGATTGTGCCACTGTACTCCAGCCTGGGCAGAAATGCACAGATCTTAAGAAAATGCACAGATCTTAAGCACTCAGTTTGAACAATATACAGAGCATCTCCCTCAACCCAGAAGGTTCCCCATGAAAGGGCCTAGACTTTTGAAAACCAAAAAGGTCCCCCCCTTATTTTCCTCTACCCTGCTCTGCTCATTCCCTTTGGGGAAGTAATGATCACACTCTGGCCTTCCTGCAGCTCCTAACGGTGCCAAGTACATAGAGAAATGCCAAGGGCAAGGGGCAACCGTGAGATTGCATCTTAAACAGTATCCTCACATGAATCTCCCAATAACAAAGAATGATCCTCGTGACATTCACTCAGTACATTATAGTCCACTGAGCGCTCTCACTCTGTTCGTCTCATTTACCCTTACAATGTATTATTCTCACAATGTATTGTATTTGTATCCTTACAATGACCCATGTACAAATTATCATGCCATTTGGCAGATGAGAAAACTGAGGCCCAGAGTGAAGAGGTAATTTTCCAATGCTCCACAGGTGGCACATGTCAGAGATGAGACAGGATCCAGATTCATGCCACTCCATTTGTTTCCAGAGAATCTAATCATTACCAGCCTTCAGAGGACAGAACAGAAAGACAGTCACTGATGCAGAGGATCTGAAGGGCTCCCAAGCCCTCCTTTTACCCAGCGCCACTCAAATTCCCCAGGACGGGGCTGCCTCCTTTCACTCCCCACTAGTTCTTCCTTGGTGTTAAGCCATCAAAGACCTCGATGAATTGCCCCTGTAGAGGGTACCATGAAGACAGGGCCTAGCAAGTTTACTTCAAGGAGAAAAAGTGCTGGAAATGAAACAGATTAAGACAGTGGCCCACAGCACGGCAGGGGCTGACCTCCCGGGCCGCATCCAGACGTTCTCACTTACAAGCGGTGTGATTCTGGGTAATTAACCAAACCTCTTTAGGCCTCTGTTCTCTCACATGTGAAGAAAAGATAATCACAGACTCTCCCTCAGAAGGGTTCTTATGAGACTTGCATGATATCATGCAGGTAAAATATCTCCCTGCCTGATTTGGAGTAAGCATCCATAGATGCTAGCTAATATCATTATCGAAAGGAGGCTGTGAAAACACGGACACTGATATTTCACTAGTGTGTCATTGATGCTGCAGCAAGACTACATTACCATTGTTGAAGTTAAATAAAACATAGAGATAAATCTCTGGGTTTAATATGTTTTATTTGGGAAGCTACAACTGCAGTTTGGGGGATAGACACAGACCGGTGGCCTCTCATACGTCCAAAGAACAGAGAAGGTTGGAGGTTTTACAAAGAGGAGAAATGCTGTGTATTGTTTTGAAATAAAGTTCCTTGGCACTAGTAAGGTTTTGGGGGCGCTGGTGAACACTGATTTGTGGGCGATGGTGTTAGATTTCAGCAGGTTGTTCCAGTGGCTGTTAGATAAAACTGGTTTCAGGTTACACCTGGCAGTTCCAGCAGCCAGGCCTGCAGAGAATCGTATGCTTGAAGGAACGTCTTGTGCCTCAAGCGCTTTACCCGCAACCTCTGGACTCTGTTTTAGTTGACTGTGACAAGAAAGACCCAAGGCGTATGAAGCTTTGACCCTGTTTTGTAAACTCCCTTTGATGCGGTCAGAGTTCATTCGGGGAGACTTCTGGGAATAGTCAACACGGCCGGTTGGAAACGGAGGTGGAATTCAGTGGTTACAGCAGAAGCCTGCACTCCATCGTCCAGTGAGAGCAGCCCAGGGATGGGCACTCATGAAGGAGAGTGATGCTGCCCACAGGAAGCAGGCCAGTGCTGAGCAGAGAGAACCACAAGAAAAGCAGACAGGTCTGTGCGCGTTTGAGCTGGTATCACTTGCCCAGCAGGCAGGCATGGGGTGACACATGGCTGCGTGAGCCACTCGCTGGGTGGGGCATTCACGCAGGTCAGCTCAAACCAGATGGAGCCTGGGACTGTGACCAAGGAGTGAGTGAAGGTCAAAGCCACACATGGGGCTGAGGGGCCAGGTGGCCGCCTTATGAGATCGAAGGCGGGAAGCTTTGGAACAGGGCAAAAAGGGGAGCCCAGGGTGAGGGGAGAGGGCCGAGCAGCTCGGATCTCTGATGGTGAGCTGTGCAGAGATGGGGAAGCGCCTCTTTTCCTCTTTCACGTGGGTGTCAGGGTGGGTCCAGGCCTGAGAGAGCCAAGCTGGAGGGTGCAGGGTTTTGCGTCTGCCTCGGAACTGGATGTTTGAAAGCAAAGGTGAACGGCTCAGCAGGCCCGCTGGGGCACTGGGAGAACTGGTTTTTGCCATTTTAGGAATTGTTTGGCTTTCTTTGGCTTTTTTTCTCACTAAGAAATTGGAATCTGAAAGAGCCTTTCAGCTTATTGTTGAAAATCCATCAGGACCTGAAAATTAGAGACTGGGCCTGAGCTTTCAGCCATTTAAACTCACTGGAGTGAGGTGGAAACCCACAGGAGATGGATCCACTAATTTAGAAAATAGGGAGAGGGAAGACAGCGCCTGTCCCCTCCCTGATTGACCACAGGTAACCCCTGGTCTCTCTGTCTACTGAGGCTGAGTGGCCTGTTCTGGGTCTGACTACCCTACCCTGGGGCCTGACTCTGCCCAGCCCCTCGGAACACTCAACAAACGCTTGTGGAAGGAGTGAACAAATGACAAGTCACTAAACCTAAATACAGGTATGTCACAAGAAGCCCTCCAGGCAGCGAGTCACTTAGCACTGCACAGGTAGCAACTTTCTAAAATATTTTACCTTTAGTATTGTCATTTCATATTTCTTTCTCTTACTTTAGTGTACTATTTTATGGTGTCTTTAACCATCACGCAATTCCACGGTTATGCAGCACAAAGAATTGAGAAGTAATTCTGCTAAGAGCAGGGGAATGGTAATTGAAACTGACACCCATGTGACACTTTACAGTTTACAAAGTGCATGGGTCGCAATTCCAGAGTCTTCAGCTTTGGAGGAGACTGAGGTGAGGGACATGGAAAAGAAGGTCATTCTCTTGGAGACACAGCAATGACCAGGAGAAATGCATTTGGCGGTAAAACCACACGAACCCTATTACATCACCAAGCCCTCACCATTTCCAGCACCCAGGTGAGTGGATGGGGTAAATTCTCCTCCAGTGACTGCAGAAGGAAACAAATAAAAGGAAAGGGGGCTGGGCGCGATGGCGCACGCCTGTAATCCCAGCACTTTGGGGGGCCGAGGTGGGTGGATCACCTGAGGTCAGGAGTTCGAGACCAGCCTGGCCAACATGGTGAAACCCCACCTCTACTAAAAATACAAAAATTAGCCAGGCCTGATGGTGTACGCTTGTAATCCCAGCTACTCGGGAGGCTGAGACACGAGAATCACTTGAACCCGGGAGGCAGAGGTTGCAGTGAGCTGAGATCGTGCCATTTCACTCCAGCCTGGCCAACAGAGCAAGACTTTGTCTCTAAATAAATAAATAAATAAAGGAAAGGGGTACGGAGAGAAGCAGCCCAATCCTATATATTTGTCTCCAGGGTCTCTACAAAGAGGCATGCTGGGACTGAAATCTCTCCTGAGTGTGGAAGACGGACGGGAGCAGCAGCCGGACAGCACAGCTCAAGGCCGAGAGGCTCACTGGGTGACTCGGGCCACTTTGGGGTGACTGTGGGAAGCGAAGGGAGGCTGACTCGGGGTGTGGTGGGGACTGAAGCCACCACCTTATTGCTTAGGCCTTCCCTTGATGCACTTGGAAAATAAGTTGCTCTTTCTTCACCGGGTGGGGACATTAATTAATGTTTGCAAAAGTCTTTATGATCCTTATCAAAAGGTGTTCGGCCGGCTCTAATTATCCAGGTTTCAGCTGCCACCGCTTCCATCTCAGCACAGCATCTCTGCCCTGGAAGATGTCAAACAAGATTGCTGTTGTCAGGATGTGCATCCGGCTCGTGTGGATTTCTATCTGCATCTCCAATTACTGCCCAGATTCCAAAGCCCTGCAAGGGGATGGTATCTTCTTTGGGGAGATGAGAACTGTGCCCCGCCCAGCTCCACCCCGTAAGAAGGCAGCTGCCTGGGAGGTATAATTTGATAAGTTTCTGGAAGGACTCACACATCCAAAACCAACTCCCCATGTCTTCTCATGGGGGCCGGAAATTCCTCCACTAAAAATTCACTCCTTCACGGGTCTTCGATGCTTTCTCAAGCAGTCTAGGACACGGTGGTGGAGGGAGAACCAGCCCAGGAGCCAGGCAGCCTAGCCCTGGGTTTCCTCCTTGTGTGGGTGCTGGCTCTGCCCTCACCGGCCTGGTGACCTGGATAAACTCATTCTCTTTCTTTCTCATTTTTTCCACCTAAAATGGTGACACTAATGCCTGTCTCACGTGCTGTCGTGCAGATTAGATGAGATAATGGATGTGAACGCCAAGTGTTTCAGCGACGTAAGCGGCATTATCGTTACTGAAATGTCCCAGCCAGATCATCCCCAGGAGGGATTAATGGCTCACCAGGACAGGGGGGCACCTGGGGTGGTCGGAAGAGCCAGGAGAACCACAGCAGGGAAAAAGACTTCAGGAAAGGAAAGGAGAGAGACCCCACCGCTGGCACAACCACAGAAGTTTTGGGGATGAGGAGGGGCTCTAGATATTTCCCCACTTCCCCAGACAGCCGTGTGCCCTTACAGGGGAACTGAAGCTGCCCAGCCGGCTCAGGCCTGACCCCCCAGGTACCTGCTGCCCCAGGTGTGCGGGAGGAGGGTGATGGGAGACGGACACCCACCTGGTGAAAGAGCCGGTCAGAAAAATAACTGAGCGTGCCTTGGTGCATGCAGACACATCCCCAGGTAATTTAGACAAAAAGGCCCTGTGTTGGCACGAGTAGCCCATCGACGTCAGACCAGAGTAATTGCTTTCTTTGTCAGAATTTCCTGCATAATTTCCTCTCCTTTGTTTAGCTGAGAGAACCTGGCCTTGCATCTGGGAGTCTGCTTGCCAAACATGATTGGGTCCTTAGAGATGAAAGACACAGAGTGAGCTATTTTCCATAAACACACTGGCACATGGGTTAATTACTGCAAGGAGAAAACCAGCCCCCATGTTTCACGTGGGAGGTGCGTGGTGCTGTGGGGGGAGCGATGGGTGGAGGGAGGACACCCTTCAGGATTACAGTAGCTACTTCTCACCAGGACACTGCTGCCATCCAGCCTTTGTTCTGGGCATTTTGCATTAAAAATCTCATTTAATCTTCACAACAGGCCTGTGAGGCAGAATCCAGGAATGGAAAGAACTTGGGTTTAGAAGCCAAACATTGCTGGATTTAGTTCAGTCCTCAGCCACTTGCTGAGTGAACGGGGCAAGCTACTTGCTTACTGGAGCTTCAGTTTTCCTGTCTGTTAAATGGAAATAATACTGGCTTCAGTGTGTTGTGAGAATTCACTATAGTAATGACTGTGAAACAGCTGAAACCCTGCAGGCAGGTGGTAAATGATAGCTCTCGTGTTGCCCTTTATGGATAAGGATGCAAGAAGTTTAGGATGGTTGGCCAATGCCACGTTGCTGGTCAGCAGCAGAGCTAGGTCCGTCTCCCTGCCAAAGGCAGGCATTTTGCTCAGAGGCCACCAAACCCATACCCTTGGTGGCCAACATGGCAGCGGCTGGATCGGAGTCTCCCCCCAGTACTTTGTAAGCCCATTGAGGGTAAGACTATGCATGAGATCTCTTGGCATCCTTGGTATCCTTGGCAGGTCTCTTGGTATCCTTGGCATCCTCTCTCACAGTGCCATAAATGTTCCTTAAATGGATGAAAGCATTCAGGAGCACCTAGAATAGATTGAGCAGATAACCGCATAACAGGTGTCCACTGTGTGCATATAACTTCAGCCTCTTCTGCGTTGTTGGGACATGAGGTCCCTTCGCTTTGCATGGAAAATAGTCTAGGCACCCCCTGGCTGACTTGCCACGATGCCTGTCCTCAGGACAGGAAGAAGGATGGGCCCAAGGAGGAGAATTGCGTCAGAGGTCAAGAAATGAACTCCAGCAGAAGTAGCACAAACAGGGAACCCATAAGGAAGCTTGTGATGAACAAACATAGGGCAGATGAAGTGGAATATTGGATGGAAACACACCTTGAAAATGCACAGGCCTGTGGCAAGGGAAGGGATCGCTGCTTAGATCAATAGCAGGGCCTTGGACCATGGCTAGGGGGATGCTTGTTAGTGCCTCCCTGGGCTGCAGGGAGCCACGGAAAACAGGCCAGGGCAGGAGACCGGCCAGTGACTCACACGGCGGAAAACAGGTTTAGAGGAGCAAAATCTGAACGGCCCCTCTCCTTCTCCCCACCTGTTTTCTGTCACATGCTCTGGACCTGAGCCCACAGTGGGGCGGCTCCCTCGGCCTCCAGTGGAAGGCAGAGGCACTTGACAAAAAGCCTCCAGTTAACCGGGGCAAGCAGCAGGGTGGGGCTCAGGCCTTCTGGCCAAGTCCTTGTCTCCCTCGAGTCTCCAGCTTTCTCCTGAGAGACAAAGCCCTCGCCAGGCAGGCTTTAATAAGCAGTAGTGCCCTGCACCCCTGCCCAAGTCCCCGGACCCCACGCTGGCAGGCTACTGCAGCCCCTATCTTGCCTGGCACGTGGCACATGGGGTGTCTTGGCATGTGGGGTGGTGCCGTATGCCTGTAGTCACAGACTGGAACTCACTGCAAGAGCTTCCAATGTACGAGAGCTGAGGCTAGAGTTCCTTGCTGCCTGTGAAGATGGTGCTGTGACCAGAGCAGGCCTCATAATGAGCCAGTGGTTTCATCCCCTCCAGACAGAAGGCGAAGTCTGTGCCTTCTGGGCAAAACATTAGCTGACCCGTGACACTGCTCAGACCCCAGAGGCCTGGCTCCCGGCCTGCCGGGAGCAGTCACTCCAAACAGCTGCGGCTGTGAGGCCTTCAGAGAGTGGCTAATTAGGGTCTCACCTGGCCAGCTCCGATCTGCAACCACAAGCTCGCGGCCCAGCTGCCTCTCCTCAGTGCCTCTGGGGCTCCGCTGCCTCCCTCACAGATGGCGAGTGACTTCCTTGATCTGTGTAAACAAGAATTCTGCCTTATTCAAACAGCAATGATAGATTGGAGGATCTACTATGTACAACACACTATGCTTGCATCCAATGGTAGAGTTAGAAAAAAAAAATGTGATGTCCCGTGATGTTAAGAAGTGAAGAACCCCATGGGGAGGTAGCAGAAAACATCCAACAGTGAGTGGCAACAGGTGTGCTGGTCACCGAGGGCTTCTTGGGCAAGGTTATTCATGAACTGGGTCTTGCAGCACAGATGTGCTGGGAGTGGAAGAGGACACAGTTAGACGCCGCTTTATCCTCACTATAGTGGCACAAATGGAGAAGGCTGACGATGCCGTGTGCTGGGGAAGAGGTGGGTGTGTAGGTTGTCTACCTGTCGGCCGTGGGAGTGTAAATGAGTCACCCACTCAGGAAAATAGCTGAACAACCCCCAGGGGTACATTCCTGTACACCACCACCCAGCAATTCCACTCGTAGGTATACACTTCAGGAAACTCTTACACAAAAATATTCACAGCAGGACTGTTCAAACGCCCACCAACAGAAGAATGGATAAACAGGTGTGTTCACACCATGGAGTATCAGACAGCGTTCAAAGAGAGGAATCACGGCCACCCTAGCAATATGGACAATGCTTATCAACTTACTACTAAGTGAGAAAAGTAAGTCCCAAAAGAGTACAAACAGCATGACACCCTCTCAAAGAAGGCAAAGAGATGTCAAATACAACATACACATTTTAGGACTCCAAGGAATAGGTAAGATGAGAGGACAGGATAGGAAAATAGGCCAGGAGCTGTGGCTCATGCCTGGAATCCCAGCACTTAGGGAGGCCGAGGCAGTTAGATCACTTGAGCCCAGGAGTTCAAGACCACCCTGGACAATATAGCGAAACCTCGTCTCTACAAAAAATACAAAAATTAGCCAGGTGTGATGGCATGTGCCTGAAGTCCCAGCTACTTAGGAGGCTGAAGCGAGAGGATTGCTTGAGCCTGGAAGGTCAAGGCTGCAGTGAGCTGTGATCGTGCCACTGCACTCCAGCCTGGGTAATAGGGAAAGATCCTGTTTAAAAAAAAAAAAAAAAAAAGGAAAACACAGAAAGGAGGCACACAGGATTCGGGGTGACAGCTATCTTGGGCTAGCTACCTGCAGCCCAGGGAAGCACTAGGGAGGGAATGGGATGGGGTGGGCCACACAGCTGGTGTCAGCTCTTGCTAAGGCCCAGCTTTCAGGCTGGGTGGTGTTTTCACGGGTGACTATTCTGTTACTTTAAAATGTGATCTATTAGCACAGCTAGGGAGGTAGGACTATGCCTGTAATAGCAAAAGTAACAAAATGCATCATAAGCCCAGGATTATAATTTCACCAGTTTTGTACCTGCCGTCTGTTAGGCTTTTTCCAGTCGGAGAGCATTCGTTGAAGGGGAAGGACATGAGCAAAGGGAATGAGTCTGATTGTACAGGGGACAACAGGGGAGCCGGACTCCTGGTACACAGGGTGACCTGGAGGCGACCTGCATGCGAGGGGGACCTATGCTTTCTAGTGGCTCTGGTCAGCAGGTCAGGTGTGGGTGCTTGGAACCTGTTGAGCGCCGAAGGCCCAGCCCTGCGGTCTCATGACCTTGCCCCTGCCCTCCCAGAGCAGAGTGCTCTGTGGCTCCATCCCCTGCAGAGAGCACAGGCTGGGTGAGAGTTGGGGCGCCGGGGTTGGGACTGCAGGTGGCACTGTCAGACAGGGTGGGACGCAGGGGACTTGCCTTCTCTTGCAGTAATTTACCCACCCATAAGTGGGTACCTCTAATTCGGGTACCTCTGAATTGAGATACCTTTCACTAGAACAACTTAAACATTCCAGAACCAGGACAGATCCTGTCAGGCCTGAGATTCTACTAGGTTCTAGAATATCTGCCAGTTGTGAAGAAGGTGGAGGCTTGGATTCACAGTCACCAGGTAGTGTTCTGTCCACACCCCCCCGCCCCGACCCCCATCTCCAGGCATCTGCCCTGATGGCCTCCAGGGCCCCTTCTGTGCCTGCAGAGATGGCGGCCTGCTCTCCAGGTCAGGCCAGGTTCCCGGGAGCCGAGGTCTGGCTGTTATTCCAGGAGTGCCCAGCCCCAGAGCTGCCACCTCAGGCCTCTGGAAGTTCTGCAGCCTGAGCTGCCGTCCTCAGACCACTCTGCCTCTGAGTGTGCAAGAGGCTCAGGGCCTTTCCAGGCCTCCCAGAGCCAGGCAGCAGCAGGGAGCCAAGAGCAGCCTGTGGCTCCGCTGTGGCAAAGGACAGCCTATTTAGGCTGAGAGCGGGCCTGAGAGATCACAAATCTTTTTTCTTTGCCCAGAACTTTTAATTTAACCCTGACTTAAAAGGGTGTTCAGGGAGCATCATGCTAGAAATCCCAAATATGATGAAAGAATCCCACAACAGAGGTGAACAGAGGCCTGTTCCCAGGTTCATCCCGGGAAGGTAGCAAGACAGCGCCCCCTTTGCCCAGCACAGTGAAGGGCCGGGGCAGCTGATGTGGCCTGTGCACAGGGTGAGGCAGCAAGGGTGGGAGCTTCCAGAACTCCAGGGAAGGCAGCAGAAGAGGGAAACGTTCACAGAGCACCAAGAGGGGCGCAAGGGAGCTCAACTCTACTGCCAAAACCTGCAGTCAGGGGCGAGGAGGCCACAGCTGAGGCCTGCAGGGGTAGAGAATGTCTCAGCACACCATGGGCCCCCCACCAGTACACACTCATCCCCCTCTCCCTAAAAACATCCCCCACCCCGGGGGCTTGGCCCTCAGCAAGTTTTCTGGGACTCAGCCATAGCCGTGGGAAAGGAGGCTAGAGGCATCCACAGGGAGGTCCAGGAAGAAGGCCTGACTCATTTGAGGTCAACCTCCTGCCACCTAATGGAATGGGGACCAAAGTCGGCATTTAGACCAGTTCAGTAAGAAAAATGAAGGAGAGCTGGCTGGGCACGGTGGCTCACACCTGTAACCCCAGCACTTTGGGAGGCCAAGGCAGGTGGATCATCTGAGGTCAGGAATTTAAGACCAACAGGGTGAAACCCCGTCTCTACTAAAACTAGCCAGGTGTGGCAGCACGCACCTGTAATCCCAGCTACTCAGGAGGCTGAGGCAGGAGAATTGCTTGAACCCTGGAGGCAGAGGTTGCAGTGAACCACTGCACTCCAGCCTGGGCAACAGAGTAAGACTCTGCCTAAAAATAATAACAATAATTTAAAAACAAAAAAAAAGTGAAGGAAGGCAGCACGATGGCACAGTGCGTGGGCTCTGGGGCTGGCCAGCCTGAGTTTGTACCATGGCTCCTCCATCTAGGAGCTGGTGGCTTTGGGCAAGCTTCTGAATCTCCCTGTGCCATTTTCTCCTCCACAAAGTGGTACACTACTAGCACCAGCCT
Source organism: Gorilla gorilla gorilla (assembly GCF_029281585.2). Taxonomy (NCBI): domain Eukaryota; kingdom Metazoa; phylum Chordata; class Mammalia; order Primates; family Hominidae; genus Gorilla; species Gorilla gorilla. The sequence goes on along the minus strand of NC_073236.2, from coordinate 130,822,349 downwards.
GTGTAGCTTACGTGAGTATTATGCAAAATATTGAGAATAAGTCCTGGTAGAAGAGTAGGTGCTGCACTTTTATCTGTGTGATTGTTATTCCTTGCTCATAAGAGTTTGAGGACAGAGGTTTGCACCAACCACACTACCATCTCCCTTCTCTGCCTCTCTACCCATCACGCAGCTGTGAGGACTGCAGCCCGGGGAGGTGAGTGGCAGTGCCCACGCCACTGCCTGGTCTTTTTCCTGGCTCAGCTTCTCCCACTCATGCCTGGAGCCATCTCACCCTCCACACACGCACCCTCATCTCTGCCGCTGTCACTCCGGATCAGCTGAGAACGCTGAGTCATCGAGTACCCCCCGCCCCTCCAAGCCTGCAATGTGTAAACAGCCAGCCCACCCGGCTTCCATCACTTTCACCCGGGCTCAGCTCCCAGCCACCTGAGTCAGCCCTGACTGAGCCTCTCCCAGGATCCTGTCTCACCGGCCTTCCCCTCCAGCTCCAGGCCCTGCTCTTCAGGTGGCTCAGCTCTTGACCAACCTTAACCCTCCAGAGTCATCACCCCATCATCCTTCCTCCGCTTTTTGTTCGAACCTCTTAAAAGTCTACGCTCCTGGTCTCCACCTCCAGCTTCTCTTATTTGTGACTCAATTGCCTGCAATCTGAACTGTGCTCCACCCCGCCACGCCCCACTCCCTGAAACAGTCCTGCTTGCAGTCCTCTTTCCTCCTGTCACTGCTGCGTGCAGCTCTCTGGGTAACGGGTGATTGCACGAGGTTCAATGGTCTCTCTTGCTTTCCTCCCACATCTTAGACTGTCTTCTAGGTCTCCCACTTCTTTCATTCGCCCCCTCCTTAGGGTAGGGTCTGTCTTTGGCCCTCTCTCCTTCCCCTCCTCACTCTCCTGGGATAATTCAAACGTCAACTGACTGAACCTCCACACATTTGCTGATGGCTCCCAGGATGCATCTCAGGATGAGACGTCCCCTCTAAGATCCAGCTCCCTTTTGGAGGTCACCACCTCGTGGCCTGCAGTCACCCTGAAACTTGAATGTCAAAAATAGAAATAATCATCTTTCCCCCAAATTTGCAACTTTCTCCCATTTCGTTACTCAGAAGGCCCCCCCAGCATCCCATCCCGTGTGGGATTCACTCTTGCTTTCTACCCCCCTCCACATTACTGAATCTATCCCCAAGTCCTGCTGATTTTACTTCCTAAACAATTATTCTCTTCATTCCTACCGTTACCCTAATTTGGGCCTTAACATCTGTAGCTATTATGGTTCAAATCATGTCCATTTCTCGGTATTTTCCTCAAACTTAACCTCCCCTCTGTAGCCAGAATGTTCTTCCTACAGCCCAGGCCTAAGCCACGCCACTCCCCTCCCCCTACCCAGGAGAACTGTGAGCTTCTGTGCAAGATGAGAGGCCCACATGGCCTTCCCATCCTCCCTGCATCCTTCCCATCCTCCCTGCATCCTTCCCATCCTCCCTGCATCCTTCCCATTCTCCCTGCATCCTTCCCACCCTCCCTGCATCCTTCCCATCCTCCCTGCATCCTTCCCATCCTCCCTGCATCTTCTTCCCATCCTCCCTGCGTCCTTCCCATCCTCCCTGCATCATCTTCCCACCCCGCCTCCCTAGAGGGAACAGCTCCAGTGACTGCTCCTAAGCTCACCTGCCCCACTGGCCCTTTCTCATCTCCCTGCCTGGCCTGGGGCTGTGTCCCTGGGGGATGGAGGAGTTTCCCTGTGCTAGCTCACTCCACCCAACACCCAGACCCTGAGGCTCAGCCTCCAGCCTGGCCCGGGCCCCACCTCCTCAGGGCACACTTCTTGGCCCCCTTGGTTGGTTGGGGTGAGTGAAGCCCCAGGGCCCCCGCCCTAATCCCTGGAGGAATCTCTATCCCCTTACTCTCCTTCTGTCTCGATGTCCATTTCCCTCAATAGATTCGGACTGGACCTAGTCTTTCTAGACTGGGGCCCCACAAGACCTAGCTCAGCCAGTGTTTGCCAGATAAAAGGATGAATGACTATTCATCCTTCCAGCTCTGAGCGTGTTTGTCCTTTGTTGACTTTAGAAATGGTTAAACTTTAAACTTGAAAGAAAGTAGGAGAGAAGTAAAGAAGGAGGAAGAATGAAGCCTGCACCGGAACCCACGCTCTGTAATTCTCAGCACTTCTCTCAGAGCTCCATTCTAAGCGGAGTGTGGTGAACACAGCTCCTCCTCTAGCGGTGGTCAGGGGCCAAGGTAGACCCTGCTGAGGGCTAAAAACAATGAACTAAGAATCAAGTTCCCCTACTGGCCTTCCCATACAGCTTCAGGAAACGGGTTCGATTATCTTGGCATCTATTTCCCAGGTATAAAACAGAAGTCACATTTCCATTTTGCGATTTATTGAGCAGATACTTCCCATAGGTATGTGGCTGCATATCCAATATGTCAGAAAGCAAAACACAAAAAACATTAAAAATAAGAAAGCAGAACTGCAGATTTATTCTAGCAGTGGAGCAAAGATAAATTTCTGGCTCTTAAAAAATTGAGCTTGTCATCAGACAAAATAGTTGGGTCTGAATAAATAAATGTTTATGCAACAAAATATAGCAAAAGATGTATTAAAGGAAAACAACAGAATGAGAAAAATATATCACCAATCTAACTGCAAATGATTAAAATTGGTAGAAATGTATAATGTGCAGGTCTAGATGCCTTTCCAGGAAGTGAGCAAAGGATGAGTTCAACTGGTTTGCTCAGGAGCCACTGTCACAGCCCAAGGGAGCCACAGTGTGGCCTAGAGTGAGCCCAGCTTCAGTAATGATTCAGAGTCCACACACCCAACTTGCTTGATGAGCCTGTGCCTCTCCCTTCTTATGGAAAATGGATATTTATATGGTTTGGCTGTGTCCCCACCCAAATCTCATCTTGAATTTCTACGTGTTGTGGGAGGGACCCAGTGGTAATTGAATCATGGGGGCGGGGCTTTCTCGTGCTGTTCTTGTGATAGTAAGTCTCACGAGATCTGATGGCTTTAAAAAGAGCAGTTCCCCTGCACAAGCTCTCTCTCTTTGCCTGCTGCCATCCACGTTGAGATGTGACTTGCTCCTCCTTGCCTTCTGCCATGATTGTGAGGCTTCCCCAGTCACGTCGAACTGTAAGTCCAATTAAGCCTGTTTCCTTTGTAAATTGCCCAGTCTGAGGCATGTCTTTATCAGCAGTGTGAAAACAGACTAATACAGATATGATTACATCCACTTTGCAGGATTCTCATGAGGACAAATTAGAGCACATGTCACTATAGCCAGCACTCAAGAAATGGGATTATCACCAGAGGGAAAAATGCACAGCCTCACCAGCTATTAAACATATGGAAATGATGACAATTTAAAGGTAACATGACTTATCTATTAAAGTAAAAAAAGTCTGGTTCACAAAAAGACTTGAACAAAAATATTAGTAGCAGTTTTATCTATTTATCTATAATTGCCAAATACTGGAAAGAGCCCAAATATCCATTAGGGGATAAACAAATTGTGGTATATCCATGCAATGAAATACTTCTCAGCAATAGAAAGAGCCACCCACTGGTACATGCAATAACATGGATGAATTGCAAAATCACCATGCTGGTAAAAGAGGCCTTATGCAAAAGATTTCACACTTTATGCTTTATGATTTCTCTCTCTCTCTCTCTTTTTTTTTTTTTTTATACAGGGTCTGGCCTTGTTGCCCAGGCTGGAGTGCAGTGGTGCAATCACAGCTCACTGCAGCCTCAACCTCTCGGGCTCAAGTGATCCTCCCGCTTCAGCTTCCCAAGTAGCTGGGAGTACAAATGCATGCCACCATGCCAGGCTAATGTTTTTGTAGAGACAGGGTCTCATTATGTTGCCTAGGCTGGTCTCGAACTCCTAGGCGCAAGCAATCCCTCCTGTCTTGGCCTCCCAAAGTGCCAGGATTTTAGGTGTGAGCTACCATGCCCGGTCATATGATTCGATTTGTATGAAATTCTGGAGTAGAAGAAACTAAACTTTGGTAGAAAAAATTAAAATAGTAATTCCTGGAGCCCAGAAATTCTGATTCCAAATTCTGACTGTATCTATTGCAGAAGCATATCATACACAAATATATCTACATAATACTTTCCAATCATCCCTCTTAAACATTTTCTGTAAAACACACCTAAATACCTTTTGGTTATATTACTTTGGGATTCTGTTTTTTGTGACTGCTTCAAGATCTTAATTTTTTCTTCCTACTTTTCATTCTTTCTGTACTGTTCAGTACTGCCTTGTCCCAAGGAAGGAGGAAATCTTTGCTGGGGACTTCCATGTCCTAGGCCCTGCATCAGGCCTTTGCCTTGTGTTCTCCCATTTCATCTTCACAATGGCCCCGTGGGGCAAGTAGTATTTTTCTCATTTTATAAACGTAGAAACTGAGACTCAGCTTACTGGCATAGCTTGACCATTGTGATATAGGTAATAAGAGGTGGTTTTTCTTAGAGAATAAAGCATTCTTTTAGGCTTTATCTCTTAGACTGAGACCATTTTGAATCGATCTATTTCTGAGTGAAAACCTTTTATTACAGTAAAAATGGCAAACTCTTTCGTTCTCTTAGAGAAGGATTGGTCACTTACATGGTCTCGGTTCTGAGAAAGTAAGATGCTAACAGTCTCGATAAAGGGCTAATTTTAATTAATTGATTTTTTTCTGTTTTAATCCCACAGCTTATAAATAACATTAGCGGTGGCTTGGATTTATTGTTGTGGCCTCTGGAAGAACTTGGGCACAGTGTAACTTCCTGGGGCCCGAAGTTGTTAATCGGTGAATTGTTCATGAAGGACAGTGCTCACTGTGAAGGTGGGTGTCCTGGGATGCTCTGCCTGGCCCGCGGGAGACAAGGCTATGGCCTGACATCCCTCAGCCTGTCCTCATTGTCCTGGCTCTGAGAAGAAGCTACAAAACACAGTAGAAGAAAGAGAAAACAGTCTTTTAAAGACTTGTAATGAGTTGTTAATGATAAAAGTAACACATGCCAACTGGAAAAATGTGAATTTTTTATCTCAGCCAAAAGTATAAAGATACTTCAATTTCTTTAAAAAGTTATGGAAATCTGTTGTTGTATGCATAGATTGTTGAATACATCTCTGCTTATTTAAATTCCTGAAAGTCTTATCAATGAGGTCAAAAGGCAGGAACAGGTTGTTTGTTGTTGTTGGTTGTCTTTTTGAGACAGGGTTTTGCTCTGTCACCAAGGCTGGAGTGCAGTGGCGCAGTCACAACTCATTGCAGCCTCCATCTCCTGGGCTCAAGCAATCCTCCCACCTCAGCCTCTAGAGTAGCTAGGACTACAGGTGCACACCACCATGCCTGGCTAATTTTTTTTTTTTTTTTGGTAGAGATAGTGTCTTGCTATGTTGCCCAGGCTGGTCTTGAACTCCTGGCTCAAGCGATCCTTCCAACTTGGCCTCCCAAAGCACAAGGATTACAGGCATGAGCCATTGCACCCAGCAGAAACGTGTTTAAGGCTCTTAAAAATTATTAGAAAATATTGCTAACTTTTCTTCCAGAAAGGTTTTACCAATGCATGCTTTCATCAGCAATGTGTAGGAAGTATTTCATTGCAGCCTCAGCAATACTGCATATATTCATTTCAAAAACATAGCCAGCTTGCAAAAAAATGTATTTGGTGGTAGCATTTCATTAATAATGAAGTCACAGTTTTTCTATATACTGATTTCTGGCTTCTATGATTCTATTTACTTGAAACTGTAGAACATATATAGAGTTTTTTGGATATTTCTATTACGTCTATATGTTGCTTTACTTTGTAAGTTCTTTTTTTTTTTTTTTGAGACAGACTCTCACTCTGTCACCCAGGCTGGAGTGCAGTGGTGGGATGTCAGCTCACTGCAACCTCCACCTCCCGGGTTCAAGAGATTCTCCTGTCTCAGCCTCCTGAGTAGCTGGGAATACAGGCGCCCACCACCACACCCAGCTAATCTTTTTTGTATTTTTAGTAGAGACGAGTTTTCACCATGTTAGCCAGGATGGTCTTGATCTCCTGACCTCGTGATCTGCCCGCCTCAGCCTCCCAAAGTGCTGGGATTACAGGAATGAGCCACTGCACCTGGCCAACTTTGTAAGTACTTTACTCATTTTTCTTACAGAGGGTTAATATTTTTCTTGTTGATTTTTATGAACTCTTTATATATTGAAGATGTTAACTCCTTAAACACACACACACAGAGAAGAAAAGATAGAAAGAGGGTCATAGAGTGGGCAGATATTGGTAGGAGGGTAGACAGCAACTTTGATGTGTACGTTAGCTTCACACTCAGGGTTTGTAATGCAGTTCTCTCTTTTTTTTTTTTTTTTTTTTTTTTTTTGAGACTGAGTCTCACTCTGTGTCACCTGGCTGGAGTGCTGTGGCACAATCTCAGCTCACTGCAACCTCTGCCTCCCAGCTTCCAGCGATTCTCCTGCCTCAGCCTCCTGAGTAGCTGGGATTACATGTGTGCGCCACCATGCCCAGCTAATTTTTGTATTTTTAGTAGAGACGGGGTTTCACCACATTGGTCAGGCTGGTCTCGAACTCCTGATCTCAGGTGATCCACCTGCCTTGGCCTCCTAAAGTGCTGGGATTACAGGCGTTAGCCACCACGCCCAGCCTGTAATGCAGTTCTTAACTGGTGACTCTGGGAGCTGGGCTGTGTTATCTCATCTCCAGTACGTGACAGCCGAGGTCATGGTGGAGGGAGGAGAAAGAACACTCAGGGCATGACACCCAGGCCTGGACGTGGCATGCATTACTTCCATCTACATTCTATTCACCAGACCCCAGGCCGATTGTCCCAGTCTAACGGTGCAGAAGGCTGAGAAACATGATCCTGTGTGCAAAGGAAGGAAAAAGGGAACTGTGAGCCCCTGTTCATTTTCTGCCACCCTACCCTAACCATCCTGTGTTAACTTGCAAAACACCCCAGCCCTCTTCACCTCCTGTCCCTTGTTTGTCTGTGTTTTTCTTTTCCATAGCCCTTATTTTTGACATGCTGTATATATTCATTTATTATGTTATTGTCAGTCCTCCCCCACAAGAATATAAGCTCTGCCAGGTTAGGAATTTCTGTCCATTTTGTTCACTGACTCAGAAAAGCACCTGGCATCATGTTAGTTAAGCAGACATTGCCTGGTGCTATTTCACGGTGCTAAGTGCCCACATGTTTCCCACACTTTCTCTAGTGCATTCTTCCTCCATCGCCCGCTCCCAGCACCTGGCCAGGCTTCCAACTTCAGCCCATGATCCTCATCCTGCTTGAAGCCCTCCATGACCGCCCCCCCAACCTCCCACAGAACTGATTGTGCCCTTCCTTGTGACATGGTCATGCCTTGTACCAAACTCTACTCTGCATTTATCCCACTATTTTACAATTGTGAATTTGTTTGTCTTCCCTATACAACAATGAGCTCCTGTAAGACCTGGCCAAGTTAAAGACGTCATAGTATCAGTGGAATGAATGAATGGATGAACAAATAATTGGATAGGCCAACCAATTCTTCACAATTTGGACAGTTTTTAAAACACCCCAGTGAAGTTTGAATATGGACTGGGTATAAATAACACTGTTAAATTTGTCAGGAGTAATGACATTAGAGTTATAATGTATCTGACATTCTATATTATATAATGTATATATATTTATATGGTTATATAAAGTATATATTATATAACAGACATATATTTTATAATATATGTTCATTGGAGATATATCCTGAACTACAGGTGAACTGATAAGATGCCTAAGGTTTGCAATAAAAGAAAATGGAATCAGGTTGGGCACAGTGGCTCACGCCTGTAATCCCAGCACTTTGGGAGGCCTAGGCAGGTGGATCACCTGAGGTCAGGAGTTCGAGACCAGTCTGGCCAACATAGTGAAACCCTGTCTCTACTAAAAATACAAAAAAAAAAAATTAGCCTGGAGTAATGGCAGACGCCTGTAAACCCAGCTACTTGGGAGGCTGAAGCAGAAGAATCACCTGAACCCGGGAGGCGGAAGTTGCAGTGAGCCGAGAACACGCCATTGCACTCCAGCCTGGGCAACAAGAGTGAAAATTCATCTCAAAAAAAAAAAAAAAGAAAGAAAAGAAAAGAAAAGGAAATGAAATGAAATAAAAGTAAATAAAAATAAAGTGTGTTGGAAGAGGAGGATAGATGGCTGACAAGATGGACAAGAGACAAGGTGGGAAAACGTTAATAACTCTTCAAGTTGGGCAATGAGTATTTGACATTCATCACACTCTTCTCTCTACCTTTGCGTATGTTTAAAATTTCCTTAATAAAAATTAAAAGCAAATGAAGTGACACAGACATTCACACTGTGCTCAATGAGAAGGAGAAAAAGTTTCCCAGTGCTGTTACCTTGTCCACCCTTCACCCGCGTCCAGGTGAAAACGCCTCTCGCCTCTTCCAGTGCTGACCATGGAGTTTCATCATATGTGGAGAGAAAGCCAACAGTGGAAGGAAAATGTGAACACTGGGTAATTAAGACCTGAAATCGGGAAGTCTAAACAGTGTGTCCCATACGCCAGGTTGTGTGTCCCACCCTCTGTGGACCTGCGCAGCAGCGTGTCCCATACGCCAGGCTGTGTGTCCCACCCTCTGTGGAAGGAAGACAGATGTGGACCTGCACAGCAGAGGACCGCCTGCACCAAAAAGTCACCCTGAATTCTTCTAGAGAGTTAGGACTGGTGAGGGATCTTAAAAACCACTTAATTCAACTCCCTTATTTTACCAATGCAAGGAAACTATGATTCAAAGATTGCTTGACTTTCCTGAAATAGCAGCAGCGGCCGGGCACAGTGGCTCACACCTGTAATCCCAGCATTTTGGGAGGCCGAGGCAGGCAGATCACCTGAGGTCAGGAGTTCGAGACCAGCCTGGCCAGCAAGGTGAAACCCAGCCTCTACTAAAAATATAAAAGTTAGCTGGACATGGTGGTGCAGTGAGCTGAGATTGCACCACTGCACTCCAGCCTGGGCAACAAAAGTGAGACTCCATCTCAAAAAAAATAAAAATAAAAAAGTAAAAATAAAAAAATAGTAGCGACATCAAAACTGAAACCCACATCGGCAGACCCCTGAGTCCATTTCTCCCCCAGTCTCAAATCCATTTGTGAAGAGCGTTTGCGTATACACCTTTCCAATACTTTGCCTTCTCTATACCCATGAGAGAGGCAGGCCTAGAAAATGGGTCAGTATGTGCTGATAACTATTTGAAAATGAATCAAATGTGGCTCAGACATGCAATAAAACTTACTAAACCTCATCAAGTTAAAATGCAGAGTCTCCTGGAGATGCACGGGTTTATGGAGATGCAGCGGAAGGATCACCGGTGGAAGAGATGTGTCCATTGAAAAGCAGAAGAAACCTCATTCTCTGCCTTCTGCCCACAGGTCAGGTGAGACTGACCCAGCAGAGCACGTGTGTCTTAAGCAGGTCCCTCGGCATTGTCTTTTTTTTTTTTTCTGAGACAGGGTCTCGCTCTGTACACTGGAGTGCAGTGGCACCATCACGGCTCACCGCAGCCTCAATCTCCTCAGGCTCAGGTGATCCTCCCACCTCAGCTCCCAAGTAGCTGGGACTACTGGCAAGTACCACCATGCCCAGCTAATTTTTCTATTTTTTGTAGAGACAGGGTTTTGCCATGTTGCCCAGGCTGGTCTCAAACTCCTGGGCTCAAACAATCCACCCGCTTTAACCTCCCAAAGTTCTGGGATTACAGGTATGAGCCACCATGCCCGGCCACTCAGCATTTTTCTACCATAACCAGTGACCATTCATTGACTGTTGACTCTACAAGCAGTTATTGCTCATCATCTGGTGCCCTCAACAATCCTACCAGTAAGAACCATTATCCTCACTTGACAGATGAAAAGAATGAGGCTTACAGAGGGTAAGTGACCTACTAAGAGTCATGCTAATGAGCACTAATGAGTGACTGATCCAGGGCTTGAGTCAGGCCTGTCCAACCTCACAGCTTTTCCTCTTTCCACGGTGCCAAGCTGTGTTTGAAGAATCCAGATGATTTTCACCAAATTAGAATCACTCCTACAAGAGCCAGATATGTCTGTCATCCTGAAACATGGCAGACGGTGAAAGATGGAACCATTACATCTTCCTGCTCTCCAGGGGAGGTCTCTGGCAGCAGCGCCACACTCTATAGATTCAGGGGCCATTCCAGACTGCTGTTGAAATAGGACCATGGGGGCAACAGGGAGGCAATCCCTGCTGGCTGACCCACTGATGGGTGATTTCACATCCTCTTTCCAAGTCAAACTGGCCCAAGCTGAGGCCTGTGCTCAAATTCCCTTAAACCCTCCTCACCTGTAGCTTTCACCAGCTCAGCAAAAAGGAGGTGAGAGAGGAGAGGAGAGGGGTCGACTATCCATCACTCCTTCCTCCAAGAGTTTCCTTCTGTTGTGAGTGCCTCTCCAGCTCCCCTCCTGACTAGCCACCCCCCCAACCCTTGCCCCACTGGACAAACAGAAAGACACACACCTGTCCTCTCCATGCACATATACAGAAACACACACACATGTGGGTGCACACACACACACACACACGCACACACACACACACACACACACACTGCTCTTCCCAGACCTGTCTTACAGACAAGAAACTTGAGCCCAAACATGTTTCTGGTTTACTCAGCGTCCTCCATGAGAGTCCTCCAGAGACCATATTTGGCTTCTAGAAAGCAATCATATAAAAGTGAATCATAAATGAAAATGCACATCCACACCAAAACCGGTACACAAATGTTCATGGCAGCACGATTCACCATAGCCCCAAGTCCATCAACTGATGACTGGATAAACGAAATGTGGTCCATCCATGCGACGGAACGTGATTCGGCCTTAGAGAGGAAGGAAGTGCTGACATGCACGACGGCATAGATGAACCCTGACGACGTTATGCTACAAAAGACACCAGACATAGAAGGCCCCATATTGTGTGAACCGTTGACATGAAGGATTCTGAATTAGCAAATCCATAGATAAAAAAGTAGATTCGTGGTTGCACGGTGAGGGGAATGGGGAGTGACTGTGATAGGCATGAGGTTTCTTTTTGGGGTGATGAAAATGTTCTAAAATGAAATGAGGTCATACTTGCACAACTGCAAATACAGTAAGAACCAGTAAATTGTACACTTTAAATGACTTCATTGTATGGCATGTGAATTATATCTCAATCAAGCTGTTACCCAAATAACAAACAAATGATGAGGCTTCTTAGACCCTCTAAGGGGATGGCACAGTTACTGGCAGTCTCTAAGAAGCCTCTAGAAATGTGGGAGGCTAAAACCCAAGAAACTGGCCATCTTAGGCAAACTTGCTGAGTGACCCCTAGTGAACACCCCTAGTGAGAGCCCAGCCCGGGGAGCACACTTCACAGAGGCGTGTCCAGCCCAGGTCACAGGACTGCAGACTGTGCTACCAGACAGACCCGGGTTCCGGCCTTCACTCTGCCACCTCTCGGCTGTGGGATGGGAACAGGTCCCCTGAGACAGAGCCTCATCTGTCAAATGGAGTAAGAATAATAGGGCTGTGATGAGAATGAAATAAACTCTCACACATGGTTTGCATTCACAAAGGTGGTCACTGCTATGACAAACATGATGCCACCCCAAGGGATGGGCTGGATAGTTAAAGTTCAGCGACAGAGGAGAGCGCTCATGTAGGATGTCTCAGCGTTCCATGTACCCACAGCGGGACACTTTCAAGGACATGTCCCAAAGTGAGCAGCCTCTGTCTCCCTCTTAGCAGCAGTGTCCAGATGGCAGATTTGCACAAGACGTCAGCGTGTTATGAGAAAACATAATGCCAGTCCATCATTTCTGATGCCTTGCCTGAGAGGTTTCCCCCATTATCTCATGTTTTAAATCATCAAGTAGGCACTGTTCCGAAATGCAGGATGCTGGGCGGAATTTCACACAGGTACACAGGTACAAAAGGGAGAAGTTGAGTCCTTACTCTCAAGAAGTAACTCTCACAGCAATTCTGTGAGTTTGGTAGGGCTGTTATTAGCATGTCCCTTTTACAGAAGAAGAAACTGAGTCCCAGACAGGCTAAATGCCCTGCCCAAGATCTTGTAGCTACTAAAGTTGCTGGCAATGTTGAAACTCAAGCCTATGGGGGTCCTGACCTCCAGCCTCGTGTCTTCCTCTGGCTATGGGTTCTCTGAGACATCAAAGCATGGGCTTAAGACCGTCAGAGGTACCGCCTGCCTCACAAATAATCAAGCAATGAGGACAGGAAACCAAGACAGAGGCCTTGTCAGGACCTACTATATAATTTGCAGGGCCAAGTACAAAATGAAAATGCAAGCCCCTTGTTCAAATATCATGAAGACAGTGACAGCAGAGGATCAAAGCCAGCTCAGGGCCCTTCCATGCACTAGTCCCTGTGTGGCTGTGACTGCACAGTCACATGTTCCTGAAGCCAGCCTGCCCCTCGTCCCTGTCACACAAACGCCCAGTGCAGAGCAGACATCTAAGTAACCCTACCGTCTGGCTCAAACAAGAAACAAACTCTCCTGGTCAGGCTGTGAGCCTGCCCTGACCCCATATCCAGCCACCTGCCGTGTGGACACGCATCTCTCGGGATGGCTGACCCAGCATCCTTCAGCATTTCCGACTTTGCAGATTTGCAATCTCTTGGCTGACACTGCAGCCACCTTCTTTGCCTGAGAAACCGTCGCCCTTGCCAGGGTTCAGCGCAGCGACACACAGATCCATTAACACTCTCCAGGTGCTGTGGAGTGGAAATGTCTACGTAAAGCCAGAGGGCTCGTTGGCGGGGCTGTCAGAGCTGCTTTTTCTTAAGCAACTGTTTTGTCTCCTTGTTTGTGGCACCTATGGCTGTCTTGCAGAAAACAACACACTACAGTGACAACTGGCTGATCTTTCTTTCCATCTGTCACGCAAGCCTTACTTTTTCTGAATAATAGGTACACAGGAATGGCAGACAAGCCAGACCCTGCTAGAATTTCATGAATAAGAAAGATAATTTGGTATTAATTAGACATCAGAGGCAGACAGAAGTGAGTCCTGGGTCTTCCAAAGACCTGATGAATTAGCTGTGAGATTTAAACAGGGCACATTCTCTTTCTTATGGCTTGAACTGTGTTTCCCCAAAAAAAGATATGTTGAAGTCCTACCCTCCAGTACCTCAGAATGTGACCTTCTTTGAAAATATAGACCAGGCATGGTGGCTCACACCTGTAATCCCAGCACTTTGGGAGGCCAAGGCAGGCGGATCACCTAAGGTCAGGAGTTCAAGACCAGCCTGGCCAACATGGTGAAACCCTATCTCTACTAAAACTCCAAAAATTAGCTGTGTGTGGTGGCAGGTGCCTGTAATCTCAGCTACCAGGAGGCTGAGGTAGGAGAATCGCTTGAACCCAGGAGGCGGAGGTGGCAGTGAGCCGAGATCACACCATTGCACTCCAGCCTGGGTCACAGAGCAAGACTCCATCAAAGAAAGAAAAGAGAGAGAGAGAGAGAGAGAGAGGGAGAGGGAGGGAGAGAGAGAGAGAGAGAGGGAGAGGGAGGGAGAGAGAGAGAGAGAGAGAGGGAGAGAGAGAGAGAGAGAGGGAGAGAGAGAGGAGAGAGAGAGAGAAAGAAAGAAAGAGAGAGAAAGAGAGAGAAAGAAAGAAAGAGAGAGAAAGAAAGAAAGAAAGAAAGAAAGAAAAAAGAAAGAAAGAAAAGAGAGAGAGAGAAAGAGGAAGGAAGGAAGGAAAGAAAGAAGGAAGGGAGTGAGGAAGGGGAAAATACAGGTGGTGGCTCACACCTGTAATCCTAGCACTTTGGGAGACTGAGGCAGGCAGATCAATTGAGGCCAGTAATTCAAGATCATCCTGGCCAACATGGTGAAACCCCAACTCTACTAAAAAGTATAAAAATTAGCCGGGCATGGTGGTGCACGCCTATAGTCCCAGCTATTCAGGATGCTGAGGCACGAGAATTGCTTGAACCCAGGAGGCGGAGGTTGCAGTGAGCCAAGATTGTACCACTGCACTCCGGCCTAGGTGAAAGAATGAGACTCTGTCTCAAAAAAAAAAAAAAAAGGAAAATATAGAGTTGTTGCAGATGTAATTAGTTAAATTAAGATGAGGTCATACTGGAGCACTGTGGACCTCTAACCCAATGACTAGTGTCCTTATAAGAAGAGATGAAGAGACACATGTGACAGTGGAGGCAGAGACTGGAGTGATGTTTCCACAGGCCAAGGAACATGGAAGATGCCCATCAGGCCACCAGAAGCCGGGAGGGAGGCCTGGGCTAGATGATCCCAGCACCACTTGCCACCTTGGAAGAGGACCTACCAGGCCCAGCTCAGCCTTCAGGTGGCCGCCTCCCTGGCTGACAGCTGGCCCAGCCGTAGCCTGGGTGGCTGTAGAAGGAAGCAACCCTGCCAACACCTTGATCTCAGGCCTCTGGCCTCCAGAGCTGTGTGAGAGCACATTTCAAGTGCACGAAGCCACCCGGTGAGCGGCACTTTGCCACGGCAGCCCCAGGAAATGGACGCACCTCTTTACCTGAAATGTAACAAGGGTGTTGGCCTGGATGATCTCTGGGGTCCTTTCCATCTCTACATATGCTGACTTTGGTCACATTCTCATCTTGTCCCCAAAAGTCAAATTGTCACTCAAGTCAAATTTACCTAGTTCTTTCTGTTGTTCCTTCATTCCAGAAGCTTCCTGGACCCCAGCAACCAGCACCATCTCCCTCTGCAGCTCCCCAGTGAGTGGGCTGCCTCCTCCACTGCGCATCTGCTTCGTGTCAGGCCCTCTGCTGCGAAGTGGGGTAAAAATGCAGACTGGGCTCTTGACCCCGTGAAGGTGGAATTCTAGTGGAGACTTGGCTTTGAACACAAAATCTACTAGGGCAGCCGTCCCCTAGGATGGCCCCCAGTGAGCCCCACATCCTGGTGATGTTCACAACCCCATGGAGTTGCGTCTCTTGTTGATGTGGGACTGGCCTATCAACCGATGAATGGATGGAAGAGATGTGGTATGTCCATACAATGGAATAGCACTCAGCTATGAAAAGGAACAAAATGCTGACAGATGGTACAACATGGAGGAACTTCGGAAACATTATGTTGAGTGAAATAACACAGGCACTAAAGGACAAAAACCACAGGATTCTACTTAAATGAGGTTCCTAGAATAGGCAGGATTCACAGAGACAGAAAGCAGATTAGGGGCTACCAGGGATGGGGAGACATGGAGGAATGGGAGTTATTGATTAATGGATACAGAGTTTCTACATGGAGTGGTAGGAAGGTTTTGGAAGTAGATGTAGTGATGGTTGTACATTGTGAATATAATTCACACCACTGAATTGCACATCTAAAAAGGATTAGCATGGCATGGTTTGTGATATATATTTTACCACAATAATATAAAAATAAATTCAAAGCCAGCCTGGGCCATAGAGCAAGACCCTATCTCTAAAAAAAAAAAAAAAAAAATTAAGTGGCCAAGCATGGTGGCGCATGCCTGTGGTCCCAGTTACTTGGAAGACTGAGATGGGAGGATCCCTTGAGCCTGAGAGGTCAAGGCTGCAGTGAGCCATGATCAAGCCTCTAGCTGATCTAGCTGCACTCTAGCCTGGGCAATCGAGCAAGACTGTCTCAAAAAAAAGACTGACCTATGTGACCAATACAACATGGCAGACATGCTAGTGTGTGACCTTCACATCAAGGTCACAAAGGCATCCTAGCCTCTGCCTCCGACTCCAGGCTCACTCGTTCTGGAGGAAGCTGGCTGCCACGCCACAAAGACATGCAAGCAGCCCCATGGCAAGACCCTTGCGAAGGGAAACTGAGGCCTCCTGTCGATCGCCAGCACCAACTTGCCACCTTGGAAGAGGACCCACAAGGCCCAGCACAGCCTTCAGTGAACCGCCTCCCTGGTTGACAGCTGGCCCAGCTGCAGCCTCCTGAGAGGCCAGAACCACCCAGCTAAACCTCTCCTGACACCTAAAGCAAGGACACCATGGCACATGATAAGTAATTATGTGGTTTTAAGCCAATATGTTTTAGAGTTATTTGCTACATATCATTATAGCACTAATACACTCATCAGTAAATATGAGGACAGGCTCATGTCTGTAGTCCCAGCACTTTGGGATGCCAAGGCAGGAGGATCACTTGAGCCCAGGAGTTCAAAACTAGTCTGGGCAACATAGAAAGACCCTGTCTCTATTTTTTTTTTAATTAAAAAAAATTTTAAGAAGTACAAAAAATAAATAAATATGAGGACAAAGTGGCCAAGCGTGGTGTCTCACGCCCATAATCCCAGCACTTTGGGAGGCTGAGGCGGGCAGATCACAAGGTCAGGAAATCGAGACCATCCTGGCCAACATGGTGAAACCCTATCTCTACTAAAATACAAAAAATTAGCCAGGCGTGGCGGCGTGTGCCTGTAGTCCCAGCTACTTGGGAGGCTGAAGCAGGGGAATTGCTTGAACCCGGGAGGCGGAGGTTGCAGTGAGCCGAGATCGCTCCTGCACTCCAGCCTGGGCAACAGAGTGAGTCTCCATCAAAAAAAAAAGAAGAAAAAAAAGGGCAAAGTGTACTAAGGGCAACAAAAGCACAGGGCGCAGGTGCGGGGAGGGAGAATATAATGGATCATAACCATCACCTCAGTAACGGCAGGGGCTTCTTTTCTCAGGAGGTTCCCTGGCGGAGTTTGTAAGGATGATTATATCTACACCTGAATGCCTTTTGTCAGTGCTGGTGAACTCTCAGTTTTTAAATATTGCTTCTGCCACATTTTTTCTCCTCCTGTTTTGTGACCCCAATTATAGGTATGTTTGCTCTTTTCATTCTATCCCATATTTTTTTTAAACTCTACCCTGCGTTTCCCCCCTCTTGTCTCTCTGTGCTTCTGTCCAGACTATTTTCTTCTATGCCTTTCATTTGTACATTTCCTGCTGTCAGACCCACCAGCGATATTTTCAGTTTCTGTACTTTTCACTTTTCACAGAATTTCCACTTGGTTCTTTTTTTATACTTTCCAGTTCTCTGCCAAAAATTCTTCATCTTGCCTTTTCATCCTTGATCACATTCATCATGGATAATTCCATGATCAGGATCCTCATGGGTCTGTTTCTATTGTCTGATTGTCTGATTTTTCTCCCAGGTTTTCACCCCCGTCTTGTCTTTTTCTTACTCCAGAGCCCATTTACTGACTGCCAAGCACTGTGTGTGGAAAATGATAGAGATAATTTGAGACTCTGAACTGTTATTTTTATCCAGAAAGGATTTTTTTTTTTTTGAGACGGAGTCTTGCTCTGTTGCCCAGGCTGGAGTGCAGTGGTGTGATCTCGGCTCACTGCAACCTCCAACTCCTGAGTTCAAGCCATTCTCCTGCCTCAGCCTCCCCAGTAGCTGGGATTACAGGCACAAGCCACCACATCCAGCTAATTTTTGTATTTTTAGTAGAGATGGGGTTTCACCATGTTGGCCAGGCTGGTCTCCAACTCCTGACCTCAAGTGATCCACTGGCCTCAGCCTCCCAAAGTGCTGGGACTATAGGTGTGAGCCACCATGCCCGGCAGGATTTCTTTTTGCTGCTAGAAGGTAGCAAGCAATCTCTGATCATCATAATCCAGGGGCTCCCAAACTGTCTCCAGTGACAACACCTTAAGTGTCCCCCTAATTTTTTCACGGCCCTCCTAGGCCAAAAGAAATAGATAGAGGTTCCATGTATTAGATAGTTAGGTACAAACAACTGAAGTATTCATATTCTAACAACTTAGTAGACATTCAAAAAATGATCCCCATAAGTTAAAAATACTTTGTTTCATTCTTAAACTACCATCCTACCATAATCACTTCCCAATGGAATGTGGTGTCCGTTGGGCGCTGCACAACTTTTTAAGCCTTGGAGGTGGATTGGACGCCATCACCTTCACTTCCAGCTCCACACAGATCTCCACGTAGCTCAGAGTCTCTATCACAGCAACTGCTGGAAGCAAAGCTCTGCAAAGACACGAAGTCATTGAGAGGACGGTCCCACAATCTTAGTTGACACTGGGAACTACCTCAAGATAGGAGTTCATTCTGTTCTGAAGAAATAATGAAAAATCAACACAAAGAAATAAATAGATAATAAGTTTAAAAAAGAAGTTAATGTTATGTCTGACAGAGGTTAATGTTCTTCCCTCAAAAAAAAGATTTTTTAAATTAAATTTAATTTTTTTTAGAGACAAGGTCTTGCTATGCAGCCCAGGCTGACCTCAAACTCCTGGGCTCAAGTGATCCTCCCACCTCAACCTCCCAAGTGGCTGGGACTGCAGGCCGTCAGGCCAGACTCCTCAAAATTTTCAAACATCCCACTGCGCCCTGTGGTGCCTTGGAGTTTTGTTTAGGAACCCAGGTCCTAACCCAGTCAAGGACTTAAAAGATTTGGTGGTGGCCATGGTTCTTTCAAAGAGCTGGATTATTTCTGTTCAGTCTTTGCTACTGGAGTGTGGTTCTTCAGGGCGCCCCAAAAGTCTGGGATATTTACCGGGACCCTCCTGGATGGGCCTTGAAATCTAATTTTTTTCTTCCAGCCCCAAGCATCTGATAAATCTTTGCTCAGCTTCTCACTCTCTCAAACCACTACTTTTGTGGGGTTGTTTTTTTGTTTTTTGAGATGGAGTTTCACTCTTGTCGCCCAAGCTGGAGTGCAGTGGTGTGATCTTGGCTCACCGCAACCTCCACCTCCCAGGTTCAAGTGATTCTCCTGTCTCAGCCTCCCAAGTAGCTGGGATTACAGGCGCCCGCCACGATGCCCAGCTAATTTTTTGTATTTTTAGAAGAGGCGGGGTTTTGCCATGTTGGGCAGGCTGGTCTTGAACTCCTGAACTCAGGTGATCTGCCTGCCTCGGCCTCCCAGAGTGCTGGGATTACAGGCATGAGCCACCGGACCCAGCCTACTTTTGAATTAAAATCACCCTCAAGTAAAAGGAGGGACCGATGCCAGGCTCTCCTCTCTGGATTTCCCTCTCCTCTGTGTGTGTGTGTGCATGTGTGCATGTGTGTATGTGTGTGTGCATGCATATGTGTGCATGCGTGTGTGTGGGTGCATGCATGTAGTGTGTGTGCATGTGCACGTGTGCATGTGTGTACATGGGTGTGTGTGTGTATTCCATTATTTTTTGTTCACATTGGAAGTTCAGCCTAAAACAACCTAGTCTGCCACTGTCAAAAGCAGATATTCCTCAGTCTTTTTAAAAACTTATCATTGAAATTTTCCAACAGACCTAAAAATACAGAGATAATATAATTAACTCCACGAGAAAACTATTAAAACTGATCAGTAAAGTTGCAAGATACAAAATTAACATGCAAAAATCAGTAGGATTTCTATTTGCCAATAGCAAACAATCGGAAAAATAAATTTAAAATGTAATCCCATTACAACAGCCACACATAAAATTAAACACCAGGGAATTAACTTAACCAAAGAAGTGAAATATTTCTATAATAAAAACTATAAAACACTGATGATGGAAATTGAAGAGGACACCAAAAAAAAGGAGGGCAGAGAGGGGGAAAGTTCTAGAAAAGGAAACAGAAGACATTTGGTACAAGGTCCAAATAAAACAAGATCCCCCCCAAAAAAAAATACAGGAAAAAAAATCATCAAATAAGTCATTCAAGAAAATGTCTCCAAATGATAGGATATGGATTATAGGTTTAAAACAAAATTAAGTGCCTTGCACAGTGAGTAAAAAGAAGAGTTTTGCTGGGCACAGTGGCTCACGCCTGTAATCCCTGCACTTTGGGAGGCCAAGGTGGGTGGATCACTTGAGGGCAGGAGTTCGAGACCAGCCTGGCCAACATGGCAAAACCCTGTCTCTACTAAAAATACACAAATTAGCTGGGCATGGTGGCAGGCACCTAAACTCCCAACTATTTGGGAAGCTGAGCCAGGAGAATTGCTTGAACCTGGGAGGTGGAGGCTGCCGTGAGCCGAGATCGCACCACTGCACTCCAGCCTGGGCAACAGAGTGAGACTCCATCTTAAAAAAAAAAAAAAAAAGAAAGAAGAGTTTTAAAGTTTTGTTGGATAGTTTCGAAACTGATTATTGTTAGGTATGTAGGAAACTGAGTAAACAATCAAACAAAATAGAAGGCAATTATTTCAGGAGACAAGTAAACAGCTTAGGTTTTGGCTTCATGACGTGGAAACAGCATGAGTGACTCTACTTTGGGTTGGTCTGTTGGAGCCTAGCACAGAAAACACCATGGCTCAGCTATGAAGAATACTTACCTGATCATGATAATGTAAGCGTTGATTTATCAATATATTAAAATATTGGGAAGATGGGGAGGGGGATGAAAGAAGGTGCCTATATGGACCATGGGGAGACTTCCCCTTTGCCCTCTGAATGTTTGCTGAAAAATCAGCTCACAAAAAGCAGACTGATAGAAATGGAGGCCTGGTGTAGTGGAGGCCAAGGAGGGAAGATGGCCTGAGGCCAGGAGTTTGAGACCAGCCTGGGCAACATAACAATACCCCGTCTCTACAATTGGTTTTTTTTATTTGTTTTTTGTTTGTTTGTTTGTTTTATTTTGGTTTTTTTTGAGGTGGAGTCTCACTCTGTTGCCCAGGCTGGAGTGCAGTGGCACGATCTCCGCTCACTGCAACCTCCACCTCCCAGGTTAAAGCAATTCTTTTGCTTCAGCTTCCCAAGTAGCTGGGACTACAGGCGCCTGCCACACTAACTTTTGTATTTTTAGTAGAGACGGGGTTTCACCATGTTGGCCAGGCTAGTCTCAAACTCCTGAGCTCAAGTGATCCACCCACCTCGGCTTCCCAAAGTGCCAGGATTATAGGCATGAGCCACCATGCCTGGCCTACAATTGTTCTTTAAATAGGAGAAATGGCATACAAATTTGATACTCAATGAGGTACAAATGCTTACGTACCCTACTTCTTAGAGGAAAGGGAGATAGGGAAATATGGATGATTTTAGGAGGATAATAAATGATTTTTAGGGGAATACAGCAGCGATCCCCAACCTTTTTGGCACCAGGGACCAATTTCGTGGACAGGGGATGGGGATAATTTGGGGATGATTCAAGCTCATTACATTTACTGTGCACTTTATTTCTATTATTATTACATTGTAATATATAATGAAATAATTGTACAACTCACCATCATGTAGGAGTCCTGAGCTTGTTTTCTTGCAACTAGATGGTCCTATATGGGGGTGATGGGAGACAGTGACAGATCATCAGGCATTAGATTATCATAAGGGGCACACAACCTAGATCCCTCATATGCGCAGTTCACAATAGGGCTAATGCTCCTATGAGAATCTAATGCCACTGCTGACCTGACAGGAGGCAGAGCTCAGACAGTAACGTGAGCAACAGGGAGCAGCTGTAAATACAGATGAAGCTTTGCTGGCTCGCGCACCACTCACCTCCTGCTGTCTGGCCCAGTTCCTAACAAGCCACGGACCAGTACCAGTCCATGGTCCAGGGGCTGGAGAACCCTGGAATACAGGATTTGAAGAACATACAATGGCCTGGAACAAATTCTGTAGGGCCTGAAGAGCAGACAATGGTTCATGACAAGTCTGTCCAGGTGTGTTGGTGGACTTCAGGCTTTCTTCCTGCAATATGAGTTCAGTGAATGAAAACCCAGGGAGGAGACCAAAGATCATTGCTTTATTCTTTGGTGGGTTCGGAGTTTAGGCAGGTAAAGGTATTGGGGGAACCAGCTCCCAATATTTCAACATAGGTTCTTTCTATTTTCCATAAGTGTCAGCCAGCTGAGAAATAAAGAGAAAGAGTACAAAGAGAGGAATTTTACAGCTGGGCCTCTGGGGGTGACATCACATATCGGTAGGACCGTGATGCCCACTTGAGCCTTAAAGCCAGCAAGATTTATTAAGGATTTCAAAAGCGGAGGGGGTGCAAGAACAGGGAGTAGGTCACAAGGATCACATGCTTCAAAGGGCAAAAAGGAGAACAAAGATCACAAAGCAAAGGGCAAAAGCAAAGATCACAAGGCAAAGAGCAAAAGCAAAATTACTGATAAGGGTCTATGTTCAGCAGTGCATGTATTGTCTTGATAAACATCTTAAACAACAGAAAACAGGGTTCGAGAGCAGAGAACTGGTCTGACCTCAAATTTACCAGGGCGGGGTTTTCCCCCACCCTAGTAAGGCTGAGGGTGCTGCAGGAGACCAGGACGTATTTCAGTCCTTATCTCAACTGCATAAGACAGACATTCTCAGAGCGGCCATTTATAGACCTTCCCCCAGGAATGCATTTCTTTCCCAGAGTGTTAATCCTTGTTAGGAAAAGAATTTAGCAATATCTTCCCTACTTGCACATCCATTTATAGGCTCTCTGCAAAAAGAAAAATATGGCTCTATGTTGCCCAACCCCGCAGGCAGTCAGAATTTATGGTTGTCTTCCCTTGTTCCCTGAAAATCGCTGTTATTCTGTTCTTTTTCAAGGTGCACTGATTTCATATTGTTCAAACACACATGTTTTACAATCAATTTGTACAGTTAACACAACAGTGGTCCTGAGGTGACGTACATCCTCAGCTTATGAAGACAACAGGATTAAGAGATTAAAGTAAGACAGGTGTAAGAAATTATAAGAGTATTATTTGGGAACTGACAAATGTCCATGAAATCTTCACAATTTATGTTCCTCTGCCACAGCTCCAGCCAGTCCCTCCGTTCGGGGTCCCTGACTTCCCACAACATAAAGGAACTGCAGACAACAACTTCATCCTGTGCTTGGGGAGAGACAGAGGATTGAGAGGCGGGAGGGGGTGCGGGGGACAACAGTTCTCCTTGGTGGGTCCATCAGGTCTTTACCTAGATCAGGGAGAAGTCTCTTCCAGTATATTTATCTTGAAGAATCTTTAAGTCAAAATACTCTTTACACCAGGGAGCCAACTTCAGGGTGAATTTCCCTGTGCCCCTTCATGTACAAGGAAACTTCATTAGTAGGAAGGCAATAGATAATGTCTAAAACAGGGGGAAAGAGTCAAGAAAAAGTACTGAAACACATTATTAGAAATATGTGGGGAGGCTGGGTGCAGTGGCTCACACCTGTAATCCCAGCACTTTGGGAGGCTGAGGCAGGCAGATCACTTGAGGCCAGGATTTTGAGACCAGCCTGGGCAACATAGTGAGACTTTGTCTCTACAAAAAATACAAAAGTTAGCCAGGTATGGTGGCACATACCTATAATTCCAGCTACTTGGGAGGCTGAGATGGGAGGATCACTTGAGCCCAAGAGGTCAAGACTGTAGTGAGCTGTGATTGCCCCACTGCACTCCAGCCTGGGCAACAGAGCCAGACCCTGTCACAAAAAAAAGCAAGCAAGCAAGCAATATGGGGGGAATCCCAGCAAAGTTAAAAGAGTTGAAAATGCTTATCTCTAAAGAGTGAAATTCAGGTGAGAAGGTGTGAGGCAGGGATAGTTGTTTTTGTTAGAAGTGCTGTAACTATTTTAATTTTACAACTATGTACATGTATCAGTCCAATAAAACAGAGGGAAAGGCTTTATTTTATAACTGACACATTAACAAGCATTAAAAAATAATTAGCATGGACTGGGTGCAGTGGCTCATGCCTATAATCCTAGCACTTTGGGAGGCCAAGGTGGGCAGATCACCCGAGGTTAGGAGTTCAAGACCAGCCTGACCAACATGGCGAAACCCCATCTCTACTAAAAATACAAAAATTAGTTGGGCGTGGTGGTGTGCACCTGTAATCCCAGCTACTTGGAGGCTGAGGGAAGAGAATCACTTGAACCCAGGAGGTGGAGGTTGCAGTGAGCTCAGATCGTGCCACTGCACTCCAGCCTGGGTGACAGAGTGAGACTCCATCTCAAAAAATAATAATAACAATAATAAGCATGAAATTGTGGTGAAACTGGAACATCAAAATCCTGCTAACAATGTAAATGTGTGCAAGCCCCATGGTTTCATTTCCAGAACATTTCGAGAGCCATTCAAACGTTGGAACCCTTTTAACCAATTCTCTCACTCTAGAGCAGGGATCTATGCAGGCAAATTACGACCATGGGCCAAATCGAGCCTACCATCTATTTGTGTATGATCCATAAGCCAAGAATGGTCTTTATGTTATTTTAATTGTTGAAAAAATCAAAAGAATAACATTTTGTGATGCATAAAAATGATAAGGAATTCAAAGTTTGGTGTCCATAAACAAAAGCGTGTCCTCACACAGCCTTGCCAATGCGTTTGCGAGGGCCTGTGGCTGCTTTTGTGCTGCAAAGGAATCTGCAATAGAGAGCTCATGACTCACAGAGCTGAGAAGACTATTTGGTCCTTTGCAGAAGCAGCCTGCCCATCCCAGTACAGGGGGAGGCAGCGTCGTCCAGGAGGGCGGCTCAAAGCTGGACTCCTCCGATTCCTGGCTATGAGACCTCAAGTTTCCTAACTTGTCTGTGAAATGGTTTTCTCATCTTAAAGCAAGGATATTATTAGTACCAGCCTTCTGGGGCTGCTGTGACGATTCAGTGAA
Organism: Gorilla gorilla gorilla; assembly: GCF_029281585.2. Taxonomy (NCBI): domain Eukaryota; kingdom Metazoa; phylum Chordata; class Mammalia; order Primates; family Hominidae; genus Gorilla; species Gorilla gorilla. The sequence goes on along the minus strand of NC_073236.2, from coordinate 130,797,771 downwards.
TGAGCCCCCGTAAATCAGAGGGCACCCACACTTGGTGTAGGAGAACTGCCACTGCTTCCCCATGGACATCAGTAACACAAGCAACAGGTGTGTGCACAAACATTTGCACAGCCGGCACTGCCTATGGCAGGGTCCTGACACCCGGGTGGCCTCACCCACAGCTCTGGCAGAAGCAGAGACCCAGGGCCAGTCCACAGATTCACAAATAGTCCATTCTGTTATGCTGCGAAGCAGACATCCCTAAAAATCCCTGCACTCTGCAAACTCATGTGAGATGACCCAGCAGGCTATGAGGGAGATAGAGTTAGGGGCTTCGTCAGCAAGACATTTACAAAAGACTGGAACCTAATAAAAATGATAGCACAGGCCGGGCGCAATGGCTCATGCCTGTAATCCCAGTACTTTGGGAGGCCAAGGTGGGTGGATCACCTGAGGTCAGGAGTTCGAGACCAGCCTGGCCAACATGGCAAAACCTCATCTCTACTAAAAATACAAAAATTCGCTGGGCATGGTGGCAGCCACCTGTAATCCTAGCTACTCAGGAGGCTGAGGCAGGAGAAGTGCTTGAACCCAGGAAGCGGAGGTTGCAGTGAGCCGAGATCGCGCCACTGCACTCCAGCCTGGGCAACAAGAATGAAACTCTGTCTCAAAAAAAAAAAAAAAAAAAAAAAAGATAGCACAGTTTTACATGTTAAATGGTTAAGAAATACATACATACTAAAATTAATATGGTGTTTTCCTTTAAAAAGACTTGAGGCTTGTTTGAGGAAGTGGGCGTTGGGGTTGTAAGCTGGGTGATATGGAATTGGGGGGGCATTCTAGCACCAGAGCTGGATGGATGTGGATGTGACTCCTAACACACCCTGTGAACGGAGGGCTGGAGGGTGCATGGGTGGGGTTGTGTGTTCCTAGGGTGTGTGCGAGGGTGGGGTTGTGTGTTCCTAGGGTGCGTGCATGGGTGTGGTTGTGTGTTCCTAGGTTCTGGTCAGCCAGGTGCCATTCTCTGCATTCTCCTGGTGTTTCTGAGGACAAAATTGTGCAGAGCGAATATGAACTTTGAAACTCACGTTATGCTCCAATTGTTCCCTACTCTAGCAGTTCGGAATTGCTATTGGAGCAATTGGAGCAAATTCATTTTCAAAACAAGCCGTATAGCGGAACCGAAAGTATCACATCCCTTGAGGACTCCGGACATGTTGGGGAAGGGGAACTATCTAGAAGGTGGCATCTGCAGATGTCAACATCAGCGGCGGTGCCAGGAGGGGCTTTGCAGGGCCACAGGGCAGCAGCTCCATGCAGCTGGCCCCACCCCAGGCATGGTGAGCTCTCCTGGCTGTGTACTCAGCCCTGAGCCTGATGACCAACACCAGATGCACAGCCTGCTGTTTACCAAGCCCTCCCACCCACACCAGGGCGCCTCCTGACAGCCTCACGGGGACAAAGTGCAGGCATCATTCGTCCACATTTGACAGAGATGGAAGAGGGGGCTCAGAGAAGCTGATTACTTGCCCAAAGACACACAGCCTGCAAAGGGAGGTGGCGCTTCCACATCCCAGGCTCTGGCTGACCCTCTGCCTGTCCTCCTGTGCAGTATGTGGGGTCTCGTCACCAAGCGCTGGGATAAACTCGAGGGGTCAGGCTCAAGGCCACGCGTCCAGAGGCAAATGCTGCAAGAAGAGAGGTGCAGGAAACCCAGGTAACCGAAAGGCACCTGCCTCGAGTGAGCTCCCTCCAGCCCTGACACCTGTTCCTTCTTTCAGTGGAAAGGACAAGCCGCCGTCCACACTGCGCCTTTAACACACCCAGCGAGGCTGAGGAATGTTCCGGAGCAGCCAGGATGTGGGCTTCTTTGTAGCGGGAGCATGCCACATGCAGTTCAATCCTGAGTCGGAGGCCTGAGCAAGCAGCTTGCAAGACGTTTGAGGAGCTTAGCATTGACTGTGGCAGGCGGGCAGTTGCTTCTATGATTAAAAAGGCCCAACTCCCCCCTACATCTGCCCTCGACTCTCAGGGCACACCTGGGCCCTCAGGCCGGGTGTGCTCAGCTGAGCTTGGCCATTTCTCCTCCCTCGCTCCACAGGCGCACAGGGCCAGTTGGTCATCACGCAGCCCACATGGCCTTTGGGACCAACCCTGCCCTGCTGGGATATGCTTCAGGGACCTGAGGATGGAACACTCCCCTGGGCCAGTGGACAGACACACACACACAGAAGCAAAAACTGCTTTGTCCAAGAAAGGCACAGACGCATTTATAACCAGATTCCAAGGTCAGCTGCTTGGAGCATGAAGCAAGGTCATGTCCTCTTGCTTCTTCAATTAGGTCATCTCTCAAAGAAATCTCAGGGTCCTCCTTCCAAATAACTCCAAGACCCCCGGCCCAGCGGATGCTCTCTCAGTCCAAAGGTCAAGCCCTGGTCACAGCATCTCAAGGAGACAGACAGACAAGTCACCTGAGTGTCTGCTGCAGCGGCCAACACCACAGGGTGTCGCTGTTAGGAAAGGTACCCTCCCCCTCCGGCCCTGCGAAGTCCCCCAAGCTCACGACCAGAAATCCTCAGCCACCAGGCAAGGAGCTGGCCTGTCCTGTCTTCCTGGCTCCTCTCCGCCTCGACTGGACCCACAACATCGAGTCCCCTGGGAACAGAGCACGGCACACTGACCACGCTTCTTAGGGCTGCCCAGTCACAGCCCCACACTGTTCAGAACCCCCACCCTCAGGCTCCCCGGCTGGGCCAGGGCGGGAGCCAGGCTCCCCTCTCCGTTTCAAAGCCCTTCCCCCAGTGCCCCTCCTGTGCAGGGATCAATGGTGCTTCTTTCAGGGGAAAACCACAGTTGCCCCGCATGAAATCTGAGGACACATACGTACGGCTGCGTGGTGGACAGTGTTGTGGATCTTTGTCATTGCTATGAGAATCTTGCTCCCAGTGCATTCCATCTGATGCCTGTTGGAGGTGTGCACTGCATCAGGTGAAGCCACCATCCTGCCCACCTGTGATCCAAAAAAAAAAAAAAAGATCTGGGAGGAGAATGGAGATCTGGAGTCGGCCTGCGTGATGCGGGAGAAGCTGCTGCCGTCCCGAGCCTCAGAGGCAGAAGTCAGTGGCCCAAACTCCAGGGCCTAGTTACTGGCGTGTGCGTATACATGCACACACGTATGTGCAGACTTGTGTGTGCCTATGCACAGATATGCATCTAGGATGTGTGCACACATGTTCACACATAGAGGATACAATGAACTGCTACATGTTTCCGTGTATATATATTACATATAGATATTTACTGGTTTGTATGTATGTGTATATATACTGGTATATGTGTGTGTAGACTATCATGCATGTATGTGTGTATACATATACTAGTATGTATGCGTGTGCATATATAGAGGTATATACATGTGTGTGTACCCGTATCTATTTACTAGTATACATGATGTGTGTGTGTACTGGTATGGATGTGTGGGTATGTGCACTTGCTGGTATGTATGTAGGTGTTTGCTAACACATACATGCACAGGCAGAATGCTTCCAGGGGACCGCACAGCCTCTAGTTTGCAGCCCCCACCCCTCGCTTTGCCCCTGCACTCTCCCCTCTCTGAGCTGCATTCGCATGAAAGGGTGCAGGTTCTGACCCGGCAGCGCCACCTCCTGGACACCTAGGGATTTCTGGCAGCGCCTGCTTGGCCACCAGCACTCAGAGGGAAAGATGAATCCGAGGGAGATCAGGGGATGGGGCACTGAGTGACGTCCCCAGGATAACAGGGTTCTCAGATGGCCCCAGCAGTCCATTTGCAACTCTACAGATGAATTCCAAAGGGCCAGAACCCTTAATTAATCAGGGACTCCTCCACCTCGAAGTGGGAAAGACAGCCCCAGGGGAGTAAAGTCTGGGTGACCCCAGGAGGGACAGGAGAACTTGCTGGGCAGCTGGCCCTGTGCTGCCACAGCTTGTCAGGGAGGTTTCTACAGCATGTGGAGGGAGGTGGGTGGTGGGGGCAGTAAGCAGAGGGAGGGGAGGCTCCAGGGGGTCCCGGATGGGGTGCTCGAGGCTTCGGGGAACCTGGAGTGGAAGAGAGTTTTAGAAGAAGCAAGCCAGGGCCAGGCACAGTGGCTCAGGCATGTAATCCCAGCACTTTGGGAGGCAGAGGAGGGCAGATCACCTGAGATCAGGAGTTTGAGACCAGCCCGGCCAACATGGTGAAACCCCATATCTACTAAAACTACAAAAATTAGCCAGGCATGGTGGTGCACTTCTGTAATCCCAACTATTCAGGAAGCTGAGGTAGGAGAATCACTTGCACCCAGAAGGCAGAGGTTGCAGTGAGCCGAGATCATGCCACTGTACTGTAGCCTGGGTGACAGAGTGAGACTCCATCAAAAAAAAAAAAAAAAAAAGACAATGCTTAAATAGGGCAAATTGAAATCCTGTCCAGTGGAATAGCACTTCTGAGGTGTTCCTGCCAAGACAGATAACGCAAATCAAATCCCCAGGGGGCAGCAGTCTCTCAAGTGGCGGCACAGCCCACAGAATAACTGGCCCTTAATCTTCGAAAGTGTCAAGGCCATGAAAGTCAAGTAAAGACTGAGCTCAGCTTCAGACTCTAGGAGACTAAGGAGATGTGACAACCAGAAGCCACATGCCAATTTGAACTGGGTGCATTCACTGTGAAAAAATCATCAGACCACTGGGGAGACTTGAACAGCAGCAACGCGCCCTGCGAACTTGAGTTGTGAGTGAAGGTTGTTCTGACCGACCATGTAGGAGAAAGTCCATATTTGCAGGAAGTACGTGGGAGTATTTGGGGTGATGGAGTATTGGAGGTGGACTATTAGGGAGCAAGTGTTAACAATTTACCCTCAAATAGTTCAGGAAAAAATACATGATTTGTGCTGCAGTGAAAGCTCTTCTTAAGTCAGAGATTATTTTAGATTTTTTAAAAATTACACGCACACGCCCACAAAACTATCTCTGGCAAATTCCTGAGAAGAGCAGGACTCTCCTCCTCCAATGAGCAATTCTAACCAGGGAAACTTCTCTACGTGGCATTGAAATCTGGCCCACAGGAGGTGCTTCCCTGGCCCCAACCCCCTCTTCCCTCAGACTCCTAACAGGATGGAGTCAGGGAAACAGGATCAACACACCTGGGGGTCCAGCCTGTAGAGCGTCGGCAGGGAGGGTCATTGCTGGCTTTTACTGGGCACTCACTGTGTGGATGGGGTTTGAAGTCAACCTGACCAGGGATTGAATCTTGGCTTACCTTAGCTGTGTGATCCCAGGCAAGTCACTTTACCTCTCTGAGTCTTGGCTTTCTGCTGTGTAAAATAAGGACAAATAACCTCTATCTTGCTGGGTTGTGGTTCAGATTAGAGAGAATTGTGCAGAATGTCAGGTACAGCAATGGGTTTCCAGACTTTAGGCCTGTGGGAAGTCAGTCTCAGAATCTCCTGGGAAACTTCTTATCAAACACAGATTCCTGTAACCTGTTCTCAGAGATTCTGATCAAATTCACCTGGCCAGTTTCAGCTACACCTGCTGAACTATTTACCGAACTATTTACAGCTCTCCAAATGCACTATAGCACTTCTTACCACTATGCCTTTGTACACACAGTTCCCCCATCTAGAGGCCCTTCCCCCTTTGATTGGAAAACTCCTAGTCATCCTTGAAAACCCAGCTGAAATGTTTCCCCATTGATGAAGACTTTCCTAACCATGCCCCCACCTCCCAGTGCTCGCTTCTTTCCAGATCAGTTGTTATGACATGAATAAGAAGTATAATTACCTTCCATTTAGTGAATCTATTATGTACCTCTCATTTCACATACTGTATCTTAACAATAGTTACACCAAGTACTAATTATTAGCCCTGTTCCCTGTTTACATATGAAAAAGCTGAGTCTCTGAGGGCTTAAGCAGCTTGCCCTCAGTCCCACAGCTGATAGGGGACAAAGCCAGAATCCCACGCTACTGAGCCCCGAATCTCTAGCTCTGGTCCTTATGATCTTGGTCTGCCTTCCCCTCAGCACGTGAGCCTGCAGATGTCGGAGCCCAGGGTGTGCATTCATCGCATGCATCTCTCTCTCTCTCTCTTTTTTTTTTTTTTTTGAGACGAAGCTTCGCTCTTGCCCAGGCTGGAATGCAATGGCGCGATCTCGACTCACTGCAACCGTTGCCTCCCGGCTTCAAGCAATTCTCCTGCCTCAACCTCCCGAGTTGCTGGGATTACAAGCGTGCGCCACCATGCCCGGCTAATTCTTTTTATTTTTAGTACAGAAGGGGTTTCACCATGTTGGCCAGGCTGATCTTGAACTCCTGACCTCAGGTGATCCGCCCACCTCAGTCTCCCAAAGTGCTGGGATTACAGGCGTGAGCCACCGCGCCGGGCCTAGGGTTAGGGTTCATTCACCTCTGAGTCCTCATCAGCACATTCCCTGATGCGCAAACAGCAGGGAACCCTAAGTGTCGGTCCCTATCTCCCAGGTCCACACCGCCTTCCGTCACACCAGGCTCTCTCCAGGCTGGCTGAGAGGGTGGAGCTGGGAGCCTCTGAGGCTGGTAAGCCGCGTGCCTTGGGAGGGTGGGGTAACAAGCAGGGCCTCTCCTAAGGAGGGCTTCCCCGGCCTTCCTTCCTCGGGGCGCAGCATCGACATTCGCCACCAGGGGGTGCTGCCGCACCGTTCCCGGCGCCTCCTCTGCCCCGCGAGGGACTGGGGCGTTTTCCACCCGGCGTGTGTCTGGGGCTGTGACTCAGAATCCTCAAACTCAGCGTTCGCAGACGGAGGAACTCATGCTCAAACGACTGAACAAAAATATACAGAGCATGAAATTTTTACTCCAGAAATAGGGCACCTCTCTCCCCCTTGGGGAAAAGCGTTTTCCCTACTTCAGTAGGAGTTAACTCGCCAAGGCTTTTAGGAGACGCCGCACAGCTGTGCTCCCGCTCGTTGAAAAAAAGATGCCAAAAGTGTAGAATTTGACCACAAACAACCGAGCTTCACAACGGAGTGTGGCTTGTGTGCCAGGCCCTGTGCTGGGGGTGCAAAAGGCCCCCGTGTCTAGCCTGGCAGCAGTGACTTCGGGGTCCCTCCTGCAAGCTTGGCTACAGGTGTTCAATCTTACTGACATATTTTACAAATATAGCTACATTTTTCCAGCCCAAATTCAGTACACATGACCTAGCAAAGCATTCCAGAGGCAAACGGCTTTCTAGGAAGTGTAGCTTAGGCACCTAAATGCTGGCATTCTGGGGCTGACGGCGTACGGGAGCCATGAGCAGAGGATTTGAAAACGGACCTGTCTGGAAAGCCCAGGTCAGAGGGTCCCAAGAGCAGGGCTGGGCAGGCCCCAGATGCCTCCCTTGTAGGGGATTCTGGGGTCTCCTCCCCTCACAGACCCTTCTCCTCCACGAAGCTTCTTCCAGGGGCCAGAGCAAAGTCCCTCTTCTGTCTGGCATTCCACCCAAGCCGCCTCCTTTTCTCTCTACACCTTCTCCTGGGAAATCTCATCCAAGTCCATGGCCTTAAGCCTCTATCAAGGATGCCCCTAAGGCCGGGTGCAGTAGCTCACGCCTGTAATCCCAGCACTTTGGGAGGCTGAGGCGGGTGGATGGATCACCTGAGGTCAGGAGTTCAAGACCAGCCTGGCCAACATGGTGAAACCCCATCTGTACTAAAAATACAAAAAATTAGCTGGGCATAGTGGCGCACACCTGTAATCCCAGCTACTTGGGAGGCTGAGGCAGGAGAATCGCTTGAACCCGGGAGGCGGAGGTTACAGTGAGCCAAGATTGTACCACTGCACTCCAGCCTGGGCCACAGAGCGAGACTCCATCTGAAAAAACAAAACAAAACAAAAAGCAAAGATGTTCCTAAGACACCATTACTGAACATATAGACCAGTAAATAACAATGATTACACAAATCACATGATAAATTGCATAACACCACACACACACACCACACACACACCACACACACCACACCACACACCACACACACACACCACACACACACACACCACACACACACCACACACACCACACACACACACCACACACACACACCACACACACACCACACACACCACACACACACACCACACACACACACCACACACACACCACACACACACCACACACACACACCACACACATCACACACACACCACACACACACACCACACACACACCACACACATCACACATACACCACACATACACCACACACACACCACACACACCACACACACACCACACACACACACCACACACTGTGAACCTAAAAGTGTCTGAGACACCCAATCAATCTGGAAAGTTTATTTTGCCAGTGTTAAAGACACACCCATGTTACAGCCTCAGGAGGCCCTGAGGTCATGTACCCAAGTGGTGGGGGGCACAGCTTCTTTCATACATTTTAGGGAGACACGAGACATCAATCAATATATGTAAGATGTACATTGGTTTCCTCCCCTAAGGCAGGACAACTTGAAGTTGGGGGAACTTCCAGGTCATGGGTAGATAAGAAACAAAAGGTTATTTTGGGTCTTTGATCAGCCTTTCATTGAATACACAATTTACGTGGGAGGACGGAGTAGAGGAATAGTCACTTAGGCCTTAGTCTGACTCAGTGAACCTGCATTTTTATTTTAAAATAGGGCAGAGGAAGCCATCAGATATGCATTTGTCTCTGGTGAGCAGAGGGAACACCGAGTTCTGTCCTTTTCCCACACCTAGGAAGACAAGCTATCAATTTACGTTGCCAGGCTGAAATTCAACAGAACTGTTTTAGGGTTTTGCAGTCCACAAGGAATTTCCTTGTGGGAAATTGTGATGGAGGTATGTAGGTATGTAGCTTTTTTTTTTTTAAATCTTTGTAGCTATCTTATTTAGGAATCAAATAGGAGGCAGGTTTGCCTGATGCAGTTCTCTGCTTGACTTTTCCCTTTGGCCTAGTGATTTTGGGGTGCTGAGATTTATTTTCCATTCACAACACACACACACATACACACACACATGAGATATTAAACTGGCAACCGGCACAGTGCACAGCTCCATGTTCCAGGCATGGTGGACCCAACCTGGTCCCTGACCACCTGCAGCCTCCACCAGCTCAGGCCTCCTTCCTGTCTGATTTCTACCTCCTCATGGGGCTGGGCTTCCCCGGCCACAGTTCTCTCCTACTTGGCCATTTTCTGCAATCCGGATTTTTTGTTCCCAAACTTGTGCCTAAATTTCTCAGGCACTAGATGATGCAACAGGGGAGTCTGGAATTTGGAGACAGTGCAAATCTCAGCTGCGCCACCACTAGCATCCACGTGACCTCCAACGAGTCATTACCCTCTCCAAGCCTCCGTTTCTTCCTACATGAAGTGGGAGAAACCACGCCCACCCCACAAGGTTCTTGGTGACAAAGTGAGGGGAAGCATCTAGATTGAGCAGAGGAGTGTTTTAGTCTGAAGAGCAAAATGGTTTGGGGGTGAGGGTGTAAACCCTGGTGCTGCCACTTGCTACCTGTGACCTTGGGCAAGTTATCTAGCCTCACATACCTCAGTCTTCTCAGCCATAAAATGGGTACAATTATAGCACTTACCCGCTTACACAACAACGGTGCATTGAGTTAGTCTCTGTAGAGCGTGTTTAGCACTGTGTCCAGAACATAGTGAGTGCTGCCTCCATGATTTGATAACACAAGCGTTTGTCGTGGTCATTTCAGGAAGGCTCTGGTAAATGGAGTGCAGCCCGGATGAGAGCCGGCTGGAGAAAGCTGACTTGTGTCAGCTCAGGGGACAGAGGGGTACAGAGTAGCCTGGAGGCGGCGCCAGGTGGGAGCTGACGAAGCCTGCGGGGGGGTTGAGGCCAGCGTGGTGGAGGGAGCCACTGGGAGCGCTGCGCTTTGATGGGCTCTAAGCGCCTCCGGGCACCCGTAGTTCAGCTGCTTCTCTCCACCCCTCCAAAGGGCGGGAGAGACAGGAATCCCACCCTCCGCGATGCCCTCCTTCAGGGCCTGGCCTCACACGTGCCTGGTAGCAGGATGGCAACCCGATGGCGACTTCAGGCTTCACACCCACAGACGACCGTAATCAGAGAAAGTAAAAAAGAAAGAAAAAACCCTCCCAGCCCATGATTTTGACCAAGACTCCTGACGTTCACCTCGACTGGACCTCTTGGGCCATGTGCCCAACGCCAAGCCAGTGACCATGGGGAATGGAACGGCTCCATCAAACAGGGCCCTCCTTGCTGGGAGTGGGGCAGGCTCCCCCCAGGCACAAAGAGACCCGGGCTGGGATGGAGGACGTGGGGAACAAACATTGGTGGGCACCAGCCGTGTGTGTGCCACTGTCCCTGTCGCATTTGCAGCCGACCTTAAATCTGTTCTCCAGAGTTGACTATCGGATGCTCATCACTGAACGTCTCTCAGACGCCCCACAAGTGTTCATATTCAACAAGTCTAGAAATGAACCCTCACCCTCAAACCCACCTTCTCCCCCTGGATTTCCTGTCCTGGTTGACACCTGGTTGAACCACTCACCATCCTAGTTCCCCAAAACCTGGGAATCACCACCCCCTCCGCATCCCCCAAGTCTGGCCAGTTCCACCCCCGGCGGCATTCATACCTGGCCCCATCTCTCCTTTTCCAATTGCCACCACCCAGACCCAATACTCTGCACCAAGACCCACAGGCCACTGTCTTAGGCCAAATATTGGCTCTCTGGCCCTTGCCAGAGAAAGCTGGCCAACCCCTGACCTGGATCTGTAACTGGTCTCCTGGCTCCCATCCATCCTCCACATCTGATGGCATCATTCAACAATGTAAGAATGTCAGTGGCCCCTGGTGACCTGCCACCCACAGCCTGCAGGATCTGACCCCCGCCTACCCCTGCAGCCTCACCCTACACCTTCCCACCCACCCTGCGCTTGGGCAACTGGCACAAAAGGCTCCCAAACACGCCATGCTTTTTCATGTTTTTCTTTATACTTCAGGTGCACGAGGCTGAGTTCCTCATATTCCTCAACGCCGTCAGTGCTCCATGCAAGACCCCATCTTTTTAATAATCAATGTTATCTCTTTCATTTCTGCCAACCACTCCCATTTCGCTTCTTCCCAAAGGCAATAATGCTACCTGTGTTAACATGTATCTTTCATCTGGGTCTTGTCAAATACGTGTTGCCAAGTTTTTGTGTGTGTTTTAATGCCTATAAATGGTGTTGTTTTATATATTACATTTTTTGACCATTTTCTCTAAACACTGTTTAGTTTAAGACACATTCCTTTTGCTCTTTGCACAACTCATTTAATTCTCATTGCTGCGCAGTTCTCCAAAGTATGGATTAAAACCATTTCATGCATCTATTTTCCTGGATTGCTTTTAAATTGACACCATCTCAAACAAAGCTGCAGGGCATGAATTTGTATATGCCCCTTAGGTGAGAATTTCTTTGAGAACTATTCCCGGGAGTAGAACAACTGGGTCACAGAATAAACCTGTGCTTGATTTCACAGCTGCCCCTAGAAGGACAGTTACATTCGCACTGGAAGATCCCGTCCTTTATTTCCTCCCGTCCGTCCTCAGGTTTCTGAGTGTTTCCAGTCGAGTGGCCTTAAGATAATACCTCATTATTGTCTTAATGTACAATACAGTTCTCTGATTACTAATTTGGGCATCTCTTGATATGCTTGTTTGATTTGGGGAAATCTATAAATTACCTGTCCATATCCTTTGCCCCCTTTTCCACGGTGGCTTCTGATTTTCAGGGGTTCCTTTGCTTCTTGTTCTTACCTCTGCCTCTGCTGGCCTACCCTGTCCCTGGTCCTTTAAAGGCAGCTGTGTGCTCACATGGCCCCTGCAAAGCAGGTACCCCAAGCCACAGACAAGGCCCCTGCCTCAGGTGATGACGTGGGAACCCCCTGTGTTCTTCTTGAGTTTTCTGCTCTTCCGTCCCCGGCCCACACTCCTGCTCAGTGACTCTTCTGGGACCCGCCAGCCACATCCCCTTGACCTTGTCTTGATGAGGAGCCTTGCTTTCCCTGCCACCATTCTGGCAGCAGAGTTCAGTTCTGGCTGCTGCCCTGTGCTCCTTTCCCCTCGCCAAGCCAGGGTGGGGGCCAGGGGAAAGCCACTTCTGTCTGAGCTCCATTCTCCAGGTGCCCCCACCAGCACACTACAGAGTCTCAGCTGCGATGGCACCATCTCTGGGGGCTTCCCGACCTGACCTTTCCTGGCAGCTGGTTCCTCCCTCCTCTGTGGTCCCTTGCAGCACTTATCACTTTGCTACAGTGAGGGGGTTCCACACCTGCTTCTGCATTTACTCAGGGAACTCATTAAAAGCGGGAATCTGGCCGGGCGTGGTGGCTCACACCTGTAATCCCAGCACTTTGGGAGGCCGAGGCGGGCAGATCACTAAGTCAAGAGATTGAAACCATCCTGGTCAACAAGGTGAAACCACATCTCTACTAAAAATACAAAAATTAGCTGGGTGTGGTGGTGGGTGCCTGTAGTCCCAGCTACTCAAAAGGCTGAGGCAGGAGAATCGCTTGAACCAGGGAGGCAGAGGTTGCAGTGAGCCAAGATCGTGCCACTGCACTCCAGCCTGGTGACAGAGCGAGACTCTGTCTCAAAAAGAAAAAAAAAAAACAGGGATCCAATCACCTCCCTCCTTTCTGTTTCCCTGGCACCCGCAGGCCGCCAGCAAGTGCTCGATCATCACAAAGATTTCCCAAGCGCTGACTACGCGCCAGGCATCATGCTAAGCACTTTACAAGCATTATCGCGTTATCACAATTTTATAACCCTATGTGGTTGGAACCTTTAATATCCTCCTTTTACAGGTAAAGACATTTGAAGAAATTAGGTAAGGTGTCCAAGACCACACAGCTAGTGAACAACCATTCAACGAATGAACCAAGGCATGGGCACATGCTGCCAACGCTGAAGTTCATGCCAAGCAGAGCCACTGCCCAGAGCAATCTTCCTTGGCACAAAATGAATGCCAAATGCCTAACTCTGCTCCTCAGACGGTCAACATGAGTTGCCATAGCCTGGGGAGGTGACTTGGAAATGGGGACTTCCCACATATTCCTGCTGCACACAACCCAGGCCGGACTGGCCTTTTAGCGCCTAATCTGCAAGAGTGCTGGCTGCACTGGCTGGGAATGACAGTCCCCACACAGCCCTTCAGATGACACCAAGAGTGAGGGACAGGGAAGGGTCAGGGGCTTGCCCTGGCTCCAGCAAGCACCCGGCTTGCAACTGCTGCCACCCAGGCCGGGGAGTCCTAGGGCCTGCACCCGCCTCAGCTGCTGCTCCTGCGGCTCTGCTGATTGCCCAACTGGGAAATTCGGGGGGTTGCCCAGTTGTTTATGCCACTCTTGTTTGGGGGACAGTCCAGCCAAGCCACCCTCGGGAAGAGCAACCCAGGACAGGTGCCTGCCTGTAAAGAGCAGGTGACGATCATTGGACAAAACCCCTGGGCCACTTTCCCATCTCCAGGGCAGCCCCTGGCTGGGGGGATCCTGGTGACATTCAGCGGCTCTGGGCTCTGTGTGGACCTGGACAGGGCCGACCAGCTCCTTCCTGCCCCCCAGTATCACAACCCCATCAGTGGGCTTCCCACACCCCCATCAGGTCAGCTCCAGAGAAAATGACACTTCGATGAGCAACCTAAAGCGGGGAGAAGAGGATTCAATCTGGGGAGACAGTGATTTGGAGGTCATAAGTTTGACCTCAGTCTGGAATAGGCCAGGGATCCTGGCTTTCTTACTTACAAATAGTGTGGCATGGGGCAATTTACTTAAGCCCCCAGGGCCCCGGTTTCTCCTCTGTGTAATGGGAGCAATAGCACCTCCTCCAAGACGCCGTGGGGACTTGCTGGGATACCGTGTGAGGGCCTCAGGCCGATGGCATGCAGGGAGTCCTCAGTGCCCGGGACGCGTTGACTGTTCCAGCAGCCAGTGCGGGGTGTTTGGGTGGGAAGGAAAGGAGCCAAGTTTGTCAATGGAAAGGGAACCAGCTTTTGTCAACTCCGCAAGAATTCCTAGAGCACCCCGTGGGCAGGCAATGATCAAGGCTGTGCCAAAAATGGCCCCTGCCCTCAGAGCTCATGCTCCAGCGTGGAAATTGGAAACTGGAGGCCAAGAAGGGGGCTGGCTGCAATGAATATAAAATCACACTCCGGGGCGGTGCGCTCTGCGGGGCAGAGCAGGGTTCTGAATGACATAGGCTCCATGAGGCAATGGAGCGGGCTGGGCTCGCCTCTCCTTTCCTAGACACCACACCAGGCATTTCCACGCTCGTCACTTCACTGAGTCACCTCAGCAGTCCTCTGGGATGGGTCTCTTTGATAAAGATTTTTTTTTATTGATTCTATAGATAAAGAAACAGTGGCTCAGAGAGGTTGAGCAACTTGCCCAGGGTCACACAGCCAGGTGGCGACAGTGTTGGGCGGGTCAATCCCAAACCCATCTGAACGGAACTTGGTCCACACCTTTCCCACCACTCCTCACTATGCTGACCCCTAGAATTCTGGTTCTAGGGGGTCCCCATCAGTCCCTCTCACCCCAGGGAGACAGACTCTGATGGCCGCTGAGGCAAACTGCCTTTCTGTCCCCTTGCACCTGGCTGTGGTGTGGCCCTGGCACCCCTCGGGGGCTTTGGGGAAAGTCAGATAAGCCTGGTCTGGAGAAGAGCCAGCCATGGGCTCTGTGGCTCCGCTTAGGGCTGCTGGCCCCTCGGGGCCTCGCTGAGAGGTGGCTGGCGGGACCTGGAGAGGATGAGAGTTCAGCGGCTCTCGATGGCCCCACCTGAGCCCCAACACTGGCTGGAAAGCCATGTGGAACCCCAGGGGCAAACTCCAGGGATGAAACGACACTTCACCGAAAAGACCCGTAGACCCTGGCCTCTTGGAGCTGACACCCTCGTGTAAAGGTGAGGGGATGTCACTTCTTAGACCAGGTTACACACTGACGGTGGCTTCACTCTTGTTCTCTCTCACCTGTGTCCCTGCTCACACTGAGGGAATGCCTGTGGAGAGGCCCAAGAGGCAAAAAACCGATGTCTACACTCTGTGGGAACCTGCGGCGGCCGCTGTGGCCGCCACCTGAGTGAGTGTGGAGCAGTTGTTGCCCCAGCTTCCCCGATTGTGGCCAGCGAGAGACCCTGAGCCGGAGGGCCCAGCAAAGCCCACCGCGTTCCTGACCCACAGGAGCTGTGGGATCATAAACGCTAAGCTACAACATTTTAGGGTAATCTGTTATGTAGCCATAGTGACCAACAAGTGGAAAAAAACACATAAACATCCCTGAAAGAAGGCCTAGGAAGCTGGTCATACTGGGTGTTGGGGGGAAGGAACCAGGGATCATTAAAGTCGCTGAGAATTAAGGTGAGAGAGAGACTTCACTCTGGACTCGGGCTTTTGAAACATTGAACTAGGCCAAGCGTGGTGGCTCACGCCTGTAATCCCAGCACTTTGGGAGGCCGAGAGGGTCGGATCACTTGAGGTCAGGAGTTCCAGTCCAGCCTGGCCAACATGGTGAAACCCCATCTCCACTAAAAATACAAACATTAGCTGGGTGTGGTGGTGCATGCCTGTAATCCCAGCTACTTGGGAGACTGAGGCAGGAGAATCACTTGAACCCGGGAGGCAGAGGTTGCGGTGAGCTGAGATCGCGCCACCACACTCGAGCATGGGCGACGAGAGTGAGACTCCATCTCAAAAAAAACAAAAAAACAAAAAAACATTGAACCAAGTGAACATATCATCTTTTCAGTAAATATGCAGATATAATTTAAAGGAGAAAAAGATTGGGCCTTCTCTCTAGACGAGAAGTCATGGAAGTAGGAGGAACAGGACAGCCATGATGCCTTGTCCCTCACATGCCAGCCTCCGCCTGGGACTAAGCATCAACTGATTCATGATGGATGGATCCTGGGAGCTCCTGAGAACCCGCAGAGACCAATGCTCCATGCTCTTGCTGTACACACAGCACACATACCCCAGAGCCCAATTTACCTCCTTCTCCACCTACTGGCCCCTTTCCATGTATTACGCTCATCAGGAAACGACGATTGTGTGTTTGAGTGCTGCAATCAGTAAAGGAAATGGCGCTGATCACCTGTCCCCTATTCTTTCTGGTTCTCAAAAGGCATCCCTTTGAGTCTGGGGAGGGTTGGAATTAGCGGGGGGTACAGTGGGATTTCTCGTCTGCGCAGAGCCTGGGGAGTAGGGATTACCTTCCTCACAGGTGTGGCCTGGTCAGGATGGGTCGGCAGCAATGCTCCTCGCCCTAGATGGCCCTCACAGGGTACTCCACCTCTTCCAGGGACACTCCCTGCCTTCTGACAGCTCCAGTTCCCCAAGGGTGAGGAAAAGAAAACAGAAGGAAGAGTTTTCCCTCTCATCCTGTCATCGTTCCCAAGGCCTGGTCATAATATAGAGGATGCCTACTAACTAAATAGCTCAGCTGCTTTAACTCAATTAGGGAAACAAGATTAATAACAGAAAACATCCCTGGCCAGGTGCAGTGGCTCATGCCTGTAATCCCAACACTTTGGGAGGCTAAGGCAGGTGGATCAGCTAAGGTCTGGAGTTCGAGACCAGCCTGACCAACATGGTGAAACCCCAACTCTACTAAAAATACAAAAAATTAGCCAGGCATGGTGGTGCATGCCTGTAATCCCAGCTACTTGGGAGGCTGAGGCAGGAAAATCGCTTGAACCTGGGAGGTGGAAGTTGCAGTGAGCTGAGATTGCACCATTGCACTCCAGTCTGGGCAACAAGAGCGAAACTAAAAAAAAAAAAAAAAAAAAAAGAAGAAGAAGGAAGGAAGGAAGGAAGGAAAGAAAGAAACATCCGTAAGCAAACTTCTCCTGACGAGTACAGGGATGTCTTTTTCAGGGCATAATCTGAGCCCCAAACAAGTCTATATGAACTTTGCTTCTCTACGAGACCAGGGGAGCAACACTCACAGAACACCTCTCTGTGGACATGGCCTGACCCCTGCGTTTTCCTTGTCAGCTCAATCCCCACATTCAGTCGTGATGAGCTGCCTTTTGCAAATCCCCTACGCACTCTGCTCTGCAGCAGCAATATGCATACATTGTGTAATTTAATCCTGTCGGGTGGAACTGTCGTCTCCATTTGCAGAAGAGGGCTTCAGGGATGCTAAATCCGTTATCCAATTGGACTAAGAGTCAGACAGGGTTTTCTCTCCTCCCCGCCCGCCCCATCCCTGTCTTTGGGAAAGCAGCCCTGCCAGGTCCTGTTTCCTGTCCCCCCCCCAGTTCCAACCCTCCCCCGGTGCAAGAGCCACCCACTTCCTCCAGGGAGGCATCCTCCACCCTCATGCTGGGCTTTGGCAGTTTTACGACTCCATCAGTGCTAAGAGTGCGTTTTAATGAATGGACCATTGACAGCAATTCATCAATTAGTTAAAAGTTGGATCAGATCAATTCTCCCATGGGGTTTGGCTCCAACCGCTTCCTGGAAAGAATGCCGGCTGTGTTCTCCACCTCAGTCTCCACCCTACGGCTTCTGATCTGTCTGGAGCCAGTGTGAAATAAATCTATCTAAAGCCAGAGAGAAGAGATCCGTTTCATTTTGTTAAGCCGTGCTCTTTTGTAGGTCACTTTTAAAATCAACAAGTCAAATGCTTCAAAATCGAGAAATAAAGCAATTTCATTCACATAGTTTCCCATTGTGCAACGCCTTGTTGTCCTAGAGAGGGAGAGGTGGAGATATTCAGAGTGCCAAGCTTGATAGATCAGATATGGGGCAGAGCGACCATGTGGAAATCACTCAGGAGGCAGGGTGCCAGCCGAAACCAGGGGTTCATGAGGAGCCAGTAGCTTCTCCCAGATGCTTGGCCCATAACTCATCACCAGGGCACACTGGCACCTGCTGGAGAGTAAACAAAGTCCTGGGTGTTGAGTCCTTTTCTCTTGCTGGCTATTAATGACCTTTGTCTTCTCTTCTGGGCTAGTATCTTGTGGCAGGGATTGAGAAAGACCAAGTTAGTAATCGTTCTTCCTTTCTTCCTTATAACCGAACCCAGATTTAATTCAAGGAAGCAATGTGTCCTGCTAAAAAGCTAAATTTCCCAGCCACTCAGCAATGCCATGTGGTCCTGTTACACAGTTTTTAAAAGAAGATTAAATGGAAGATCTTGGGTGAAGCTTCTAGGAAATCCTCTTCTGCCCTTTAACCTTTCCCTTCTTTCTTCCTGGAACAGGGACATGATGGCTGGAACTCCAGCAGCCATTCTGTGACCATGAAGGGCAACAAACCCATGCCAGGGATGGCTGTAAGGAAGGATAGAGGGAGAATGGGTTTCTGACCGGCTGCCAAGTCCATTTGGGTCCACACTCTCCTGGACTTATTTTGCCTAAGGAAAACATACAGCCCAATCTTCTTTAAGCTACTATTATTTGTATTATCTGTTAATTGCAGCCAAATTCAGTCTCAAGAAACTGAAAAGGGAGTAGCCAAACAATATTACATTAAGGAGGCATTGAGATGATAATAGAATATTAAACAGGAAAAGATTTTTTTTTTTTTTTTAATTGATCGTTCTTGGGTGTTTCTCGCAGAGGGGGATTTGGCAGGGTCATAGGACAATAGTGGAGGGAAGGTCAGCAGATAAACAAGTGAACAAAGTTCTCTGGTTTTCCTAGGCAGAGGACCCTGCAGCCTTCTGCAGTGTTTGTGTCCCTGGGTACTTGAGATTAGGGAGTGGTGATGACTCTTAACGAGCATGCTGCCTTCAAGCATCTGTTTAACAAAGCACATCTTGCGCCGCCCTTAATCCATTCAACCCTGAGTGGATACAGCACCTGTTTCAGAGAGCACAGGGTTGGGGGTAAGGTCACAGATCAACAGGATCCCAAGGCAGAAGAATTTTTCTTAGTACAGAACAAAATGAAAAGTCTCCCATGTCTACCTCTTTCTACACAGACACGGCAACCATCCGATTTCTCAATCTTTTCCCCACCTTTCCCCCGTTTCTATTCCACAAAACCGCCATTGTCTTCATGGCCCGTTCTCAATGAGCTGTTGGGTACACCTCCCAGATGGGGTGGTGGCCGGGCAGAGGGGCTCCTCACTTCCCAGTAGGGGCGGCCGGGCAGAGGCGCCCCTCACCTCCCGGACAGGGCGGCTGGCCGGGCAGGGGGCTGATCCCCCCACCTCCCTCCCGGACGGGGCGGCTGGCCGGGCGGGGGGCTGACCCCCCCACCTCCCTCCCGGACTGGGCGGCTGGCCGGGCGGGGGGCTGACCCCCCCACCTCCCTCCGGGACGGGGCGGCTGGCCGGGCGGGGGGCTGACCCCCCCACCTCCCTCCCGGACAGAGCGGCTGGCCGGGCAGAGGGGCTCCTCACTTCCCAGTAGGGGCGGCCGGGCAGAGGCGCCCCTCACCTCCCGGACAGGGTGGCTGGCCGGGCAGGGGGCTGATCCCCCCACCTCCCTCCCAGACGGGGCGGCTGGCCGGGCGGGGGGCTGACCCCCCCACCTCCCTCCCGGACGAGGTGGCTGCCAGGCGGAGACGCTCCTCACTTCCCAGACGGGGTGGCTGCTGGGCAGAGGGGCTCCTCACTTCTCAGACGGGGCGGTTGCCAGGCAGAGGGTCTCCTCACTTCTCAGATGGGGCGGCCGGGCAGAGACGCTCCTCACATCCCGGACGGGGCGGCAGGGCAGAGGTGCTCCCCACATCTCAGGCGATGGGCGGCCGGGCAGAGACGCTCCTCACTTCCCAGATGTGATGGCGGCCGGGAAGAGGCGCTCTTCATTTCCCAGATGGGATGGCGGCCGGGAAGAGGCGCTCCTCACTTCCCAGATGGGATGGCGGCCGGGAAGAGGCGCTCCTCACTTCCCAGATGGGATGGCGGCCGGGAAGAGGCGCTCCTCACTTTCCAGACTGGGCAGCCAGGCAGAGGGGCTCCTCACATCCCAGACGATGGGCGGCCAGGCGGAGACGCTCCTCACTTCCCAGACGGGGTGGCGGCCGGGCAGAGGCTGCAATCTCGGCACTTTGGGAGGCCAAAGCAGGCAGCTGGGAGGTGGTTGTAGCGAGCCGAGATCACGCCACTGCACTCCAGCCTGGGCGCCATTGAGCACTGAGTTAAGGAGACTCCGTCTGCAATCCCGGCACCTCGGAAGGCCGAGGCTGGCAGGTCACTCGCGGTTAGGAGCTGGAGACCAGCCCGGCCGACACAGCGAAACCCCGTCTCCACCAAAAAAAATACGAAAACCAGTCAGGCGGGGCGGCGCGTGCCTGTAATCGCAGGCACTCGGCAGGCTGAGGCAGGAGAATCAGGCAGGGAGGTTGCAGTGAGCCGAGATGGCAACAGTACAGTCCAGCTTCGGCTCGGCATCAGAGGGAGACCGTGGAAAGAGAGGGAGAGGGAGACCGTGGGGAGAGGGAGACGGGAGACGGGAGACGGGAGAGGGAGAGGGAGAGGGAGAGGTAGAGCAGGAAAAGATTATTAGAAAGCATCTTGCTCAACTTTTGTCACATACAGGAAAATTGAGGCCTGCAAAGAAGAAGAGACTTGCCCAAGGTCACAAAGATAATTAGCCTCCAAGGTAGGGCTCTCTCCATGTAGCTGTGTGCTCTGCTCCTGAGTCCTTCTCCACCTGCTCTATTTTTTTTTTTTTTTTTTTTTGAGATGGCATCTTGCTCTGTGGCCCAGGCTGGAGTGCAGTGGTGCGATCTCGGCTCACTGCAAGCTCCACCTCCCGGGTTCAAGCAATTCTCTGCCTCATCCTCCCAAGTAGCTGAGATTACAGATGCCCTCCTCCATGCCCAGCTAATTTTTTTGTATTTTTATTGGAGACGGGGTTTCACCATCTTGGCCAGGCTGGTCCTGACCTCGTAATCCACCCGCCTCGGCCTCCCAAAGTGCGGGATTACAGGTGTGAGTCACCACGCCCCGCTCTATCTTACTCTCTGCCCACGGAGGCTAGCCCGGTCTCTCTGGTTTTCTGGCTTCTGCTTGGGTTTAGCCAATGAGGATCCCAGGTGGGAGACTGGAGGGAGGAAGGAAGTGAGATCAGGAAATAGATGTCCTGTGGGTCACTGTGAGCTGGCTGTGTTTCCTTGATGGTGGCCTTTTCTACACAGGTCTTGCTTCCCAGGTTCTGATAACTGCTCCCTGCCTGCCCCTCATGAGCCAGGCTGGCCCTAGCCCTGGAGTCTACAATGCCCTGGGTGTGTCCCTGAATCTGCTTTCCTTTATGTCCTTTGTGAACAGCCCCTCAATTAAACTCCCTGGAACATCACCTGTCCCACCAGCCAGGCAACCCAGGGCTCATCCCTCAGCTTCCCTAGCCCCATGCACTAATGCCTCCTCACAGAGTCATCAGTAGGACTAAGAAATAACCCACTAATGCCCTAGCCCAGCACCTGACATGGAATCTAATCTCCATACCTATTAGTTCCTCGAAGTCCACAGAAGCTGGGCTCCTCCTATTCCACCCTCGGGTTGGAGTGGTGAGCGGGAGGGCAGCCCTCCCTCCTTGGGGAGAATTCTCATAACAGGAACAAAAGCTTTGTCTTGGAGCTTGCAGAATAGTCATTGAGGGGGGAGATCACAAATCCCAGATGTTTTGCCTCAATCCTGGACCCATCATCCGTAACTGGTTCTTCCACTGACTCCTTTGGCGCTGACCAGCTGCTGCAGGTTAATTTCCAGGACATCTCCTTCCCTCAGACCTCACAGGCAGGCCTGGAAGCCTAAAAAGGAATCTCAAAGGGGACCCTGGGACAGTCCCAGCACAGAGTGACTTGCCGGAGGCAATGATCTTCCTCTCTCCCAACTCCATGCTCGGCGGGTGGGTAGCATGAAATTGGTCATTGTGGGAGTATTTATGCCACAGCAATGGAAAGTGCTTCACATCAGGGCTGGTTCCAGGGAGAGATGTTCTTAAACATTTACCAGCACATGACCCAATACTCCTCTCCAAAGATTGCCAATATGGCCATAAGTGGCCCTTGGAAACAATACTCAGATAGTGGTTTCCAAACTTGGCCATGCACTGGAATTTGAGGAGGTGGCTGAAGACAGCATTCTTGGTCCTGCCCCCAGTTGGTGTGAACCAGGACACTCTGCCCATGTGCCACAGGCAGTGACAAAAACGGGGAGCATTCCCATTAACCCAGTTGGTGTGAACCAGGACACTCTGCCCATGTGCCACACGCAGTGACAAAAATGGGGAGCATTCCCATTAACCCAGTTGGTGTGAACCAGGACACTCTGCCCATGTGCCACAGGCAGTGACAAAAACGGGGAGCATTCCCATTAAATAAAAACCAGTATACATAGCAAAAAAAAAATGCTTCTTCTGGAGTTCATCCCAATGGACAGAAGAAAGTATCATGTCGTTTGTTTTGAGTGATTTGGGAAAATGTGAACTACAGTTGTTTTTGCGCACCGGCCTGATCCCAAAACTTGTCACAAACAAAGCTCTGCAGTAGCAAAGACATAACAGTGTGGATGGATGGTTGGTTGGATGGATGGGATGTGTGGGTGGGTGGATGATTGTATAGATGGACGAATGGGCAGGTAGTTGGTTGGATGAATGGAAAGGTAGATAGGTGGGTGGGTAGATGGATGGGTAGATGGACAGGTGGATGGATGGATGGATGGATGGATTGATGGGTAGATGGGTGGATGGGTAGGTGAATGGTTGGATAGATAGACAAACAGACAGGTAAATGGTTGGATGAATGGATGGGTAGATGGGAGGATGGGTAAATGGGTAGAAGGATGGGTGGATGGACAGGTGGGATGGATGGATGGATGGGTGAAAGGATGGATGGATGATGGATGGGTAGGTGTGTGGGTGGGTGGAGGAATGGGTATTTTCGTGTATGGGTGGGTGGATGGGTGAATGGGTGGATGGGTGGAGGAATGGGTGTTTGGGTGTATGGGTGTGTAGATGGGTGGCAGAGACTTGCAAAAGTGCCACAGTGCCTTAGAGGAGTGATACAGCATCACCACACTCTCTACCTATTAGGATAATCGTACCTTCCTGAGCACTTCTAGAAATATATAAAGCTCCTTCCACTTGGCAAAGATAAGATGTACCAGGGGAAATTCTTAGCTCAAGATATCAAAGCAAGAAGAGTTGAACTAGATTTTCCTGCAAAGGCATGATGGGACAGAAAGACCCCGTTAGTTCAGATTACACCAAATAAAAACTGTATTTCCTTTGTGCATCTCAGTTGTAGCCTGAGTGGGTACTGAAGCTCCACCTGGGCCTCAGTACCTTGGCCTTCCTTCCCCTGGGAGCTGAGAACTAAGTACTGGAAGTTTCCATCCAGCAGCCCACATGCCCTGCAGACTTGACCCTCCTCTATGTCTTACAGACCCAGGCAGGATCAAAGTGCTCATGGGAATTCAAAGGAGAGCACAATCCGACAGAAGGAGCGGGTCCCATACTTCACAGAGGAGCTGGCTTTGAAGGATGGTAAGAGCATCCAGGCAGAGAGAACCACCTGAGTAAGGGTCTCTGGCGGAAAGGAAATGTGATGTTTAGAGGAAGTGAGGGGCCTGGCCCAGGTGGGGTGAATGAGGTTGTTTGGGGCTAGACTGGCATGGGAGGGGAGGGGCTGACAGTCAACATGAAACACACTGACAAGACGGAAAAATGAGTACACCGATTTAACCAATAAATAACTGAATAATCTGGAAGATTTCAGGGATGTGAGATTAGAAGAACGAAGACAAGCGACTACTTCTCACTCATGAAATACAAGCATCCTTTGAGCCTTTGGTGCTGTCTACGACTGTTATTCCGAAGCTACCTGGCACTAACCCAGGTGGAGGTGTGCAGTTAATCCCAGGAACCTGGAAGCCCTCCTTTGCAATTGAAATCTCTGCCTTGTCATTCTTGCAACAAACTAGACTCGTTTATTAATATACTGGGCTAGACTCCAGTAACCTTGCTATGAATGCAAAATGGTTTATTTACTTTTTACACAAACCTTGTTTTTAATTACAAAAATAAATTACCCTTGGAAAAATTTAAGCACAACTTGTATAAAATTAAGAATTCCCCTTTGATCCTATATCTCAGAAATAACCACTAACTGCCTGATCTTCACTGTGTCAAACATGTTGCTATGCAAATATAAACATATCAACATATGCTATCGCTAATAGCTTTTTTAATTGAAATTTTATTGAGATGAGAGAAGATTCACAGGCAGTGTGAAAGATGCCTTGGTTGTTTCCCCCAATGGCAACATTTCACAAAACTGTAGCGCAGTGTCCCAAACCAGGCTACGGCCCTTCATCCAATCCACTGATCTTTGTCAAGTTTTCCCAGGTTCACTTGTCTTCACTGGCATGAGTATGGGTGCATGTTAAGTTCTATACAATCTTCTCACCTTTCTATGTCATGTACCCACCTCCGGAGTCAGGATACTGGACACTTCCAGCCCCAAAGGATCCTTCTTTTGGCTCTTTAATAACCACACCAACCTCCCCCCCAACCCCTCCCCCATCCTTTTTTAGTATGTTTTGTTTTGTTTTGTTTTGTTTAAGTGAAAGCAAGTTTATTAAGAAAGTAAAGGAAATAGCCTGGGCGCAGTGGCTCATGTCTGTAATCCCAGCACTGTAGGAGGCCGAGGCGGGCAGATAGATCACCTGATGTCAGGGGTTCAAGACCAGCCTGGCCAACATAGTGAAACCCCGTCTCTACTAAAAATACAAAAATTAGCCGGGCATAGTGGCAGGCACCTGTAGTCCTAGCTACTTGGGAGGCTGAGGCAGAAGAATCGCTTGAATGCAGGAGGCGGAGGTTGCAGTGAGCCACTGCACTCCAGCCTGGGTGACAGAGTGAGACTCTGTCTCAAAAAAAAAAAAAAAAAAAGGAAGAAAGTAAAAGAATAAAAGAATGGCTATTCCATAGGCAGAGCAGCCAAGATGGAATTTTTTTTTCCAGCAGAATTCTCTAGAGGCCCATCCAAGTTACTGCGTGCGCCAGCAGGTTTGTTCCTTTTCACTGCTGACTAGCATTCTATAGCATGCATGTGTCACAGCTTGTTTAAGCATTCACCCGCTGAAGGACATCTCAGCTAATTCCTGTTTGGGACTATTACAAATAAAGTTGCTCTGAATGTCTGTGCACAGGATTATGTGTGAATATAAGTTTTTGTTTCTCTGGGATAAATGCCCAGGAGTGCAATTGCTGGGTCATATGGTAAATGCATGAATAGTTAAAAAAAAAAAAAAAAACCCTGCCAAACTGTCTTCTAAGGTGGCTGTACCATTTTATATTCCTGCAGCAATGTCTGAGACATCCAGTTTCCCTGCATCCTCGCCAGCATTTGATGGTGCCATTTTTACCTTAATCATTCTGATAGATGTGCAGTAATATCGCATTACAGTAGTTAATAGCTTTCAAAAAACAGAATTAGAATAAACCGTTGTACACCTAGATTGGTATTACTTCACTGGCTCAATCACATTCCATTAGGTAAATATATAATAATTGATTTAACTATTTTTCTGTTGTTACTCATTTAATGTAAAATATTTTGCTACTATAAAAATCTATTGGCTGGGCACAGTGGCTCACGCCTGCAATCCCAGCACTGTGGAAGGCTGAGCAGGGAGATCACCTGGGGTCAGGAGTTCCAGACCAGCCTGGCCAACATGATGAAATCCCGTTTCTACTGAAAAGACAAAAACTAGCCGGCAGGTGCCTGTAATCCCAGCTACTCGGGAGGCTGAGGTAGGAGACTTGCTTGAACTTGGGAGGTGGAGGTTGCAGTGAGCTGAGATCATGCCATTGCACTCCAGCCTGGGCAACAGAGTGAGACTCCGTCTCAAAAAAAAAAAAAGTCTATGAAGGCCAGGCATGGTGGCTCCCACCTGTAATCCCAGTACTTTGGGAGGCCTAGGCAGGTGGATCACTTGAGGTCAGGAGTTCAAGACCAGCCTGGCCAACATGGTGAAACCCTCTCTCTACTAAAAAATACAAAAATTAGCTGGGTGTGGTGGTACACACCTGTAATCCCAGCTATTCAGGAGGCTGAGGCAGGAGAATTGCTTGAACTTGGGAGGTAGAGGCTACAATGAGCTAAGATCCCACCACTGCACTTCAGCCTGGGTGACAGAGCCAGACTCTGTCTCAAAAAAAAATATCTATTAATATTAGTATACACATATACATTAGTATACATAAGCTTTTGTATATTCTATATTACACTTTATAATATCAGCGTATACGTACACACATTAGATGTTTTGCTCACTTACGCATGTATTTTTATTACTCATTCATAAAAGTACAATTGCTATGCAAAAGACATACACATTTGAAATTTTGATAGATATTGCAAAATTGCCTTCCAAAAACTTTGTACCAATATACACTCCCACAAGACTGCATAAGAATGATCATTTCCCTATAAACTCTCCAACAGTTAATATAATTCATTAAAAAGTTTTTTTCCAATATTATAGGTTTAAAAATAGTCTGTCATTATTATTGTAATTTGCATTTTTACTGGTGGAGAGGAGCATTTTTTAACACTACTATTGGTCATTTTAATGTTGCATATGTCTTTTTCATATTCTATTATGCTTATTATGTTATTTTTTCATTTTTTACTGGATTGTCTTTTCTTAATGATTTATTCTTTTAAAAACTTTCCCCACACAAAATTTTTTAAAATATTTCATCTTATGATTTTATAGTTACTTTTCACATTTAAACCCCTCATTTATTTAAAATCTATTTTTTGTTTATGATGCAAGGCAGAGACTGACAGAGGCTGTCACTGCGCCAACATGCTGAGACCTGGAAGAGCTGAGTTTATGTCCCCCAGGGAAAGCCTTACAAACAACCTGTGCAGGGTATAAATAACTCACACTCGATCTCTGCTTGTAACAAACTTGGATGGGATTTATGCTACCCCTAGGCTGCCCCGAGGACTGAGCCACAGCTGCCCTCCACAGGACTTCGCTGATTCTACATCGTTGCCTGGCCTTGTCCCTTTCCAGCCTCACTTTCCTACTCCCCTGCTGACTTTCACTGGGAGCACTTCTTAAAAATTCACCTGCTCAGCCGGGCATGGTTGCTCACACCTGCAATCCTAGTACTTTGGGAGTCCGAGGCGGGTGGATCACGAGGTCAGGAGTTCCAGACCAGCCTGGCCAACGTGGTGAAACCCCGTCTCTACTAAAAATACCAAAAATTAGCTGGTCGTAGTGGCGGGCGCCTGTAGTCCCAGCTACTCGGGAGGCTGAGGCAGGAGAATCTCTTGAACCCAGGAAGTGGAGGTTGCAGTGAGCCAAGATCATGCCACTGCACTCCAGCCTGGGCAGCAGAGCGAGACTTCGTCTTAAAACAAAAACAGAAACAAAACAAACAAACAAACAAACAAAATATATATATATATATTCACCTGCTCATAAATCCTCAGCTCAGGATCCATGTGTGAGAAACCCAACATAAGACCAAAACCAAATTTTATCTTTTCTACATGGATAGCTCATTTCCCCTGCTAATTTCCCTGACATCCTTATAAAATAGTCCAGACTTCTCCACTGACTGGGGATGGCATGTTTATTCTGTGCTGGCAGTAGTAGCTTCTGGTAGAGCATCTTTGCCCCAGGCACTGCAGAGAAGGGGTGGCAACCACCCTAGGGTCCTGCAGAGTCACTGTCCAGGCTGCTGAGGACAGTTGGCCGCAGCCCCCATCGGAGTCCTCCTACCAGGGACTTCAAATGTCAAGAACGTCCCACCGCAGTCCATATGATGTGTCTTAATGCAGATAGGACCAGAGCCTGAAGGACTTGTTTCTTTCAAAAACAACATACATTAACATGTTGAGGCAATAGTCGTAACCTCACTGTCCTAATACAAAAACTATATTCCCCTTCGTATGTCTTCCACTCTTTGCCAACCATGTGGTTCCCATCACATCATACTTACATTTTTGCAGTCTGTTTCTAAAATTGTATACTTGGCTGGGTGCGGTGGCTCACACCTATAATCCCAGCACTTCAGGAGGCCGAGGTGGATGGATCACCTGAGGTCAGGAGTTTGAGACCAGCCAGACCAACATGGTGAAATATAAAAATACTGAAATATAAAAATTAGCTGAGTGTGGTGGTGAGCGCCTGTAATCTCAGCTATTTGGGAGGCTGAGGCAGGAGAATCGCTTGAACCCAGGAGGCACATGCTGCAATGAGCTGAGATCGTGCCACTGCGCTCCAGCCTGGGCAACAAGAGTGAAACTCTGTCTCAAAAAAAAAAAATGTATACCATAAAATACTTCGAGGTTTATATATACTCTTTAAAATGATCATTTTTAACAGGCTGCATATTCATAAACTAGAATTTTTTTAGACATTATCTTGTGGTTGGATATTTTAGTCACATATAAGATTTTGCTTTATTAAGAGAACATGGCAGTGAACAAACTTCAATATTTTCCTACACCAGAATGCTGTGGTTTGAATGTTTGTCCCCTCCGAAACTCACTTTGAACTTAATTTTCAAGATGGCAGTATCGGAAGTTGGGGACTCTAACGGGCAACTCATCAGGGATGAATGGATTAATGGGTTACACAGAAGTGGGACTGGTGGCTTGTAAAGAAGGGGAAGAGATACCTGAGCTAGCACACTTAGCCCCCTCAGCATGTGATGTCCTGAACCACTGCAGGAGTCTGCAGAGTCCCCACCAGCAAGAAGGACCTCACCAGGTGTGGCCCCTCAACCTCTGACTTCCCAGCCTCCATAACTATAAGAAATACGTTCAGCCGGGGGCGGTGGCTCACACCTGTAATCCCAGCACTTTGGGAGACCGAGGCGGGTGGATCACGAGGTTAGGAGATCAAGACCATCCTGGCTAACACGGTGAAACCCCGTCTCTACTAAAATTACAAAAAAATTAGCCGGGCATGGTGGTGGGCACCTGTGTAGTCCCAGCTACTTGGGAGGCTGAGGTAGGAGAACGGCATGAACCCAGGAGGCAGAGCTTGCAGTGAGCCGAGATCACGCCACTGCACTCCAGCCTGGGTGACAGAGCGAGATTCCATCTCAAAAAAAAAAAAAAAAGAAATACGTTCCTTTTCTTTACAAATTACCCAGTCTCAGGTATTCAGTTATATTAGGTTGGTGCAAAAGTAATTGCAGTTTTTGTCATACTTTTTTTTCTTTTTTTCTTTTTTGAGAGGGAGTCTCGTTCTGTCTTGCCCAGGCTGGAGTGCAATGGCATGATCTCAGCTCACTACAACGTCCATCTCCGGGGTTCGAGCGATTCACCTGCCTCAGCCTTCCGAGTAGCTGGGACTACAGGCGTCCACCACCACGCCCAGCTCATTTTTGTATTTTTCATAGAGACAGGGTTTCACCATGTTGGCCAGAGGGTCTCAAACTCCTGGCCTCAAGTGATTCACCCGCCTTGGCCTCCGAAAGTGCTGAGATTAAAGGCATTAGCCACTGCGCCCAGCCTGTTTTTGCCATACTTTTTTTTTAATGGCATAAAAAGCACCAACCTAATAGCAACAGAAAATGCACTAAGACACCAATGACGTGTTATGTTTGTGATGACCCAAGAAAGTCTCCTGGAAGTTTATAGCTCCAGAGCTATAAAATATACAAAAATAGGCATTTTTTAAGCCCTATACTCAGGTATGCAAAATGGTTCTTTCTTTAGTTTTTTGGAGCTAGACTTAGTTTCTATCTTTAGCTCCCATTCCTCTTAGTCACAGAAAATAAAATCTTGCCAATTCGAAAGTTTCTCAGTTGACTCATGATAAAATTAGACAATGTATGTGTTTCTGCTCCCCACTTTCTCCCTAGAGTTGCAGCTCTTCTCCCTGGGGCATTTTGGCATTAGGGCATGGGGGTTACATCTGGTTCCCCCTGGGCTGGCATCCGTAAAGACATCTGCATGCCCGTGTGTGTATTTCTGTAGGATGCTCCCATACAGAGCTAACGGTGTATCTCCTGAACATGGTGCTTGGTGCTTCAGATACCCATCCAGGTAACCCTCAAAACAACCTTATCGGGGTGGGGACAGTATTAGTCCCATTTCACAGATGAGGGGAATGAGGCACAGAGAGGTTATGTAATTTGCCCGAGTCACAGACCTATAAGTGGTGGGTTCTGGATTCAAGCTCTTGCATTCTGGCTCCAGAGTCTGCCACCTCCTGTGGCCCCACCCATCAGGCCACCAGTCCTGAGGTCCCTATCACATTCCTCCTTCCAGGCCATAGGAGCCTCAAGCATGGCTAATTTTGGCATCCAGACTGAGCCTGGCTCAGTCACAAGAGGAAAAGCCTTTGGCTGCTCCCAGTGCCCCAGGGCAGGGGCAGCACTGGAAGGCCACCAGGCAGCTCCAAGCAGAACCCTCTGCCCTCAATCATTAGCTTATCTGAAGTTTCCTGCAACCCCTACCCAGCCCTGGGGCCCAGCCCAGGGCTTCTGCCTCTGAGGAAGGCAAAGTCAGGCCCACCCCGTACCCCCTCCTGTTCCGTCTTCTCGGGTCTCCCCTCACCACCAGCTCAGGACCCCTCTCCAGTGTGCCAGGAGGGTGGGGGTAAGCACTTCTGCCTAATCACATGTGATTCTAAACCCTCCTGCCCTGTCTTACACCTTGCTCATAGCTTCTCAGACTTTACAGCAGTGACTCCTAGCTCTGATGCATGTCAGTATCACTTGGGGAGATTAGAACAAAACAAAACATACTGGCATCCAGGCCCCAGCTCCAGAGATTCTGATTAAATTGGTTTGTGCTAGGCCAAGGATGGGTATTTTTTATTATTTATTATTTATTTATTCATTTATTTATTTTGAGACGGAGTCTTGCTCTGTTGCCCAGGCTGGAGTGCAGCAGCTCATCTCCGCTCACTGCAAGCTCTGCCTCCCAGGTTCACACCATGCTCCTGCCTCAGCCCCCCGAGTAGCTGGGACTATAGGCGCCCGCCACCACACCCAGCTAATTTTTTGTTTTTTAGTAGAGACAGGGTTTCACCGTGTTAGCCAGGATGGTCTTGATCTCCTGACCTTGTGATCCGTCCGCCTCGGCCTCCCAAAGTGCTGGGTTTACAGGCATGAGCCACCACGTCTGGCCAGGGATGGATATTTTTTTAAATCTCCCAGGAGAGGCTGGGCGCAGTGGCTCACGCCTGTAATCCCAGCACTTTGAGAGGCTGAAGAGGGTGGATCATGAGGTCAGGAGTTCAAGACCAGCCTGACCAAGATGGTGAAACCCTGACTCTACTAAAAATACAAAAATTAGCCAGGTGTGGTGGCGGGCGCCTGTAATCCCAGCTACTCAGGAGCCTGAGGTAGGAGAATTGCTTGAACCTGGGGGGTGGAGGTTGCAGTGAGCCGAGATCACGCCACTGCACTCCATCCTGGGTGACAGAGCGAGACTCCGTCTCAAAAAAAAAAAAAAAAATCTCCCAGAAGATTCTAACATGGGTCCAGAGCCAAAAAAATTCACAGTTTTAAAACCAAGAATTTCATCCCCTGTTCTCGGGTTCTGCTATAACAACTTCCTCTTGGAGCCACGGAAGCCTTCTCTCCAGAAGGTGAACCAGGCAGTGGGGGGGAGGGATGTGAAGCAAGGTTCACGCAGCAGACAATTGTCTTTCTTTTTGTTTTTGCGGCTGAACCCCCTTCCTATATTTACAGAATTTCCCGCCTATGGGTTTTCATGTGGGAAAAGCCCTCTTCTGCTTCTAGAAGCTAAAAATGCCAGATACTCACTTCCCCAGCCTCGCTTGAGGCCAGCGCATTACATGTAGCCTTGATCTTGAACTGGAAATTCATAATGAAAGGAGCAAAGAGCTCTCTGGCAGTGGCAACAGCTAACTATGGGATCAAATCTCTACCCTAATGGTGGCATCCTGGCGTAACCAGCGGCCTGTGGCCAGAACCAGGGGTTGAGTGTCCTGGAGGACTGTTGCTGTTTTGCAGTTGGGATATGGCTCCGGCTGTGTACTGTCTGGGCCTGGCCCACCAGCCCTTCTGGAGATTCTGTGAGTCATCCCATTGCCTACAAAGAAGTCTTGTTCTACTCCCATCAGCCAGATTTGGATTCTGTTTGCTTCAAAGCACCTGCTGGGTGCAAGAGTCAGAGGAAGGTTAAGAAAAAAATGTGGCTGACACTTCACAGTGCCATCCAGCCACAGGGCATGACCAAGGAGCAGCACCTGGCTCTTTCTGCAGTCTCTGAGGTTTATTCAATAAACCGGAGCCACAGGCACCATAAGAATGGGCAGCAAGGCCGGGCACAGTGGCTCACACCTGTAATCCCAGCACTTTGGGAGGCCGAGGCAGGCAGATCACGAGGTCAGGAGTTTGAGACCAGCCTGGACAATATAGTGAAACCCTGTCTCTACTAAAAATAACAAGAATTAGCTGGGCATGGTGGTGGCGCACGCCTGTACTCCCAGCTACCTAGGAGGCTGAGGCAGAAGACTCACCTGAGCCTGGGAGGTGGAGGTTGCAGCGAGCCAAGATGGCACCACTGCACTCCAGACTGTAGGACAGAGTGAAATTCCATCTCAAAAAAAAAAAAAAAAAAAAAAAAAGAATGGGCAGCAGAATGCCTGCACTAGAATCTCCTGAGACGCTTGGTAAATATCAGATTCTTGGGCCTTACCCCAGAGACTGCTTTGCAGTCCAAGGGTTTGGAGCCTGTATTCCTGCATTGTTAATGAGCTCTTCAGGCAAGTTTGGGAATCACTGGACTAAATGGTGAATTTAACCCCCACTGCATGGACCTAAAGGACTTGTTACAGGTGCAGAGCTCGTGTGTTTGGAAACAGACTGAAGATCACCAAGCACAAAACTTTCACTTTCAAATGAGAAAATGTGGGGAACAGAAGATTCTAGAAGACACAGAGCACTGACTCTGTGAGCGTGGGTCTTGTGGTTGTCCAGGCTCCACCAGGAATAGAAGATGGAGGAGCTGAGCTGGCAGGCAGACAGTGAGGCAACAGCAGGAAGCCACTGTCACCCTAGGTGAGAGGTGACATCAGCTGAGCCCAGGGCTGGGGTCATGTGAGATACTGGGGCCATGGCAGGCCTGCCCAGCTGCAGTTGGAGGCAGAGCCGAGGGAGAAGTAGCCGGGCTTCCACCTTCTTACTCCTTCTGTCTCCTCCCAGAGCTTCCCACTGACCAAGGACCTCCAGAAGCCAGGGAACGCTGAGCCTGGGTACCCCGCCTGCAGGCCTCAGGCCCACTCTGTGACCCGGAAGAGAGGGGAGAGCCGCAAAGGGATCTCAGGGACAGCAGGCCCAAGACCTGGGCATCCAGAGAGCTGATTCTTCTGAGGTTTCAGAGGGAGAATGAAGCTCAGCTGGGCGGAGAGCCTTGCTCAGATGAGGAAGCAGCAGAAACAAACTAGAATCCAGCTCTCCTGAGTCCCCGTCCTACACTGCTGGCATGAATTACAGCCCAGCAGACAGATCCCAGCTGCTTCTGGTTTGGGCTCGTGTAGCTATTTCTCCCTTGGCCCTCGGGTCAGCTGCACTTACAGCATTTTAAGATTCAAATGGGGCAGAGCAAGGTGGGGACGTGGGGGATGATAGAACACAGAAGACAGGTAGCCCTCGCCCACTATCTAGTGAAGAGACTCCTCTCCGTGCTAAAGACACTGCATAGCACAGAAAAATGAAAGACAAGTGCCTTTTGCCCTGAGAATTCCACAATGTGTGACACCCGAAGCTTCGGAAAACAGGGCTAGGACACGGGTTGTCACCACACACCCTTCTCGGTTTGCATGTGGAGGAAGGTCAACGGCACAGCTATAAGGAAAACTGCATTCCTTGTGAAAGCAAGAGTTGGATGTCTGGAGCAACATCTTCAACCAGTGTTTTCATTTACAGATAAAGAACCTGAGACTTGGAGAGGTGATGTGATTTGCCCGAAGCCACACGATGAGTTAGTGGTCAATCCATTCATCTCAATGTCAGCTAGAGCATCCCTCTGCCTGGTGACTGACTTCCCAGAGGCCACGAATCAAGGACATGGGACAGTTAGTCAGGAAAAGGACCCGAGCCTCTGCCGTGCTTCCTCCGTGGCCTGTTTGACCTTTGTGACCTTGTATAGCCTGCCTGGGCACAGCTGACTGTTGATAACTAAGGGGCCAATCAACATCCAGAGCTGGGTGCCCACGGCGAGGCAGCAGGTCCAGTTCTCACCGTGGCTCTGCTGCAAAGCCTAGGGCAGCAGCTGAGGGGCAGGCAGGGAGGAGCGCAAGAGGCAAAAGAGCAGGTGAGGAGGTGTTACCTGAAAGGGGTCCCCATCCAGACCCCAAGAGAGCGTTCTTGGATATTGTGCAAGAAAGAATTCAAGGCAAATCCATAGAGTAAAGTGAAAAGTCTCTGGCCAGACTTTGGGAAAGTCACTAAACACCAGTGCCCTGAGGACACAGTCACCTTTCAGTCTGCTTCCAGCTCTAGGGTTTAATGAAAGCTGTCAGCCACTTGCGGTTCTGCCTCCCTTTTATCAACAGTGTCTGTTTGCGGAGCAGGAGCCATTCATCCCAGCACTGTGCTTTCAGCTCTGTCCACTGACCCTCTGTCAATATTCAGCGCAACAGCAGGTCAGTGCCTTCCAGCCTGTGTCACTCAGCACATCATTAGCCGCAAAGTCACTGGAAGGACCGCATTCTCTGGATTGTGCTGTCAACTTTGACTTCCAAAATACCAGCACATGCAACACTTTACATAGTTCCCCGTGAGTTGACCAACATTTGAAAAATCTAAAGAGATCACTCTGATGACTCTTATGACACTGCAGGAAATATGCTTTTCATATTTAATCTAAGCTATTTATTTTCCCATGAGATAGCCAGAGAGGTGGAAATTCTGAGCATTCTCTTTACCTTAAGACATTTTTCTTGAGCTGATTTTTGTCTAGGAATGTCAAGATACTCAACACCCCATGACCATGATCTAAGCATCTGGATAGAAATCAGGAGTTTGGCCAGCCCAGACCACCAGAAATTCCTGCTCAACAAACAAGTTATTTGCATCTAGGCCATAAGTTAGTTGTTGAAGTACTTTCTTTAATCTTCTCCTTAAGTGATGGTGAAACCCACTTGTGGTGGGCATTAAATACTTAAAAGCAGAAGTTCAAAGAATGCATTTCGCTGCTCTCCATAGGGTTTGGCGCTGCCTCTTCAGAATAGAAAAAACAGGACACACCATGGAAATGGGTGTGTTTTGTTTCCAGAGGGAAGTTCTCTTGCTGATGCTATCAGGAGCCAGTCCCTTTCTGCCAACTCAACAAGGTCTCCTGGGGTTAGAGAAACAGTCCCCCCTGCAGTCAGTGAGAAGAATGAGTGGCTGAGGAACCCTGGAAGGACAGCCTTGATGCTGCAGGCCAGGTGCCTAAGGCGGCAGCTGGGGAGGAGGTGGGAGGAGCGCAAGGGGCAGAAGAGCATTTGAGGAGACGTTACTGGAAAGAGGTCCCCATCCAGACCCCAAGGGAGAGTTCTTGGATTCTCGTGCAAGAAAGAATTCTAGGCAAATCCATAAAGTCAAAGCAAGCTTATTAAGAAAGTAAAGGAACAAAAGAATGGCTACTCCATAGGCAGAGCAGCCCCTGAGGGCTGATGGTTGCCTATTTTTTATGATTATTTCTTGATTACATGCTAAACAAGGGGTGGATTATTCATGAGTTTTCCAGGAAAAGGACGGGCAATTCCCAGAACTGAGGGTTCCTCCCCCTTTTAGACCATATAGGGTAACTTCCTCATATTGCCATGGCTTTTGTAAACTGTCATGGTGTTGGTGGGAGTGTCTCTTAGCATGCTAATCATTATAATTAGTGTATAATGACCAGTGAGAACGACCAGGGGTCACTTTCATCACAATCTCGGTTTGGGTGGGTTTTGGTGGGTTTTGGTGGGTTTTGACCGGCTTCTTTACCACGACCTGTTTTATCAACAAGGTCCTTGTGACCTGTACCTTGTGCTGACCTCCTGTCTCATCCTATGACTTAGAATGCCTAACCTCCTGGGAATGCAGCCCAGTAGGTCTCAGCCTTATTTTACCCAGCCCTTATACAAGATGGAGTCACTCTGGTTCAAACGCCTCTGACGGAAGGAACCGCCGAGGAAAAGTGCAGGACAGAGGAGCTATGGAGCACCCAAGGATGAGCCCCAAGGGCAGCAGATCTGAGTCAGAGGGCTGGGCATGAGTTCCTGGACAGTCCTCAGATAGACTTTCTAGACCAGAAAAGTGGGTGCACACACCCCAGGCAGTGCTTCTCAACCAGGATGTCAGTGAATTAAGCCCTAATGACTTACAGCATTCCTCATATGTAATGCATGATATGTGTGTATACACTGTGTGCAATACATACATACATACATGCAGCATCCGTTGTATGGAATACATTGTACCTATGTATACCTTGTGTAGATACTTATATACACACATAAGGCATTCATCATATCCATACAGACATAACATACAAACATTCTCATGGAAGAGGGTTAGTAGCGAGTACCCCAGGGACCATCGCCTTGTAAGGTAGCGAAGGAAGCAGGGCTGGGCAGAGGAGTTCTGCTGTGATGTCGGATGGAGTCACAGAGAGATTTCAGCCAATCCCAGGTCTCCACAGAGAGCCCTAGAATCGGGATGGCCCTTTGACAACGTCTGACCTCTGAGAAAAGAGGACCAAGAGTATGTACCCCTTTCATTCACCAATAATGGGACATGTGCTGCCCCAAAAAGGGGCATATCCTTGGGCGAGAAGGACTTCTTTGAGGGCGATATCTGAAGGATTCAGCTGAGTGCAGCCAGCCTCTACTGCCCTCAGTGAAACCGCCTTTGCAAAAATTATAAATGAGGAAATTATAACAGTGAAAGAGGTGAGACCTAATTGGCTCCACCTTGCTTCTAACCTTTAAGCTGCCTTTGTTTATTCCTGGGCGTAGGCAGAACTAACCTTGGGAAGGAATTTAGTTTCTACTTTAACTCTGAAACAAAATTGATACTAGCCCTTTCCCAAAATTGGTAATAGCCCTTTCCCTCTTCTTGCCTGGGGGACCAGTCTGCCTTTGTAGGACTAACAAATTGGATACAAGATTATAAATTACAGTTTAAGGTCCATGCAGCCTCTAGCTGCAAGAGTCTGAACTTCCCCAAATTGCTCCTGGGAATGACATCACTGTTGTAAAACCTAAGATCAGTTCTTGAGATATTTTGCAGACCCTGCGCTTGATGCACCAGCTGACACCACCCAGACCGGTAATCTGGCTCAACCAGTTCTGCGATCCTACTCAGGAAGTGAAGACAGCAAGAAAAATTCACTTCGACCCCCTATGATTCCATCTCCAACCCAACCAATAAGCACTCCCCACTTTCCGAGCCCCTACCCACCAAATTATCCTTCTTAAAAACTCTGATCCCCAAATTCTTGAGGAGACTTATTTGAGTAACAATAAAACTCCAGTCCCCTGCACAGCTGGCTCTGCGTGAATTACTCTTTCTCCATTGCAGTTCCCCCGTCTTGATAAATCAACTCTGTCTAGGCAGTGCACAAGGTGAACCTGTTAGGCGGTTACCCCAGCAGCTGAGAATGAATGCCTCCACCCTGAAGGGGCACCTGGGCATCAGGAGTCTCTTGAGATCAGTGTCTTTTTGTAGAAATTAACAAGTTGATTCAAGAATTCATATGGAAATGCAAAGAACCTAGAATAGCAAAAACAACTTTGAAAAAGAACAAAGTAGGACTTGCAAATATTTGACTTATTATAAAGCTACAGTAATCAAGACTGGTACTGACATCAAGACAGATCCGTGAAACAAAATAAAGAGTCTAGAAATAGATCCAGGCATACTTGTCAAATAATTTTTCCTATAGGCAAAATTCAGTTGTCATTTCAAAAAATGGTGCTGGTACAACTGGATATTAATAGGCAAAATAATAAACTTCAGTTCATATCTCACACCATAAACAAAAATTAACCCAAAATGGATTATGTTTTTGGTTTTTGTTTGTTTGTTTGTTTATGGAGATGGGGGGGGGTCTCACTATGTTGCCTAGTCTGGTCTTGAACTTCTGGCCTCAAGCGACCCACCTGCCCCGGCCTCTCAAAGTGCTGGGATTACAGATGTGAGCCATCAGGCCTGGCCCCAAAATGGCCTCAATCATAAACTAAGGTATACAACCTAATACTATAAAATGTATAGAAGAAGACAGAAGAAAGCCATCGTGACCTTTGATTAGGCAAAGCTTTCGTCAATACACATGACAAGCACAATCCATAAAAGAACATGTTGATAAATTGTACTTTATCAAAATACTACTGTTCTTAGCAACACACTGTTAAGAGATGAAAAGGTAATCCATGGACTAGGAGAAAATACTTGCAAATTAAATATCTGATGAAGGACTGGTATCTTGAATATATACACAAACTCTCAAAACTCAATCATAAGAAAATGATAACCCAAATTTTTGAAAGGGCAAAAGACTTAGACATTTCACCAAAGAAGACATATAGACAGCAGATAAACACAAGAAAAGATGATCCAGCCATTCTCCTCCTAAGTATTTACCAAGAGAATGGAAGCATATGTCCATACAAAGACCTTTCCAATAATGTTCACAGCAGCTTTATTTGTAATAGTCAAACTCTGGAACCACCCAAAGGTCCACCAATAGATGAATAGATAAACAAATTGTGACAAACCCATGCAAAGGAAAACTATTCAACAGTAAAAAGGAATGAACTATAGATAACACACAACAACACGGATGAATTTCAGAATAATTATGCCAACTGTAAAAGCCAGATCAGAAAAGAGTACCTACCATATAATCCCATTTATGTACAATTTCAGAAAATGCAAACTGGTCTATAGTGACAGAAAGCAGACCAGTGGTTGCTCGGGGATGGGGAGATGGGAAGGTTTATCAAAATATTTTCCCAAACACAATTCACTTGAGCAAAAGAAATTCTGGTGCTAGCTGTTAAGATAATAAAAATTGCTCTATACTAATACCTAGTAAAGAATGTAAATAAGGCCAGGCGCGGTGGCTCACACCTGTAATCCCAGCAATTTGGAAGGCCGAGTCAGGAGGATCACCTGAGGTCAGGAGTTCGAGACCAGCCTGGGCAACATGGTAAAACTCCATCTGTGCTAAAAATACAAAAAATTAACTGGGCACGGTTGCAGGCACCTGTATTCCTAGCTACTTGGGAGGTTGAGTGAGGAGAATTGCTTGAACCTGGAAGGCGGAGGTTTCAGTGAACTGAGGTCCCGCCATTGCACTCCAGTCTAGGTGACAGAGCAAGACTC
Source organism: Gorilla gorilla gorilla (assembly GCF_029281585.2). Taxonomy (NCBI): domain Eukaryota; kingdom Metazoa; phylum Chordata; class Mammalia; order Primates; family Hominidae; genus Gorilla; species Gorilla gorilla. Next base: position 130,758,491 of record NC_073236.2, on the reverse strand, counting down.
CGTCTCAAAACGAAAAGAAAAGAAGGCCAGGCACGGTGGCTTACACCTGTAATCCCAGCAGTTTGGAGGTCGAGACGGGTGGATTATGAGGTCAGGAGTTCAAGACCAGCCTGGCCAAGACGGTGAAACCCCGTCTCTACTAAAAATACAAAAAAATTATCCAGGCGTGGTTGCAGGCGCCTGTAATCCCAGCTACTCGGGAAGCTGAGGCAGAGAATTGCTTGAACCCAGGAGGCGGAGATTGCAGTGAGCCACGATCCGCCACTGCACTCCAGCCTTGCAACAGAGCAAGATTCCGTCTCAAAAAAAGAAAGAAAGAAAGAAAGAAAAAAATGTAAATAAATATCAAATAAAACCCTGGATATACAAAAAACAATATTCAAAAAATCAGAGAAGCTCACGGCAATGAAAATCAACATATCTAGAACAACAATAGTTTTTGTTAAGGAAGACTGCTCCATTGATTAATGTTGTATTAGTTTGCCAGGGCTCCTGTAAAAAAGTACCAAAAACTGGGTTGCTTAAACTGTAAAAATGTATTGTCTCCCAAGCCTGCATGCTAGAAGTCCAAGATCAAGGTGTCAATAGGGTTGGGTCCTTCTGAGGGTTCTGAGAGAATCTCAGAGAGAACCTGGGCTTCTCTCTTGTCTTCCCTCTGGACATGCCTGTCTCTGTGTCCAAAGCGCCCCTTTTTATAAGGACGCCAGTTGTATTGGATGAGAATCCACCCTAATGATCTCATTTTAACTCGATTACCTCTTTAAGGACCCTTTCTGAATAAGGTCACGTTCTCAGGGTCTGGAGCTTAGGACTCCGACATAGATTTTTCTGAGGGACATGATTCAACCCTAACAGATGTTAAATGACTTACAGACCCTAACCCTGGGGCAGTGACAAGGGCAGTGGACTGAAAGTTAAAAAACCTTGATTCTAGTTTTAGCTTGGCACTGTTTTTAGCAAGCCATCGATGGGGTGAACCGAAAGAGGGAAGGCACATCGGTCCCACATTTCATGCCATCGATGATCCTGGGTGGGTGTTCCCTGGATTGCTTGCTGAGTTTAGAAGAATTCTGAGGCTGCCTTTGGGCTCTACAAAAATGCTCTGATTAAGTCGAAGGTTTTCCACACTCGGGGCTGGCAGGCCAGGTCGCCCGAGATGCCGTGGATTTGCCATCCTGACTTGGCTGATCACTAAGTTCCTGTTCAGTGGACTGAAGCTGCTCAAGAAGGACTTGGTGATTGATGTGAACAGATATCATTGTTAGTGTGATTACCGATCGTGGCCATCAACAGAACATACATTCAGTACTTAGCGTTGTGCAGGACCACTTTCTCCCGTAGCCAAAGGCAGAAACATTAAGAGAAAGGAGAAGACCCAGGCCCCAAGATTCTTATTGGTACATCTATATAAAAGAGCAGATGCGGCCAGGCATGGTGGCTCACGCCTGTAATCCCAGCACTTTGGGAGGTGGAGGAAGGAGGATCACTTGAAGTCAGGAGTTTCAGACCAGCCTGGCCAACATGGTGAAACCCTGTCTCTACTAAAACTACAAAAATTAACTGGGCATGGTGGCGTGCACCTGTAATCCCAGCTACTCTAAAGGCCGAGGCAGAAGAATCACTTGAAGCCAGGAGGCGGAGGTTACAGTGAGCCGAGATCATGCCACTGCACTACGGCCTGGGAGACAGAGTGAGACTCTGTCTCAAAAATAAAAAATAAAAAGAGCAGATGCCACGTTACTTAAGCTAAATTAGTTCAAACGGTCCTCTCTACCTCGACATTACAGACATGGGGCCTGTCCCGTGCATCGTATGACATGTAACCACATCCTTGGCCCCTCCCGCTAGATTCCAGGGCACTCTCTCCCAGTTGTGACACTCCAAATCCCCCACAGCTGGGAACCACTGATTTACATCCAGCAAGGTGATCTCATGGATTGATAATGTTCCAACTCAAACTTCAAGACTGTTTCCTCTGACAATTCTGTCTTCATGGAACAAGAAATTGCTTTGAAGAACCACGGCACAGTCGTGGCTAAAGCAGCTGTGACCATTTTTCAAAAATGGAAACCAATTAAAAACCTGGCACAGACAAATATGACCTCCAGCCATCTCAGGGCTCTTATATGAGCTCTGAAGTGGGCAGAATTTAGTGCCTTAAGCATACAGATTTCTGAGGGATGTGTGACTCAGACTGGTGCTTAAGTGCTGCCTTAGTGGACACTCGACACCAGCAGAATGTTTCTGACTCTCAGGCATTTCAGCTGATCTGCATGTGAACCTCAGCGCTGCCACTTACTAGCTGTGTGACACTTCCTCTCTGAGCTTCAGTTTCCTCCCTGCAAAGTGGGGATAAAGCTATGTGGCAGAGACTGCTAATTGCCTGCCTTCATATCCATTTTCTGCTTTCTCCTAATTAAGATAACCTGGATTATTATTATTATTATTTTTGAGACAGAGTCTTTCTCTGTTGCCCAGGCTGGAGTGCAGCGGCATGATCTCAGCTCCCTGCAACCTCTGCCTTCCAGTTTCAAGCAATTCTCCTGCCTCTGCCTCCTGAGCAGCTGGGATTATAGGTGCCTGCCACCACACCCGGCTAATTTTTGTATTTTTAGTAGAGACGGGGTTTCATCATGTTGGCCAGGCTAGCCTCAAACTCCTGGCCTCAAGCAACCCACTCTCTGTGGCCTCCCAAAGTGCTGGGATTACAGGTGTTAGCAACCATGTCTGGCCCAGAGAACTTGGATTTTTAGCTGGCCATATTGCCAACAGAAAGAAGAAACTGAAGTTCACATCTTTATAAAGGTAGGGGAATGATTTTCCCTTCTACTGCCTTCCTTCTTCCTGTTGCTTGAAACAAGGATGTAACAACTGGAGTTCTTGCAGCCACCTTGGACCCAAGAAGAAGCCTGGAGAAAAGGAGCCACGTGCTAAGGATGCAAAAAGATAAGAGTCTGGCTCCTTGATGACACCAGGGAGTCACGCACGTCTAGACTTCCTTTATGAGAAAGAGAAATATAATTACATTACTGAAGCTAATCTTATCTAAGTTTTCGGGTATATGCAATTCAACCTAATCCTAGCTTGTGGTAAGGATCTTCAGACACAAACACAAAACTTCAAATGTGATGCTGGGTGCATTTATAATGGAGTCAAGACCAGTGGGTAGTCAGTCTGCCATGTGGGGGTAGATAATCATAAACAATTTTTTGCCTAGTCTTAAACATATTATTTTAATTTAAAATATACATTCATTCACCCATATTTTGAGTTGTTGTACCTGATTAGAATTTCCACGTCTGCTTAGAGTTTTGCAAATACTAATTCACCCTTAATAAGTCTTTTATCTAAAATAAAGTTGTTGTTTCTAGATAACTCTATTTCATTGGTCACATATGTATCATTAAGCTGTGTAATTAAAATAACCAGCACTACTGGTATAAACCGGTTCAGTAGGCATGCAGCTCTGTCTGTAGGAGCAGGCCGTGAGAAGCTTTTGGCCTGAGCAGCAGATATACTAAGTTTGATAAAGGAAAGGAGGCGGTCAATCTGTCAGTACCAGAGGAGAAAGAATTAGTTAATATCATTTCATGCACTGTACATATATTGTCTCATCTAAACTTCAGAGTTGCCAAGTTAAATCCTTGATCCATTTTACAGAAAAGCAAATTGTTTTGTTTTTTGAGATGGGGTCTTGCTCTGTCACCCAGGCTGGAGTGCAGTAGTGCAATCTCGGCTCACTGTAACCTCTGCCTCCCAGGCTCAAGTGATCCTCCTGCCTCCACCTTCTGAGTAGCTGGGACCACAGGTGTGCACCACCATGTCTGACTAATTTTTTGTATTTTTGGTAGAAATGGGGTTTTGCCATATTGTCCAGCCTGGTCTCAAACTCCTGAGCTCAAGCAATCCGCCCACCTCAGCCTCCCAAAGTGCTGGGATTACAGGTGCAAGCTCCCATGCCTGGCCTCAGAAAATCAAATTGAGGCTCAGGGATCTTAAGTATTTTGCCCAAATCACATAGACAGTAAGTGGCAGGGGAGGGATTCCAACGTTCATCTGTTGGGCTCCAAAACTTATGCTCTCTTCACTACATTATATTTCTGCTACACAAAAATAAGAAGGGCTGGGCATGGTGGTTCATGCCTGGAATCCCAGTTCTATGGAAGGCCAAGGAGGGAGGATCACTTGAGCCCAGGGGTTCAAGACCAGCCTGGGCAACATAGGGAGACTCCCGTCTCTACAAAAAATACAAAAATTAGCTGGGCATTGTGGCGCTTGCCTGTAGTCTCTGCTACTCAGGAGGCTGAGGTGGGAGGATCACTTGAGACCAGGTGGTCGAGGTTGCAATGAGCCAAGATCGCATCACTGAACTCAAAAAGACACAGAGTTTATTGTGGTCTGGCAAATGTTAATGGATTCTCACTGCTTTTTCTCATCTTATGCTTATGTTTTTATCCTGAAGCAATGGGAAATGGATGGAGGGTTTTAAGGAGATTCAGAGTCACATAAGAATTCAGGGAGCTACCCCAGCCGGGTGCAGTGGCTCACGCCTGTAATCCCAGCACTTTGGGAGGCCGAGGTGGGTGGATCACGAGGTCAGGAGTTCAAGACCAGCCTGACCAACGTGGTGAAACCCCGTCTCTACTAAAAATACAAAAATTAGCCAGGTGTGGTGGCACGTGCCTGTAATCCCAGCTACTCAGGAGGCTGAGGCAGGAGAATCGCTTGAACCCGGGAGGCAGAGGTTGCAGTGAGCCGAGATCACGCCACTGTACTCCAGCCTGGGTGAGAGAGCGAGACTCTATCTCAAAAAAAAAAAAAAAAAAAAAGAATTGAGGGAGCTAACTCTTGTAACCAAGTTGAGGATGGATTGAAATTGGATGAGAATGAGGAGCTCTGTTGAAAGTCCCGAGTAGTAACTCAGGAGAGCGACAATGGGACTTACTGACTGATTGACAATGACAGGTAACGTGCTGAGCATTTACTATGAGCATTTATTATGTGGGTTAGTGCTGTTGACAAAAAGAGTGAAACTCTGTGAAATATTTGAAGAGATTTATTCTGAGCTAATCTCAGTGAACAATGCCCATGACACAGCCCTCAAGAGGTGCTGAGAACACATGCCTAAGGTGGCTGGATTACAACTTGGTTTTATACATTTTAGGGAGACATAGGCATCAGTCAGTACATGTAAGATGTACATTTGTTCAATTTGAAAAGGCAAGTTATTGTCCAAAGACCTAGAATCAATAGAAAGGAATGTCTGGGTTAAGATAAGGGGTTGTGGAGACCAAGTTCCCATTATGCAGAGGCAGCCTCCAGGGAGCAGGCTTTAGAGGGACTAGATTGCTAGACTAGGTTGCTAGAGAGGAAGTGGCATGTGCCCAAATCCAACTCTGTGCGCTTCACCCCACGTTCCAGCCCCCAGTGTGTGGCTGCGTGTGGACAGGTGACAGGTGCACCCGGGAGTTGAGGGAGGGGAGTCTGCTCCCAGACAGGTTGGGTTTGGGGTGCTGAGGGGTGAAGGTGTCAGGGCTCAGGGGAGCTGTGGGACTTCACTCCCTGCTCTTCTCCTCCCAGGCCCCTGGCCTCAGGTTCCTGCCTCGTGCTGATGACCTTGGGACTGAGTGGGACAGTTGGAGGGTTGCCTTCAGGAAGAGGAATGATGCTGGCCTGGCTTTTGAGCTCCTTATGAAACACAGCAGTGAACCAGTCTAGGAAGCCGCACCTTGTTCCACCAGACTGAACAAGCAGAAAGGGCCTTGGACCCGCCTCCCCGGCACACCCCTGCGGGATGGCTGTCTACATCTGCAGGCAAATGATTCCGATACGTTCTGACAAATAATATTTACATTTGGAATCCAGCTGTCAAGAGAGAACAGCTGCCATCAGGTGCTTAAGGCACCTCTAAGGCATGTTTTCAGATTTTTAAAAAAACCACGTGAGCCCACACTGTTTAAACTGTATCCCCATGGAAGTTGCAAACTGAAGCTTCTTTGTTCCTGCCGAATGACTCATGGACGCCCTTTAAAAGAGAACGAAACAGACGTGTTTTGATGGGGAAAATACATAAAAAATGCAGTGCATTTTTCCAAGCAGCCATCAGACCATCTAATTCAGGCCAATGAGGGCAAAGCCGCGAAGCTCTTCGGCTGACCTTCTCCATGAGGACCTTGTCCCAGACAGGGGCCCCCTGGAAAGGGACGTACTGACCAAGGCAGGAAAGAGAAGGCCAATTTTCCCAAGACGATTAATCTTACTGAGGTTCCATTTGAAAACAGCCTTCGTGTTCTTCTAGTATGTTGTTTTTCTGAGGAAATCATTTTCAGAAGCATGTGATGTAATCATCTTAAGAAGATAAGCATTCATTTACATAGCATTTATTCTGTGCTAAACATAGTAAGTAATTCCTTGATGAAGAACCCAGACACAGAGATAGTAAGTAACTTGCCCAAGTCCACACAGCTAGCAAGTGCCTAGCTGGGGTGCAAACCAGGTAGTCTGGCCACAGAGTCTGGGCTCCGCGTGGTGGAAAAAGCACCTCCCATGTTGGAATCTGTGTGCCCTTGGACAAGTCCCATATCCTTCCTGAGTCACTAATGCCTCCCCAGCACTGTTGTGGGAGGATTAGTCACTGGGGCAGGACCTCAATAAACATGAGCTGGATCTGAGTCCCAGGGGAGTGCCACACGACTTCCATGGGCCTCCCCTGACCCTCCCAGGCTTCAGGAAGCTCTTCCACCTCTGCAATGTTGGGTGGAGTAGCAAAAAAAGGCATGCAAGGATCCAGCAGGCCTGTAGGACATGGCAATTTATTGTGAAAATGGTCTGAATTGATATTGGTAGTGCCTCCACCCCTACACATACACACATACATGGGTTCCTAATACACACGTACACAACACACAACACACAACTAACCAACGAGAATCCATCAGCATTGAACCGCAGGCAGCACACTGGCAGGTGCCTGGAGCGGTTACAGTTGTTATTAATTTCTTGGTGCTTACACTGCTTTGGCTTTGTAACCCCAGAGCCTGGCTCTGTGTCCTGGGGATGCACACATTTCCTCGCAGCTAGGCCACTTTGCATCAACCCTGCACCACTTCTCTTCATTCTCTACAAATTGGAGAAACCCCATGTTGTTGATAAGAAGGAACCAATGACAAAGTTATAACAGTGAAAGACACAGCAAACAGCTCTCTGGTGCAGGTTCCCAATTTCAGGCATAAGAGAAAGTTACTCAGGGCAGCAGCCCTGATGTTCTTGAACTCTGGCTTCTCAAAAGGATGGACATAATTTTCACTGGGTGGAGGGGTGGGGTTACCTGAAAATAGCTCTCTTGCAGGATGGAAGTTCCTGACCAATTCTACTTCCATAAGGCACTGTCAAACACCTCCCTTCGCCCACCTCCAGATTCCAGATTGAGCAGTCCTAGCCTTAGCCCTGAACACCCACCAGGACCCATTGTGGCTGCCACAAATGGACCTACCCTGCTCATACAAACATGTGGGGACTGCAGAAAAATCAGGGCCCAAGGATTGACCTCACACTCCTATCAGTTGCTCCCACTCCTCCCCATCATCTCCGCTTCTTCACCTCCCACTTGACTTTGCCTAGCTCCAGATCTTGCCTCAGACATCGATATGGTTTGTCTGTGTCCCCACCCGAATCTCACCTTGAATTGTAATAACCTCCACGTGTCAAGGGTGGGGCCAGGTGGAGATAATCGAATCATGGGGATGGCTTCCCCATACTGTTTTCATGGTAATGAATGTCTTATGAGATCTGATGGTTTTATAAAGGGCAGTTCCCCTGCACACACCCTCTTGCCTGCCACCATGTAAAACATGCCTTAGCTTCTCCTCTGCCTTCTTCATCATTGTGAGGCTTCCCCAGCCATGTGGAACTGTGAGTCCATTAAACCTCTTTCCTTTATAAATTACCCATTCTCAGGTGTCTTTATTAGCAGCATGAGAACAGACACCCTAGGATGTGGCAGCCTGCTACAAACCCACTGGCTCAATGGACCCCCTTCCCGATATTTACGCTTCTTAGTTATGCAAGCCAATAAATTCCCTTTATGGTGCTTGAGGTCTTTAGAATTGGGTTTTTAATCTCTCAAAATGCAAGAACCCTGACTAATACAGAGGTATTTGATAAAGTATATTGAAAGCGAAGCTCAGCAGTCCATGCATTGACTTAGCAGGAAGAGGGGAGCCCTGGAAGGCTTGAATAGACAGGTGGCATCCTTTGATGTATCTGATCAGCCGGTACCCATTTGACGAGTATGGACATCTGCATGGGGCTGGATCATGGGTGTCCATCAGTAAACATCACACTGCGTGACCCCTGCTCCTGAGAAACCCACCGTCAAATTTCATTCAGTAAATTATTTTTGACGGCTGATTATGTATACAACACTGTTAAATTCTAGTTAACATAAGGCGCTTAATTCAAGATAGTGGCGAAAATCGTGTTGTTGGAAGGTAGAGTCGGCTGTGCTGGTGTACAGGTGTCCCAGGTAGATGGTACTGAGGTGGGGACAGCTTTCAGGGGTGGCTGGGAGAGACCAGCTGTGAGACGGGGCTGAGCTGAGCAGGAAAATAGGACAGGAAAGTGAGGGCATCCTGGAGGATCAGCCTGAAAGGAAGATGAGGGAAGAGGTGACCGATTGGATGTGGAGCAGAGGGAAGGGAGGGAACAATTTAAGGATGTCTTGAAGGGGGCACCTTGAGCAGCAATGGGGATGCCAGGAGAGAAGTGGGTTGAGGGGTGGAGAGGAGGAGGTGAGTTTAGCTTAGACACGTCGAGTTCAGACATTGGTTTAAAAAGTAGTAAGCAATGCCACTGTGTTCACAAGTTGTTGCTTAGGAGGGATGGTGTTTAGGACAGTGGTTCAGATCCAGAAGACTGGATTGGAGTCCCAATTCTGCTTTTTTTTTTTTTTTTTTTTTTTTTTCTGATACAGGGTCTTGCTCTGTTGCCCAGGCTGGAGTGCAGTGGCTCAATCATGGCTCACTGTAGCGTCAACCTCCAGGGCTCAAGTGATCCTCCCACCTCAGGATCTCCAGTAGCTAGGACCAGAGGTGCACAGCATCATGCCCAGCTAACTTTTTGTACTTTTTTGTATACATGGCATTTTGCTATGTTGCCAAGGCTGGTCTAAAATGCCTAGACTCGAGCTATTCACCTCTCTGCAGCCTCCCAAAGCACTGGGGTTATAGGCATGAGCCCCCATGCCCAGCTCCAGCCCTGCTCTTTCTGTGCTCTGTGGTGCTGAGCTCATCACTTCGCCTTTCTGAATTTCAGAGGGGATAACAAGGCACTCCTTCCTTGGCTTAACTCACAAGATGACCAAGTGAAGTTTTGTAAACCATAACATGTCACGTACATGTTGGTTATTACAGCTGAGATAAAAATTGACAAACTGTAAAAGCATTAAAGCAAACAAATGAGAAAAAAAACCTCTGTGTTAGCTGGGCACAGTGGGTCACACCTGTAATCCCAGTACTTTGGGAGGCCAAGGCAGGTGGATTGTTTGAGGCCAGCAGTTCAAGACCAGCCTGGGCAACATGGCAAAACCCCATCTCTACTAAAAAATACAAAAGAAGATAAGACAGGTGATATGGTTTGGCTGTGTCCCCACCCAAATTGCATCTTGAACTGTAGCTCCCACGATTCCCATGTGTTGTGGGAGGGACCAGGTGGGAGATAATTGAATCATGTGCTGTTCTTGTGATATCGGATAAGTCTCACGAAATCTGATGGTTTTATAAAGAGGAGTTCCCCTGCACAAGCTTTCTCTTTGTCAGCCGCCATGTAAGACATGACTTTCACCTTCTGCCATGATTGTGAGGCCTCCCTAGCCATGTGGAACTGAGTCCATTAAACCTCTTTCTTTTGTAAATTGCCCAGTCTCAGGTATGTCTTTATCAGCATGGTGAAAACGGACTAATACAACGGGCATGGTGGTGTGCGCCTGTGGTCCCAGATATTTGGGGGACTGAGGTGGGAGGATGGCTTGAGCCCATGAGGCGGAGGTTGCAGTGAGCTAAGATAGTGCCACCGCAGTCCAGCCTGGGTGACAGAGAGACAGCCTGTCTCAAAAAAGAAAGAAAGAAAGAGAGAGAGAGAGAGAGAGACAGCGAGAAAGAGAAAGAAAGAAAGAAAGAAAGAAAAGAAAGAAAGAAAAGAAAGAAAGAGAGAGAGACAGCGAGAAAGAGAAAGAAAGAAAAGAAAGAGAGAGTGAGAAAGAGAAAGAAAGAAAAGAAAGAAAGGAAAGAAAGAAAGAGAAAAGGAAAGAAAGAAAGAAAGACAAACATCTGTGTGAGTATAAGTAATGGCAGCTCTTCGGATTAGAACCTTGGGATCATCAAATGTTCCCCGGAATTTGGGGTCTAAATGATGGAGGTAACTGCTCGGGTCTCAGACGGGCCCCGCCCCTCCCCCGCACAGGGAAGGAACCCCGGGCACACGTTCTCCCTGCCTGCCGCTGACCTGCCCTCCCAAGGCAAAACCCGTCAGTAATGAAAGAGACAGGCATGGACTCCGGCGTTTTAAAACTTCATCTGTCACAACGAACGGAAGTCAATTATCTAGTCCCAGAAATCATTTCCCCGGATGATAGACGGAAGCTATTAGCAGGTCCTTGGCAAAGACCTTGCCAGGCTTTGATGCTGCCTCCCTGGCCATGCTGTTCCTGGCTGCCTGATCCTTCCCGGGACCTGGAGTCTGGCTTCGCACATGGGCCCCAAACGGCTGGCTCTGCGGCAGCCCACGCGCCACCTCTGTGCCCATTCCAGGGTCTTCTCTCCAGATTGTGGCTTTCCCTGAATAATCTGGGCTCATGACAGAATAGCGAAAACCCAGAACTTTATAGCCTGGGAGGAGAAAGATGTGTTTCCCTGACGCCAGTGAAGGCCTGTGTGGGTCCCGTCCCTGCGCAGTGGACTTGTCAGCGGGGGGCTGGAATAGCCCTGGCAGGTAAGATCACGCACCATTGTACTTAGTCCAGAAAACCACCCCCTTGATTTCTAGACTCCAACTCACTGACCTTTCATCTTTCTCAAAGATATCCTTTCTTGGACATTGCATGAGCCGGAAGGGGAGGAGGGCTGGGCTGCAAGGCAACGTCCACTTACCGGCTCCTTTCTGGGGAGAAGTCATAGTTCAGGGGCAGGATCCTTTTTCCTGGCTAGGTGCTCACAGGGGGTAACTTGGTGAGGAGGTCTCAAGTGTCTGCCTCAAGGGTATGAACCCTAGACGAATTCTGGCATGTCCTTCCCGTAGGTGGATAGAATACAGCTGACTACTCTCTCTTCCCATCCATGAATGTTTTTTTTTTCCTTTTGTGACAGGAAAGGTGTGACGTGGAGCTGGTTTAGTTTGAATGCTCGGTCACATATTTCAAGAAACTTAAAGGGACACATGACTTTGGCATGGGTGTGGCCTTACTGTCGGCATTGAAGGCAGGGTCTCCACTGTTGCATGGGGCCACTAGAGTCTGATTTAGCAAAGATTGTTCACAGAAAGGCACCAGCACAGTGGGGAGTGCATGGTGGCCCAAGCTCTGCCCTTCAGTAGCTGGGGGGGACTTTACCTCGTGGAGACACAGTTTCTTCATCTATAAAATGGAGGCAAAAAATCATGTCTTACAGGCTGGGCACAGTGGCTCATGCCTATAATCCCAGCACTTTGGGAGGCTGAGGCTTGAGGATCACTTGAGGTTGTGAGTTCAAGACCAGCCTGGCCAACATGGTGAAACCCTGTCACTACTAAAAACAACAAAAATTGCCGGGCATGGTGGCACACGCCTATGGTCTCAGCTACCCAGGAGACTGAGGCAGGAGAATTACTTGAACCCAGGAGGCAGAGGCTTCAGTGAGCTGAGATCATGCCGCTGTACTCCAGCCTGGGCGACAGAGCAAGACTCCGTCTCGAAAAAAAAAAAATCATTAAAGAAAAAAGAATGCAAATCAAGCACCTAGCACATGGTAGGTGCTCACAAATGTTACTTCCTTCCCCCTTTATTATCCGGAAATATTTGACCCCAAAACAGATTCTAAGGAATCGACAAGAATAAACTGTGCCTATAGTTTTAGATAAAGATGCAATATTGCTCTTTTGTGGTCAAAAGTGGTAGCTTTTGCTTCGTTTATTATTTTCTCAGCCATCTTATTCCTGATAGTCCTCATCCTTCCCGCACAGCCACTAAGCCGATGATTTTAGGGACCTGGGCTTTCTCTCTGGGCACAATGTCCACCTGGTTACCTGGCTATTCCAGCCAGCAGTCAGATGACAGCTGGCCACATGATAGCACTGGCCTCACCTTGACCAGCACGTCTCTCCTCCTATTCAACTCACTTCTCAGGGATCCATCTGTCTGGTCTTGTTCTCTGCAAGCTGAGAGGGACCAGTCTCATTGCCAACACGGCAGGAAGAAACGGTTTTGGAACCAAGTGATTGAAAGACTTTTCCGTAGGAAACCATGGTCTGTCTTCTCTAGGGCCGTTTCCTGGTTCTCACTGCAGGTGTTCTCCTATCCTAAAGTCATGTCACTTCAAGAACACTTCTGGCCAGGCGCGGTGGCTCACGCCTGTAATCCCAGCACTTTGGGAGACCGAGGCGGGCGGATCACGAAGTCAGGAGATCAAGACCATCCTGGCTAACATGGTGAAACCCATCTCTACTAAAAATACAAAAAAATTAGCCGAGCGTGGTGGCGGGCGCCTGTAGTCCCAGCTACTCAGGAGGCCGAGGCAGGAGAATGGTGTGAACCCGGGAGGTGGAGCTTGCAGTGAGCCGAGATTGCGCCACTGCACTCCAGCCTGGGAGACAGAGTGAGACTCTGTCTCAAAACAAACAAACAAACAAACACTTCCTGGGCCAGGTGTGGTGGTTCACATCTATAATCCCCTATAATCCCAGCACTTTGGGAGGCCAAGGTGGGTGGATCGCTTGAGGTCGAGAGTTCAAGACCAGTCTGGCCAACGTAGCAAGACCTCACCTCTACTAAAGAAAAAATTTAAAAAATTAGCTGGGCATGGTGGTGCATGCCTGTAGTCCCAGTTACTCGGGAGGCTGAAGCACAAGAATTGCTTGAACCCGGGAGGTGGAGGTGGCAGTTAGCCGAGATCACACCACTGCACTCTAGCCTGAGTGACAGAGCAAGACTCTGTCTAAAAAAATAAAAAAAGAAAGCTGCTTCCTGAAGACAGAGGAGCTTCCACAACTGTCTTTTTCCAGCATTTAAAAATCTTCCACTAAACCATCTGGTCTCTCTTAGCCCACACCTTCTCCAGACCAAAGCAAAACTGTTAGCACTTTTTATAAGAACTATCAAGCATAAGAGGTTATTTACCTTGAAGGGATAATCATCAGGATATAGTCAATGATTGTTTATTCACATATCGAACTAAATTCAACAGATAGCTATGAAATATAGGCTGGGCACGGTGGCTCAGGCCTGTAAACCCAGCACTTTGGGAGGCCGAGGTGGGCAGATCACCTGAGGTCAAGAGTTCAAGACCAGCCTGGACAGCATGGCAAAACCCCATCTCTACTAAAAAATACAAAAATTAGCCAGGCATGATGGCATTCATCTGTAATCCCAGCCACTCAGGAGGCTGAGGCAGGAGAATTGCTTGAACCCGGGAGGTGGAGGTTGCAGTAAGCCGAGATTGCGCCACTGCACTCCAGCCTGGGCAACGGAGTGAGACTCCATCTCAAAAAAAAAAAAAAAAAAAGAATAAAATATAAAGCAATCTTAGGTGAGAAGTATTTTTGAAAGTGTGATAAATTTGAATTACAGGCCGGATATGGGGGCTCATGCCTATAATCCCAGTACTTTGAGAGGCTGAACTGGGAGGATTGCTTGAGCCCAGGAGTTTGAGACGAGCATAGGCAAAAATACAAAAATTATCTGGGTGTGGAGGTGCACATCTGTAGTCCCAGCTACCCGGGAGGCTGAGATGGGAGGATCACCTGAGCCCAGGGAGGTCAAGGCTGCAGTGAGCCATGATCACGCCACTGTACTCCATCCTAAGCAACAGTGTGAGACCCTATCTCAGAAAAATAATAATAATTTGAATTATAAGAAACTAGCCCCATAGACATAAATATATTGGACTGAACTAAAACTGCACTCATAATAATGATGTCTACACGTGAGAAACACGATCATAATTGGTTTCATGCAAAACAAATACCTACAGACAAGGAGTCATTTCCCGAGTGACCGGGAATAGAAACCAGAGATGCATTCTTGAACTGAATGTATTTGGAAGAGTCAGAACAGCTTGAGGGCCAAGTACTGTGTCACAAGCCTTAATATTCTAACCACATTTCATTTTGCACACTCACCTGCCCCACCTCAAGATATGAAGTCTCCATTGTCAAAAGGGCTATGATAACTGACATGCTATAAACCTTCAAAGAATTACAAAAAGCCAGCAGTCTGCCTTTCTGATTGCTGCCAAAGAATGTGCTTCACATTTTATTGCCTATGAAGATAAAATCAAACATTGCTTTTGATCCTGGACGTTGCTGTGCTAATTTCATGCCCTCCTACCTTGTGTATGCTTGGATAGTGTGGGGCCACTTGTTTGCCTCTTAAATTGCTGCCCACTGGGGCAGGGACCATGGCTTATGTATGGTCTGTGCCAAGAGAGATCTAAGCATGATTAAATCTGGCTGCTCTTCTCTTCCTTTTTACCACCTCTTGATGTTTGCATCCTTCTAGGGCTTAAAGTTCAAGAGCAGCTTTTAGAACCTCCATCGAGGGGTTGTAGAGAGAGGAGATCTCATCCTTTTTCTGCATTTCCAAATCCTATCTAAGTGGCCGATGTACTTTTCAATTTAGTTTATTAAGCTGTGCAATAGGAATTACAATAAATACATGTATAATAAGGGCTTTGTAGGCATATGATATGTATAAAACAAATAGCACATTTCCAGGCACAAAAAAAGATGCTCCCTAAATATGTTGAGTGAATGAATGAAGGATTGAATGAATGAATGAAATGAATCTCAGTTTTCACCAATTTGTACATAGGAATAAAAACTGCTTGTAACCTCAGCAAATACATTCACTGCTCGCAAGGGACCAGATCGTTAGCCTGCAGTGTGGCATAGATGACATGAAGTAAACACCTCTGTCTGGCCAATGCTAAGACCCTTTCCAAAAAAATAAGCCCACTCTTCCTTAAGTCAGTTAATCCTAACTGAAAACTGCTAGAAGCTACTTACAAATTATAAACTAAACCAAGTTTCTTACATCGTTATCAAAGACACACCCTATTCAGTTTATCAAACCCACCGAGCATCTTCACTGTTTCCAGCTCATACTGAGCTATTTGTGTGATTCGGAGAAGGCACCCCTTCCTCCAGACACTCCACTGCCATCTGCACCCCAGGCCCCACCAAAGCCTAATTGATCTGCAGCTGGACAATGCCTCTGATGGGAAGGGTGCCCCGAGCTATGCACCGCACAGCCTGTGCAACCTACCATGAGCCTGTTCACTGAGCCATCAGTAGTTTAGGCTTCCTGGCTGGGTGTGGTGCTCACTCCTGTAATCCTAGCACTTTAGGAGGATGAGGTGGATGGATTGCTTGAGCTCATGAGTTTGAGATCAGCATGGGCAACACAGCAAAACCCCATCTCTACAAAAACAAAAAAATTAGCCAGAGGTGGTGGTGTGTGCCTGTAATCCCAGCTACTTGGGAGGCTGAGGCAGGAGGATCCCTTAAGCCCAGGAGTTCAAGGTGCAGTGAGCTATGATCGTACCACTGTACTCCAGCCTGGATGACACAGTGAAAACTTGTCTCAAAAAAAAGAATAAGTTTAGGTTTCCTTCCTGATCAGGTCTTTGCCCAAACTTAGGTACAAAGCCAAGGGTTTTCCCACCACGAAAGATCAGAAGGATGCTTACGAGTGCTCTTCTCCTTCAGGAGCCTATTTTCTGAAATGTACTGTGTGAAAAACACAAGCATCTAGGGACAATGGAACCCCCGCAAGACTTCCGGGTCTAGGATGAAATAGGACTCCTCCCATGGAGAGAGAAGACATGAAATGCAGGGAATCATGTAGGTCTTGATGTGCCCAGCTGGACACAGGCAGAGGGGAAGGGGTGGCGTAGGAATTGTAATGATTTCTAGCTGACTCTTGGAAGATGGGAAAGAATTCACAGATACACAAGGGGCAGAGAGCCTCTAGAAGGATGGAAGGGCTTGTGCTCAGGGTTTTGTGAAAGAATGCACACAATATGGGAAGCTACACGTGGCTCGACCTGTTCCCCAAACCGCAGCCAGAGAGAGATTTTGAGAAGGCGAATCTGCCTGAAATGGTTCTGTGGCTCTCCACTAGCTTGGGTAGAGTCTAGCTTAGGTGAAGCTCTCTCTCCCCTTTGACTCTGCACACACTGTCTCTCACCACCAACTTCCAGCTCATAGTCATCAGGGATCCCTTGTTCATCTGGATCAGAGCCCTCCCTGGACTCAGGCAGGGCAATAGCCCCCTCATGTTCACCCACTGAACTTGAACTTAATTGTACCTTCTTGTTAGAGTCTGCTCTCACTCTGGATTGCTGGCTCTAGGGGCTCAGGGACTGTGGCTCTCTTGCTCATCCCTGGATTCTCAGAGCTAACACAGGATCTGATGCATAACAGGAATTGAGAATGAATGAATGAATGTGTTAGGCGTGACTGTATCTGTGAGTATATTCGACATTTGTTGAGAAATTAGGCTGAACCGTTAAGCAGTCTAGACTGCAAAGGGCCTTATATAGCACACTGAGGAATTGGGATTTCATTCACAGACTGCGGGGAGCCATTGAAAGATTTTTAAGCGAGTGCCATACTAGATTTGCATTTTTGAATAATCACTTTTTGAAAGATAATTATGGCACCCACGTAAACAGGATGGATTGGAGAGTTGTCTAGGCTGGAGACAAGAAGACTTGTTGTGCCGCTGTATTCACAAAAAAAGAGTAAGGGCCTGAATTGATGAGGGATGAGGGGAGAATCGAGGGCAGGGAGCAACTCTGTGGGTACTATGTAAGTAGAATCATCAGGACCTGGTGACTGACTAGATTTGCAGGATGAGGGAGGAGAAGGACTTCAGGATGGTGCCAAGGTTTCTGGTTGGACAACTAGATGAGGAAGAAGAGCAAATTAAATCATAGAAGCATGCAGCAAATGATCAGTTGACTTTGGGTTGGCACTCACTGGGGTCTCAATCAAAGAAAACCATGTTTTCTACTTCTTCTGGTTAGCCTTTTTGAGCAAAGAAGCTGGAGTATCTGTGGGGTCTTGTGCCCTGCTGAGGGAGTCTTAGACTCGGGGAAGTATAGAATCCCTGGTAGTCCAGCTTGCGAGTCAAGTGGGCTGAAATCCACTCAGCCAAGGGCCCAATCCCACCCTATTAGGGTATCAGCAGCTTTCTATCTGATGCACAGTGGTGGGGATGCATGTGGAAGGCATGCTCTTTGCTTCTGCCAGCCCCAGGCTGGATTGCTGTGTCATATTATGGAATGGGGCACAAAGGGGGCATTGATTTGCTGGCAATCCTGCCATGGAATCCCTTGGTCACGGCTTTTCCATGCCCTGTCTCCAGCATACTCAGACTGATCCAGTGTGCCCAACCGGCCGTTTCCACAGGTCTGGCCCGGCCAGGGACCTTCTTGCCACATTCTGGGCTCTGCCCACTGGAGAGTTCAGGACAGGACCCGGGTGCAGACCGGAGGCCCAGGCGCAGAGTTGTTATGCTCAGGGCCATATGGAAAATGTGAACAGGGCCTGAACAAACTGCACAGCTCACTTCTTGGCATTTGCAAGTGGGACTCACCAAGATGCAATGCAGAGGCGGCCAGTGAGGTCAACTTTGGCTGAGAACCCCGAACAGACTGGGAGAGTCCAGGAGAGAAAGGAAGGGACACTGGAGCAAACATAACGGGGTGTAGCCCTGTTTTAAAAACACCAACAGAGAAAGCAACCTTTGGAGGAAAAGTGCATGGCTCCAAATCCCAGGGGGGCCCACTCTTTTCGGGGGTCTGTATCTGACCCCTGGGCTGCCCAGAAGCATTCACTAAATGCTGCTCTCCAACCAAGTTAAAAGAAAACAACTCCCAAACTCTTTGCAAAGAGAGTCACACACATGGCCTTGCAGACTTTGGGAATTCCGCAGAACTGAGAAAATGAAGTCTCTGTTTCGCGCCATGACTAGGTCTCTTATATGACTAAGGGTTATTACTTCTGCTTAGAGGCAGGAAACATCCACAGCTCCAAATCCTGCAGGCCAGCCAACCACTCTCTGTGTGGCGGTTAGGCAAGCACTTTCAGAGTGAATGTTGGGCACTTTCAGATCCCTTGGGAACTTTTTGCTCTCTGATCACGACTCTGCAAGTGGTTCCCCAGAGATGTGAAAGAGCAAGTGCTCTAAGAAGGCGCCTGCTCACTTACAAACCCACTCACCTCTAAGATTCGCCCCACACATTCACAGACCTGGAAAGAAATTCAAAGTCCTTTTTTTTTTTTTTTTTGAGACAGAGTCTTGCTCTGTCGCCCAGGCTGGAGTGCAGTGGCGCGATCCCGGCTCACTGCAAGCTCCACCTCTCGGGTTCACGCCATTCTCCTGCCTCAGCCTCCCGAGTAGCTGGGATTACAGG
This sequence comes from Gorilla gorilla gorilla, assembly GCF_029281585.2. Lineage (NCBI taxonomy): Eukaryota > Metazoa > Chordata > Mammalia > Primates > Hominidae > Gorilla > Gorilla gorilla. The sequence goes on along the minus strand of NC_073236.2, from coordinate 130,739,826 downwards.
AGCCCGCCACCACGCCCGGCTAATTTTTGTATTTTTAGTAGAAATGGGGTTTCACTGCATTAGCCAGGATGGTCTCAATCTCCTGACCTTGTGATCCGCCTGCCTCAGCCTCCCAAACTGCTGGGATTACAGGTGTAAGCCACCGCGCCTGGCCCAAAGTCCTTTTTTTTTTTTTTTTTTTTTTTTGAGACAGGGTCTCACTCTGTCACCCAAGCTGAACTGCAGTGGTGCCATCACAGCTCACTGTAGTCTCCACCTCCCGGGCTCAAGTGATCCTCCCACTTCTTAGCCTCCCCAGTAGCTGGGACCATAGGTGTGCACCACCATGCCTGGCTAATTTTTGTATTCTTTGTAGGAATGGGGTTTCACCATGTTGCCCAGGCTGGTCTCGAACTCCTGGGTTCAAGCGATTTGCCCACCTCCCAAAGTGCTAGGATTACAGGTGTGAGCCACTGTGCCTGGCCTAATCCTTGGGTTTGAATTTCTCCTCTAAAATGCTGGATGAAGCTGTGTAGACTTCCTTTCTCTAAAATCTCCCAAGCACATATTAAAAATACAGATTTCCAATCCCCTCCCCTAAAGACAGTTCTGTGCCAGGGCCATCTGGAACCTGGACTTTACCAGGGGTCCCAGAGATCCTTACGCTTGGGCAAGTGTCAGCAATGCTTTTGAGCCTAGGAATGATGGTAGAGAGGGGTGGGCCTAGCCCATGGTCATTCTCACCATACCCCCAACAGGTGAGCAACCACCACAATGGGGAGGAGATGATGCTGGCCTGTGTGACTGCAGGGACCTGGGACTAGGAGAGACCTGTGCTCAGCATGAGGATAGCAGCGAGGAGAGCTCTGGGGAAAGAAAGCAGCTCCCAGAACAGGCTTGGGAGGTGGGGGATTCAAAGTTCAGGAGATCATCCGTCAATAATATGTTCTAAGTCAGGCTGTAGCTGCTCAGATTATGTCATCATGAGAGGTCTGTTGGGATAGACCCATTTGGGGACTTAGTGACTGGATGAAATAAATTAGTCTAGAGAGTTAGGAGAAAAGCTAATTTGGAGGAAGCTTTAACAGCCCTGGATATCCAGATCACTATGGCACCAAGTGGCAGATAGTCCAGTTGGCTCAGGGCGTCTGTCTCTGGGTTATGTTGGACCCCTGTTCTATGGGATAGAGAAATGCCTCTCTGAAGGTCATTTGTTTCTGTGTTCCCCTCTCTGTGAGGCGGCATGAAGGCCCAGCACCTCTGCAGACACCATTACACCCTCAGCCCCGTGTTCCCAGAGTCTAGTACAGTGTCTGGCATGTGCACACGGCATCATCTCTGAATGACAGCTTTGAATTGGGTTCCTGTATATTATTCGACTGTAGGGCTCCAGGCTTTGTGATGGAGATGTCCAAATGGACTCTCCTAAGAGACCTGCAACCAGTGCAATATTTCTTTCTAATTTCCTCCTTAAAGCACCAGGATATGCTTAGTCCTGTGGCAGGAATCTCCGTGTATCCCAACCTCATTTCAGCTACGTATTCTCCAGGCGGCTTTCTGTATTCACTCCACTCTTCAGGCACATGCTGACTCAGGCCAGCACCTCAAATGGATGGGCAGGAAAACCTTCCTGGACACAGAGTTAATCACCGAATGGGCTGGATACTCACATCCCACTGCCTCAGAGCCTGGGCTCATTACCAAGGGGCCTTCTCTCTCTCTCTCTCTCTCTCTCTCTCTCTCTGTCTCTCCAACTCAGCAGCACTCTTTAGTCCCAGCTGGAATCCATCAACGAAATACTGACCGGCATGAGCCTTCTCTGACAGCTTCAATTACCAGCTCAAGGAATAAAAACAAAAGTCAGGAGAAGAGACGTCAGAGGCGGAAAAGTAGCAGAGCTGGGTCCTTCTGTGGCATGAATAATGCCAGGGAATATATTTTTCCTCTATGGTTTAGCTCCATTTTGGGAGTTTGCTTTCTGAGAGGTATTAAAAGAGCCTTATTTTTTTTTTAATTTAAGTTCTGGGATACATATACAGGACATGCAGGTTTGTTGCATAGGTAAACGTGTGTCATGGTGGTTTGCTGCACCTATCAACCCATCACCTAGGAATTAAGCCCCACATGCATTAGCTACTTATCCTGATGCTCTCCCTCCTCCCACCCCCACCCCACCCAACAGGCCCAAGTGTGTGTTGTTCCCCTCCCCGTGTCCATGTATTCTCATTGTTCAGCTCCCACTAATAAGTGAGAACACATGGTATTTGGTTTTCTCTTCCTGCGGTAATTTCCTAAGAATAATGGCTTCAAGCTCCATCCATGTCCCTGCAAAGGACACGATCTTTTTCTTTTTATGGCTGTATAGTATTCTGTGGTGTATCTATACCACATTTTCGTTATCCAGTGTATCATTCATGGGCATTTGGGGTAATTCTATGTCTTTGCTGCTGTGAACAGTGCTGCAATGAACATACATGTGCATGTATCTTTATAACAGAATAATTTATATTTTTTTGGGTATATACCCAGTAATAGCATTGCTAGGTCAAATGATATTTCTGGTTCTAGGTGTTTGAGGAATTCCCACACTCTCTTCCACAGTAGTTGAGCTAATTTACATTCCCACCAACAGTGTGAAAGTGTTCTTATTTCTCCACAGCCTCACCAGCATCTGCTATTTCTTTCTTTTTTTTTTTTTTTTTTTGAGATGGAGTTTTGCTCTTGTTGCCCAGGCTGGAGTGCAATGGCACAATCTCGGCTCATTGCAACCTCTGCCTGCCAGGTTCAAGTGATTCTCCTGCCCTAGCCTCCCTAGTAGCTGGGGTTACAGAGATGTGCCATCACGCCCTGGTAATTTTGTATTTTTAGTAGAGACGGGGCTTCTCCATGTTAGTAGGCTGGTCTCCAACTCCTGACCTCAGGTGATCTGCCCACCTTGGCCTCCCAAAGTGCTGGGATTACAAGTGTGAGCCACCATGTCTGGGTGATCTTTTTTTTTTTTTATGACCAAATAAAGATTTATTAGTTATAGATTCACACTATGTGTTGTGTTGTTTTGTTTTTTTTTGGGGGGGGGTTTGTTTTGTTTTGTTTTTTTTGAGATGGAATTTCGCTCTTGTTGCCCAGGCTGGAGTGCAATGGCAGGATCGCGGCTCACTGCAAACTGCACCTCCTGGGTTCAAGCAATTCTCCTGCCTCAGCCTCCCGAGTAGCTGGGATTACAGGCATGTACCACCAGGCCAGGCTAATTTAGTATTTTTTTTTAGTAGAGATGGAGTTTCACCATGTTGGTCCGGCTGGTCTCGAACTCCTGACCTCAAGTGATCCACCCGCCTCGGCCTCCCAAAGTGCTGAGATTACAGGTGAGAGCCACTGTGCCCAGAGAATCCACTATGCTTTCAAGAGTGGGAATATAAAATGTATGATTAATAATATATTTTTTTGAGCAACTATTATGTGTCAGGTATTTTTACTTAGACAATCTCTAATTCTAAAATAAGTAACTCTTATCTTACTTAGATAACCTCTAATTCCTTTATGAACCCTGCTAGATATGTGATAGTACCTTTCTTCTCTCATTCCATCTTTCCAATGAAGAAGTGAAGCCTCCCAGAGCAACTCACTCAAGGTAAGAGAATGTGGCAGGGCCATGATTTGAACTCGAGCTCCAAACTCTGAGTCCTTACATTTGTTTTTTACTTTTTTAGTCCTTAACACTTTTTTAAACACTAATTTGTAGAGTTTTTTTTTGTAACAGCTTTATTGAGATATAATTCATACACCATATAATTCCACCATTTAAAGTGTACAACTTGGCTGGGCACAGTGGCTCATGCCTGTAATCTCAGCACTTTGGGATGCTGAGGTGGGAGGATCTCTTGAGCCCAGGAGTTCAAGACTAGCCTGAGCAACACAGTGAAACCCTATCTGTACGAAAAGTTTTAAAAATTGTCCAAGTGTGGTGGCGCGCCCTTGTAGTCCAGCACTTTGGGAGACTCGGGGGGAAGGATCCTGTGTGCTCATGGGGGTAGAGGCTGCAGTGAGCCATGACTGTGCCACTGCACTCCTGCCTCGGTGACAGAGCAAGACCCTGTCTCAAAGGTAAAATAATATAAAATAAAAAAGTGTGCAACTTAAGGGTTTTCAACATATTCACAGAATTGTAAAACCATTACCGCAATCAATTTTAGAAGATTTTCGTCACCCAAAAAACCCTTTATCTCTTACCCTGTTATTCCTCCATCCCCTTCCCTGCCCTGAGCAACCACTAATCTACTTTCTGTCTCTACAGATTTGCTTATTCTAGACACTTAATATAAATGGAGTCATATAGTATGTGATATTCTGTGACTGGCTTCTTTCACTGAATACAATATTTTCAAAGTCCATCCTTGTATCAGTACTTCATTCCTTTTAATAGCCAGGTAATATTCCATTATTTTATGGGTTGAATTATGCCCCCCAACTCATATGTTGAAATTCTAATGCCTAATGCCTCAGACTGTGACTTTATTTGGAAATAGTTGCAGATGTAATTAGTTAAGATGATGTCATACTGGAAGAGTGAGTCCCTAATCCAACATGACTGGTGTCCTTATAAAAAGGGAAAATTTGGACACAGACATGCACACAGGGAGCATGCCAAGTGCAGATGAAGGCAGGGCTCTGGGTGATAAGTCTACAAGCTGAAGAATGACAAAGATGGCCAGAAAAACACCAGAAGCTGGGACAGGGGCCTGGAACAGAGCCTCCTTCACAGCCTCTGGAGGAACTGACTGTGTCTACACCTTGGTCTCTCACTCTCAGCTTCCAGTACGGAGATGATAAATGCACGCTGTTTAAGCCCCCAGTTTCTAGTGGTTTGTTATGGTCCCCAGGAAACTATACCACATTTTGTTCACCCATTCATCAGTTCATGATCATTTGGGTTGTTTCCACTGTTGGGCTATTATGAATAATGCTGCTGTTGACATTCGTGAACAAGTTCTTGTGGTAACATGTGTTCTCATTTCTCTTGGTATATACCTAGCAGTGAAATGCTAAGTCATATGATAACTCTATGTTTAAACGTTTGAGCAAGTCTCAGACTGTTTTCCAAAGTGGCTGCACCATTGTGCACTCCCACTGGCAGCATGTGAGGATACCAGTTTCTCTGCATCCTCACCAACACTTGTTATTGTCTGTTTTATTCTAGTCATCTGTATTAGTCTGTTTTTATGGTGCTGATAAAGACATACCCGAGACTGGGTAATTTATAAAGAAAAAGAGGTTTAATGGACTCACAGTTCCACGCAGCTGGGGAGGCCTCGCAATCATGGTGGAAGGCAAAAGGCACGTCTTACACGGCAGCAGGCAAGAGAGAAGGAGAGCCATGCGAAGGGGGTTTCCCCATGTAAAACCATCAGATCTCAGCCGGGGGCAGTGGCTCATGCCTATAATCCCAGCAGTTTTGGAGGCTGAGGCAGGCTGATCACCAGGTCAGGAGATCAAGACCATCCTGGCCAACATGGTGAAACCCTGTCTCTACTAAAAATAGAAAAATTAGCTGGGCATGGTGGTGGGCGCCTGTAATCCAAGCTCCTCAGGAGGCTGAGGCAGGAGAATGGCTAGAACCAGAGAGTCAGAAGTTGCAGTGAACCAAGATCACGCCATTGCACTCCAAACTAGCAACAGAGTGAGACTCCATCCCAAAAACAAAGACAAAAAAAACCCCAAAACATTATTCACTACCATGAGAACAGTACAGGGGAAACCTCCTCCATGATTAAATTATCTCCCACTGGGTCCCTCCCACGACACATGGGAATTATGGGAGCTACAATTCAAGATGAGATTTGGGTGGGGACACAGCCAAACCATATCACCATCCTAGTGGGTGTGACATGGTATCACATTGTGGTTTGGATTTGCCTTTCCCTGATGACTAATGATGTTGGGCATCTTTTCGTGTGCCTAGCGATTTGTATATCGTCTTTGGAGAAATGTCTATTTGAATTCTTCGCCCATTTTAAAATTGAGTAGCCTTTTATTATTGAGTTGTAAGTGTTCTTTATTCTAGATACAAGTCCCTTATCAGATATCTTATTTACAAATATTTCATTATGGCCTGGCACAGTGGCTCATGCCTGTAATCCCAGCACTTTGGGAGGTCGAGGCAGGAGGATTGCTTGAGCCCAGGAGTTTGAGACCAGCCTGGACAACATGGTATAACTCCTGTCTCTCTAAAAAGTATAAAACAAATTAGCCAGGCATGGTGGCGTATGCCTGTAGTCCCAGCTACTTGGGAGGCTGAGGTGGGAGGATCACCTGAGCCCAGGGAGGTCAAGGCTGCAGTGAGCCATGATTGCACCACTGCACTCCAGCCTGGGCAACAGGGCGAGACCCTGTCTCAAAAAAAAAACAAAACAAAACAAACAAAACCCAAAAAGAAAAAACCAAAGAAAACCCAAATAATATTTCTTTAAAATCTGTGAGTGTTTTTTTTCCACTTCCTTGATGTGTCCTTTGTAGGACAAAAGTGTTATTTTTGAAGTCCAATTTATCTATTGCGAATTAGTATTTTATTTTACTGTTTTGCCTTTACACTTGCCCCTTTATAATCATTTCTCCAGGCGCAGTCAACATGACCTTTTATAAAGTGTGAAACAAATCATGCTGGCCCTCTGCTTGTAAAAAACACATCCAAGGAGGAGATTGAGAAGGAGGTTGAGGCGGCAGTGAGGCGTGATCGCACCACTGCACTCCAGCCTGGGAGACAGAGCGAGACCCTGTCTCTAAAAACAGACAGACAAACAAACAAACCAAACAACACACCCAAGAAGATTTTGAGATTCTGCACCCTCTGGGTCCTGTCCACCTCCTCAGCATCAGCTCCCGGCCACAGCCATTGCTCCCTTGCTCCCAGAGCTCCCACTGCTCTGACCTTCTTCTCACAAGGTCTACTTAACTCTAGCTTCAGAGACTTTGCATTTGCTGTTGCTTTGTAACACTCTCCTCTCTGATTTGCACTCAGCTGCTCCTCCTCATTCTGGACTCAGCTCAAATGTCACTTCCTCCCAGAAGCCTTTCCTGATTGTCCTCTTAGATGCAGCTACTTTACCCTACCAGGATATTCTTTATTCCATCCTTCTGCTTCATTTCCCTCAATAGGACTTACGTGACATTATTTTAGTTGTGTATTTACTTACTACCTGCCTTCCCCTGCTAGATCTAAGTTCTAAAGCACCTACCACCTTCTCTGGCTTGTTCAATTACTACATCCTAGTTTCGAGGACAGCGCTTGGCATATACTAGGTATTTAGTAAATATTAGTTGAATTAATGAGAAACGCAGTACAGCAGCAGCTAGACAGAGTATATTACAGCATGGCACTTCAGAAATGAAAGGAACTTTCCTAAATCTTAGGACCAGAAAAAACCTTAACCCTTCAGGTTTTATTGAGTCCTATCAGTATAGTTTACCTAACTTGGAACACTGCTTCTGACAAGTGGGAATATCAACTCCTCGCTTATGCTGTATCCATACGTATACTAGAACAAGGCTTCTCAAATCGTAAAGTGCAAACACATTGCCTGAGGATCTTGCTGAAGATCAGGCTCTGATTCAGCAGGTCCAAGGTTCTGCACTTCTACCAGGCTCCCAGGTGATGCCAGTGCAGCTGATCTGGGGACCACACTTCAAGCAGCAAGGGTTGAGGTGACAGGAGTCCTTAGCTCATATGTGACGGTGTCACGCCACCACCATACTGAAACTGGAACCGAACTGAGGCTCCTGATGTAGAGGGAAAAAGATTTCAGTCTGGAGTGGGTCAAGGGACCCAATCCAATCACCACTGCCCTCCCAACCACTGCTTGCATTCTGTCTATAAACATATTTTTACCAGAATACTTGAGTGGAGAGAAGACCCCCATCACGGGGGGAAAAGAAACCACTGTGCCTTCACATATCTTAAACCAATGGCTTTTCCTTATGCTGAATTAACATGTCTTCTCTCATTTTGTATGCTGAAGGATTAGCACCTCCCTGCAATTCAATTATATGAACATTTATGGAGCACCTACTGTGTGCCTGCCTGCTCTGTTTTGGAGCTAGAGATACAAAGATAAATAAAACACCTCCCCTTCTCCCAGGAGCCTAGTGACTGCAGTGAGCTGAGAAAACAGATGTTTTAGTCATGATCTAACGTGAACATTTGTATAATGCAAGCATCCAGTGCTCTGGGGCAAGAGAAGCATTGTATTTCCAGAGTGAAGTTGAGACTTATCAGTTCAATGGAATGAATGCTCCCATCTCGTCTGAATCATTAATTGGCTACAACAATTACTTCACATGCCAATGAGAATAGAGAGGATGCTGATGTGCACAGGCAGGGAGGAAGGGCAGGGGTGGCACTTCACTGCATGCTCCTCACTCTAACCCCTCACAATAGCGCTAGGCTATGTGTAAAGCACTGTGGAAGCAGGGGGAACTCAGATGGTTTTACCCAGAGACTTCAGAAATGATGTCTGGAGGGGAGATTTGGGTTTGATCCTGAAAGAGGACCAGAAGTTTGCCAGATGGACAAGAGGAAGAGTGCTCCAGGCAGAGGAGTCCCCATGAGGGGTCACGGACGAGGAAATCCATAATGTGTTCAGTGAATGGTGAGTTAACTTGTCCTCTGGGAAACAGATGAAAGGCAGCGAGACTACATTCAACTTCATGGCACGCAAGGGCACTGTGAGCTGGGAAACATGGCAAGCTTAGTGTGGTGAAAGTGGGGCTGGCAAACTTTTTCTATGAAGAGCCATATAGTATTGCAAATATTTTAGGTGTGGGGGCCATTTGATGTCTGTCGAAACTACTCAACTCTGCTGCCGTGGATAAGAGGTAAAAGAATGGTGTGGTACTGCCGAAACTTTATAATCACTCAAATTTGAGTTCCATGTAATTTTCACACGTCATGAAATATTATTCTTCTTCTCATTTTCTTCAACCATTAAACAGTGTCAAAACCATTCTCAGCTCACAAACACTACAAAAACAGGTTGTGAACTGTATTTGGCCCCTGGGCCACAGTTCGCAGATCCCTGGGTCAAAATATGGTGTGGGGAGGGCCAGAGTCAAGGAAGTTGGGGAAAAGGCTGGAACAAACTGTGACGAAGGAGTTTAAACCTTATCTGGGGGCCAAACGGAAACCACTGGACATTCTTTAGCCCAGGGAGAACATATTCAGATAAGACACAAGTGGACTTCTGTACCAACTAAGAGGGGGCCCTGCAAAATTAAGAATGGGTCTTCATGGAGGCGGAAGAGACTGAGTTGACTCAAGAAGATAAATTATTGCATGCACTTTAAAAGCTTTAGAGAAACTTATTTACATACAGAGTGCTTATTAAACTCTTTTTTGCTCTTTCATTAAAACAAACCACACCCTCTGTCGGTACTGGGTTGTGTTGTTCTGAGTACTTGAAAACAACACATGGCATTTTCTTAATAACTCAAAGACAAATACTTTTTATTAACACAAGTTCCTCTGCTCATATAGTCCAATTTACTGAGATTTTATCCTGTATGTGTTTTAAGTCCATAAGAGTGACTCAGAGCTGGAAGTTCCAATGCCCTGACTCTGGACAAGGATGATACAATTATACTCAGAAGTGGGCTGGTCAATTTTTAACAATCTACTCTCTGAAAAGGTGTATGTGTGAACATAAGTAAATACGTTTATTTTAACTTTTACTGATTTAAAAAATGTGTAGCACACAATTTATGAGTAATTACAAATTACACACTACTCTTTAGTGTAAATTCCATATAGCTAATTGATTCTTACAGAATGCTTTCATTGATTTTGGCCAAATGCTTTCATCCATAGCCAATCTGTGTCTGCAATTCAACCACAATTTGACAAAATAAGAGTATAAATAAATGCTTGATTATTGTCCAGCTCAGCAAAGAAGTTGCTCATGTCATTGACAAATGAGTGTAGTTCCAACCTGAATATTAGTTGACTTTTTTGTTTATGTTAATAAGACAAAACTGAAACAGTGAAGATGCATGCTATAACTTTATTCATCTGTCAATGACATGAGTGACCTTTTTACTCAATCATGTACTAGTTTGTAAATATTAGAAGGGTATTTCCTCAAAAATTTCATTACTTACAATGCGATGGCTGTAGACCTGACAAACCTTTAAGTCTAATCTGCATGAATGATACTTTCTCTATAACTGCATTAAGTTTATTAAGTTAGACAATCAACAAAACAATAAATCAGGCCTTGATTTTTATCATTTGCCAATTTTCCTGGTGTAAATACTCTACCATGGACAATCTCAAACTACCAGAACATGGAGTTGGGAAGAGATGTTCACTAGCACACCATGATATAATATTTCTACCAGAGAGAAGAGATACAACCAACAGCTTGCAAAATTCCTGAAAATTGAAGAATCAGGTCTCTGGAGCCAGCACAAGTGACTCCAGTATATGACTGATCATATTTAATTTACCTATTACTATCTTTCTAGTTCAGCAATGAGTGTGTCATCTATTCAAACTGCTTTGTTAAAATAAAAAAATGAACAGGACTCAAGTTATCTGTAAAGTTAGCAATGAATAAATCTGCTTGTTATCTAAATCTACCATCTTAACAAAATGACCACGTTCTCAAAAATTTAGCTCCCAATGGCATCTAAAACATGCCTCATTCTCAAAAGTCTAGGACAATAATTAGAGTCTCAGTACTAATGTTTAGCAATGCTTTGTGGCATTTTTCTCTCTCGTGTCTAAACTAACATAAAACACAGAAAATGGCAGCATGAACACCAGGACAGGGAGGCACCTTAGAAATTAGCTAGTCCAAGCTACGCTCTTTAGGGAGGCTAGCTTTCTTTCTTTTTTTTTTTTGAGACAGAGTCTCGCTCTGTCGCCCAGGCTGGAGTGCAGTGGCCGGATCTCAGGTCACTGCAAGCTCTGCCTCCTGAGTTTAGGCCATTCTCCTGCCTCAGCCTCCCGAGTAGCTGGGACTACAGGCGCCCACCACCATGCCCGGCTAATTTTTTGGATTTTTAGTAGAGACGGTACCCCGTGTTAGCCAGGATGGTCTCGATCTCCTGACCTCGTGATCCGCCCGCCTCGGCCTCCCAAAGTGCTGGGATTACAGGAGTGAGCCACTGCGCTCGGCCTAGGGAGGCTAGCTTACTTATCACAGAGAAGCGATTTGTTACCAAAACCCAAGTTTTCATTTGTAAAATAGTTTCTGGGTGCTAAAGTGAGATAACTGTGGTAAATGTACTCAATTTTCTCTCACTTTGGGGATAAATGGGTCCCTTCAGCAACACGATTTTGGGGAGAGTATTATTAAGTTACGAAAAGAAACTTTCAGTTATACTTCCATGTTCACATCACCAGGGTTTTTAGGTTGTTGTTTCTATTTCTTACCATAATTCTTTCAAAGCACATATTTGCCCATTCCAAGAGTAATCATTTACAAGTTAATAGCAAGTGAACTGGACAAGTCTTGTGTAAACCAGCCAACCCTCAAGCAAATTTCAGAGTCAAGAACATATTTTACACCTTGATCTGAGAGTGATAAATCCCAGGTTCTTGTGAACTACTAGAGGCAGAAGATTCCTTTGGAAAATGGGCTGTTGGCCAATCTCACTGGGCCGCTAAAAATTTCATTTTTGGGAGGAGAGTCTCTTCTCTGGAAACGATGTCTTTAACATCATGTTTTCGTTCTCTCCTTTTCCTCTTCCTTTCCTTCTCCTTCTTCCCTCCTCCTTTTTCTTTGCCTTTTTTTTTTTTTTTTTTTTTTAAATAATACAGGCCTACAATCTCTTACTGAAACCCCAAGGGCCAGACATGTGTGGATTCAGAAATTTTCGGATTTTAGAAAGGTAACACATTGCATATAATAACATATTCCTAATTACCCCCAGTAGGGTCTGGGACAATACTTCATAATCAACCATGTTTATATTTTGCAGCAAAACATACATATTCACATGAGGTAGGATAAACAAGACCACACATAGCCTCACATCAGTTCATTTCAGATGAATTTTACTATTAAGAACTATTTGTAAAGCTACATTTTCAGGGCTTTTTAGATTTAGTAATTCTGGATAAGGAAGTATAGGCCTGTAAGGACATTACCAGCATACTCTTCTTCTCTTGATGCATTTAAAAAAATGAGTATGTGTAGAGTGTTTCCTTGATCCATGTTGAACTTTAATTTTATTGTTATTTATTGGAAGCTACTCATTCTTATATTAATCTCAGAAAGGCATTAGCTATGTTTTGCTCTGGTCTTGCTTTAATTCTAGGCTTATGCAGTAGGCAAGTTAGATTTCTAAGGGATGATGGAGGAATAAATGGCTCTAGCATTCTACCAATTTGGTATCCTCTTTAGGCCACCAGTGAACTTGGTAACTGTTGTTTTCCACCAGCCTTGCAATGCAACACAGCTTTGCAATTTTATTTTTTTGAGGCTACTAAAGGTTCCTGTACCTGCAAAATTAAACTAAAAGAAACAAGAACCAGAGTTGTATATAAAGAGAGAACAGAGAATACCAAGCTTAACTTTGTCCTTGTAGAAGTATTGATTAGTCTGGTTAATGCTGTACTAGACATCAAGGAAAAACCCGACTTTCTTTCTTAGATCCCTCATAGCCTCATAGAGACCAGCCCTCTACAAATCAAGACTTGAAAAGTTATTCAGCATATTCCCTCATGTCAAAAACTGTAGCTGGGAAACTAGGTAGGAGGGAACAGAATCTGCCTGGTGTTGGGGAGGATGTATTAATATAAATAATAAACACAAAACATGAATTGTAGAAGGTTGCAAATAGAGGAAAACTTCAGACACCAAAAGGATCAAAAAACATAAAAAGAAACAGACACAATTTTTAAATTGTAACTTGTTGTCTAGTGCAATGATAAAAGCTATCCACGAATACAGCGATTTTAGAAAGTTAAATTTTACATGCAGTGCTACTAAAATACCAAAGGCCATACATAATGTCTGACCCAAGCTGCCACCTCATATAGCAACTTCTTACATGGGGGCTTTAAAAAGATTGTTTGACTGGTCCACTGTCCTGCAGTGTCAGGAGACGGCTTTGTCTGACATATTGAATTTCCAATGTCTCTCACACTTCCTCCTTTTCAGATGCACAAAAGGTTTTTGTAAAGTTTTTCTTGGTTTTACCGCTGGCAGCTACAGAAACCATGCCACAAGTCTGGTGTAGAGTTATAGGGTGTGATTTTATTTGACTGGTATCTTCAGAGCTTCTGGATTTTTCAATATAACCGAGAATTTCCTTAAGAGCTGTAAATAAAAATCGGTACCAGTTCGAACCCTTTACTGGCCCGGTTTTGTGTGAGGTTGGCTGGCTGCTGTAGCACGTTCTCCCCCTCCTCCTGCACCCCCTCGGTTCCCTCCTCTGCCTGCGGGAATACCACTTCAGGGCGTTCAGTAGCCTTCCCAGGGTGGGTCCCGGCCTAGTACCCTAAAACTATAACCGAGAATACCTATCATTGGGCAGCCTAGGAAACGCGACTGGGACTTTTAGTAGGGGCCCCTCACCGCTCTGAAGCACTCACACTTGAGTCAGGGAACATGGGTTTGAATCCCCACCCGGCCGTTTATCTTGTGCTCTTGGGCACACTGTGTCCCCTATATAAAATAAGCACCCATCTCTTCATCTGTCTCCCAGGCCTGCGACGATGCAATGACTGCACGCAAAGCGCACATTCACGGTCAGGTCACTTCTGGCGTCCGGCTGTGGTCGCCGCAGGGTGCCCGCCGGCGGAGCGCATCCTCCGGCAGGGGGCGAGCTCCGCACCCGCTTTCCTCATGGGCCGGCGCGGCCCGCCGTTCAAGTGGGGAGCCCAGAGGTGCTCCGCGCCGTGGGCGGGGGGCGGTTGGCGCGCACAGGGCCGGACTCCGGCGGGGCGCACCTCCACACGTACCCTCGCGAGCAGCGGGTCGGAGTCGGGGCCTCGGGCCGGCTGGGGGCGGGGCATGGGCGCGGCGCGCGGGGCCCGGAACGCCGAGACAATGCGGCGCGCGGCGGCCAGGAACGGCTCGGCGGGCCGGGGCGCGCGCCGCCTTCCTTCCTGCGGGCTCCGCTTCCCGGCGGCGCGGCAGCGGCGAGCGCGCCGATTGGCGGCCCGGTCCTCCCGCCGCCCCGCCCCACGCCCGGCCGGCCGCCGCCCCCGGCCCGGACCCGCCCCTCTCCGCGGGAGGCGTCGGGGCCCGCGGCTGGGTGGCGGGTAGTTCCCGCCGGCTGTGCGCGCCCGCCTCGGGGCTCGCTCTGAGAGGACGCGGCGGCAGCGGACTCGGAGCCCTCGGCGCGCAGGAGGGCGGACCGGCCGAGCTGCGCGGGGCTGCGCGCCGCCCCTGCTCCGCCGCCAGGCCCCGCGCGGCTCCCGCGCCCGGCGCTCCCCTTTGTCCGCGGGCCGGAGCGGCGGCGGCAGCGGCGGTGTCCGAGCGGCGGTCGGAGCCTGCTGCGGCAGTTGAGGCGGCGGCGCCCCCGCGGCTGTGCGCCAGCGCCCTCGCGCCGAGGCGATGCCGGACCAGATCTCCGTGTCGGAATTCGTGGCCGAGACCCATGAGGACTACAAGGCGCCCACGGCCTCCAGCTTCACCACCCGCACGGCGCAGTGCCGGAACACCGTGGCGGCCATCGAGGAGGTGAGGCGGCCTGCGCGGCGGCTCCGGCCGCAGGTATCCCGCGCCCCAGCCCCGCCCGCCGCTCCCGCATCCGCATCCCGAGAAAACTTTCTTTGCTCCGAAGCCGGACGCGGCCGGGCCAACCCTGCCCGAGACAGAAGCCCTTTGTTCCCGCCTAGGTGGCTCGGAGGAGATGGGTGATGGCCACCTTGGGCCTCTTTAAGACCTCCCCTCTCTCGGCCTCGTGGCCTTCGCGGGGTTCCGCGGCCTGGTCCTTTCCCCGCAGCGCGGCCAACTTTGTCCAGAGTCGGGGTCCGCGGCGAGCGGGGGATCCCGCTGCCCGCCGCCGCCCGCCGACGCCCGGGGTCTTTGGTCCCCGGTGCGGACCTTATCAACTTGTTCTTGAAGTGGACCGGCGGGGGCAGCTCCGCGCTCCGAGCTCCCCGCCGCAGCCCCCGAGCGCCGCAGGGCCCCCACCCTCGGGTCCGCGGGTCCGGGGCATCCCGGGCTGCCCGGGAAGGCATGCCCGCCTCAGCCAGGGCGGCCTGGCTGCGCTCCACCCGTGCCCGGAGAAGGAACTGCGGGCAAGGTGTGTGAGAGTCGGCGCTTCTGGGTCCAAGAAGCCTCCAGGAGCCGCTCCCCGGTTACCTGGGTCTCACCTGCTTGAACCCGGAATGCCGCCCTTCCCCCTCAACCTGGAAAAGGCCTGGTTTTAGTAAAGTGCTTTCAAGGTGCAAAGTCATCACGCCTAGCTGCTAAGCAGTACGCTCTCCAGGTCCTGGGGAGAGGAACACGTAGGAACGAAGAAGCTTGGTTGAAAATTAAAGCCGTGGGGAAAGGGGCAGAGTCTGTGAGTCCAGGGGCCACCGTTGGCTGTGGTTTGAGGCACATCCTCACCTGCAGTCCTCCTTTTCCTTACCCACCAAACGGGATTAGTAATGCATCCTTTCCAGGATCAGAGACCATGTGAAGTGCTTAGCACTCTGCTCGGCTCAGAATAGGTTTACAAGTCACACGTGTGGCAATAGTGAATCTGTGATTAAATGTCTCTGGGCCAGGATGTCAGGTTACAGTTTTAAAATTGGGTATTGCAGGTGTTTTAGCAGAAGACGCCTGGGCTAGGAGGAGTGAGGAGGGGGGGGTCACCAAAGAGCTTTAAATGAAGCAATGGCGTTATTTTTTTTTTGTTTTTTTTTTTTTTTTTTGTTTTGTTTTTTTGCCCATTTGAACAAAGCATCTGCTAATAGGAATTGCTTGAAAAAAAAATCCAGAATGTTTTCCCTTAATGGAAAAATTTTTTCTTTGTAGCTGTAAACAGTCAATAAAAGGGAATCAAAAGTAACATTCAGCATTCTGAATCCTGTTAATATAGCTTGGGTAGCCTTCCTTCTCTCCATTTAATTTGGCGGAAGAGAGCTGCATGTAAACCTTTCCTATGAATTCGGTGATTCCCCAGATCACTTAATTCTACTTTTAGCAGCAAGGCTTACAGATGATGCCTTCAAATGAGGCAGATGGGGATGGGTGAATGAAATTTTTTCCTAAGTGCCAGTTAAAAAGCACGGTGTTTTGAGAATACACCATTAATAATGTTTATGGAACGATTGCAACCAAAAAGGTAGCTGAATATTTCTTAAGGGAAGGAAGCATTGTGCATGATGTCTTTCTTTAGAAAGCTTGATTATGTTTAAAGTTCTGTTGCTTTTCCCCACTGCAGTTTGTCAGTTAAATATTATTAACACTGGCAGATGTTGGAAAGCCAAGCAAACAAGAATTGCTATTAAAATTGGCATACCCTTTCTCTGATTAATTTTAGTTTACAGTGTATAATTCCAAAGCTCTTTTTGTATGCTGTGCAGGAGATTACCCTAGAGCGCAGTTTTACTGAGCAGATTACAAAGAGACTGGATTTGGTCATTTCATTAAATTGCAAGCTTGCTTCATGTTGCCGTCTAAGCCCAAGAATTGGTTCAAGTCTCAAAATGGAAAAATTAAAATCATTTCAGGTTTATTTCACTTTAAGCAAATCTACATACATGCTATGATGATGGTATGTGTGAGCTTGGTTTTACAACTAAATTTGAAAGTTGTTCACTTTCTGAGGTAAATCAATGTGGATTTCTTTAAATAATGCTCTTTCCCAGGTGTCTAATGTTCGTTTCTATTACCAAAACTTGTTCTAGGTATGGTTTAATAACAATTGATGTCTACAGTATTTTGGTTTTAAACAAAAATCTTCTCATACTGAGACGAAACATGAGAGGGTATCATGACATAAAGTTACTCATTTAACAAATAAATAAAATTTGCAAGCTCTTGGTCTTATGTTTAAACAAATGAATCACGGAACTAGCAAACTAATTTCATATTTATTTATTTATTTGTTACGGAGTTTCGCTCTTGTTGCCCAGGCTGGAGTGCAATGGCACAATCTTGGCTCACTGCATCCTCTGCCTCCCAGGTTCAAGCGATTCTCCTGCCTCAGCCTCCCAAGTAGCTGGGATTACAGGCATGCGCCACCATGCACAGCCAATTTTTTGTATTTAGTAGAGATGGGGTTTCACCATGTTGGTCAGGCTGGTCTCGAACTCCTGACCTCAGGTGATCCACCTGCCTCAGCCTCCCACAGTGCTGGGATTACAGGCGTGAGCCACCACACCCGGCCAGCAAACTAATTTTAAACTGATTAACCTTTTTGAATCTGTTATTTCCAATGTAGGTTATGTCTGCCAGAGAATCATTTTACAATTAAAATGTGCTGTTTTGATTTGCATACTTGTTGCTGGAATATTATTATAGTAACTGTTGGGTCCTTATCCTGTACTATGAAACTCACAGGTATTGAATTCAGTCCTTATCTCTGCTTTACAGTGAGGAAATTGAGGCTCAGAGAGGTTAAGTAATTTGCCAAAGGTTATAGAGCTCTGAAGTGGACTTTGAACTTGGCTCCTGCTGTTTTCAGAAACCATGCTGCTTCCTGTTACTTTTTTTAATGCTGAATTCTCTAAATTACTCCTTTGTCAGATTGACCTGGGTTCAAGTTCAGGCTCTACCGCTTGCCAGCTGAGTGAACTTGAGTGAGATGCCTAACATTTTCTCATTTTCCTCAGCTTTAAAGTCTGGTTAATAATACCTATCAACTTCAGAGGATTGTGGTGAGGGTTTAGGAAGATAGTACATAGCACAGAAGCTGCCAGACAATTAGTTACCAGATTATATAGTGAGTCCACAGGCCCCAGTCAGGGCTTTTGGAGTGAGGATGGGATTTACATGGGGGGAAGTGTCAGGGAAATGGGTGAATGGCTGAATGGGCGAGTGAATGAAACACTACCGTGTATCTGTTAACCCATGTGTTTTTTTTTTGAGACGGAGTCTCGCTCTGTCGCCCAGGCTGGAGTGCAGTGGCTCGATCCCCACTCACTGCAAGCCCCGCCTCCCAGGTTCACGCCATTCTCCTGCCTCAGCCTCCCGAGTAGCTGGGACTACAGGTGCCCGCCACCACGCCCGGCTAATTTTCTGTATTTTTAGTAGAGATGGGGTTTCACCGTGTTAGCCAGGATGGTCTAGATCTCCTGACCTTGTGATCCGCCCGCCTCGGCCTCCCAAAGTGCTGGGATTACAGGTGACCCATGTGTATTTTTTAAAAGTTTGTTGTCAGGCCAGGTGCGGTGGCTCACGCCTGTAATCCCAGCAGTTTGGGAGGCCAAGGCGGGCGGATCACCTGGGGTCAGGAGTTTGAAACCAGCCTGACCAACATGGAGAAACTCTGTCTCTACTAAAAATACAAAATTAGCTGGGTGTGGTGGTGCATGCCTGTAATCCCAGCTACTTGGGAGGCTGAGGCAGGAGAATCACTTGAACCCAGGAGGTAGAGGTTGCGGTGAGTCGAGATCGTGCCATTGCACTCCAGCCTGGGCAACAAGAGTGAAACTCCGTCTCAAAAAAAAAAAAAGTTTGTTGTCCTCGCAGCTGGTGAGAGCATACCTGTATTTTATAATTTTTCACTTGACCACCTTCTCTGGTTCAAGTCATCATTTTGTACAATTTTAGCAAACTTAGCAAAGTCTGGTGCTGCAACCAGAGTCTGCCCTGTGCTTTTGGAAATAATGGAAAAAATAAGCAGTTGTGGCAGAAATTTGAAAAGTAAGAGTTTTTTGTTCCTTTTTTTTCTTCTTTTTTTTTCGTTTCTTCGAGCGTCTGGGCACTTTGAAATATTCTCAAAATAGGGAAAAATTGTATACATATTTGGAATATTCATGTTTTTAGTTAGACCCTCCTTTATAGCACCATCCATTCTGCCTTGCGTATTTGGCATTGATGTAGTTTTAAAAATAAATTTGATGTTGACTTGTAAGTATTAAAATTTAATCTACTTCCTTCCGGGGCCATAATTCTCTACTTTGTTGTCCTTGGTTACCTTGGCAATCCCATTGCTGTCATAAGCACAGGGTTCTAACTGCAGGGGTGGGGTGAGCATCTGGGCCTGCAGGCTCCCAGGGGCCCTGCCGTCCATGGGACCAGACCCCTCCTAGCAGCAACAGTGGGAACCAGGGCTACGTGCTTTTTGGCAAGAATGTGATTCTGAATGTTAGCCCTTTGTGACTTGTTTGAAAAACAGTTCCTCCAAGTCCCCAGAACAGATTATTGCTGTCTTCAGAAGGACATCACCTTCTTGCCCAGAGCATTCATGTTTTTGGAAGTGAGCTTTGATGGGTCAAACAGGGCCACCTTTTAAACTGTGTTCTGAAATTTGAATTTCAGAAAATTTTGAATCACTTAAGGAAGTAGCCATTTTCTCTTCATATGTGAGCCTTCCTCCCTGCCCCCTGGTGAATGCTGAGTTCAGTTTCTTTGTTAGGCTCAAGAGTAGAAGTACTGATGCCACTCCTCACGGGTTCCAGGTCCTGCCATGCACTCAGGGTTCCTGAGTCCTTCAGTGTGCTGGGCTGTGTGTGAGGTGGCAGGAATAGAACACCAAGAAGAATATGTCCTCTTTGGAGGGACCTACAGTCCAGCAAGAGGAACAGAATCCTGTAAACAAATCAGTGCAATAAAATCTGAGGACCTCATCTGTAGGAATGCTTGGAGTCCTGTGGATGTGCAAGGGTGCAGGTGGTCCCAGGGCGTGGGGCTGTGGTGAGGGAGGGCCTTATATGATGTCGTACCATTGAGTCTTGAAGTCCAGGCAGTTACCTGTGGGTTACCAAATGCTAAGGCACTAAGCTGGTTCATTATGGTCTTCTGTACCTGCCTCCCTGCCTTAGGTAAATATTGATCTACTCCTGAGGTGGTGGCCAACTCGGTGTCTGCGGTAGGATTTTCACAGTCACCTGGTCTCTAGAGGGCTGCTCAGACCAAGAATTTGGAGTGATCCTCAATTCTTCCTGTGCACCCCACATTTCCAGGAGCCGGTGCCTTCCTTTGTGGAGCATATACATGCATTCCAGGCCCGCACTGTCTGATGAGGCAGCCTAAGACAAATCCAGCTCTCAGCCGCCATATTGCAAGTACTCAGTAGCCACACGTGGCTGGTGGCTACCATATTGGCTCAGCAACCACCGGGAGAGCCATCACCTGGAAACTTGCTGAAATGCAGAGCCCCGGGTTCCACCCAGGACCTCAATTTTTACAGCATCTCCACGTACACCACAGGCACGTGAGAGCTTGCGAAGCACTGTTCTAGACGGAACCCCGGCTGCACACTGGAGTTGCTTGGGCGTTTGTGAAGCAGAGCTGCCTGGCTCCACTCCCTAAAATTCTGACTTAAATTAGTCTGGGTGGGGCTTGGAGCCTTGGCATTTTTTAAAGCCTCCTCCCAAATAGGGTTGATAATCACTGATAAACAGACAGTTATGTAACAACCTTAGGCAGTTGATAAGTGCTGTAAAGGAAGGTCATGCATAACATGGGGGTAGAAAGTGGTTCTGGAGATCAGGAAACCGAAATCAGGAAAAGCCTCTCTGCAGAGGTGACATTTGAGCAGGCTGGAATGCAGAGAGGAAGCCAGCCACAGAAGATGTGGGAATAGAACAGCTTGGGAAAAGGCCCTGAAATGCCAATGGGCGGGAACATGGAAGGACTGAAGGAAGGTCAGGGTGTGTGGGGAGGAGTGGGCGAGGAAGAGAAGGATGAGAGACGGGCAGAGGGGTGGGCAGTGCCAGGTCACAGAGGGCCTTGTCCATCTTGGGGAAGGAATTTGGATTTTGTTCTAGTGTGATGGGAAGCTGTTGAAGGGTTTTGAGCAGGGAATAACATGGTCCGATTTCCATTTTAAAGACTTCACTGTGGTTCTAGGGAAAATAGACTAGCAGGGCATGAAAGGAAAGAGGGAGACCAGTTGTGGGGTGAGGGGCTATTGCAGTCATCTAGGCGAGAGGTCTTGGATGAGGAGGTAGCAGGGGTGGTGGTGGTAAGTGGCCTGATTGAGGTCCATTGTACAAGAAGAGGGGTCCAAACCTACTGATGGATTGTCATTATTGTGTGCTAGTGGCATAGAGGTAGACCCAACAGAGCTCCTGCCCCAAACAGGGCAACAGCCAAGCTCAGTTCATCCAAGCCCCCTGAACAGACCTTCCAGCATCCCCATGGTGAAGCTGATGCTGTCTAGAGCTACTTAGTGTCAGAATCCAGGCCAGCTCTGTGCTGCTTGATGTGACTGGTTATAGGACTTGTGTTGGGACCAGTTCCAGGGTCAATCAAGGAAAGATTGAAGCATAGCTGCATAGACTGGGGCCCAGGGAAAGAGAGAAGCATGGCTGCATAGACTGGGACCGAGGGGTCTGCTCACGCGACCCTCTGCTGTTTCTATGCAGACTACAGCAGGTGATACTTATGGGCATTGTCAGATGCCTGGGATGCTATCCCCATTTCAGCTCCCCAAACACTCCTCTTTCTTTCCCTACTAAAGAGAGGTGACGTTCCATGATATGAACCTACCTCCTTTGCTTACGCCTTTTCTGTGTAATGTGGCCTCCAAGTGGATTGCTAGGGCCCTTCCAGGTACTTTTTTTCTTTTCTTTTTCTTTTTTATTTTGTTTGAGGTGGAGTCTTGCTCGGTTACCCAGGCTGGAGTGCAGTGGTGTGATCTCGGTTCACTGCAACCTCTGCCTCTCGGGTTCAAGGGGGATTCTCCTGCCTCAGCCTCCCGAGTAGCTGGGATTATAGGTGACTGCCACCATGCCTGGCTAAATTTTGTATTACTAGTAGAGATGGGGTTTCACCATGTTGGCCAGGCTGGTCTTGAACTCCTGACCTCAGGTGATCCGCCCACCTCGGCCTCACAAAGTGCTGGGATTATAGGCGTGAGCCGCTGCGCCCGGCTACCTTTCCAGGTGCTTTTATACCATTATCGTTTTTATCATGTCAACAATGTCTTGGAATAAACAGACTACCAACCCGAGCTGGAATACTTGGGCTGTATTTTTATGATGATGGTCATTTCTATGAAGGGATTTGACTGATTTAGTTTCCTCACTCATAAATGTATATTGGGCCCCTACCGTATGTTGTCACTGCCAGGTGCCAGGGATGTAAAAGTGGACAGGATGGCCTGGACGTCTAAAAAAAAAAAAAAAAAAAGTGAACAGGACTAGCTCCTTCCTTAGGAAGCACTTAATAGTCTCATGTTTTATGTGCAGTTCTGTTTCATCCTTTTAACCTTTTTTGTGCCGTGGCTCCCTTTGACACTCTGGTGAAGGTGGTCTGCCTCTTCAGAAAAATGTTTTAATGCAGAGAACAAAATAAGATTTCGAAGGAAACTAATTACAGTCATGCATTGCTTAATGACGAACATGCATCGTTAAGATTTCTTTGTTGTGCGAACATCCTAGAGTGCACTTACACACACCCAGATGGCATGCAGACACCTAGGCTATATAGTAAGAGCCTATTGCTCCTAGGCTGCAAACCTTACAGCATGCCACTGTGTTGAGTACTGTGGTAACTGCGACACAGTTACAGTATTTATGTGTGGTATATGTGTATCTAAACATAGAAAAGGCAGTAAAAATCCCTCTTATAATCTTATGAGAGGTCGTCTGTGTGGTTCATTGTTGACTGAAATGTCAGTATGTGGAGCACGACTGTATATTGAAATTCAGTTAGGAGAATATTTAAAAAATTTTTACCATGCTCATAATGCTTCTTTACTAAAGCATTTAGTAACAAGATTTACTGGTGGGTCTAACAAATACCTTAATTTTGAGGTATTGATGAATATAAACAATACGAGATATTTCTAATAAATATAATGTAATGTTCATATCTTTTATTGCAAGTATTGATAATATTACCATGTGTTGCTTACATTTGTAATTGAAAGATATGATAAATTTCAGTTAGACCCTAATGAAAATACAGATAAATTTTTTTTTTCCAATCCAAGTTTATGGACCCCCTGAATTCAGACTGAGAATTCCAGGCTTGATGGTAAGATTTGTTTAGCTAGTTTTTTTTTTTTTTTTTTGGAGTGATGGATTCTTTAACCACTCTGTTTGTTAAATATAATTATTATATTTTGTAATTATTATACTGTCCTTGCCATGAATTGGTTCTAAGAGTCTAGCTGAGAAGAGTTGCACCCTAGGCCAGTGTTAGAATTATGAGGCGCTAAAGGTGTTTAGAAGCGCTCTTGGCCGGGAGCCATCCACTGTGGTTTTACATCCGTGGGGTGCCCTCTGTTCTTTCAGGGTTATGGATTGGCAGCTTCTCATCTGATCCCACAGGTCAGTTCATATACTTGTGCATGCCTCAAGAGTTCAGCATAGCTGCAAATTGGACCTTCTGAGTCCTGTAATTAGGATTCTGAGCTGGGTAGGTCCTACAACACAGCTCTCCTATTTGTGCCTTTCTTGTTTGTGTCACACGGCATGTACTGCCCTTTACTCTGCAGGGCAAGTTCCATTGTGAAGCACCAGAAGATTCATGGGCACCACCTACCCAGAATTTTAAGGGAGACTTTGCAGTGTGTGTTATTTTCAGTGAGGGTATGGATTTGAAATGCTGCTGCTGTTGCAAGAGTGTGTTGGGGATATCCAGAGTGTGGGTGAAGTCAATGTCAGTTCATATTGTTTTTTTTTGTTTTTTGTTTTTTGTTTTTCTGAGACAGGGTCTGGCTCTGTTGCCCAGGCTGGAGTGCAGTGGTGTGATCTTGGCTCACCGTAGCCTTGACCTCCTGGGCTCAAGCGATCCTCCTGCCTCAGCCTCCTGTGTAGCTGGGACTACAGGTGTGCCCCACCATGCCTGTTTAATTTTTATTTTTTTATTTTTTTTGAGACGGTGTCTCGCTCTGTCACCCAGGCTGGACTGCAGTGGTGCCATCTCGGCTCACTGCAATCTCTGCCTCCCAGATTCAAGTGATTCTTGTACCTCAGCCTCCTGAGTAGCTGGGATTACAGGTGCCAACCACCACACCCAGCTAATTTTTGTATTTTTAGTAGAGACGGGGTTTTGCCATGTTGGGCAGGCTGGTCTCGAACTCCTGACCTCAAGTGATCCACCCACCTTGGCCTCCCAAAGTGCTGGGATTGCAAGTGTGAGCCACCATGCCCGGCCCCTGATTAATTTTTGTGTTTTTTGTAGAGAAGGTTTCACCATGTCATGGCTGGTCTTGAACTCCTGGACTCAAGCGATCCTCCTGCCTTGCCCTCCCAAAGTGCTTGTATTATAGGCGTGAACCACCATGCCCAGCCTCCCCCTTGTCTTTTCTAACATTTATGGGTCACTTATTGTGTGCCAGATATGCTTTAAATTCTTTACATATATCAATTATTAACTCATTTAGTTATTACCAAAATGCTATAGGGGCCAGCGAAATTAGGCCACGTTACCAAGTTCATGGAGCTTGGAGGTGATGAAGCCAGGATTCATTCAAATCAAGCATTTTGACACCAGAGTCTGCTATTTCTTTTAGCAGCCAACAGCCTCTGTAGAGCCCGTGCCCACCAAGGCCCTTGGTGTTGCAGCCTCTGTGGCCAGCACGCCCTCACTTGCTGTTAGTGTTAGAAAGTTGCAGCTACTGCATTGCTCGAGTGGGTGCTTCTGGCAAATCCTTGTTGCTTCTCGTTTCCTGTTTGCCTCATCTGTCCTCCTTGCTGCAGAAATTGTTCTTCTTTCCTCTCCTCACTGCTCTGCTGACATGCCCAGCCCCACGGAGCAGAGTGGCCAGGGGCATTGCTCACACCCTGGCAGGAGGCCTTCCCTGCTAACAGTGTTAATAACAGTGTCATTTTTCCACTCCATGCTGAAGATGGCTTTGTCAATAAAATCAGGCAGTTGATGAAGACAGTTCCCTCTCATGACGAATTCCCTTGTCTTTTAGGATTCTAGCCAGGCAATCAGGATTGTCGGGACCTCTTTCCCCAGCTTCTCAGAAGAAATCATGTTCTTCTTAGAGGTATGTTTTTGTTTTTTGTTTTTTTTTGAGACGGAGTCTTCGCTCTGCCACCCAGGCTGGAGTGCAGTGGCACAATCTCAGCTCACTGCAAGCTCCGCCTCCTGGGTTCACGCCACTCTTCTGTCTCAGCTTCCCGAGTAGCTGGGACTACAGGCGCCCGCCACCATGCCCGGCTAATTTTTGGTATTTTTAGTAGAGACGGGGTTTCACCGTGTTAGCCGGGATGGTCTTGATCTCCTGACCTCGTGATGCACCCACCTCGGCCTCCCAAAGTGCTGGGATTACAGGCATGAGCCACCACGCCTGGCTTTTTTTTTTTTTTTAAATGAAAAAATAACGATGACAATGCTTTAATTTCATTTCTCTGAGCTTAAATTCTGTATTAAGGACTGTGCTGTGTTTTAAACTGATGATTTGATCCCCTCAACAGTCCTGAGGTTGGTCCTATAGTGACATGCCTCCAGGTTCCACATCCCACAACCAGCATTTGATAGAGTAAGAATCCCAGTGCTGTGGAGGAGGTCCCACTCCTCTTGATCTTTTAATGCCCCACCTGTCAGTCTCCTGCTGGGCTCTCTGTTGCCTGGGAAGATTTCTCTGTAGGTGTTTCTGTGAGTTTCCTTAGTGCAGGTTAATGATGGTTGTTGATCACCTGCAGTCCCCATTGTCGCTGAATGTGATTGCCTGGAGGTCATCAGACACTAACTCCTGGGGAGGCACTTAACATCAGAAGTGTTTATTAACTTGACCTTGACCGATTGGCCTCCTTAGAGCTGAGGGGCCAAGAACACTGTCACTGTGTGAAAAGGACTAGGAGCCACCCAGACCCATAGAGTGTTCCCTTCGTTTCAGCAAATCTGTATTTTGAGGCTGCCACTGAAGGGTGAATCATGGATGTGGCGTGTCTAGGCAGACTCGGGTGGAGAGGAGTCAGCTCCCTGTTAACAGAGGACTTTGGAGAGGTTTTGAAAGGAAGGGAGAATGTTGAGGCCTTGTACTGTATTCCCCTGATAGCCTGAATCTGTTGTCAGCTCTTGGACCTTGGAGCAGGTGACTTCACTGGTCCTGCCTCAGTTGCGTCATTTGTAACATGGAGGGTTGGATGCGATGAGTCCAGTCTTTCCAGCTCTTGACCTTCCGTGTCTACTGCTGTCTGCAACACTTCCCCTGCCTCTTGCCACCCTTGCTTTTTTTGGCTATCGTCTCTGTTTTTTTCTTTATCTTGACTATTTATATTTATACTTTTCAAGAAGTTAGAGCTCAGAGTGAACGTTACCTCTTTCATCCCCTTCTTTAAAGATTCCCTCCTTGGAGATATTACTGGAGTTGATGTGGTGGTTGGTACTTGAGCTGGAATCCCAATGGGTGCCTTGCCGGTTTGAGTTTGGGCCGAATGAGGCCGTGTTGTTTGCCATCTGTCTTGCCTCAGAGCAGTATTTTTTGCAGTCTTTGCTGCTTTCATTGGTCTCTTAATTAAAACTTTGTTGTGCTTTGCTTCTCTGGTGAAAAGCAGGTTGTGCTAGTGATGATCATGGGGTTTTGTGGTCATTGAGTAATGTGGACTGTTGAACTTTAAGAAAATACTGATTTTCTTATATCCAGTGAGCTTCCTAGATTTTGTGGGGAGCCAGTGTTCTCATCATTGGAAGATGTGCTCTCTAGTGTGAAGCAGTGATTTTCACATTTGCCCTGTGATTCGGTTGTGTTTATGTTGTGGAGCAGAAAGACCTAGCCAGGGAGTTAGGAGTGCGGGATTGGAGTTGTAAGGTCAACCTTATTGTGACCTTGAGCCAGTTAACTGTGTATCTGGTCTCTAACATGAGAGATTTGGACTAGATGTTCTCTGACCATCCTCCCTGACCTAAAAATTCCATAGTTCTTTGTATTCATATATACTGGATGTGAAAAGTCCCTGGAATAAATTATAGGAACAAAAATCAGCCAGGAATGGCTAGTTGATAGTCCTGAAAAGACAACATCATTGCTGAATCATATCTTCAAGTTGAATTATTTATTTTTGAAAAAACCTTTCTATAGCATCCTGAGAAACTTATTTTTTATTGTTGTTGCTTTTTTTTAAAAAAATAGAGATAGGATTCACATACCATAAAATTCACCATTTTAAAGTGTCCAACTAAGAGGTTTTTAGTGTACTCACAAAGTTGTGTAGCCATCACCACTATTTAATTCCAGATCATTTTCATCACCAAAAAGAAACCCCATACCCATTAGGAGTCATTCCCTAGTCACCTGTACCCGAGTCCTTGGCAGTCACTCATCTACTTTCTGTCTCTATGGATTTGCCTATTCTGGTTGTTTCATATATGGAATCATACAATATGTGGCCTTTTGTGTCTGGCTTCCTTTATGTAGCCTAATGTTTTTAAGATTCATCCAAATCATAGCATGGATTTGTACTTTATTTCTTTTTATGGCTGAATAATATTCTATCAAATGTGTATGATACATTTTGTTTATTCATTCATCAGTTGATGGACATTTGGGTTGCCTCCACTTTTAGGCTATTATGAATAATCCTGTGAATATTCTTGTATAAATTTTTGTGTAGACATATGTTTTCACTTCTCTCGGGTATATACCTAGGAGTGGAATTGCTAAGTCACTTTAACTTTTTAAACTTAAACTTTTTAAAGTCAGTTTAACTTTTTGAGGAGCTGCCAAACTGTTTGCCAAAGAGGCTGCACCACTTGACATTCTTACCAGCCATGTGTAAGGGTTCTGATTTCTCCACATCCTTGACAGCACTTGTTATTGTTTGTCTTTTTTATCACACCCATCTTAGTGGGTGTGAAGTGGTGGGTTTGATTTTTGTTTCTCTGATGGATGACTAATGATTTTGAGCATTGTTTTATATGCCCATGGCTGTGTGTATCTTCTTTGGAGAACTATCTATTCAAATCCTTTGCCATGTTTATATTGGATTATTTGTCTTTTTATTGTTGAGTTGTAATCTGGACATTAGACCCAGATCAGATATATAATTTGCAAGTAATAATTTCCATTTTGTAGATTGTTTTTTCACTCATTTGATGGTGTCCTTCAAAGGACAAATTTTTTAATTTTGATGACATCCAGAATAGTCATTTTTCCTTTGGTTGCATAATACAGACACAAAGATTTACAACTATATTTTCTTCTGTTTTATAGTTTCAGTTCTTACATTTAGGTCTTTGATCCGTTTTGAGTTAATATTTGTATATGATGTGAGGTAGGGGTCCAACTTCATTCTTTTGCATATGGATGTATCTAGTTGTCCTGGCACCATTTCTTGGGAAGACTTTTCTTCTTGAATTCTCTTGGCATCCTTTTTAAAAGTTGATTTACTTTTGATATATGAGTTTATTTCTGGACCCTCAGTTCTGTTCCGTTGATCTTTATGCCTATCCTTTATGCTAGTACCATAAAGCCTTAATTAACTGTAGGCCTTATGGTATGTTTGGAAATCAGGAAGTGTGAGTCTTCCAACTTTGTTTTTTTTTTCCAAGATTGTTTTGGCTATTGAGGCTCCCTTGCATTTCCATATGAATTTTAGGATCAACTTTGCAATACCTGCAAAAAAGCCAGCTGAGATTTTCATCGAGGTTATGTTGACACTGTAGTTCAATTTGGGGAGTATAGACATCTTAACAATCTATCATAACCTCTTCTATCTATGAACTTGGGAGTTTTTTTCATTTTCTTTTCTTTTCTTTTTTTTTTTTTGAGATGGAATTTTCCTCTGTTGCCCAGGCTGGAGTGCAATGGCGCAATCTTGGCTCACTGCAACCTTGGCCTCCCAAAGTGCTGCTATTACAGGCGTGAGCCACTGCACCCGGCCTCATTTTCTTGTCTTTAATTTCTTTCAGTAATGTTTTGTAGTTTTCAATGTACAAATCTTACACTTCTTCTGTTAAATTTATTCCTGAGTACTTTATTCTTTTTGATGTGAGTGGAATTGTTTTCTTAATTTCATTTCTGGATTATTCATTGCTAGTGTATAGAAATACGGTTACTTTTTGTATATTGATCTTATGGCCTACAATTTGCTGAATTTGTTTATTGGCTTTTATAGTTTTGTGTATTTGTATGTGTATTCCTTAGGATTTTTAATATGCAAAATATCATCTGCAAATAGAGACAGTTTTGTTTATTCTTTAATAAGCTGAGCACCTTTTATTTCTTTTTTTTTTTTTTTTTTGAGACGGAGTCTTGCTCTGTCGCCCAGGCTGGAGTGCATGGCGCCATCTCGGCTCACTGCAAGCTCTGCCTCCCAGGTTCACGCCATTCTCCTGCCTCAGCCTCCCGAGTAGCTGGGACTACAGGTGCCCGCCACCGTGCCAGGCTAATTTTTTTTTTTTGTATTTTTAGCAGAGACTGGGTTTCACCATGGTCTTGATCTCCTGACCTCGTGATCTGCCCGCCTCGGCCTCCCAAAGTGCTGGGATTACAGGCGTGAGCCACCGTGCTGGCCTATTGCTTTTTCTTATCTGATTGCTGGATCAGTTCTTAATCATCTTTAAATTCCCAATGATTTGCACAGAATAGGTGCTCAGTAACTTTATTGATGAACTTCGGTATTAAAAATCAGTTTTTATGTAAGCTGCAGTTTCTTGTATTTAATTTGTTTTATTCTTTATTTGGCCTCTGGGCATGTTGAGAAAATAGGAAGATTTGCTTGCTTGGTCTTTAGTTGCAAAGGAAGTTAGTGGAAATGGTTTTGCATTTGTAAATGGGTTTTAGATATTTGCCTTGTCTGGCCACGGTGCTTGGTAGTCACTCAGGAGGCTTAGAGCCAGGCCTCGTGTGTTCTCTGCAACAGCAAACCCTTTCCAAGCTGCTGTTTCTGCTGGTGAGTGTGGCTGGTGTTTTGGTTGCTTTCTATCAACATTGCCTTGATTTGGTCCCCACAGGAGACTGCTCACTTCTTGACAAAAGGTAATTATTGAGATTCCTGGTTTTCTTCTCACCTTGTAAATTCTCTTGTTTTTGTTTTTTGGCAAATAGGAATGAGGTGTGTTTACTACTGGAGCATCGGGCTGTCAGAACCCGTAGCTTTGGTTTGCCTTGGTCGCAGCCTGCCAGGTTGCATACTGTTGATTTGGAAGAGGTGCCGGTGGGTGTGTTCGCTAGCAGGAATCACCCACAGTAAAAATCATGGGTAGGAGAAATGGCCCTTCACCTTTTCCCATCTTCCTTCCTTCCATTGTCTACACTCCTGGTCCCACCTTTTCCTTGGGGACCGGGATGCTTATGCTGGAACCTAATCAGTGTCCAAAGCTTAAAATTCTCCTCTCCTCCTCACTTTTTTCCTCTTCGTTTTCTCTTGACTTTCATTGCCTTGGTCTATTTCCAGACCCTCCAAGGCCTGTGTTTTCTCTTTAAAAGATCCTGTTCCATCCAGAGGAGACTCAAGAGTCCCACTTTAATTTGGGATTTTAGGCAGAGGCCTTCCTGCATCTCTCAAGTCACACTTGCAAGCGACTGCTTTGGTGATGACATTTAAAGTTGGCCTCCTTTCCTACACTCTGACTCCCCTCAATTTTCTAGAACTGGGTTTATTGTTCTATATTTTAAAAATGATTTATTATCTTCTATAGCAATGTTGGAAGGAGCTTAATTTTGGAAGTGCACAGTTCTCTTTATGGTCAGAGTGAAGTAAAGGAGATTTGATTGATCTTATGACAAAATTGCTTTAGTCATAGCTGATAGGAAATCTCTTAAGGGCCCTGTTTTATTTGCTCTTTTAATTTATGAACCTTCTTGGATCCTTCAAGCATCTGTATACTAAGCCAGTGAGGCCTTATCTGGAACATGCAGGCTTCATTTTTGCCCCTAATATGCCATGAAATGCTATAGGGTTCTGATGCTTTGTTAGATTTTGGTGTAAATTAGGGAGTAACAGTGTCAGCAAATGTGTGTTTCAGAAATTTGTTAATTTTTTTTTTCCAAAGGAAAATGTACTATTAGCTGGAATAACCTGGCAGCCATAGGGTGTACATTAGACCTGGAAGTAAACAAAATGACCCCCAATGAAGTAGAAAGTAAGCTACTATAAATTATAGCCCATTTTGTTTCCGTGTAGGTCAGGGCCGTGTCATCCTCAGGCTTCCAGAAAAGACCATGTAGTGAAATAGGAACAGCAGAGACCCAGTGCCCTACAGCTAAGGCCAATGGGAGGGAGGGGAAGAGAGGAGTTAGACCAGCTTAGAAGGGTGGGGGCCCCCTTCTACTCTGGAATCCTTGCAGGTCTCACTAAGCCACAGCAGAGCATGTTCATTGATGTTAGGTTGGTCATTAAGAATAGTCAAAATCAGCGTCCTCTGATTTGGTGCGCTGGGATGCATGTAATCCACTGAGGATAGTATCCATGAAAATAGTTTTTGAACTTTGCTTTATAAATTTTGATGAGCTTGAGTTCACTGAGAAAATTAATTTCTGTAGAACAATTCCTTCATTTAATGTTGGCCCAAATGAGGCATTTAGTATGGAATTTGGGCCTTGGTGGAATTTTCTGGGACATGTAGCCTAATGTGAGGACAACCATTGCTGAGCAGTGCGAGGGAAGGGAGGATTGCCTAGTGAGTGACTGGTGCTGAGCAAGAGGCTTCCTGCTTGACCTCCGAATACTCTGGCGCTTCCTTTTTGGGGTCAGGAAGCTTCCAAATCCAGAGATCCCCCTGTTTGCAGTTCTTAGTTTTCCTCTGAAACCCCCACACCAGACTGAGTGTGCCTAGGGTTGGGACTAGGTATTGCTTCTCTTTGAATCCCAACGTGATGCCTAGCATACATAATTCTCAGAAAATGTTTGTTGATTGTCAAGGTCCAGCTAATCTTGTTGATTTGTGATTTCATACCTTTTTCTTTCAAAGGATTGCTGTATGCCTGGAAATAAATCCGTTTTGGTTTGCAAAATCAAGGTTGTCGTGTCATCCTTTGAAACAATTAGAGAAGCAGGAAAATCTTTTAAGGATGATCGAAATCTCCACTCTATAAACCATCCCAATTAATATCTGATTTCTTCTTTGAAAAACATAATCATATCGTTTCTTCTGTAGAACCTTCCCTAACACTCCTCATTTATCAGAACAAATTTCTGAATTCTTGAAGCAATTAGTTTTTGACTCACTTTATGTGTCCTTTTTTATCCATCCGTCTGTCCATTTATCTGTCTCTGTCCATCCATTGATCCATCTTTGGGACAGACCTGGGATGTCTGTGCTCAGAAGCAGAGTGCTCTACATGTGGGAAGCTCTCAGGCTCCTTGCATGCTGGGCTGTGGTCCTGGCTTCTCTTGTCTTCTGTAGAGTGGGAGTCTCACCAAAGGAGGGCATGGGAGGGCTAGCTTGAGTCAAGGTGCGTAAGTTGGAACATTGCAGATGGGGTTCAGGGTACCCAGGGTTGTCCTTGTTTGGTCAGGGCAGGGTCAGCAAAGCTCCAGCCTGTTTTTGTATGCAAAAAGTGTAAGCTAAAAATGGTGTTTATGGTTTTTAGGGGTTGTAAACAAAATCCCAGAAGAAGATGCAACAGAGACCGTGTATATGCAACCTGCAAAGTCTAAAATATTTATCATCTGCTCCTTTATAGAAAAAGTTGTCCCAAGCCTGGTTAGAGCTCTGAGTGTGGGTAGATCTGTCTCACAGATCTACTCTGTCCCAGAGTCTGTCTCAGCTGGGCCAGAATACTGAGTTGTGAGGAACCTTAAAGACACTTGTCTAGTGGTCTGTAGGACACATGGCCCTGTTTAGACATTCTGCTTGGTATGGTGACCCAGGGACCTGCTGCTGGTAGAAGCAGCCTTTTCTTCCCCAGGAAATGTATACTAAATGAAAGCAAGTATTTTCACCTTTTCCTCTGTGGTCCCGATTTTACCTCTGAGGTCATGAGTAAGTCCAGGTGACAGGTGGGTCAGAGCTGGATTATGGAGGGCTGAGCATGTCAGTTGGAAATTGATTCAGAAGGTTGTGGGGAAATATTAAGGGCTTTTGCGTAGGGGAGTGACATGAGCATAGCTGGGCTTAGGAAGTCTGGCCCGGCATGGTTTGGGATCCTGGGGGAGATGGAGCAGGCTGGAAAGGTTAGGGGCAGGGAGACCAATAGGAAGCATTGGCCACTGCTGTGGGAAGTGGTTGTAGGTGTCTGGATTAGGGCATTGGGAATACAAAGGAAGGGACATATTCCAGGGAAGTTAAGTGGCAACTCCTCATCTTCTAGTTTGTGCTGTCACCAGGTTGGTTGGTGTGTGGCTGGCACACTCAGGCCGGCCTTCCCCCTTCCCTTCCTCCTTTCATAGAGCAACTGCTCCATACCAGGCCGTGGGTTCTGCGGAGTTCCTGCCTGGAAGGAGCCCATGAGCTGGAGGAAAGGAGAAACAATGGTTCTGCCAGGGAGGAGATGACATTGGATAAACTCCTTGAAGGCGGAGGTTGTGTCCTGTGTGCTGCCTTATGCGAGCTAGTCTCACCCTGGGGCACGTAAGAGGGTCTCAGAAGGTCAGTTGTTTGAAGTCCCACAGCTGGCTGGCCATGTAGACGATAATGCTGTACACCAGAAATCAACGTTATAATAAAACTCTTAAAAATCCAATCTTATCTCTACTTTTAAGGAACCTACCATTTACAAATAAAAGATCACCCACTTATTTATTCATTCAGTGTCTGTTTTCTGTAAAGCACACTGTATGGCTTTGTACCCTTATGCACAGTAATTGCCAAAATGCCTATTGCAGGGAGCGGGGTCACCTCCCTGAGGCCATGCAGAACTCGGCATGGGTCTACTTTCCACCCCTCTTGAGCTTTTATTTCCCCAAATACCTTTGCCTCATTTCTTGATCTAAGGATGTTCCATAATGACTTCAAGGGCACCTTCCAGCTTGGGGATTCTGTAATTTTAAAGTCCAGCTTGCTAAAGGGCTTTGTGGTAAAGGGGGAGTTGGGAGGAAGCCTCACTGAGGTTGTCCTGCTCTGGATGCTGGCCTCTGCACAAAGGTCTTTTCAGGCTGCCATGGGGAGGACTGTCCCATGTCACTTCTTCTTCCCTCTTAAGCCCTGGAAGGGGAGGACTTGGGGAACAGGTCACAGGGAGCCTGGAAAAACAAAGAACACACCGTCCGTCCACTCAAAACATTGGCAATCTAGCAAACGGTGTGCTCTTCCCTGGCCTAACATCACCGGTGTGTGATCTCTCTCCCAGCACTCACCCAGGGACCAGAAAGGCGGGAGGTCTGGAGAGAGATTGCAGGTGGCTTCCTTGGTCAGTCAGGAGGCATTCCCTTCTCCTGCATGCTGGAGGGGTGCACCATGGGCTTGGGATAGGCTGTTGTCAGTGGAGCAGAGGTGTCGCCCAGCCAGAAGGGTAAGGGAGCTCAGACCCAGTCCAGGTGTTCGGGTCCTGCTCCCTGGCGAGAAGGAAGTATGTGTGAGAGAGTATTTCAGATCCTCCTCTCCTGTGGCTCTGGAATCCTGCTTATCTGCCATCCGGCGTCTCCAGCCCTGCTGTGCTTGAGAAGTCTTCATTTCTCACTAGCAGCCTCCATTATCTCCACTTCCTCCATTATCCCCACTTCCTACATTTTCAGGGCACTTGGCCTCTGCTGTACCCTCAGCCCCCAATCCTAAGGGCATGTGCTCTGTGAAGAGGGGGACTTGGGGTTGTGCGCCCTTGTGCCCTGCAGTGCCTGATGCATGAGTGTTGTGCTGACCCTCCCTCAGTGTGGTTCAGCAGTGAGCCTCCTCTAAAGCAAGTTCACCATTTGTACGGTGGACTTGTTTCCTGTGTTTGTGTTCTTATTTCCTAAAACCGAACTGCAAACTCCTGAGGGCAGGATCTCTTTTTTCTTTTTTTAAAATAAGCTCTCATTTGTATTTATACTTGGCTATTTTCAAACGCTATTCGGGTGGGACAGGGCTCATGCACATTTTACAGCTGAGAAACAGCATCACAGAGGTTTAACGGCTCTGTAAAATGAGATAATTGGTAAGTAGTTCCCTGAGACTTTAACCAGGATCTTACAGCTCTTGTTCAATGAATGATCTTTCTGTAACCCAGAACCAGCATAGTATTTGAGAGGTCCTCAGTAACCGTTTTATTGAGTTAAAAAAATATGTGGGTAAGGTATTTGTGAGTACACGTGCATATACAAAGATTCTATGTGCTTAGAAACTTCTTTGACCAGCCTCTTCATTTGAAAAGGGATTTCAAGGTTCATATATGCATTGTTGCATGTTACTGTCTTTGGAAATGACTAGTGAGGACAGATAACTTAGAAATATTTGCATGTTACGTCAGAAGAGAGTTAATAGTACCGGTTACTGTTAATACTAGTGGTATTAGCTGTTCCAGCAAAAGGTACTGCTTATTTATAATAACCAGATAATAGCAGCGAGATTGGAGAGGATAGTCTAGATAACATTATGAGTGTATCTATAATTATAATTCAAATGGAATGGGGGTGAATCTTTTAATATGAGGTTTTAAGAATTCTGGAATTTTAGTGTGAGACATAATTCATGGTGTATGGTTGATAGGGACATACTCTTTGGCCATATAACCTTGGAGAAGTAATAATCTTGAATTATTTATCATTGGAATGAATCATCCTTTTGAGAGAATCATATCTTCCTTCAGTGTTAAAAATATACGTATGTCATCTGTCATGGTGAGTATTCCAGTTACAATGCATATTTCTTTTTTCACATCCTGCCCACTCACTTGGTGTTATCCTTGAGAAGAGAAAGATTTGAGATGATGGCTAAGTGGTTCCCAGTCTTTGAATCTATAATCACATTCCCTGTTTTTTCGCATTCCTTTTGGTTGCTATGTTTTGATATTTGGTCTTTGGTCTCTTTCTTTGGGGAAGAGTGATTGGGTGGCCACAGGAGGAGTAAACCTGTTTGGGAGCTGATAGTTGATGTATTTTTGTTATGCTTGGCAGAGTGAGCGGCCCCCATCTTCCTGAGCAGAGTTCATGTGTGATATACAAATGAATGGTCTCTTTCCATCTGGCCGTCACAGAGGCAAGAAACTATGGTGCCTCTGGATCATTGAATTTCTCAGACTCTCAAGGGACAGCAGAATGTGTATGTGAACTGGCATACCCAAATGCAAATTATTTCTGGTGATACCTAATATATGTAAACGTATGCTGCTCAGTTGGCCAAGAAATTATGAACGGCACTCTTCCTAAATAATGCTATATAACTGAAATTTTAGTTTTATTGTCACAATAGTGAAGTGTGTTGATAGTCCTATTTCCTGCCAAATTTCTGTGACATTTCCAGCAGCTTCAAGCACCCCTCACGGGCCAACTCCCCAGAGGTGGAAGATCCAGTATCTCAGGAGGGAGTGCTGCCGGGCTCCATTCTGAAAGCCACGCCTGCCTTGTTACCATGTAGGGATCTGGCAGTTGAAGGCTAGGGGCGGAAAGTGGACAATCAGGATAGAGACAGGACTCGGCAGAGAAGCGGAGTTTTAGTACAGATGTACTAAACATCTGTACAGATGTGGAGCCCCCCCCGCATCATCACACTTAACTTCAGGAACAAAGAAACCCAACAGATCTAAAGATAGTAGGGCATACCTGCAGGGCTGGTGGCGGGGCAGGTGGCCGGTGCTGCTTCCATGGTGGACTTTGCAGTTGCCCTGGGGATGCTGACCCCTGGACTGGACTTTGCTTAGTGGTGCCCGCCACAGTGAGCCTCAGCCCCACCTCTGTTGTCTTCACCCTTTGACCTCACTTGAGCCTGGACTGAGGGATTTCCCCTGTCGATGAACCAACCTGAGTACTGTGCATCCAGCCTCTCACTGAGCTGGGAACCAGGGGCAGCTACAAAGGAGACAGGAGAAATAGCCATCCCCCTTGGGCACTGCTGGCCTGGCAGGAGAGGCCCAGCATGTGTCTAGGGAGGAGCGGAGCGGTTGTGGCCAGCATTGAGCTGGCTGCTTTTCTGTAGGAGCCTGAATCTCAGTCGAGCCTGGAAGGACATGCAGGCGTTAGGCAGCCAGGATTGCCTGCGTTAGGCACGGGGCTGGGCACACAGAGCACTGGAGGGAATTGGTTGAGTAAGTGATGGAGTAGTTGATAGCAAAGGGAGACTGGAGAGAGCAATCTGCAGGGGGACAAAGTGCCTGAGCCTAAGAGGGGGAGACAGGCTGTCTGGAGAACATGAAGGAAGTGCCTGGCCCTGGAGGTGTGTGCCCCTCCTGTCCCCTGTAAATTGTGGGTGGGCCGGGCTGTTGGGGTCATTTGTGGGCCTGGAGTGATTGCTGATTTCTGCAGCCCTGGCGGTTGTCAGTGTGGGCTGGGGTAGAGATGTGTGTTTGTGTATGGAGCAAGGAAGGTCCTAGCCTTGCTCAAGAGGTAGAGAAGCTGCTGGTTGAGTACAGCTTCATGATTTCTGCAAGAAGAGATGATGATGTTTGCTTCTTTTACATACTGCATTAAAGGTCCCAGACACTGGGGCATTTGCTGATGTCAGTAAAGAGGGAGTCCTGGATTTCTAGGCACTCACAGTTTCAGAATAAACAGATATGTAAACAGCTGATTACCATATGGTGTGATAAATGTGTCAGGATACAGAGGCAGTTGCTATTGGCAACACCAAATCAGTCATAACCTTCAGGAGTGAACAGGGCTTGTTTGCTCAGGGTCTGGCCAGGGACCCAGAGGACCAGTGTTGGGGACCCAGAGGGGCCGCGTGGGCCTGCTGCCACTGCGAGCCTGTGTTACAAGACTGAGCAGTGCAGCCATGACTCTGGCAGGCGAGTTTCCCAAGCCGAGGTTTCTGGAAGCCACAGCCTGAGCCCAGGGCCTGGAACCTGCAGGAGAAAACTGTGCTGAGACTGATTCCCCAGTGGTCAGCCCCACAGCTGGACTGCAAGCTGCTTTCCCTGGGCAGACTCAGCCTCCTGCAGGAGGGGTGTGGGAGGGAAGGAGCAGTATCTGTGTGCAGACCTGGGTTCCCCCAGAACTGAGATGCTGGATGAGGTGCCTGCATCCCCTGAGCTGCTTGGCGAGGAGGATGTCCATGTTTTCCATCACAGCTGGGAGTAAGAGCAGATATGTGCAAGGCAAGGACGTTTTTTCACCTTTTGAAGGAAGGTTGTTAGGAAAACGCCTGCATTTTCTAATCACTGGAGAAGCCCTTTTAAGCAGACCAGATTTATAAGGGTTTTGATGAGAATAGTGGTTTGGGAGCAGCAATGTCTTTAATAGCAACAAAGCCCAGAGATGGGGTCTGCCTGCACAGGAGCATGGGCCAGGGGGTCCTGTGTGACCTGGGAGGTGTGTGAGGGAGGCCCTGGGCTGGTTCCATGGCAGGGCACAGTCCAGCTTCTTGCTTCCTGGCAGCACAAACCCCTGCCTGTTTCTGGAGGGGAGATGCTGCCCAGGCTCGGCTGCTTTGCGGTTCTATGTCGGTCACTTTCCCCAGGCCACTTCCTTCCTTTTTCTTCTTATGCCAGCCTGGGCAAGAGGAATTTGTGCTTCCTGCCAGCAGGATGGATGGGGGAAAGGCAGTGGCTGGGTGTTTCTCTCTGCTGGAAGGGTTTGCTGGGGTGAATCCTTTCCCTTCACTCCCTCCTGTAGCCAGGACCTTGTCACCTCCAGGGAGCAGGTGACAGTTTCCTTGACTCCTCACCAGGTTTTCAGGCTCTGCCCTCTTCCTCTCCCCAGCCAAGCTCGCCTCTGACCTCAGCCAGGAGGAACTTGCTCTAGGGCTTAAATCAGGTCACATCTAACTTTAAGACCCAGTTTTAGCATCTGGTATGGAGGCAACAGCCTGGGCTTTGACAGACTTGGGTTTGCGTCATGACTCGGTACCTGCTACCCGTTCGCTGAGATGCCAGTGAGCAGTCGCTGGTCATGTTACATAGCTGCCACCTCCCGGAGGCCAGCTCTGTTGTGTGTGCGTGCCCATTGAGATGCCCGGGTGCCGCCACATCCCTAGCCTGCGCCTCCCTGTTCTTCCTCCTGTCAGAGGGCCCTGTTCTTACTCATAGACTCCTGCACAGCAGCGGGCCTGTCTGTCTGCCTGGCCCTTGGGTGTCCCTGGCATCTGCATGCTGTGTTCCCATGCTCCTTCTGCTAGTTGGAGCCCTTGTGCCATGCCTTCCTTTGGAGACTCTCCTCTCTGTGCCATCTCGCATGCCACCCTTGAGGTTTTAGCTCTGTCACCTGGCATCCTGGCCCTTCCCTGCAGCAGGTGAGGACTGAGAGCTGGGCTGTGCCCCTCCCACCCACTTGACCCAGCGGACACTTTGGGAAGTGGCAACCATAAGTCTGCCTGGCTTGCTCCAGTTGCCCATCTTGTCCTGTGAGTGAAGCTCCTGCTTCCATCTCTCTTGATCTGGCCCCTTCTCTCCATTCCTCCAGCTGCAGTGGGTGCCCCTGTCATTTGTCAGCCAGAGCATTCAACAGCCTCTGCTCCCACTGAGGTCATGGTGATTGTCTTAAAGATTTGCTCTTTAGCTTTTCAGCTGAAGACACGTTGGTGGCTTCCCTGACCTTTTGGAAAGTAACCAGACTCTGGGTCCTTCTCCTTTGTTGACCTGGCCCCTGCCTCCCTCCCACCCCATCTCATCCATGCCTGTCCTCTGTGTCAACACGCCTCACTGCCCTGCGCCCGATCCTTTTACACAGGTGGTCCCTCTGTTTGTAGAGTCGCCATGCTCTTCGTATCTCCCTGCCTGTTCTGTGAAGTTCAGCCCAGTGCCCCTTCCTTGGAGGCCACATTAGAGGGCCCCCCTCTGCTGGCTTTGTGCCCCCGTACCCCTTTCGCAGCTGACTGTCCACATTATACTGTCTGTATCTGTTATTTACTGTCTCTCTTTGACAGACTATGATCTTGGAAGTGCAGAGAACTTGTCTGATTTGTTTAACCACCTCACTTAGCACATAACTTGTCATATTTTTAATTTATTTTCTATCTCCCCTTCTCCCCATTAGATCATAAGCTTCCTGGGGGCAGGGATTTTTGATTCTTATTTAGTGATGCATCCTCAGCACCCAGAATTGCACTGGACACATCATATATGTTTAATATGTGTTTGTTGAATGAATAAAACTGACAGGCAACTACAGCTTAGATTGCAGGGAGTGAGACGTGCTGTTGCCGGAGCTCTGGTGTCATTGGTTCATAGAAAGCTTGTTGCTCTGGCCATGGGGACTTGATTCTTAGAGGGTAATGGTTCGAAAGTTGAATTAGTGAGTGTAAATCCTTAAAAAAGTAAAAATATGTTTGTGCCCTTGTACAGAGGGGCTGCCTTGCCCTTCTGGAGGAAGGAATTCCAGGTTAGGTGTGTTCCCAGCTGCAGTTTTGTTCTGTATCTATTGCCAGCAGGAATCCAAGGATTTCATTTATTATTTCCAAATTGCTGCCTCTTAGGAATGGAGAATGCTGCCAGTCTGTGCTCTGTATTTTTTTTGCTCAGTGGGACCAAAGTAGTTTTGTGGTAGAGAGATACAGAGATATGGCTTTGAAACAGTTTGAGTCATCTAATTACTGTCCAGGAGGGCTGGGAGGTTAACCCTGGTGGTTGCTTTGGTGATAGTGATCGATGTCTGTGTGACAATTATAATGAAGGCTGGTATTATACCGGGACTTTGAAGAGTCTATCAGATAGTGAAGGAATTGCGAAGCCGTACTATGTTGAGGTCTCCAGAATAAACATCCTCAGAATGGAAGGTCCAGTTGAGAAGGTTACCTTGATGAGAGGCTTTTATGCTTTTTGTGCTTTTTTCCTTTATGGGCTCTGGTAGTTCTTTAGTGTTTTATAATCTCTTTTCAGAGAAAGCTTTTTGTAAATTCTTCAGATTTTACTTTTTAAGTAACACTTACAAAAGTTGTATGGTGGCTTGGGACCAATACACTTTGCAGGAAATGCTGAGATGGATAAGAAATGGTTCATTCCCTTCAGGACCTCTTGTTATAGCTTAGCCTATGTAGTGATTAGAGCATCTGCTTTGAAGCCAGCTGGACCTGGACTCAGATATTGGTTTTGCTAATTGATACCTGTGTGGCCGTGGGCAAATATGCTCATTTACTCATTTGTGTTTAACAAACACTTATATTGCACTTACTGTGTGCCAGGCAGTAAGTGCTTAACACATGTTAAATGGATTTAATCCTTACAACAACCCTGTGGCTAGGTACTGTCATCATCCCCATGTTTAAAGAAGAGGGGAGTGGGCTGGGCATGGCGGCTCACGCCTGTAATCCCAGCACTTTGGGAGGCTGGGGTGGGTGGATCACCTGAGGTCAGGAGTTTGAGACCAGCTTGGCCAACATGGTGAAACCCCATCTCTATTAAAAATACAAAAATTAGCTGGTCGTGGTGATGGGCACCTGTAATCCCAGCTACTCGGGAGGCTGAGGCATGAGAATTGCTTGAACCCGGGAGGCGGAGGTTGCAGTGAGTCAAGATCGCACTACTGCACTCCAGCCTGGGTGACAGAGCGAAGCTTTGTCTCAGAAAAAAAAAAAAAAAAAAAAGGAAGAGGGGAGTGGTTCACAGAGGTGAAGCAATGTTCCCTGGGTCACTGAGCAGAGAAGTCACAAAGCCCGGGCACTCTGGCTCGAGTTCATTTTTCTTCTTGATGCTATTTGTGCTGCCTCTCAGCTTCCTAAGCTTGAGCTTTCTAAACTGTAAAATGGGAGGCAGCAATAACCAGACTGCCTAGAGACAGGCTGGTATGCGAATTCAGTGAGAAAACCCGGGGAGAACATTTAGCCAGAGCCTGTCGCATGGCTGGGCCTCTGGCTAGCGGAGGGAGAGGAGACAGCACACAGATTGCACCAGAACAAGGTAATGGCGGTGCGTGGCCTTGCAGGGGCCTTGATAATAGGAGGAGCTCAGAAGCAGGGAGAGATCACTTCCTGCTGGGGCAGCTGGGACATTGTCATGAAAGACCAGGGAGGGGACAGATGGGACATCTGGGACTTCACAGCCACCTGGGAAGTGGGCACTATCCCCATTGTGTGGATCCAGAAGCTGGGCTGTTTCTAATCAGTTAAAATGAGTAGGTAGAGCCAAGGTGAAGGAAGGTGGATTTACTCAGGGTTCAGTTGGTTGGACTGTTGAATTGAGCTGGGGGCAGGTAGAATAAAGTCTGGTCAGCCACTCTGGGGCCGATGCACCGGGGCCCAGCCTGGAGCCCGCTTCCGGCCTTGCGAATGCTTCAGTGGCTTTGCATATTGTCTTTTTGTTCTCACTCTTTAGAAATGTTCTCCCACACCTTCCTTCCAGTGGATTTCTAGAAATACCCTATTTTTCATGACTCACCAATTGAACACATCCTGTTTGGGGAAGTGATAAGAGAGGAATTTGAGAATGGCATGGAGTTGACTCCTAATGATGACTGGTGCAAGGAGTAGACGGCCCAGCTTTCTGCTTGCTCTGCCTCTCACCTGTGTCTCCAGACGAGCTGAATTTCTCCAAGTGCCGTGTTTCACTGTCCCTGCCCGACATATGCCAACTGGAGTTTTTCCTGTCCTGTTGTAGGCGGGGATCTGTGTGTGGCTACAGAGTGACTAATGGTAGAATTAATCGAGTTAGAGATGGGGCCTGTAGTTTTGAACCTGATGAGTTAGATGACCTTTTGGACCACACAGATGGCTAGTCGTCCTGTGCACCAGTGTGGCAGGGATGGAGCTTGTGCCAGCTGCCCCGGGCAGAGTTGTTTTCTTTTTAAGAGGTAGCCAAGGCAGCCTTGCCTCTCAGGACCAGCCCTGGTGGGTGGCACCCCAGCCCTTCCCTTTCCAGGGCTCTGATTTTCCTCATGGCTTGCTGTTATTTCACTCGCAGAGTTCGGATGTTGTTCATTCCAGCAGAGGCCGGATGTGTAAATCATCCTGCAGCAGTTCTGTCTTGTATGGCCGGAGGCTCCTTGGTGGGCTGATTGGAAAGCCCAGTACATTAGGGAGTGAAGGGAGTGAAGTAAAGAGAAATGGAGAAGGGAGAACTGGAGCTGGGGCGCATGAGCTGCCGTGGTAGCGTGCGGGAGGCAGGGGAGTTTAGACCACGTCTCGGGGCCAGGAGTGGCTGACAGCCGAGGTGTCGGGCTGGGTAGGGCAGAGTGAGCCGCATGGCCTGGCAGCTGTGATGGGAACATGTAAGAAGTGGTCGGGCTGCTGTGTTTTAGACGTCTAAACCCTGAGGGTAGAACTCGGAGAACTTGGTTGGTGGATGCAGCCGGCAATGCCTTCCCGTGAATGGCAAGGGCAGTGGGCTTAGGCAGATAGAGCTGCTCCACCTGGCAGTTTAGCCTCCCAGGGGACTTCTGGCAAGGTCCGGAGTCATGTTTGATCTGCCAGGACTGGGGACTGGGGTGCTGGTGGCATCTGGTGGGTGGAGGCCAGGATGCTACTACACATCCCACAGTGCCCAGGACTGCACCCACCACAAAGAAGTACCTTGTCCCAAGTGTGTCTGGGCCTGATGTTGAGAAACGCTGGGTCAGAAGGCTTCAGGTGATGGTGGACT
Source organism: Gorilla gorilla gorilla (assembly GCF_029281585.2). Classification (NCBI taxonomy): domain Eukaryota; kingdom Metazoa; phylum Chordata; class Mammalia; order Primates; family Hominidae; genus Gorilla; species Gorilla gorilla. The sequence goes on along the minus strand of NC_073236.2, from coordinate 130,696,317 downwards.
TGGAGGGCGGGTCAGGGAGGGACAAAGGGGTGTCCTTGGCACCTGGACTGCTTTGGGGCCCCTGTTTCCTGCTCTTGGTGGGCCTGAGTCTCTCTGTAAGTTTTGCAGTATGAGGTTGACCTGGACGTTTCATAAGCAGAGGCTTGTAGATAATCAAGTGCCACGAAGTAAAGATCATGATTTCGGGCCACTTGAATATATTAAGTCCGTCGACATCTTCAAAGAGTTAGATTGAAATGCTGATCCTCTTATATTCCTGACATATTCTTATCCTTGCCTGTATTATTTTTTTCTGTTTTTTAACCTGTGTTGTGCAGTATGCCAGATGAACTTTTTAGGGCGTATATTTTGATATCTTACTTTTATGAAGATTAATAAAATTAAAATTGTACTGATGTAAAGAGCTTGAACTTAATTTAGTTTTATAATTGTCTGTATAAACATTCTTAATGTCTAAGGAAGATTTTTTACCGGAGAGGCAAAGGGAAATAAAAACTTGATAAAATTTAAAAAATTAAAAGCAACTATTATCTGTTATTGTATGTATGTATGTGTAGGTGGTTGTGTGTATGTATGAGAGACATAGACAGTGCATTTTACTTTTTTGTTTTTTAAAGATCCTGCCTTTAAATTTGGAACTATAATTATTTGTCAGCACAGTTAAATTTTTTTTTCTTGCTTTTCTTTCTCTTTCTCCTTTCCTGTGTTGGAGCAAAGGTGCTGTATGTTGTCTACTTCAGGTTTCTTTTTAGAGTGAATGGGACAAGGACAGGGCAATATCTGAGTGTCAGAAAGATTCCCCCCGAGGCTGGTGTGGGTACCAGGCAGGGCTGGGGTACGGAGACGGGCAGGCGGACCAGGCAGGGGCTAGTGAAGGCAGGATGAGGTCCAAGTTGAGGCCAGGGCCAAGGGGAGGGGAAGGCAGGAACAGCTTGGAGAAATAGGCAAGAGGGACAAGTCTCTGACCTCTTGGCTGTGCGCGCTGGGAATCCAGGAAAACACTGGTTTCTGGCTTGAGTGAGTGGAAGCTTTTTTAAAAAAAGAGAGTTAAAAAAAAAAAAAGCCCTGTTTTGTACACATTTTGATGGTTAATGTTGCTTTCTGACTTTTGCTTTTCAAAAAGTGAAAATGGAAAAGTTTAACAGGGCCTCAACTCCTGAGGCTGGATTAGGACATTTCTCATTTACATGGTGACTTTTAGATAAAAACATAATTGATACCTTTGAAAAGATTAAGATGATTCTGCCTATTTTCTGAAATTTAGGAAGCACCCACTGGGTCTTTTGGTCATTTTTTTTTTTTTGACACATTCTTGCTCTGTTGCCCAGGCTGGGATGCAGTGGCATGATCTCAGCTCACTGCAGCCTCGACCTCCTAGGCTCCAGCAATCTTCCCATCTTAGCCTCCCAAGTACCTGGGACTACAGGTACATGCCACCATGCCTGGCTAATTACTTTTATTTTTATTTTTTGTAGAGATGGGGGTCTCGGTGTGTTGCCCAGGCTGGTCTCAAACTCCTGGGCTCAAGAGATCCTCCTGCCTCGGCCCCTCTAAGTGCTGGGATTACAGGCATGAGCCACCGTGCCTGGCCTGCTCTGGTTGAAGGCTAGATTCTGAGTGACCAGGAGACTGAGTCTTTTCTTGCTCACCTGGTGGAGTACATTGTATACAGTAGGTGCCCATGTTTCTTCTTTTGATTTGGAGAGCAGTTGTCTTGAGGAAAACCAGTGAGATGATCCCATCTCTTCCCATGATTTTGAGAGTATGATCTCTGTCCCAATTCAGAAGAGCCCTGAGGTGAGGTAAAGATGTTAGAGGTGAGTGACATTCTGTGTCTGACCTGTGGCTCCAGTGTGTGGATCCGTGGGCTGGCGTGTCTCACGTGTGTGGACTGGGGTTTCCCTCTTCCACAGTGGGAGGTGGTCAGTGTGTGGGAGGAGCCATGGCTCTGGCCTCCGACTGCTGGGGTTTGAATTTAGGGTGAGCACTTACTAACACTGTTAGCTGACCCGCTACCTACTGATCTTCACACGGATGAGCTTATTGATGCACACAGATGACAGGTTTAGATTGTATGCTGGTTCCTTGTATTTGTTCTGTTTTTAAAACCTCAGCTCCTCTAGTCTTTGGTAGACACTCTTATGTTATATCTTGGGCAACTTAGTTCCTCTTTCTGGAGCCTCAGTTTCCCCATCTGTAACACCAGAGAGCTGGACTTAGGGGAACCGCTTGATATTTGACAATACTCCAGGCTTTTGTAAACAAATTGTCCACAGCTTTGCTGAGCTACAGCCACATCCGCTTGAAAAAGCATTGTCTTACCAGCCTGTGCAGAATGCAGATCACTTTCATCCACCTTCCCATGGGGGCTACTCCATCCCTTGTCTTACTGGAAATGTCTTTCTCAAGGGTCTTTTCTGGTGTACAGGTCTCCCTGGAGATGGAAAACCATAGCACTGGTTTAAGTACAGTGTTTTGTTTGCATGGGGAGGAGAGGCTGAGGCTACAGCCTGTGAGTTCAGGAGTAATAAGGTGTTTGTTTCCCTTTTTGGCCAGTTTTTTTTTGTGGCATAATTTACATACAATGAAATTTACCCTAAGAGTACACTTTGATGAATCTTACAAATGTACAGTTGTGTAATCCCCACCATTATGACCTAAAACACCCCGAAAGCTTCCCTCTTGCTAACCTGACTGACTTGGTGGTTCTGGTGGCTTTTTTGTAGATTGCCTGGCATTTCTACATAGATGATTTTGTCTTCTGTGAACGCTGTTTGCCTCCTTCCTTCCTGATCTGTTTGCCTGCTCCTGCTTTCTCTTGCTGTACTGTGTTCCCTGGGCCTCCCGCAGCCTGGAGGGGTAGAGAAAGAGTGGCCTCCTGCCCGTCTCACTCCCAGCCCCTCTCTGTCCCGTGGCGTTAGCAGCAAGGGCTTTGTAGCTGCCTGTTAGTGGGTTGCCTTCTGTTCCTAGTTTGCTGGTTTTTTTGTCATGAATGGGTGTTTAATTTCATCAGATGCTTTTTCCGCACTGACTGAGATGACCATATGGTTTCCCTTTTTTAGCTTGTTAGTGTGGTGAATTACATTTTTAACACTGCAACTACTCTTTGGTGTGGAAGCCTTATGTGTGGGGTAAGCACAGATTTGGTGTCATCATGTTGGGATTTGAGGATTAGCTGTTCTGCACTTCATAAGGATATAGTACATTCAGTTATTGACAGCAGCTAGGCTGTGTAGTCACTCCTGTGGGGCTGATTTGTTTAATTATGATTGTTGACCTTTTTACTCTTTCATTATATTTTGGGTAGAATGAAATCATGTGTGTGGTGATGGAGGGGTGGTAGTGGGGGGAGATAATAACAAACTTTTCTGTAGCCTGAACTCATTAGTTCTTATAACCCATAGGTGTAGGTACCATTTTCTTTATTTTATGAATGAGAAAATTGAGGTCCAGCTTCTTGGAAGGTAAGAGAAGTGAGTCCCCTTTCCCCTAACATTAACTGAGCGCCATTTATGTGCCGGCCATTTGGACCCATCTAAGGGGCACAAAACCATTGTTTTTTGTTGTTGTCGTTGTTGTTGAAACCACTGTAATGGTAGCATCTTTTTTTTGTTTGTTTTAGATGAGGCCTCACTGTGTCGCCCAGGCTGGTCAGTGGAGTGGTCACGGCTCACTGCAGCCTTGGCCTTTCTGGGCTGAAGTGATCCACCCACCTCAGCCTCTTGAGTAGCTCAGACTCCAGGTGCACACCACCATGCCCCAGTAATTTTTTTGTAGAGATGAGGTTTTGTCATGTTTAAGTGACTTTCCCAAGGCCTTGTAGCTGGTAAGAAGGAGGTCTTCTGTTTCTAAGTTGAATTCTTTTCCCTGTCCTACTACTTTTGGGGTGGTTTATGGAAAGAAATTAAGTCAGGATGAAAAAACTAGTCAACTTCTTAGAGCAATGTAGATAAGATTTTCACAGTTGATCTTCACAGACTTATCCAAATACTGAAGCCCCATTATCCCTGGGGGGTATGTTCCAAGACCCTCGGTGGATGCCTGCAGCCAGCGAATACTGAACTAGTTTGCCTTCAATCATGACATGTTTCTGTTCATGTCATGTCTTCCTCCCACAATTTTTTTTTTTTTTTTAATTTGAGACAGGGTCTCACTCTGTCACCCAGGCTGGAGTGCAGTGGCGCCATCACGGCTCACTGCAGCCTCCATTTCCTGGGCCCAGGTGATCCTCCCACATCCACCTCCCTGGTAGCTGGGATCACAGGCATGCACCACCATGCCAAGCTAATTTTTTGTAGAGATGGGGTTTCTCCATGTTTCGCAGGCTGGTCTCAAACTCCTGGACTGGAGCGATTCACCTGCGTTGGCCTCCCAAAGTGCTGAGGTTTCAGGTGTGAGCCACCGTGCCCGGCCCCTCCCACAAGTTAATGATTTTTCCATCATAACTAAGCACTTGCCACGCACCACGGCCGTAGCTTTTGCAGTTTGAGGTGTGAAGGCAAAGCTAGCATGAGTTTATTTTTTTCTTCTTTACCATTTCATGAATAGAAGACCCACTTTTCCCTTAGATCTTAGCAACCTCAGCATAGGAATTTTTCCTTAAGTCAAGGAGTTTCATCTTTTTACTTAAAGGAAGTGCTGTATGACTTCTCCTTGGCATATCTGCATTGCCAGCATCTAGGGTTCTTGTGCTCTGGGACCATTATTATGTAAAAAATAAGGGTTACTTGAACACCGGCTCTGCAGTACTGGGACAATCATCTCATAACCTAGGCAGCTACTAGGTGACTCATGGGCGGGTAGCATGGACCTTGTGGTTCTGCCAGACAAAGGGAGGAGTCACGTCCTGCGTGGGAGGCAGGACGGTGTGAGATTTCATCTCTTGACATAGAACAGCGAGCAATTTAAAACTTATGAATTGCTTATTTCTGGACTTTTCTGTGGAATATTTTTGGACTGTGGTTAGTAGAAACTGTGGAAAATGAAACTGTGGATTAGAGGGTACTACTGTATCTGGATGAGTCCAAAAACACATTCTAAGATGAAATATTATTAGCTCACATATTTATCTTTTAGGATACAATCTTTCTTAATTTAGCATGTGTGCTGGAAGATATTTTGTCAGTATTAAGTAATGCTGCAGAATTTTGGTTGAACTGTTGTGCATGTAGAACATTAATTCTTTGTTTTCCTGATAGTTTTTGGTGAGAGGTTTTCTGGGAAGTCATTGTCCTGTTACCACTTTGCATGCTAAACTGGTGCGATTATGAGTTCCTTATCCATATCAGGGTTGGGGATGTACATACATACCTGAGAATCAAACTGGCTGGGTGTGGTGGCTCATGCCTATAATCCCAGCACACTGGGAGGCCAAAGAAGCAGGAGGATCACTTGAGCCCAGGAGTTCGAGACCAGCCTGGGAAACATGGCGAAACCCCATCTTTTACCCAGGCATGGTGGCGCCGTGATCGCACCACTGCACTCCAGCCTGGAGTCTCAAACCAGGCTCAAACAACAACAAAAAACTAATTGCTTTAAGTAAATGTTCATGCCTCACCAAAGATATGTACTGTAATTTTCCTATTGTGGATATGTATATTTTCAACTCCTCCAACATTAGTGAGTATATGCCAGACACTGTGCTAACTCAAGGAAAGCGAGGAGAAGGAAAGGGATGGCATTTTGATCTGGGCCTGAAAGGTTGAATCTAATAAGTGAGAAGAGAACTCAGGACCTGGCAGGTGGAGGATTTCATGGTTGCACATGTTAGGGTCCCAATAAGTTTAGGGGAGCGTGTTAGACAGATTAAGAACTTTGTTATCAGGCGGACACATGTGAATTTCACACCTGGTTTTACTACTTGGTAACTGTACTTCTGGGCAAGTTGGTTAGCTTCTTCGAGCACTAGTTTCCTCATGTGAAGCAAGGAGGAGGAGGCATAACATGTACCTCACAGGCATTCGTTGTGTTTGGTATCTTGGAAGAGAGGGGGGAGGTCTGTGCTCTGTGCTGGAATGAAACTTTTTTTATTTGGCCAGACAGTGATGGTAGGCATTCTTTGGACCGTGATCTTAGGGGCGCATGCTTTGGCAGTTTACAGATAGAGATCTGACCTGGTCCATGGGAAGTGCAGATTCAGTTCCTTGCTGAGACTGTCAGGAGCTCTTCCATCACCTAGCCTTGTGCCAGCACACTGGTGGTGCTTGGTAAATGTTTGTTGAATAAGTGCACTAAGGTTTCACTGTAACCTCTAGTGATCTGCTTCTAGAAGCCTTTTCTTCTAGTAGAGTCACACCTAGAGGAATTGGATGCTACAAACTGTGATAGACCCAGTACCCTACTCTAGCTGCTGTGTCTAGCTTGACAGGGATGGGCACTTGCGGTGCCCTCAGCCTGGCTTGGAGTTGACATCTTGTATTGGGCGCTGTGTGGGCTCTGTTCCCTGAGTCTTCATCCTGAAACTGCTGGGGCTGATAGCTGGTCGCCGGATCACCTTTCAAAGGAATGTAGTCCAGAGGCCTTTGGTTCCTCAGGATGGATTCAAGGAGAGAATCTTCAGCTGATCATCATTTTATCCCATTTTTTCTGTTTCCTTTACTGTTCCAACTTTTCTTTCTTTTCTCACCTCCTTTATGGAGGAAAATTGCCCTCTGGGGAAGCATGATGCTGGGGAAGTAGGTTTTGATTGTCCGATGATTGTCAGGTGAGACTATTACACATGTTCAGACCATTGGGTGTAAGACATTGGTGCACATTAGCTCCTGCTTTGATATAACTGAGGCCCAGTAACAACAAATTTTTGCTCAAAAAAAGAGGCATAAGCAGCGTTGTGTGCTTTCTTTATTTTGGCCTACCCTGCATGATGGCTGTAAGTATTATCGGGAGAAGAAGCATATGGATTAACAAAGATGTGTACTTCACTTTCCAAGAACAGGAATGTTTTGCCCTAGTGAGCCTTGAAGATTTTTTGTTTTGTTTTGTTTTGTTTTTTGAGACGGAGTCTTGCTCTGTCGCCCAGGCTGGAGTGCAGTGGCACAACCTCAGCTCACTGCAAGCTCTGCCTCCCGGGTTCACGCCATTCTCCTGCCTCAGCCTCCCAAGTAGCTGGGACTACAGGCACCCACCACCACGCCCAGCTAATTTTTTGTATTTTTAATAGAGATGGGGTTTCACTGTGTTAGCCAGGATGGTCTCGATCTCCTGACCTCGTGATCCACCCATCTCGGCCTTCCAAAGTGTTGGGATTACAGGCATGAGCCACCGTGCCCGGCCTGAAGATTTTTTTTATAATGTGCATTTTTGTCCATAGATTACAATCACTGTTGTTTAGGAACTCAGATGGAAAATGTGACTGAGTCAGAGAAGTAACTGTTAAAATACAACTTTGCTTACAATATCTGCTTTCTGTACGTCAGGCAGATGAATTGTATTAAAATACTTCCTAGGTCTAGTTTGGTGGAAACCAAAGATATAACTGTATTTGCAGGGAGATTGGAGAATGAGATAGCGTTTCCACTTACAGAAGCTTGTTTTGTTCTTACCTAGATTAAGTTGAGGCAGAATGCATGTATAACCAGGGCATTCTGGTACGTAGTCACTCATTCATCTGCTCATTTATTCAGTAGCACTTTGCTTGTTTACTATGCTGGTTGCTGAGGATTCTAAATATGGGCCTTCCAGGACTCACAGTTTAGTTGTGAGGGACCGATGTAAGTAATTAGGAAATAGTGTAGTAAAAATAGCCAGCAATTTTTGTTCCCTCCCCAGAATAAATGTGCTGTGTGTGTGTGTTAGTTTTTATGAAATATGTATATGAAGTTTTCTTTTGGGAATTAGTGGGAACATGATATGTATATAAACGCATCATTAAAATAATTTGAATATCAGCTGGGCACGTTGGCTCATAACGATAATCCCAGCACTTTGGGAGGCCGAGGTGGGCGGCCTGTAATCCTAGCACTTTGGGAGACCAGTCTGGGCAACATGGTGAAACCCCTTCTCTACCAAAAAAAAACCACAAAAATTTGGTGGCACGCACCTGTGGTCTGAGCTACTGGGGAGGCTGAGGTGGAATAATCACTTGAACCCGGGAGGCGGAGGTTGCAGTGAGCCAAGATCGCGCCACTGCACTCCAGCCTGTGTGACAGAGTGAGACCCTGTCTCAAAACAACAACAACAAAAAGAATTTGAATATGTTCAGACTTTCCACCATACAGTACCTTAGCAAGGTACACTGAGATTAGGAATAAGTTAAAATGCTTGTCTTTGGAAGATTAAGTGGATGTTAATCTAAGCAAAGTGGATTCTGTAAAACCCTGAAAGAAGTTTTTGAGTTTCACGGTGTGAACAGAACAGAGAACCCTTGAGGAGAACACATGCGTAGCTCCTAGCACAGAGTGTGCAACACAGTTAACGTCCACGGGAAGAGCTTGACACAAACTTAAATACCAAACTTAAGTTCAGAAGCATTTCGCATTAAGCTCCTGTGCCTCAGTGGCCTGGCACTTACTGGGTTGAAGGACAGAATCACTAACCTGGGCTTTTACTACCATTGCAGCCCAGTGCCAGTGACACTTAGGGACTCTTCCCTGAGCACCTTCCCAGGTACCCAGAAGTGTTTGTAGGAAGAACAGGAGATGGATTTAATGTGGATTTATTTACAGTATATGAGAATACGTGATGTGAAGGCAAACCCTTTTCACTAGATCCTTTCTGAGGCATCATAAAAATCATGGTTTTATGGTTTTTATGATTTGATTGGTTACTTAGCCTTTCTGCGGAGAATAATTGCTTATTTGACAGGGTGACACTATGGTGTGTGAGCTCAGTTGCTTTTAGCCTGCATTACTTGAAGTCCTCCCATCATATAAAAGGTAAAAGCCTGAATCATGCAGGCCTAGGTTTGGTTGTGAACTTTTACCTCTTACTGGTAGTGTGGCCTTGGGCAAGTCACTTTGATACCCACTTTGTAGGACTGTGGTAATAATAATATTGTTATTAATAGAGATTCCAGGAACTTGTAGCTTGATTTTGGATTTAGAGAGCTGGGCTCCTCCCACGCAGGAGCTTCTGGTTTGAGAACCACAGGTAGCAATGGCTTTGTTGAGGAGGGTGTTGGTGTGACTATGGAATTGTCAATGCCAGTGTGTTGCTGCCGTGGCTGTTGCATTTGAATGGGCTCTGGAGGCACCTGGGGTGGGTGGGGGCTGCCTGACACGGAGCCAGCCTGCCTGGCCACTTCTTCGGCTCTGTGCTTACTTGGGGGCATTCACTGTGCTAGGTGTGGAGGGTTCTATAAAAACAAACCCTAAAAGATTAGTCATACATTTATTGTTGGTCATTTCTCAAAGTGATGACAGTTACCTTCTGTAACCTACACTTAGTTTCTGAGTCTTTTTGGTGTGTGTTGCTCGAATATCACTATACATCTTCCTGACTTCTGAAGCCCACTCTTTCTCTTTGTTTCTTCAGTCAGAAAATACCTACTGGGTGCTGGTGCTGCGTTTGTGAACAGAGCACACAGAAATCTGGGCCTGGGGGCGCTTGCAGGATTCTGCTTGCTTTCCTTCCTCCCGTCTCTGCAGTCTGACGCTGTGTGCCATGCATTAGTCGGTTCATCGTCTGCCTCCACTAGAGTGTCATGGATGCTCCTGGGGGACAGAGCCTTTGTTTTCTTCGCCACCAGATCCCCAGTGCCCAGAGCAGTGCCTGGGACAGAACTTGTTCTCAATAAATAGTTTGTTATTGTTGTTGTGGGGCTTGGATGCAAGAGGAGTGAGCCCCACATTTGATTATATAATAATTAAAACCTTAAAAACAAGCATACGGTGGGGATGGCTATCTAAGTTTAGAAGGTTCTGTGAAAAGGACAGGAGGGTGGTGTGACCCCGTTGGGGGTTGACTGGCAGGAGGCCTGGTTTGGGAGTGTTGGCTTTATCCCTGATCAGCTGCTTGACTTCAGGCAACTCTTTACATTTGAGTGAAAAAATGAATGGGGATTCTCTGTATGGTTTCTCCAAACCCGTACTCCTTAGACATTTAAAATAGGTGGACGGAACCAACTTTTCATTTCACCTGACTTCTCAGTAACTAGTGTGAAAATTTTATTTTATTTTTAAATTTTTTACAGACAGGGTCTTGCTCTGTTGCCTAGACTGGAGTGCAGATCATGGCCCACTGCAGCCTCGACCTCCTGGACTCAGTGATCCTCCTGCCTTGTTCTCCCAAGTAGCTGGAGCTACAGGTGTGCACTAACATGCCTGGCTAATTTTTTAAAACAATTTTTTGTAGAGACGGAGTATCGCCATGTTGCCCAGACTGGTTTTGAACTCCTGGGCTCAAACAGTGAGCCTTGGCCTCCCATGCCAGGATTACAGGCATGAGCCACCACGCCCAGCCCAACCTGCATGAAAATTGTAATCATTCACCTGTGCATAAAGTTGCATCCTGCATTCAGAATAAAGAGAACCGTGAGAGGTCTTCAATTTAGCCATCTTTACTACAACTTTCTTTCCTTTTTTCCTTAGTGCTCTTGATCTTTCTTGTCACATCTAAATGGTTTAATCCATTGTGGCTCGATGTGGAAGAGGCTCATTCCTGGGATACTACTGGCTTCTACACAAGCCTGTGTACTGCTGCATGTGGAGAAATTGTCCAGGTTTTTTGTTTTGTTTGAGACGGAGTCTTGCTCCATCATCAGGCTGGAGTGCAGTGGCATGATCTTGGCTCACTGCAGCCTTGACCTCCTGGACTCAAGCTATCCTCCTACTTCAGCCTCCCATGTAGCTGGGGCCACGGTATATACTACCACACCCAGCTGATTTTTTAATGTTTTTGTAGAGATGGGGTCTGTGTTGCCCAGGATGGCCTTGAACTCCTGGGCTCATGCAGTCTGCCTGCCTCAGCCTCTAAAATGCTGGGATTATAGGTGTGAGCCACTGTGGCCAGCCTGTCCAGTAATATTTTTATTTGAGGAGAAAGGTCTTCTTCCTGACAGCAGTCTGTCTGCTTGTGAGTTTTGACGGCACAAGCTGCATGGATCTGGTATTGGGGTGGCAGCAGCTGGAAATCCTAATGAGGATGAACTCTTCGCTCCTCAATTAAGGAGACTGACTTGCCCTTCACCAGAGGCTGCTGTCTTGGAACTGCTTCCAGCCCACAGATGCCCAGGGAGTCCCGGACGGTCCCCGGTCCTCATTTGCACGAGGCGAATCAGTTTAGCAATTTGCCTGCCTAATAGGATATTGCCCTCATGGACCTTATTACCTCATGCGCTGCTTTCGGTCCATCGTCTAGCTTTTTGATTTGAGTGCTTCTGTGGATTTGCTGGCTGCGTCTGTTATTATAGAAGGGTTTTTAAGGCAGCCATGTGGATGGGCAGTGGGTTCCAGGGTTCAGATCCTACCTCTGCTGCTCACTAGCTCAGATGTCTTTGGTCCTCAGATTCCTCATTCTGAAATTTGGGAATGATACTCAGTCATTAATTAAGTGAAACAGCGTTTAGAAAGCGCCTAGGCTGGTGCCAGACGTGGAGTAGGTGTTCAGTGAATGCAGAAGCTATTTCTATTATTTTTTGCACTTGCTAACAGTTCCTATCCTTAGATAGTCTCTGTCTTTAAACTTCATGTGCCTCGGGTTTAAAATCTGCTGCTAAACTCAGCTGATCCAGGAAACTGCCACTTTTTGGCCCTATTTCCCGCTCTCCTCCTCTGCCCCCCACGCTGATAACCTCTTTATGATGTATCCTCCCAGCTCTCAGGCATAATTATGCTCCACTTATCCAGAGGTCAGACTTTTAGCAACCTCTGCCATCTGGAACATGTCCAGGAACTGGAAGTCAACAGAAAAGGCCTCGGAGCTCAGCTGTCCTCGAGTCTGGGACAGACGCTAGGTGGAGAAGGGGTGGCTGACAGCAGCAAGAGATGGCAGGTGGCCCAGAAGACGAACTCAGCAGAGCAGGGCCGTCAGTGTGGTGGCCAGCAGTTCTGCATCCCACGCTAACCACGGAGGCCACGCAGGCCTGTGTTCCCAGTGGGAATTTTTGGTGCTCCCAACAATACTGAGTATTAAAGCCAAATTATATTCAGCATTTGTTAATAAAAGAGGAAAATACAAAATCTGTTTTATAACCAAGATGTTTTTTAGAAAACCCTTTGGTATCTTAGTGTCATTTTTTTTTTTCTGGGTAATTAGTGTATGTGTAGCTCTTTATTTTTCAAGCATGGGGAAAATGCCAGCGTAGAGAGGATAGAACACGGGCTTTGGAGTCGCAGTCCAGGGTGTGCCTCTTGTTTATTCTGCCACCTCCTTGCTAGTTGACCCCAGTGAGAGTCAGCGTTTTGGGTCTCGGTTTCTTCCTCTTTAAAACCTCAGAGGTGTGTTCAGAATAAACACACCTAGAACTAGGCAAGATGCTGACGGTGAGGTCTTAGATACCCAGGCCCTGGCTGGGCGTGGGAATTCAGTGCTTCCACTGTTTACTCTGCTTATCACTTTCACTCCTATCTACCAGCCATTTGGTAAATTTCCTTACACCATTTGACATGTAGGTTGTATATTTCAATTAGATGGCAGTTCTTTATGGCCAGGGACCCTGTCCCTGAACCTAGTTTTTTAGTGTCTCTGAATTCTTCCTGATGTCGACTCTGATGTGAGCTCAGTGTTAGGTGGCAACGAGGCTGGCTCTGTGTCTACCTGTCATGGAAGCTCTCCATGTCCCCAAATCCAGAAGGAGGTAATTTGTGTAAAATAATGCTGTCCTTTAACTTGTGTAAATTCCTCCCAACCCGAATACATAGGATGCTAGAATTTTAGGTCTAGAGGAGATTTTATTTTAGCATTCTCATGGACAAATTGCATGTTTTGTGGCTGGGCTGGGCATGTAGGGGCTGAGAGGCTGTCTTGTGGCTGAGGCCACACAGCCAGTCTGTGGTAGAGCCAGGCTGGCCCTCTTGGGGCCTCCTTAGCTCCAGTTTCTTTCCTCTGTCAGACAGCAATGGCCTCATGTCTTGTTCTTCCTGCTGCGAGCTTTAGCCTCAAACTCCACCTTGAATGTGGAGTGAACTTGGAGTGAACTTTGTCTGTGGCTCAGCCTGCCCATGGCTTGTCTGTCTGCCCCGTTCTGCCCTCATGTCTCTAGAGAGGACAGCAATGCCTTCCCCATATGTGTTCATTTCTCTGATGATTGTGGTGTCTAATGGGTTTCATTCTGATGAACTGGAGCCCCTCACTTGGGCTTGTTCTTTGCTCTGATGGGGAGTAATTTGAGGGACTCTCATGACGCCATGCCTGCTCCAGACAACCCCTAGGAGCTTGCAAAGATTGCCCTGTAGGAAGAATTGCTGATGTCCTGTGAATAATTCCTGGGAAGGAAATGCCAGGCTGACCCATCACATAGACTGCATAGCCATGACTTAGCAGGGTGGAGCACCCACACTGTCGTGTGGACAGAAAGTTCACAGCCTGAGTGAGACTGGGCGCTGGGCTGAGATTGCTGGCACGGGTCTCCTGGAGCTGCAGGCAGGCATGCCCGGGCTGGCGGGGGAGCTGCATGCACTGCCACCCCCAGAGGAGGGCAGGGCCGTGTGGGGATACTGCAGAGGATGACCGAGGGGCATGATTAGAGAGAGGCTACCCTGAAAACACTCTGCTAGGCTTCCAGATTTTTGTTTTGGGCTGGTCCTGCTCAGGATCTGTGAGAAGTATGTAGGAACGTTGGGCCACCCTCTCCTGCCCATCAAAAGGCTACACGCCATGTGGAAGGAGGGCAGGGCTTGGGGTCAAATCTGTGTATACAACTCTTCCCTTCTTTCCATTTTCTTACTTGGAATATTTACTTACTCACTTGAGTTTCAGTTTTATCATCAGTAACATGAGGAAAATAATACCTACCTCAATTGCTTTGTAGGGTTTCATAAAGCTAAAATAATGCCCATGATCTCCTTGGGGGCAGAAACTGTCAGGATCATTTTTAGCATTTAACACGCTGCCTGACACAAAGTGGTCATGTAACATTTGTTGGATAAAACTCCACAAACTGTAAGGAATGTTACACACATGGTAATTATTACTAACAATTCAGCAAATGGTATTTGACCACAGACTTCCTGCCTAGGCACCAGGGAAAGAGGGGAAAGAACACGACATGTGAATACACAGTTGTCCCTAGGGCTCCTGGAGTTCTCGCGGTGCCCCAGGTGCCATGCATGACTTTAAAGTTGGGAGTGGGGATGCAGGATGCCAGACATACGACCCTTGGGTGGGAATTGGGACCCCAGATCTTTAATCACTTAAGCCTTGGGAGGTGTAAAGTGTTTTCCCATTCCACAGAGGGTACAAAAGGATACAGGGCACATTGCATGGCCCCCAGGGCATATGCAGTGTGGTGCTCTTTCATTTAAGCCGAGGCCACAAATAACTATCGGACAAGGTTGGAAGCAGAAAGCAGTGAGCACCCAGAGAGGAACAGGAGTAGGCTGTGGAGCTCAGGAGCTCTGAATCAGAGCCAGGGTGGAGCGGAGGTGTCTCAGCCCCTGAGATGTTGCAGTCTTCCTGTTAATCTGCCTTGTGGAATTAAGCTATACCTGCGGGGTCCTAGGGATGTGATTCAGCACAGCCACCATGGGCCACCTGTGAGCAAAGTGCTGAGCCCACCATGGTGGAAATACAGAAATAGACAAGACTCGGGGCTTGCTCCTGGGGAACTTAAAACAGTGAACTATGAAACGAGGCGGGGTGAAAGTCAATTTCTTACAGAAATAAGATGGGAACCCGGAGTGGGCAGGCTCACCAAGGAGGTGGCATTTGGGTGGATCTTGAAGGGTGTGTAGAGTTTGAATTGGAGACAGATTAGAGGTGAGAAAACACACTGAGGTGTGGAAACCCACAGGTTCTTCAGGGAATAAGTGGACGGGAGTGGAGCGTGGAGGGCTGGTAAACAGATCACGAAGGAGATTTTGAAAGGAGGAACGTGGCCAGAGCGTTGTCACATCAGGAGTTTAGTCTGCAAGTAGAGGTGGGCCCTGTGGCTTTCCCTCTAGTCACTTGTCTTACAGAGAAGGGGACTGAGGTTGTGAGGGTGGGGCTGGCATTTGACTTCGTCCCACTCCTTCCCACCTTCTGGGCTCCATCTGCTTGGTACTCACGTGTAACAGCCTTAGGGGACCTGCCCTCCCTGTGGGGGCCCAGACCTGGGGAATCTGGTTGAGTCTGGCTGCTCAGTGTGTCTGGGTGCAAAGCATGTGGAGAAATTCAGAAGCTCGAAGCAGAACAGCTAATCCTTGATGTCCGTCGGGTGGGTTTTGTATGCTTAATAAGTAAAGATAACATGTGCATTTTACACTTTACTAAAACACATTACCTCATCTGACTTTCCTTTTCCCTCCATCCCAGCTGGTGAGTTGGGGACTCAGTGACCCTTGGGAGAAGGGGAAGGGAGCACCTGGGGGGCGCACCCTGTTGAATTCATGGGGTCTTTCCTGGGGACCTTCGGTTTTGTGATGAGGAAGTGGAGTGGCTGGAGGACATCAGCGTGGCAAATGGAACGCCTTCAGGAATGACGCAAGGGGAAGGTGGCTGTGGCTGAGGGTGAGGAACAGCTGCCAGGAAGGAAGACTGAATGTGAGTTTCCTGGCAGTGATGGACGGAGCAGAGATGGGCCTGAGGCCACTGACAGGGAGCTTTAGGAATGAGAAGCCTGTGCCCACATTGCTTTTTTTTTTCTTTCCTTAATTTTTTTTTTTTAATTATCATCTGTAGCTCATTGAATTTAGTTCATCAATTATTTGAAATAAATCAGATGTACTTGGGAAGTACTGGCCAGTAGGTGTTAGAGTGTTAGCCTGTACAAAACCTTCCCTCTGGGAAATGCTGGAAGGAGAGCCTTCGTGTCACAAAAGCCGTTAACACACACTGTGAGGCACCTTGGAGAGAGGTCACTCAGGCCAGGGAGGGCAGGCGTGCCTGACACCAGCTGCTAGGACTGCGTTGGAGTGAGGCCACTCAGCCTTGAAGGTCAAAGAGCAGATGACAACTGAGAGTAATTGATGAACCAGGGACTGTAGGAAGAGTCATTTTAAATAAGGCCTTTGGGGCTGTGCGCAGTGGCTCTTGCCTGTAATCCCAGCACTTTGAGAGGTCGAGATGGGTGGATCACTTTTGGCCAGGAGTTCAAGACCAGGCTGGGCAACATAGCAAAACCCCATCTTTACTAAAAATACAGAAAATTAGCTGTGCATGGTGGCACACGCCCAGCTACTCAGGAGGCTAAGGCAGGAGAATCGCTTAAACCCAGGAGGTGGAGGTTGCAGTGTGCCGAGATCACACCACTGCACTCCAGCCTGGGCGACAAAGTGAGACCCTATTCACCCAACACCCCCGCCCCCCAAAAAAAGCCTTCGGAAGACAGTTAAAGAATTTAGGAACACGGCCGGGTGCAGTGGCTCACGCCTGTAAATCCCAGCACTTAGGGAGGTTGAGGCGGGCAGATCATGAGGTCAGGAGATCGAGACCATCCTGGCTAACACGGTGAAACCCTGTCTCTACTAAAAATACAAAAAAATTAGCCAGGCGTGGTGGCGGGCACCTGTAGTCCCAGCTACTCGGGAGGCTGAGGCAGGAGAATGGCATGAACCCGGGAGGCGGAGCTTGCAGTGAGCCGAGATCGCGCCACTGCACTCCAGCCTCGCGACAAAGCGAGACTCCGTCTCAAAAAAAAAAAAAAAAAAAAAAAAGAATTTAGGAACACAAGCAGATAGTGCGTGGGCCCAATCACTGGTCCTACACCAGGCATCTTGACTTTTTAGTTGTTCACTGCAGCCCTCAAAAGCTGCCCGTGCATCCCTAAGCCCAAGCCAATCCCGAGGCAACAAAGAAACGAAAGTCGTTTTTTGTTGTTTTTTAAAAAGTTTTTAAAGTCAGCTGAATTGAGGTCTACTCTGCAAACAATAAAATTCACCAGTTTTTGTTTTTGTTTTTTTAAACAGTTTCACTCTTGTCACCCAGGCTGGAGTGCATTGGCGCGATCTTGGCTCACTGCAACCTCTGCTTCCTGGGTTCAAGCGATTCTTGTGCGTCAGCCTCCCGAGTAGCTGGGATTACAGGTGCCCGCCACCACACCTGGCTAATTTTTGTATTTTTAGTAGAGACAGAGATTCACCATGTTGGCCAGGCTGGTCTCCAACTCCTGACCTCAGGTGATCCGCCCGCCTTGGCTTCCCAAAGTGCTGGGATTACAGGCATGAACCACTGTGCCTGGCCAAAATTCACGTTTTAAGTGTGCAGTTTAGTGGGTTTTGTGAAATCGTCTAAGCACCCTACAGATGTAACGTAGCAGAGTGCTGTCACGCAGAACTCCCCTCTTCAGTTGGTTCCCCCATTCCTGCCTCCTGTCATCTCTGTGCTGCTTTCTGTCCTTACAATTTTGCCTTTCTTAGAATTCCGTATAAATGGAATGATAGGGTATGTAACCTTTTGTGTATGATTGCTTTTGCTTGACCTAGTGCCCTGGAGATTACAATGTTACATGTATCTTTAGACCACTCCTTTGCATTGCTGAATAATGTTCTGTTGTATGGATACAGAGTAAGTTCCCCCTTAGCTGCATTTTACTCTCCAAGGTTTCAGTTACCTGAAGTCATCCCAGGTCCGAAAATAGTACATACAACGAGATATTTTGAGAAAGAGACCACATTCACATAACTTTTATTACAGTATATTGTTGGCCGGGCACGGTGGCTCATGTCTGTAATCCCAGCACTTTGGGAGGGCGAGGTGGGTGGATCACAAGGTCGGGAGTTCGAGACCAGCCTGGCCAATATAGTGAAACCCCATCTCTACTAAAAATACAAAAATTAGCCGGGCATGGTGGCACGTTCCTGTAGTCCCAGTTACTCAGGAGGCTGAGGCAGGAGAATTGCTTGAAGCCAGGAGGCAGAGGCTGCAGTGAGCCGAGATTGCACCACTGCACTCCAGCCTGGGGAACAGAGGGAGACTGTCGCAAAAAAAAAAAAAAAAAAAAAATATATATATATATATATATGTGTGTGTGTGTGTGTGTATGCATATATATAGTATATTGTTATAATTGTTCTATTTTATTAGTCATTGTTGTTAATCCTAATTAATGTGCCTAATTTATAAACTAAACTTTTTTTTTTTTTTGGAGGCAGAGTCTTGCTCTGTTGCCTAGGCTGGAGTGCAGTGGCATCATCCCAGCTCATTGCAACCTCTGTCTCCCGGGTTCAAGCAATTCTCCTGCCTCAGCCTCCCAAGTAGCTGGGATTACAGGTGTGCACCACTACCCCCAGCTAATTTTTGTATTTTTTTTTTTTTTTAAGTAGAGACGGGGTTTTACCATATTGGGCAGGCTGGTCTCGAACTCCTGACCTCAAGTGATCTACCCACCTCAGCCTCCCAAAGTGCTGGGATTACAGGTTTGAGCCACCGTCCCCGGCCTATAAACTAAACTTTATCATAGGTATGTATGTATAGAAAAAAAAAACCGAGTATATATAGGATTTGGTACCATCTGGTTTCAGGCATCCACTGGGAGTCTTGGAATGTATTCCTTGAAGATAAGGGGTACTACTCGTTATCAGTTCACCAAGTGATGGGCATTTGGGTTCTTTCCAGTTTTTGGCTATTATGGATAAAGCTTCCATGAACATTTGACTACAAGTCTTTGTGTAGGTAGACACATTTTATATTTTGACTTCGGGAAATACCTGAGAGTGCAATTGCCGTGTTGTGTGCTAAGTGTATGTTTAACTTTATCAAATGCTGCCATCCCATTTTCCAAAGTGGCTGCATCATTTTTCATTTCCACTAACCATGTATGAGAGTTCCAGTTCCTTCACTTCCTCATCGGTGCTTGGCATTATCAGCCATTTTACTGGGTGTGTAATGGAATCTTATTGTGGTTTAATTTATATTTCCCTGGTAACTAATGAAACCAGAATCTTGGCCATTGTGTATCTTCTTCGATGTTATGTGTCTATACTTGTACCATGTAAGTTGGTTCTCAGATCATACAATGCATCATGAGAGTAGAGATTCTAATGAGTATTGAATGTCTCTTACCTGAAGGGCTGTTCAGGAGAAATGGACTATTTAAGTAACAATAATCTGAAACAAGATTCTGAAAGATGTGCTCTGTGGAATAATATTGCACATATTCCTAGAAGCTGGGATAAATCATTCACACAGAAAAAACTGGAAGGATCTAGCAATTTACTTAAATTCTCCTATGGAATTTTAAAAAGATGGCCTCATATCGCCTTGTTACTATGGAATGGTTGATTTGATGTAAATGCACACTGCAGCTTAATGAAGTAGCCTCTCTGGTTCTGTGTGTCCTTGCCATGGATTCGGCAGATGGTGTCGTCAGAGATTATGGAGTTCAAGCCACCTAGCTTTACAGAGGTGAAGGGAGGTGCCTGAGTTGATGAAGGGAGTCGGGGGCAGAGCTGGTGCCAGCACCATGTGGTGCTCCAGAGGTTCTTCAGGGGTCTGCTTGACCTGTATTGCTTTTATCTTTAAAATTTCCAACAGTTGTTAAAAAGTTTTCTGAAAAGATTTATACTCTGATGTTTGCATCACATAGCAGGGAGGTGATCTCACCAGAACATTTTGAAGTCTTGGTAAACATTGGGCTGGGGGGCACAAGATCGTCTGATTTATTTGTGTGCGTATTGGTAGGTAGCATGCTAGGCATTGAGGGACTTAAGAACTGGGGTTTATAAGCAGGTTATAAACTACAGTTCCTCCAGTGATCTGGCTCTATAGCTTAGTTGTTTTTAATGCCCTGTTTTGATGAAGGAACCTGTGTAGACTTAAAGTTGTAGAATGACCAGTGCGTCACTATATTTTCCCTAGTCATTGACATATTTGCACGTTCAGACATTCATAGAAATGGCAGGAGAAAAACTATTCTAGGGTCCCCTGCAAAAAAAAAAAAAAAAAAAAGAAAGCAAGTAATTCTGGCAGCCCAATTAATTCATTTAATGAATATTTATTGAGTGCCAACCATGTGCCAGCTCGGGGTGATGAAGATAAAAAATTAGCACGTCAGTGGGCGCCAGGATGTTGAAAGTTGGAGTTTAGCACGAGGGTGTATATGCGTGTGCTGCCTTCACTTAAATGTCAGGCAAAGCGGCAGTGTCAACTGTACATAAAGAAATTAGAGTTTAACGTGCTGTGCCATGATGATGCTGTCCATGGGCTGAGCAGTCAATATATGTTTCAGATGCTTCTTGTCTAACATATCTGAGATAAGGACTGCAAGGAGATATTAGATGTTGTTAGTGGTAGAGAGTTGAAACAAATTTCTTACTATTCCAAAGCTTTTGGATTTTGTTTTTAAAAAAGAATGTGGCCATCTGTTTCTATTTACATGTGCAAATCAGAATTGTCTCTGTCTTGTGTAACTGGAAGAGTATTGAAATGAAAGTGCAGGCCACTGGCATCCAACTGCCAATTTCAAATGAATGAAAACAGCCTCAGTGTTCTCATTGATTCCATTTTGGGGATGTGATGGTATGCATTTGAGCAATTTGTATTCCAGCAAGAGACCTTTTTAATCCATTTCCTCTGTGTGACAGAGGAGTTGGGTTTTAAAAAAGCACTGACCGAGAGTCAGTATGACTGTCTCTTAGCCGCTTGTCCTGTCCACCCTCAGTCCTTGTTCCTCTCCATCCTGATCCTCCTGCTGCAGCCAAGGGCTGGGAGGGGGCAGCACAGCTGATGGACTCATTCCAAGTCCTTGGCTGGAGTGCCTCCTGCCTGCTAACAGCCTGTCACTTTCTTCAGGATGTGCCTGTGTTACCTGCTCCAGGGTGTCTTTCCCTAACAGCCTGTCAGAGGGTGTTTGGTAGAAACTAAAGAGCAGCAGAGGATGGTTTCATTCATTCCATGTTCATGGAGCGTTTACACGTGTCGGGCATTCCACTGGTGCTGGAGATTCAGAGATCAGAAGGCGCGGGCCCCCATCCTGAAGGAGTGACAGTTTGTCCTTGTTCCTTAGGGTTCAGCTAATGAAAAGTCTCAATTGCCTTGGGAAATTTGAAGTCTGAAAGCAGGGACTGTTTTATAGTAGTCTCAAACAGTGGTAGGAAGGATATACCTACTTGGTAAGCATTATGGAATGACCATAGGTGCCTAAAACTTTTCCCTGCAAAATTAAAATAGCTTTATTTTCTTGGTTTATTGTTTCTTAACTTTTTAACAGGTTTTACCTTGAACAAACTAATGAGCCAGTACATGATGTCAGAAAGAACAGGCTAGGAAAATGTGAAAGTGTGGTTGTTTTGTTTTGTTTTTGAGACAGGGTTTCTCTCTGTCACTCAGGCTGGAGTGCAGTGGCACGATCTCCATTCACGTCAACCTTCGTCTCTCAGGTTCAAGCTATTCTCCTGCCTCAGCCTCCCGAGTAGCTGGGAGTACAAACTCACGCCACCACGCCCGGCTAATTTTTTTGTATTTTTGGTAGAGATGGGGTTTCACCACGTTGGCCAGGCTGGTCTTGATCTCCTCGTGACCTCAAGTGATCCGCCCGCCTCGGCCTCCCAAAGTGCTGGGATTACAGATGTGAGCCACGGTGCCTGGCCTGAAAGTGGTTTTTAAGTAAAAAAAGAGAATACAAAGGTGGCATTTTGGTTTATCCTTACCTATGTGGCCTTGGAAAAATACCTTTGTGAGTGTTACTTTCTATGTTATTGCAATAATATTGCCTGTGTTACCCACTGCCCAGGTTGGAGAGTCATGTGCCATAATCTGTGTGAAAGCACTTTGAGAAGTGCTGTGCAGTTGGAAGCCTGTTATTACTGCTACCCCCACGACCAGTGCTGGTATCATCACATTTGTACCCTGACTTTGGGGTAGGATATACGGACATACACATTTCATGTCTTTCCATCTATTTTGAGAAATCTAAGCCAGGGAAATGCAGTGGAATTCTTCATTAAAAATTACCTTTGGCCAGGTGTGGGGGCTCACGCCTGGCTGGGTGACAGAGCGATACTTCATCTCAAAAAAAAAAAAAAAAAAATTTCTATGATTACCAGCTATTTATTTGTAAAGTTGAAATAAATGCTATTCACAGTATTGATAGTAATCAGTAGTTTTTTTTTTTTTTTTTTGAGACTTTTGGTCAGGAGTCTTACTTTCCTTTAAAAAATACCTCACATATGTTTGAATGTAATTGTAAGATTTCCTTCTTGGAAAGATAACTAAAATGCAAGCTATTTTAAAGGTGGTACTTTCATAGAATTTTGTATCTAGAAGCTCAGAGGAGAAGTGGCTCACCTAAGGCCCCAATCCGAGTAGGTGACAGTCTCCATGGTGCCCCGCCGCCACACTCATCTTCTCATTTTGCACAATGCATGATTTTCAGTCCCCACAACAAATGTAAACCTTCCCGGGTCCTGGAGCAGTGTGGCTTGAGCAGGCGAAACCCCGGGAAGCTGCTGACTCTCTTGTGGCTGTTGCAACTTCTTTAGGTCTCTTGAGGAACAGTAAATATTCCACAGATCAGCTTCAGAGCAGACAGCATTCTGGCTGAGAAACAGACGACCTTCACTTTTACTTATTTATTTCTCTCGCTCTCTCTCCCCTTCACTTCTCAAACTAAACATAGCAGCATTACATGCAGGTCCATGCTCCTGATTACAGACTGGGGTCTGCAGCCCTCCAGTGATATTCCTGGGATTGCAGCCAGTTTCGCGGGGCCAGACCGGGACCCTGGGCCTGCTCTTCGGCCTTTCTCTGTGGTGTCTGCAGGCCTGACTGTCCCCTTAGCAGGGAAGGGAATTGCCCTGGGCCATGGTCCAGCCCGTGGGACGGAGGTTCAGCTTCTTCCCCTTACTTGCTGCTGCCCAGGGAGCCCTTCCCCTCGCTTCCCCTCTTGTTCTGTTAGCTGGGGTTTCAAATTTTCTTCTCTTTGGATGGAAAACAAACACAGAAAGTAAAACTAATGGGCTGAAGCCCTTCCTTGGGGAGAAACATTCATCCCTCAACGCTGAGAATAAATGGCCCTTGCTGACCTTAGCAGCACAGCCAAGGGCCATCCCTGCCTGTTGCTGCACTTCCCGTCCCTTCTGCGCCATCCTGCAGTGGCAGGGACCCTGCCCTTCCTTGCCTCTGCCCCCGCTTCCTGCGCCCTGCTCTCCTGCCAGGCTGCCCAGGCTGGGGTGCCCCTCTCTCCAGGCTCCCACCCCTCAGCCTGGCTTGTACCTCTCAAGTCCTCCTCTTGTACTCCTGCTCCCTGGTAGGTGGATGCTATCAGAAGGCACAGTTTTCAGCCCAAAACCTTAAGGAACAAAAATGAACAGCACTATCTGC
Organism: Gorilla gorilla gorilla; assembly: GCF_029281585.2. Classification (NCBI taxonomy): domain Eukaryota; kingdom Metazoa; phylum Chordata; class Mammalia; order Primates; family Hominidae; genus Gorilla; species Gorilla gorilla. The sequence continues at coordinate 130,672,983 of NC_073236.2, read as the reverse complement.
ATCTCTTTGGCCCTCGCCTCTGTCTCCACCTTGCTCCTTGGGGCTCTCAGGCCCCCTGCCCCGAGGCTGGACCGCTGTTGGGAGTGTGGCACCAGTGGGTGGACTGCTTTCCATTGAGGGCAGCAGAACCCAGCCTTGTGTGTGTGTTTTAGCGCAGAGATCTTCAGATGAACTCATCTGAGGCCGACAGGCAAAGTAGCCCTGCACATCTGGGGCCAGGGATGGGGGCCGATGCTAAATGTCCCCCATGTCTTCTCAGCTCCCTTGCACCCTGATGAGCCCCTGGAGGGTCCTGCATAGTCCTTGGGCTAAGTGGAGCAGAGTATGGAACCCAGGTCTAAAATTGGGAATGGCTCTCCAGTGTCTGCCCATCGCCTCCTCTCCTATCTGGGAAACTCTGTGGTTGAGGAACCCCACTTACAAGGCCCCAGGCAGGCTGGCCTCTCCCCCAGAGTCAGGCACCAATCTGATGGCCTGATGGCTCTGCTATGGAGGTGGGAGGGGAAGGGTCCTCCACCAACCTGGGGACTCTCCAACTGTCAAGGCAACAATCACCGTATTGAGTAGCTATTACTGCCCGCATTTTAAGGATAGGAACACTGAGGCCCAGGCGATCACGTAATTTGTGTGTGGAGATGTGGGAATGAAGGCTCATGGTCTTCATCTGTAGCAGTGACTCCCGCAATAAGCCTGGGTCATGAGGATGAAGCGGGATCCAGAATCTGCTGCTGGGGGCGGGAAGGATGCCTGGCTGATCCCTGTGCACCTTCGGGCCCTCCCTCAGCTCATTCCCCCTCTCCCATCACCTCACTGCTTGGATTGTAGAAAAATGAAAGGTTCATGCCTAGAGATGACCAATTTTGGGGTAGGAGCTGCGGGTGGAGCGGGGCCCATGACCTCTGTGTGGGAGAAGCTGGAGAGGGGCACAGGGCTGGCCAGGCTCTAAAAGGCACGTGACCTTGTTTGCATCATCACACTCCTTTTTTAGAAAACAATCTCTGCTGCATACAGAGGTTGGCTTTGTGCAGGGCCCCAGCAAGCTTGGTGGTTCCTTCCTGCCTTTCTTCTCCCTTCCCCATTCTGGGTTTTTCTCCTCCCTGCTTCCCATTCTACCATAAGGGAATGGGGTCAAGTCTTTTGGATGGGAAACAGGAACTGAGAAGTGGAAGATGGAGAAATGAAAGACTAAAGATAGCAGGGTTTTAATTTTCCCTCTGAAAAGCCCAGGAAGAGCCCCGGATTGTGTAACCTGGACACATGCAAATGATGACCCTGCCCCTACTCTATCTGCTTCTCCGCCACCCTGGCCCTTCAGAAGATTCTGAAACAAGGAATTGGTTACCCAGGGTGGTCAGGGGGGTTGTGCCTGTGTCCCTGGTGAACTTTAGATTCTTGTGCCCCTGGTGAACTTCAAATGCTAGTGTGCTGGGAGCCGTATGACAGCCCCTTGGGGTGGCAGGAGCTGGCTTGTGTGGAGGAGAGCCACTGGCAGCTTTCTTGGTGAAGGGGTGGACAGCACTCTTGGTGTGGAAGTAGCAGCCCCCTTGCCTGTAGCTGGGCTGGGGTTAGTGGAACAGGGTTTAGAGAAAGCAGGGGTAATGCCGGGTGGTTATTTTCCCCAAATGTTAGAGAAAGCCAGCGCTTCTGGCTCTGGAAGTGAGGCTGTTGGGAAGTGGGAGGGGGAGCACAGCTCTGGAAGCTGCGTTCCGTCCTCCCTCCATTGGCTGGAGCTCTCCCAGCCTTTCATCAGTTCAAAGCCAAACACATGATTTTGGGCAAGTCACTTAAACTCTTTGAGTCAGTTTCTTCTCCTTTAAGCTGGGGAAAGAGGTGGTGATTTCACAAGTGGTTGTAAATATTGCAGTAAAGATAATGGAAGTAAAAGTGCTCTGTGGAGTGTAAATTGCTGTATGGTAGTTGGAGTTGGGCCCTAGGTGTGATTTTAGAGTACACACCTACTGCTGCCTTGGTAACTTAAAAGTATTTCTCTCACATGCTAGTGAGCTGAGCTGAGTGGCACAGTAGGCCTTTCTTTCCCTGGGAGCACTTTGGGAGCTTTGGAGGTTGCCCAGTGCTGCCCCCAACCTTTAACAGTGTGGCCGAGTGTAGGGGGAGGGGGCAGAGTTCTGCCTGGCTGAACTGCCACATGTAGGGGAGAGGCCCCGCTGGTGGTGTCCCAGGTGGGAGAGGGGCAGACCTGGGGTTACCTCAGTCAGGGTAGGTGAGGAGGGGATGGGTGGACACCCCGGTGGCCACTCCTACTCACCCCTGCACTTAAGACCTGGGGTTTCATGCCCTGCTCCTTTAACCCTCAGTGTTCAAGAGAGAGGCCAGTTGGACCAGAGCGCCTCACCCCACCATTTGCCATGTGCCCCTCCCCGTGGGGAGTCAGAAACACCTGAGCACACCAGGAAAAGTTTTGAAAAACAATGTTTTTAGAGACAGGGTGTTGCTACGTTGCCCAGGCTGGACTCAAACTCCTGGGCTCAAGCGATCCTCCTGCCTCAGCCTCCTCAGTAGCTGGGAATTATAGGCGCGTGCCATCATGCCTGTATGAAGTTTTGAAAAATTTAAATGTTGATGGAAAAAAAATGTATTAGTGGAAATGAAAGGCTGGTATAAGCTGTAAAGTCTTTTTGTTCTTAGAGATTTTTTCTCATTCTAAACATTACCAGACCTGAAAAGTATTTGTCGTAATGACTGAGAAGGTCCTGGGGTAACAGCGTCTTCTTAACGGCCACTTTAATTGGCGTAGTTTACACCTAGCCTCTCTGAGAACTGGAGGACACTGGTAATCACTATTAGATATTGAGTGCCGACTGTATGGCAGACACATAAGCATTGGTGATCTCCTGTGAGGCAGGTATTGTTATTCCCAATTTATAGATGAAGAAACAGAAGTCAGTGAGGTGGAGTCCGTTTTTGAGGTCACGCGGCTAGTAATTGGAGCCTGGTTTAGAACCAAGTCAGTCTCATTCCAGAATCCAGAACCAGTGATTTGTAACTGATGCACTTGTCTCCAAAGGGATCCAGCACTGGGTTTTCTCATTTTTAATGCATCCATTCCTTAAAGCCTCTGTTCACAGTCACAAGGTGTACTTTTTAAAGGAACACAGCACACAAATGTGACCGCTAGTGGACAGCAGTGGCAGCCCAGTTGGATGGCAGAGCCTGGCATGCCAACTGGGACAGAAGCCCCAGCACAAGGTGTGATGATGGCGTCTCCAGGCTGACCTCCATGGCCTCAGGAATCAAAGTCCTCGGTCTCTTTCACGCGGGGTTCAGAAAGAAAACTCGGCTATCTCACATCTCCTCTCCCCTGTTTATTTGACTAAAGTGAAGTTCATGTGGCTTGAGCCTCGTTTCCTGGGGAAATCAGCCTGGCTTAGGATTCCATTGTCTTCTGGGACCGGGAAGATGTGGAAGGCTGACCGCCCAGCTGAAGGTCGCCTTCCCAGACTCTGAGCTTGGCTGCCTTCTGCATTGCCAAGGCTGGAGGGCCTGGCCCAGGCCGTGGCTGCATGCTGGCTTTCCACTGTCTCGGTGTCCCTGCTGCCTGTCAGTAATGTGCCCAGCACCTTCTGGTGTCATGTCCCCTCTGGTTTGTGATTCTTTTCCTGAGCTAGTCCATTTTCTACCTCGAGTCTGCTCTCCTGCCATTCCCAGGGGCCACAGCTCAGTAATGTGGGTGTCAGGGAACCCCAGGCCAGGCCCCCTTGTGCCACTGTGGCTCTCCCCAAAGCAGGGCACCAGGCTGGCTGGGGGGGCCCTGCCCAGAGCCGCCCCGCGCCGCCGTGTTTCTGCTGCTGCTGTGCAGTGGTGATCTTGCCAAAATGTGGCTTTTCCTTTCTCACTCCCCCAGAGCTCCCAGAGACTTTTCTTCCCCCTAAATAAAAGTCAGGATGTGAAGCCTTTTGACAGAATTGGAGTTTACTGTCATCTGTTTCCGTTTCTCTAAGATAGGGATCCTGGCGAAGCCCATGGAAGCCATGGGGCGCTCCCACCGAAGCCTCTGAGGCACAGACCTCCCAGGAGTGCCTGTGGGCGCTGCTTTCTTAAACTGCGGGAGGCTGCAGCCTCTCCTTGTTCATGCGTCGTTTTTTCATAGAGTGTGTGGGTTTAGAGCTACATGGGTTCTTTTCTCACTTATCTGTTCATACCGCATGACACCGTCCACTTCAGGCACAGTTGATGGCCGTCTGGAGGTCATCAGCTGAGGGCACAGTTTGCCTGGTTCTTCTATAATAGGTTAAGTATTTTTTTTTCCATTTTTTTCCCTTTTAAAAGTACTGCTGGAAGGCCAGGTGCGGTGTCTCACACCTGTAATCCCAGCACTTTAGGAGGCCAAGGCGGGTGGATCAGTTGAGGTCAGGAGTTCAATACCAGCCTGGCCAACCTAAGGAAACCTCATCTTTACTAAAAATACAAAAATTAACCAGGTATGGTGGTATGCACCTGTAGTCCCAGCTACTCAGGAGGCTGAGGTGGGAGGATCACTTGAGCCTTGGAAAGAGAGGTTGCAGTGAGCCAAGATCACACCACTGCACTCCAGCCTGGGCAGTGAGTGAGACCCTGTCTCAAAAAAAAAAAATAATAGAATAATAATAATTAAACACAAGTACTGCTGGAACTTCTTTGCAGAAACAACTTGTGGGGAAGGAGGGAGGTATATTTTAGTATTTGGCCTTGGGAAAAGGTTTTGCTTCCGCGGGCATGTCTTCCAGAGACTGGGGGGGCCCGTGCTGGCGTCACCACTGTCCCCTTCCCCATCAGGAACCTTCCTTCCTTGGATGGCATTTCCAGTGTGTCCGGGCCTCTGCTGTTCTCATTATGAGTCCCCAGCTCTGACGGCCACTGTGGCCGATGCACAGGGCGTTGGAGACAGTGATTCAGCCCAGCAGGCTGCATTCTGTGCTGCTCCTCTGTACACCCAGAGCTGTCTTCTCGCTCATCATTTATTAATCTTTCCCATGCAAGTCATACGTGAATATATCCTTGTGGTAAAGTTTTCAGGTGATAGTGAAAACTCAGTCTCCTGTCACCGTCTTCTCTCCTCATCTAGGTGCGCGCTGTGACTAAGTCCTTTGCCTCTTCCAGAGTTTTTTTCTCCCTGTGTACCTTTGGCCCTCTGCACCTGTGGGTTTTGCATCCTCGTGTTCAGTCACGTAGGGTCTCAAGGGGAAAATATTCAAGAAAAAATATCCAATAAAAACTAATACAGCAATTTTAAAAATACAAATTTTGGCCAGACACAGTGCCTTATGCTTCTAATCCTAGCACTTTGGGAGGCTGAGACAGGGGGATCACTTGAGCCCAGGAGTTTGAGACCGGCCTGGGCAACATAGGGAGATGTGTCTACAAAAAATTTGAAAATTAGCTGGGTGTGGTGGCATGTGCCTGTGCTCCCAGCTACTCAGGACGCTGAGGCAAGAGGATCACTTGAGCCCGGGAGGTGGAGGCTGCAGTGAGCCGTGATCACACCCTGCACTCCAGCCTGGGGGACAAAGTGAGATCCTATCTCAAAAAAATAAATAAATAATGAAAAATACAAATTTTAAAAAATACAGTGTAACAACTGTTTACATAGCATTTACATTGCATTAGATATAAGTAATCTAGAGATGATTTAAAGCATGTGGGAGGATGTGTGTAGGTTACCTGCAAATATGACAACATTCTACATTACGAATTGAGCATCCTTGGATTTTGGAATGCAACGGAATCCTGGAATTAATCCCCCATGGAGACCGAGGGACTACAGTTTTGAGTATTTTTGTTTTATTGTTTAATCTGTCCCTTTGACACATTTTTGTGCTCAGAGTTAAAGAACTCCTCAATACCCTGCTTGATGGGAGGAGAAGAGAAAAAGGTAACAAAGTGTAGGATAGTACTTCTCATTTTCTTTAATTAGAAAAAATTACCAAATAATGTATTCATGTTAATGATAGTTTAAAAGTGGGAAAACAAAAAATTCCTCCAACTTTTCCTAAGACAACAATGATTATTTTCTTTCTGTATCTTTATATACACACAGAGTTTAAGTGTTTGATATATCACTTGTCTATCCTCTTTTGTAAGTATTTTTTCTTTGCTTTTACAATTTGTGTGTGTGTGTCTGTGTGTGTAATGGATTTAATAAACAAGCTTGTGATTTTCATTTATTTATTTATTTTTTTGAGACGGAGTTTCACTCTTGTTGCCCAAGCTGGAGTGCAATGGCACGATCTTGACTCACTGCAACCTCCACCTCCCCGGTTCAAGTGATTCTCCTGCCTCAGCCTCCCGAGTAGCTGGGATTACAGGCGCGTGCCACCGTGCCCAGCTAATTTTTTGTATTTTTAGTAGAAGCGGGGTTTCACCATGTTAGCCAGGCTGGTCTTGAACTCCTGACCTCAAGTGATCCACCCCCCCACCCCCCGCCTTGGCCTCCCAAAGTGTTGGGATTACAGGCGTGAGCCACCACACCCAGCCCATAAGCTTGTAATTTTCTATTTCTGAAATTGGAATTTTTATAAAAACGTTTGCCTTTTTATCTTTTTTTTTTTTTTTTTTGACACAGGATCTCACTCTGTTGCCCAGGCTAGAGTTCAGTGGCATAGTCATAGCCCACTGCAGCCTCGACTTCCCAGACTCAAGTGATCCTCCTGCTTCAGCCTCACCAGTAACTGGGACCACAGACACCTACCACCACACCCGGCTAATTTTTTTACTTTTTGTAGAGATGGGGTCTCACTGTGTTGCCTAGGCCTGTCTGAAATGCTTAGGCTCAAGTGGTCTGCCCACCTCAGCCTTCCAAAGTGTTGGGGTTACAGGCATGAGCCACTGTGCCAGTTGCCTTTTCATCTTCCACAGAGCTGCCTTACTTGTGTTTTGTCCTCAGTGCTGTTCCTATGCAGGTGGTGGGCGTCTGCAGGTACACAGGCCAGCTTCCCTCACTGCTGGGGGGCCTGCAGGTCTGGGTGCACCTTGTTACCCAGGCTAGCCTTCCTCTGCAGAGGTGTGAACTCTGCCACCACCCTGTTCTAGTCAAGATGGGAATGGAATCTCAGAAAGGAAGCCATCTAGGAGAAAAATGAAAGAAGTGTTTCTCTTCTGTTTGGCTGCCCTCAAAGTTGCTACTTTAGGAGCTCAGAAAAAGTTATTTGTAAGATGGATTAAGTAGTTTAGTAAGATTGCCCAAAACCACCTCCCAGAGTTAGTGGGAAGCGCCTGATGCTGGGGAGAAAAGCCCGAGGCCTGAGCTGGCCGACCTGCATTCAGTTTCCTCTGTCTCTAGCTTCTCTCTGATGGTTTAGAAATGGTACTAAGGGATTCCTAAGTCCCTTTTGCTTCCTGTGGTCAACCAACATGCTAGGCTAATAAGTTACTCCTGAAGTTCACTTTCATTTTGGCAACATTTTCTGGTTCTTTCGCCAACTCTATTTTCTTTTCTTTAAAAGATGCTTTAACTTTACTTGTATTCTTAATAATATATCTTATATATACACACAGATAGCATTAAAAAATTTTTCAATGAGATTTTTTTTAAAAATTCAACTTTTATTTTAGATCGGGGGGTACATGTGTAGGTTTGCTGCATGGGATATATTGCATGATGCTGAGTTGTGGGGCATGATTGATCCCATCACCCAGGTACTGAGCATGGTACCCGACAGTTAGTTTTTCAGCCTCTCTCCTCATCTCTCCGCCCTCTAGTAGTCCCCAGTTTCTATTGTTTGTTTCTTTATGTCATGAGTACTCAACATTTAGCTCCCACTTACAAGTGAGAACATGCAGTGTTTGTTTTTTTGTTCCTGTGTTGATTTGCTTAGGATTAGGGCCTGCAGCTGCATCCATGTTGCTGCAAAGGACATGATTTAGTTCTTTTTTATGGCTGCGTCATATTCCATGGTGTATATGTACCACATTTTCTTTATCCAGTCCACTGTTGATGGGTACCTGGGTTGATTCCATGTCTTTGCTATTGATACAAATGGCATTTAAAGAATGATTATGAAGGCCATGTGCAGTTTCTCATGCCTGTAATCCCAGCACTTTGGGAGGTCAAGGTGGGTGGATCACTTGAGGCCGGGAGTTCGAGACCAACCTGCCCAACATGGTGAAACCCCCATCTCTACTAAAAATACAGAAATTAGCTGGGCGTAGTAGTGAACACCTGTAGTTCCAGCTACTCAGAAGGCTGAGGCCTGAGAATCGCTTGAACCCAGGAGGCAGAGGTTGCAGTGAGTCAAGAATGCACCACTGTACTCCAGCCTGAGCAACAGAGCAAGACTCTGTCTCAAAAAAAAAAAAAAAAAAGAATGATTATAAAGCCTGGTTTTGGCCAGCACTCCAAGCACGCCCCGCAGGCCTGTCCCATAGTAACGCCCTCAGAAGCTGCCCCTGCCTTGACTGCGGCCCTCAGCTTGCCTCAGTTTGTAGTTTGCCAACAAGGTGTATATCCCTAAACATAAACAATTTAGTTTGGCCTATTTTTGAACTTTTTATACTGCATGTATTCTTTTGCTCAACATTTTTGTCAAGTTCACTTGTGTTCTGGGGTAAGTTTGTTCTCTTCCGTTGCTGTGTAGCATTCTGTTGTACCAATGTCCATCATCAGTTTATTCATTTTACCATCGACATTTCGGTTTATCCAGTTGAGGGCTGTTTTGAGGAGTGTTAGGACAGCCTGTCCATGTCTTCTGTTGTGGATGTATATTTACTCTGAGTAATTTTAATTTTTTAAGATAATACCAAAACACGCCCTTCTCATTTGTCCTTAGGCACACACTTTCCTCAGCTGTGACTTAGCTCAGACGTCTATTTGATCTTAATTCTTAGCGACACCTGCTATTCTTCAGGCCTGGCTTTATTCCCACAAGGGGGGAGGTTCGTTATTGCTCTGGCTTTAAACGGAGCCCACAGGCCACAGTGCAAGTCTGTGCTTCCCAAAGGCTTCTGGAAATATTTGACAATGTCATTAATGCTCTCTGTTACTTTCTGAAGAGTCGAATGTGCGGTGAGACAAAGCTGCCATCTGAATGTCTGTCTGACTCTTCTTGGCAAAGCCACCCTGGGGGCACAGACCTGGGTGTGTTTTGTTTTTTGTTTTGTCTACTGTCTTTCAGAAATGTCCCTTCCTCTCAGGCTGGCCTTTCGTCCGTGGAACGAAGGGAGAGGAGATAGGACGGCAGAGCGGAGCATGCTGGGGCTGCCTGAGTGCTGCAGGCCTCTGCTCTCCCCAGGGCAGCATCTTCGGGTTCTAAGAAGGAAGCCAGCCTCTTCCCACCCCTGCTGGTTCGCATTGAGAACTCAGGGTGCTGGGGACAAACCGGTGCTGTGCTGCCTGCAGTGTGGGCTCCCTGTCAGGGCTGGGAGGAGTGGGGTGCAGGGGCCGCTGGTGCTGTGGGAGGGGCATTTTGCATGGATCCTTGAGGCCAGGGCTCAGCAAACCTTTTCTGTGAGGGGCCAGAGATAGTAAATATTTTAGGTTTGGCGGGCCTCAAGGCTGTATGTAGGTACTTACATAAGAGAGGTGATAAATATCTACAAATTTTTTATTAATGAAATTCAAAATATAAAAATAATAATGGAGTACAATTTTTTGGTAATGCAGGTCTCCTAAGGGGAAGAGAGGAATTATTTTGCGGGGGGGAGGGGGATGGCACGCATAACATTTATCTTAATTAATTTGGGTTCAGTTGGTCTTTCCTGTGACCCTGTCCTTGCATTCATTGGAAATGTTCGTCTGGAAACACCCTTAGCTCACGGTTGGATAAAAGCTGTCCCGCAGGCCGCGTGTGCCCACCCTGAGCCAGGTCATCTGCTCAGATAGTGGGCTTGGCCCGCACCATTCAGCCTGTGGTGACACAGGATGGAGGCCCCGTAGGGTTCTGTGGGGGACCAAGAAGAGGTAGAGGAGCCCCCACATGGAGGAGGGTGGCCATGGGGTGATGTTGATGCTGAGCCCACGGGGGAACCATGGCCAGGACCTCCGGGTGACCCCAGAGGTGGTGGCACCGCCGTCAGGCGGTACAGTGGGGCCCATGAACGGAGGAAGAGAAGCATGGGGTTGGGGACATTCAGAGGCCACTGTGCTGCGTGGGTGGCTGTAGCTCTTGCAGAAGGTAGCAAGGCCTGAGGAACTGAATTTGAAATTTGAATGAATCTTTATTGAAACATTCCTCTGTGGCTACCCTGTTGGACAGCACAGGTGTGGAAAATGAGTGAACAGCTTTGTGGTGGTCTCTCCTGTGGTGGACTTCCCTTACCCGCAGTGCGCACCGTCCCCACTGTCCCCACACACTGTCCCCGTCCCCTGTCCTGGCTCCAGCTCAGCTGAGCAGCAGAGATTGGAAGAGGCCCCTCGGTAACTTGAGAGGAACCTATAGAAGAGTTTGGGAACTCCAAACAGATGCTTTTAAAGTGGTTTGAAACAGTAGTTTTCCTCAGAAATATTTGGGACACATCCCCCTCTCTGGTTTTTGTGATAAATTCACTCTGTAAAACTTGTTTGACAAACTGAAGGTCAGCTTCCACCTGGCCCCTGAGAATTGATGAGGTTTGGCTAGCCGGCAGCTGCAGTGCAGGCCCTGCTCCTGTCTTGGGGTCTCTTTGGTTCTTGCCTTTGTTCGTGATTTTTACACATAAGTTCCCGTGAAAGTTGCTTTTCCCCCGCTCTGAGCTTGAGTGGAGTTTTCATTTGGGGAGCATGGTAGTTGAGAGCCTGGATCTGGTTAGAATTCTCAGCCTGATGGGTAGACATCTTTGCTTCCTGGAGACTCAAGCTTTGTTATTTTTTGTTGCTCTAAGATTTCAGTATTTTTTTTAAATTTTTAATTATTGTGGGTACATGGTATATATTTTTATGGGGTACGTGAGATATTTTGATACAGGCATGCAGTGCATAATAATCACATTAGGGTAAATGGGGCTTCCATCACCTCAAAGCATTTAGCCTTCTTTTGTGTTACATCTCAATTATACTCTCTTAGTTATTTTTAAATGTACAATAAATTATTGTTGACCTTTGTCACCCTGTTTCTATCAAATACTAGATCTTATTCATTCTGTCCACCTATATTTTTGTACCCATTTACCATCCCCACTTCCACCCCACCTACCCTTCCCAGCCTCTGGTAACCATCCTTCTACTGTCAGTCTCCATGAGTTCAATTGTTTTCATTTTTTTTTTATGGCTCTTTTCAGTTTATTGCATGAAGGAGTTACACTAGTCCAAGTTAAAAGCAGACCCCAAATGGTTACATTATACAAGCTGTGAGGTTTTTAAACTTGTGACAAGGGACAGAAGGGAAATTCTACTCATTGCAAGGAAATCCTCACTTAAACTACAGTGAGCCACAAGCATTTAAACCCCACGAACCTTCAGCTGATCGTCCTTAGCCAGTCCAAGCTCTACGAGGAACTGGCATAATATATGTTCTTGCACCTGTCACCCTGTAGCTGAATTACTTCTCCATATTCTGGATGCTCAATTACAGTACCATTGCAGGCAAACTTCTTAAACGCCTTCACTGGTTTCTTTTTGGTGTAATCATCAGCGATACCTTGGACAGTAGTAAGGGCCCTCCTGCCGTTTCTCTGTTGAATTCTTATATGGATATAATCCTCAGTGCCAGCAGGAAGCAGGTCATCACCCTTACTTGCATCAGCAAAGGAGTTTAAAGAGTGGAGGTTCTGGATAGTGGACATACGATCCGATTTCTTTTTCTCGGTGGAAATGGTCTGCGGAAGGCGGCGGGCAGAGGGTACGGAAAGTAGGGAAGCGAGGGGGCCCAAGGGGGAGGCTGCTGAGTCCTCGGCAGTGGCTCAGTGACTGGGGTGGTTTTAATTTTTTTTTTTAGCTCCCACAAATAATTGAAAACATGGAGTGTTTGTCTTTCTGTACATGGCTTATTTCCTTTGACATAATAACCTCTATTTCCATCCACATCATTGCAGCTGACAGGATCTCATTCTTTTTTATGGCTGAATAGTACTCCATTGTGTATAGGTACCACATTTTCTTTATTCATTCTTCTGTTAGTGGACACTTAGATTGTTTCCAAATCTTGGCCATTGTGAACAGTGCTGCAGTAAACACGGGAGAGCAGGTACCTCTTTAGTATACTGATTTCCTTTCTTTTGGGTATGTACACAGCAGTGGAATTGCTGGATCATATCATAGCTCTATTTTTAGTTTTTTGAGGAACCTCCATACTGTTCTCCATAGTGGTTGTACTAATTTACATTCCCACCAATAGTGTACGGGGGTTCCCTTTTCTCCACATCCCCACAAGCATTTGTTATTGCCTGCCTTTTGCCTATAAACCATATTAACTGGGGTGAGATTATATGATTGTAGTTTTGATTTGCATTGCTCGGATGATCAATGATGTTGAACACCTTTTTGTATGCCTGTTTGCCATTTGTATGTCTTCTTTGGAGACATGTCTATTTATATCTTTTGCCCTATTTAAAATTGGATCATTAGATTTTTTCCTATAGAGTTGTTTGAGCTTCTTACATATTTTGGTTATTAATTCCTTGTCAGATGGATAGTTTGCAAATATTTTCTCCCATTTTGTGGGTTGTCTCTTCACTTTGTTGATTGTTTCCTTTGCTGTGCAGAAGGTTTTTAACTTGATATGATCCCATTTATCTGTTTTTGCTTTGGTTGCCTGTGCTTGTGGGGCATTACTCAAGAATTCTTTGCCCAGACCAGTGTCCTGCAGTTTCTCCATTTCTTATAGGAGTTTCATAGTTTGAGGTCATAGATTTAAGTCTTTAATCCATTTTGGTTTGATTTTTGTGTATGGTGAAAGATAGAGGTCTAGTTTTATTCTTCTGAACATGGATATCCAGTCTTCCCAGCACAATTTATTGAAAAAATTGTCCTTTCCCCAGTGTATGTTCTTGGCACATTTGTAAAAAATGAGTTCACTGTAAATGTATGGATTTATTTCTGGGTTCTCTATTCCATTAGTCTATGTGTCTGTTTTTATGCCAGTACCATACTGTTTTGGCTACTATAGCTCTATAGTATAATTTAAGTCAGGTAATGTGATTCCTCCAGTTTTGTTCTTTTTGCTTAGGATAGCTTTGGCTATTCTGGGTCTTTTGTGGTTCTATATAAATCTTAGGGTTATTTTTTCTATTTCTGTGAAGAACAGCATTGGTATTTTGATAGAGATTGCATTGAATCTGTAAATCGTTCTGGGTAGTATGGACATTTTAACAATATTGATTCTTCCAGTCCACAAATATGGAATATCTTTTCATTTTTTTGGTGTCCTCTTCAATTTCTTACATCATTGTTTTATAGTTTTCGCTGTAGAGATCCTTTACTTCTTTGGTTAATTCCTAGGTATTTAATTTTATTTGTAGCTATTGTAAATGGGATTATTTTCTTGATTGCTTTTTCAGATTGTTCACTGTTGGCATATAGAAATGCTACTAATTTTTGTATGTTGATTTTGTATCCTGCAACTTTACTGAATTTATCTATCAGTGCAACCACCCAATGGGTTCACCTTGCCTGCTGCTGCCTAGACCGAGCTGATTTATCAAGACAAGGGAACTGTAGTAGAGAAAGTAATTCACGCAGAGCCAGCTGTGCAGGAAACTGGAATTTTATTATTATTCGAATCAGTCTCCTGGAGAATTCGGGGATCAGAGTTTTTAAGGATAATTTGGTGGGTCAGGGCCAGTGAGTTGGGAGTGCTGATTGGTTGGGTCGGAGATGAACTCATAGGCAGTCAAAACTGTCGTTTTGTGTTGAGTCAGTTCCTGGGCGGGGGCCACAGGACCAGATGAGCCAGTTTATTGATCTGGGTGGTGTCAGCTGATCCAGTGAATACAGGGTCTGCAAAATATCTCAAGTGCTGATCTTATGTTTTACAATAGTGATGTTATGCAGCCTCCAGCTGCATGACTCCTAAACCATAATTTCTAAACTTGTGGCTAATTTATTAGTCCTGCAAAGGCTGTCTAGTCCCCAGGCAGGAAGAGGGGTTTATTTTGGGAAAGGGCCATTGTCATCTTTGTTTCAAAGCTAAACTGTAAGTTCCTCCCAAAGTTAGTTCAGCCTAGGCCCAGGAATGAACAAGGACAGCTTGGAGGTTAGAAACAGGATGGAGGCAGTTATGTCAGATCTCTTTCACTGTAATAATTATCTCAGTTATAATTTTTGCAAAGGTAGTTTTATCAGTTCTGATAGTTTTTATGATGGCATCTTTAGGTTTTTCCAAATATAAGATCACATCATCTGCAAACAAGGCTAATTCAACTTCATCCTTCCAATTTGGAGGCCCTTTATTTCTTTCTCTTGTCTAATCTCTAGCTAGGACTTCCAGTGCTGTTTTTATATATAGTTGGCATAAGACTGTTTCTAGCATTCAATCTTTTTTTTTTTTTTTTGAGACAGAGTCTCATTTTGTCACCCAAGCTGGAGTACAGTGGTGTGATCTCCGCTCACTGCAACCTTTGCCCCCAGGTTCAAGCGATTCTCCTGCCTCAGCCTCCTGAGTAGCTGGGATTATGGGCATGCACCACCATGCCCAGCTAATTTTTGTGTTTTTAGTAGAATCAGAGTTTTACCATGTTGTGCAGGCTGGTCTGGAACTTCTGACTTCAAGTAATCCGGCCACCTTGGCCTCCCAAAGTGCTGGGATTACAGGCATGAGCCACCGCGTCTGGCCTAACACTCAATCTTAAACAATCATTGTAGCTTCTCGTCCTGACCAAGTTTAATTTTAATTGTCTATAAATATGCACCATAATGAAGGGTGTGTTTCTGAATAGGGAGGTAATTGCTTTTCCCACTTGCAATTTTAATTAAAAATGACCTCTTCCACCTACCTCACCTTTATTTCTAATCTGTTTAACAGATTGTAGAAAAGCAAGTTTATGCACTCATCCCTGAGTTCAGGAAGCACTACTTCCTCTTTGGTAACAAAGGTAGAAGATTCCATATGGTGACCTATTTTTTCAAGAGTTTTATGCAGTAAATGATCAGGGAGGGGTGTGTCCCATGACATAATATGGGAGGAAATTTGTCAGAGTTCAATTGTGTTATTAAGGTATGTTGTCTGTGAGCAGCCTTTTACATTGAAGTTTACCACCGCTTCCAGTCCCATGTTTTGTTTTTTCATTTGTCTGTTTGTTTGTTTTTTTTTTAAGAGACAGGGTCTGTCTGTCACCCAGGCTAGAGGGCAGTGGCGCAGTCATGGTTCGCTGCAGCCTCCAACTTCTGGATTTAAGTGATCCTCCCTCCTCAGCCTGGGATTACAGGTGCGTGTTCCCATGCCCGGCTAACTTATTTTTATTTTTTATAGAGACAGGGTGTCACTGTTGGCCAGGCTGGTCTCAAGCTCCTGGTCTCAAACATTCTTCCCACCTTGGCCTCCCAAAGCACTGGTATTATAGTAGGTGTGAGCTACCGCATCCAGCCTAGTCCTTGTGTTCTTAGCACGGTTGACCCAAACTCCTGTAGACACAAGATCACTCTGTCATCTGTGGGAGTATCAGAGGCAGGAGGGCTGAAATCTGGTTGAGAGAGACAGCACAGATCTCCCTGGCTGGCTTTTCCAGAATGGCTACTGCCCAGCTTTAGCCCTGAATGGCTTTTGAGCCATGGATTCCAGCCAGTTCCCTCTTCTTTGCGTAGCCTCTCCCTGAATGCACTTCCTGCCTGCCCTGATCCATTACCCTCCCTGTGGCCTGAGTAAGCTTCAAGCACAGCTCCCATTTCCCCTCTGGAAAGCACTGTTGCCTGGCACTTGAGCCTCTGCGTTTTGGGCTCATCATCCTTTCCTGAGCTGCTTCTTGAGTCCTGTTCTGTGGCAAGCTCTCTGGTAGGCACTGGGGATACAGTGAACAAATATCAGTGACTGAACTTAGAGGAAAGCATTAAAAAAACTAAAAAGAGGCGGTACGATTAATTTTGTTGATATTTTCTATAACCTAAGATGTCCACAATATTGTTTTAATGTGGCACTTAGCCACATTTCAAGTGCTCCGTAGACACGTGCTGGTAGCTGCTGTAGTGGATAGCTGTGGCCTAGAGGCAGAGCTGGACAAGTTAAAAAAGCAGTTCTGTGCACATAGAAGTCCTGGGCTCCTGTTTTCATCGTTAATTTGTGTTTCTCTAGGTGATTATCTTTTGTGAGATTGTGAATTCCAAGAAGGCACAGGCATTGCCTTGTCCTGTTTTCCTCACCATTGTGTCAGTAATACCTTGCAGGTAGAAGGTGCTCACGCCATTTTATCCGATGAAATGCTAAACACAGGGCGTTATGGGAAAAGCTAAGATGAGTACCTGCCACCCTATCGTGGAGGTGGGGAGGCATCAGAGGCCTTCTCAGGAGGAGGAGACCCCTCTGAACCAACAAGTCGGGTCAAGGAGAATATTCTCAGGAGAGAGGAGTGTGGGCACATGCTGGTAAGACAGCAGGTGGAGGGGGAGCCGCAGGTAGCTCATTATGATGGAAGCTTGGGGTACATGTGAAAGTGATGGAGAATATCAGGAGCTGATGCCAGAGAAGCAGGCAGAGCTCAGATGATCAGATTTTTAAAGCTTGCTAAAGATGTTATTCTGAGAACACCAGGAAGCCTTACGGTGCCTGGGCTGGGACCTGCCCCTCAAGCCTTCCTGTGTCGTCTTTTTTTTTCTCTTTTTTTTCTTTTGAGACAGAGTCTCACCCTGTTGCCCAGGCTGGAGTGTAGTGGCACAATCTTGGCTCACTGCAACCTCCACCTCCCAGGTTCAAGCGATTCTTTTGCCTCAGCCTCCTGAGTAGCTGGGATTACAGGCACACCCACCAACACACCTGGCTAATTTTTGTATTTTTAGTAGAGACTGGGTTTCACCATGTTGGCTAGGCTGGCCTCGAACTCCTGACCTCAAGTGATCCTCCCGCCTCGACCTCTCAAAGTGTTGGGATTACAGGCATGAGCCACTGCGCTTGGTCTCTTTCTTCCTTATTCGTGAGGTGTTTTCTCCCTTTACACTTGCTGGCCCATGGAAGGTGCTTAGTAAGAATGGTGGCTGACTTCTGATGCTTCCAGAGAGCCTGACAGGCTGACATTGGTGTCTTCCACTGTCTGTGGGGAGGCTTAGAAAGAGGGGTGGCTTTTATTAATATTGTGAGTGTGGATCAGATCCTGCTGTAGCCAATGGCAGAGCCTGGAGCCGGCCCAGATTCTGCGAGAGTGCTAGGCTGCACGGTCACAGATCAAATGTGCTTTTCAAGAATGGCCCCTCTCCTGGGATGGGGAACTTAGAGCTCTGAGGAGCACAGTGAACTGGCACCTCTATGTGTGAGAGCTGTGCTGTCTGACTTCTGGTCTAAGCTTCACGAACTGGTGTTTCTGGCACAGCCCTGAGCACAACCTCAGTCTGCCCACTGGTGCTGGCTGAGCCTGGCCTAGGTCCCGCGAGTCTGCGGCTGGAAGATTGGGGAGGAAAAGTGATGAGACTGCAAGAGAAAGAGAATTTAATTATGATTTTCCTGAGTTATTTACTGTTTCCAAGTCACCTTTTATATCTTGAAGGAAGGTAGGAATGGATCAGAGATAACCACTTGGGAAAATACAAGTTAACTCCATATAAGAAATCTTGATTATCTTGTATCAGTAACTCTCTACTCTTTAGTATGGCAGGAAAGAATGCCTTTTTAATTTAAATAAACATTTTTAGTTTTAGGTTCACAGCAAAATTGAATGGAAAATACGGAAACTTTCCAAATACTCATTCCCCTTGACATGCATAGCCTCCTCCTTTATTAACATCCCGCACTACAAGTGGTACGCTGGTGACCCTCAGTGAACCGACAGGGACACATCACTGTCACCTATATCTTTACTTCACCTTAGGGCTCACTCTTGTACATTCCATGGGCTTGGACAAATGTGTAATGACATGATTATAACTTCTCTTTGTATTGCAGCCACTCTGTCAAATGTCTGGTGCCTTGTGATCATTTTTCCATTTAAAATTGCCAGCACTAATCATGTCTGTTTTTAGCATCCAATAAAATTATCATTGTGGCATTAGAACTAGGGCTTACGATTCTGCTATTGAAAACTGGTTCAAAAGGTGATTTCAGGAAGGCTGGAAGTCCAGAATCCATTGCTCTGAGGAGCTGTGCTGTGTTTCTGATGATAGGTTGTTGCAGGTTTTTATGATCTAAACTCACTATGGGGTAATAATGGACACTCAATAGCAGTAGTTATTATGTGCCAGTAGCTGTAGGGCAGGGTGCTTCATTTAGTTTTTATAGGATAGCCTGTGATTGGCATCACTCTCCCAGTTCACAAATGTTGACTCCCTCCCGTCACAAGTCACTCTTTGCTTTTCTATGTTGTTTAAGTGGGTTAAAAGGACTTTTTACCCAGCATGTTGGGAGGTTGAGGCAAGTGGATCACCTGAGGTCAGGAGTTTGAGACCAGCCTGTCTAACATGGTGAAACCCCGTCTCTACTAAAAATGCAAAAATTAGCTGGGCGTGGTGGCATACCCCTGTAATCCCAGCTACTTGGGAGGCTGAGGCAGGAGAATTGCTTGAACCCAAGAGGCAGAGGCTGCAGTGAGCCAAGATCGTGCCACTGCACTCCAGCCTGGGCGACAGAGCGAGACCCCTTCTCAAAAAAAAAAAAAAGAAAAAGAACAAAGGACTTTTTACCTTTGTATCTGTTGTGAAAGTCAAGGTGTAATTAAATTTCCAGGTGTGATTAGTTGTTGAACAGATAACTGTTTGAGCGCCTCCTATGTGCTGGACATTGTGAGTGCCA
The DNA here is from genome assembly GCF_029281585.2 of Gorilla gorilla gorilla. NCBI lineage: Eukaryota > Metazoa > Chordata > Mammalia > Primates > Hominidae > Gorilla > Gorilla gorilla. The sequence goes on along the minus strand of NC_073236.2, from coordinate 130,654,213 downwards.
TAGACAACTACCGTGTAGTAGCTGGTCTATAAACATTTGCTGAATATTATATATGAGAGTACCTCTATCTAATTATTCAACCCTGCAAAGTGGGCATTGTTCCTGCTGGTCTCTGGAGAAGAAATCTGAGGCTTGGGAAGCAATAGGACCCGTCTTCTAACACAGCTTATAAGCTAATGATATTTGGGTTTTTCCAAATCCAGAGTGGGGTTGCCTCCACCTTGTTAGGGCTCTGTAGGGGGAAGGGGTGCAGGCATGATGGGAGTCCCTGACAGGCAGGGGCATCCCGGAGCCTTGCTGGTAACCAGGGAGAACTGAGGGTTCGGCTGGGGTAACTCACTTCACTGCAGAGGGCTCACGTCCAGCAGGTGCTGTGGGCAGGAGACAGCTTGCATGCTGCAGGAGGAGGAGTTGGTTTTCAGTAATTGCCAACAAACTTCTGCTTAGTGCCATTTGGAAACCAGTCTTCCACACCACACTGAGGGCTTGTCTCCCAGAAACAGGTGCCGAGGGACCTGGCAGAGGCAAGCAGGGCCGTCAGAGTGGCACTCAACGTGGTGCTCGCTGCTAGCGTGGTCTCAGCACAAACACGGTTTAATGACTGTATTCTCTACATTTTAGGCTTTGGACGTGGACCGGATGGTTCTTTACAAAATGAAGAAATCCGTGAAAGCAATCAACAGCTCTGGGCTGGGTGAGTATACATCCTTCCCTAGAGGTTTCTGTGTGGAAAATGTCGTATTTGAAGTCCTGGTACCATGATATTGATGACCATTAACAAATGAGCCAGCCAGACTTCTTTATTGGGGCATGCAGATCACAGAGGTGAGCTGGGATGTTTCTTTTTCAGAAGTACGTTTTGTTTTGCCAGTCGTCTGATTCAGGTGTGGGATTTCGTCCCCTGTCATCCCCTGTCATCCGCCGTGCTGTCTGTCCCACGTTGCACTTCCTGTTTTCTGGAGCATGGTCCTGCACGTACCCACTTTGTCAGCCTGGCTGATGGGGGCCTGGATTCATTCCTGCCTCTGTCATTTGGTTTTTGCTGTTAATTGTGTCACAGTGCCCTTTCCGTTTCTCTCTTACCCAGTCTTGTCTTTTCTAGTACAGGAAGAAAATGAATAAATAGACAAACATAAAGTAATATTTGATCTAGATTTACACATATATGTTTTTTACACATATATATTTACACATATATATTTTTTACACATATATATTTTTTAAACCCATGCAACTTTTGGCTTAAAGATAACAAGTAGGTCACCTGTAGCATACCTTCCCTTGTACAAATCCTACGAGTGATACAAAATATTTTTTAAAAGTCATTAAGTGACTATATAGTTTCATTCAGCAACAAAAAGGTGGCAGCCTTGCAGGACTAGGAACTGTGAGGAGTCCCTGAGAGACTGAAACAGGGCTGATGGGTTGCTCAGGGGAGCTTGCCCCTGCTCAGGTGCAGATAGAGTTTGGGTGACGGGGTGGGAGGAGGAGGGGCCTGGGGTCTGCTCCCACTGAAGTAGTCAGGTCCCTTCATCTATACTGTGTCCCCTCGCCCTCGTGGTGTCTTTCTTTAGTGAAAGGGGTGATTGGAGCAGGAGGACAGGGAGTGCCTTAGATGGTCGTGGTATCAGGAAGGAAGGGGAAGAGCCTGGAAGTACACATTCCACCTGCTCCACCCCCCTCCACCAGTTACAATAGGGCGGGCACAAGCTCCAATTGCCGCTCTTGATTCTTCCCCCATGAGAGCTGTGCAAGCCACAATCGGGAAGAATCTAGCAGGAAATCCCAGGTGCAGGATGATGTTACGTTGAGCATTGCCAAGTGTATTTAGGAACAAATTTAACAGAAGACGCACAGGAATCCTACATCAACAAGTACAAAACGCTGCTGACCAAAATGAAAGAAGACCTAAATGAGAAATACGTGATGCACAGGGGTTAGAAGAGTCACCACTGTTAGTGTCAGGCCTCCCCAAACTGATCTGAAGATTCATCCCAACCCCAGTCAGAATTACAGCAGCGGAAATTGACAGGCCTTTTCTAAAACTGATATAGAAGGTGGCCATCCGTCTCTAGCTTTTTTACCTGGATTAAGTGTGGGGCAGGGAGCAATAATGATAGTTTTGATTTTTTTGAACACTTACTGTGTATCTTGTGCTTTCTGTACATTGTGCTAATCTTGTCAACAACTGATTCTCCTTATACAAATGAGGAACCTGCAGATCAGAGAGTTCAGGGTGTTCCCAAGATGTCTGTGCAGCTGGAGCTCAGACCCTGATAGTCTTACTGCTGTGTCAGGGTTGTGTGCAGTGAGTGGCCCACTCTGTTTCAAAGCCACCATGCCTTCAGTGTGTCTGTCACATGGGTGACATCTTGAAGACTTCAGTGAGTCACTAAGAAATGGTACACCCAGTTTCATTGACAAGCACCAGATTTCAAAAAGTATCTTGGAAGATTTTTTTTTTTTTACTGCGTTCACTTGGACTTTTTGAGTTTATAACATGAGGGATATTTGATATTCTGGTCAGACTTAAAAATGATTTTATAGTCATATGTTGAAAAGGTTGCTCTTATCAGAAATAAAAATGAAATAATCTGTGTCTTATGCAAACACTGGCTGTGTAGCTGCTGCTTGTCTGGAAGAGAGACTTGTGTGACTCCCAAGGCTGGCCCAGTGGCTGGCGGTACAGCTTATAAACAGCCCTGCATTTGAAGGGAGAAGGCGCTAGTGCTTCAGTGTCAGGAAGCTGGCCTGCAGGAATTTAACAGCACCTCTGTCTAATTTGCCATGCTGACCTATATTGCTGAGCGTGTGCCACAAACCTCATTCCTATTTCTGCCCACCCCCCAGCGTCGTTTGCTAAAATGCAACCCCACTGGTGTTACTTCTCTGCCTAAAACTCTATAGCATTTTTTCATCACCCTCTTTGAAGTTCGTGGAAGTCAGTTCCAGAGCATGGGAGAGAGAAGGAAGGCCTCTGTGGGCTTTAGAATTTTAGGGCAATTGGGATAAAGATGGTTCTCTTACTACAGATCCATCCAAAGATTTTAATGTGCTAGTAATGTGGATTGTGAGTGGCTATCGGTCTTAACCCTTTCCCAATTCATTTGTCGATGAAACTGTCACTGCCTCCCCTGATCACCCCACTGTGAGCCTCAGGTGAGTAAATACTGCAGAACACCAGATGAGTTCCGAGCTCTTGTGCATTGCCTGGACTCAGGCCACCTGTCCCGACCCTCCCCACCTGGACTCCTCTGTGCCCTTCTTTGAAATAACTTGCAGTTTTCCCCAGAGAGCCACGTTTTATGCCTTCTTCCCTCTGCTCATGCTCTGCTGTTTGCTTAAAATAGCATTTGCCACTTTATGAAAGAAAACTGGGGTCCAAGGAAGTTGAGAAGTTTGTTCAAAGTCACAAAGCTCTACAGTGACAGGGCTGGGATTTTAACGTAGCTCCTTGGGCTCATGTCCTTTTTGAGGCCCCGCACATAACAGCCTGGCATGTGACCTTGGAGGGGGTCTCCTATTTTTGTCATCCTTTAGCCATCTATTATGTCATGCCAAGTTTGAGTTATTCTAAGGTCATGAGTCTGAGTCCTGAAAAGTCCTAACTCCTAAAACCAGAGCCTGATCCTGAAATCTTTATTTCGGAACAAGTGTTGTCTACTGCAAAGAAGTCACCTGAGGAAACGTGATACTTTCTTCTGTCATGTTGCTGACATCGTTCACAGTGTCTTTAGAACTCTTTAGAACTGCTTTTAGTAGCACGTTCTTTTGCATATATTTAGTAGAGAAGTCTAAGGATAGATTAAATTTTTTTAGAACTAGATGTCAGAAATAAGTCAGGCATATTCAAGAAGGGACTGAGTGCCAGCGACCACAGTTGGCTTCGGTGCACTGTAACTACAGTCATGGGCTCTGAAGGCAGCTGGTTCCAAAGGAGAAGTCCCCATAGTGTTTTGATCACGAGAATAAAGACCAAAGGCAATTCTTGTATAGGAAGAGCGCTCATTTTATGTATGATTGAAAGAACAGTGAGAATAAGTTAGCATTTATGCTTCATACTGCCATATTCCTTGTCTTGTCTCATGTTTCTTAACTTCTTCGGGACCAAGATTTCCTGCCTGCTTTCCTGATTTGTCACAGATTGGCCCCATTTGACCCATCTCTGTACCAGTGTCCCTCACTGCAGGCCGCTGGCCTGTCACTGCTTCCTGAGTGTGTGCCAGCTGTACTTCTGTGTCTTTGCACAGCCCCACCCAGTCTGTAAACGGGCTCCCCCATCCCAGTCACCTGCAGGGGACCTGCCCTTGCTTCCCCACCCATTTTCATCAAGTCTTAGCTCTCTTTGACTTCAGCATAGCCCTCTTTGACTCTCTTGTAATAGATTCTTTTTTTTTTTTCTCTTTTTTTGAGATGGTGCTTCACTCTGTTGCCCAGGCTGGAGTGCAGTGGTGTGATCTCGGCTCACTGCAGCCTCCGCCTCCTGGGTTCAAGTGATTTTCCTGCCTCAGCCTCCCAAGTAGCTGGGATTACAGGTGTCTACCACCACACCCAACTAATTTTTGTAATTTTAGTGGAGATGGGTTTTCATCATGCTGGCTAGGCTGATCTCGAACTTCTGACCTCAAGTGATCCACCAGCCTCAGCCTCCCTGTAATAGTTTCTTATTGCTGTTGTAACAAATTACCATAAAATGAGTTGGCTTAAAATGGCACAAAGTTATCTTTCAGTTCGGCCGTGGGAAACCCGACATGGGTCTCACTGGGCTAAAATGAAGATGTTAACAGGGCTCCTTCCCTGAGGCTCCAGGGGAAATCAGTGTCCTTTTCCTGCTCCTAGAGGCCACCTGCATTCCTTAGCTCATGGCTCCCTTCCATCTTCAAAGCTGGTCATGGCCGGTGGTGTCTTTCTCACACTGCATTGCTCTGACACTTAGATGGCTCGGGCTGCTATAACAAAATACCATAGACTGGTGGGTTAAACAACAGAAATTTATTTTCTCACAGGCCTGGGGGCTGGGAAGTCCAAGATCAGGGTGTCAGTGTGGATGGGTTCTGATGAGGGCTCTCCTCTCCTTCCTGGCTTGCAGACAGCTGCCTTCTCTCTGTACCCTCACATGGCAGCGAGAGAAAGCAAGTTGTCCACTTTCTCCTGTTATAAGGACCCTAATGCCATCAGGAGGGCCTCACCCACTTGACCTCATCTAAACCTAATTATTATGCTTCCCAATGGCCCCATCTCCAGACACCATTGCCTTGGGGATTAGGGCTTTAATATATGAATCTGGGGGAAGGGACGCAATTCAGTCCCATAGCAAACACTGACTCTTCTGCCTCCCTCTTCTACATATAAGGACCCTTCTGATGACATTGGCCTCATCCAGATAATCCAGATAATCTCCCCATCTCAAGTTCAGCTGATTAGCAACTTTATTTCATCCACAATTTCAATTCCTCTTTGCCAAGTAGCATAACGTACTCACAAGTTCCAGGGATTAGGAGGTGGGCATCTGGTGGTGGAGGAGACATTATTCTGTCTACCACACCTCTTCTGAATTCTTAGGATTTGGAGGTTGAATCAGTTTCCACTGTTTTGTTCAGCTACAGATTAAAGAGTACCTAACATGTAGGCACTGTTAACACTTTAAATATTGCTCCTGATTGTTCTCTAGTAGTTTTTTATCTGTTGATCTTTTCTCAGTTAATTAGAAGCCCTTGAGGTGAAAGACCAATTCTGGGAGATGGTGTCATTTAGGATAAAGAAGACATAGGTATTAGAATCCAAGAACCCTTGATTAAAAGCTAGCAATGCCACTCAAAAAGCCTGTGACATTAGGACGATTATTTTACCTTTCTGAGCCTCAATTTCCTCATGTGTAAAATGGGAATTTAATAGGTCATAGGATTGCTAGTGAAGATTAAGTGAGATAACATGAAAAAGTGCCATGCATGGTTCTGGACATACACGTGGTAAGTGTGACAGCTGTGACATACCTCCTGTGTGTTCCTTGCAGTGGCTGCCACGGGTGTGGGCGGGTAATAGGTGCCCAGTAAATACTGAGTGTTTATGCATTATCAGGTTCCTGCTGTATGTACTTACACTGCCTTCTTAGTGTAGGAGGGGTGAACTTATAATTTTAGATGTAAGTGGTGTGTGTTATGACAGGCCCTGTATTCTATTCTTTGAGAATTTATATGGATTTATGTAGAAGGAAGATTTAAGATGCCTTACAATGGAGGCTGGAAAACTGTGGCCAGACACCTGTGTTTTCACAGCCTGAAAGCTAAGAATGGTTTCTTACCATTGTTACCTGCACAATAACCTCAGTATTGCCTTAACAACCCACAGTGTGATGGTGTCTGGAGATGGGGCCTTTGGGAAGTAATTAGCTTTAGATGAGGGCATGAGAGTGGGGCCCTCATGATGGGGTTAGTGCCCTGCTTAAATATTTACTCTCTGACTTTCTAGGAAAAAGTTTTTGAATCCCTGCATTATAGCAGTGGTTATAAACTGGAGAGAGTATCAGAATACCCTGGGGTCTTGTTAAAATAGGAATTGAGTTTCCGGTTCAGCAGGTCAGGGATGGAACCTGAGTATTTTATTTGCTAATTGAAAAAGCTCCCAGGTGACGGCACTGGACTTTGAGAATCCTACCTCAGAACCCCCCATCCCCACTTCAAACACTGAACTGGGACAAAAGGGTATCTGCATGTCCCACGTGTATACAAAACAGTAGTCTTCTTCCACAATAGTCAGTGTATTATGTTTGCTCCCAGTCTTCAAAATGATGGCAACCCAGCCAGCTGTATTTTCTGGAGAGTCTTAGCTTGGGTTTCCAAAAGCAGTTGTCATAATGATTTATGAGAAACTGTTTGCCAGTCAGTGATGGATTGCTATCTGACCTCTTAAAAAAAGTTCATATTTATTTTAAAACTCTTACTTGTCTAAAATTTCCCAAGCTCTGGCTCAGCCCAAAGGTGTTCCCTCCACACCCCAGGAAGTTGAAGCTAACATTTTTAGCTGTTTGACATATCAGTGGGTGGAAAAATTCATCTCTATCAAGAAGGAAGCAACAGAAGATTTTCATTTTCACTTCTCTAGAATTATTCTGTCATAAGGACTTGTTAGAACATTCTTACCGAGAGTGATATTCCTACCCTCAATCAGAATATCCTAGAAAATTATCACATTCTTGAAAGTACAAAGAAATGCTGATTTTCCCTCAAATCTTTACCATCTCCCACGTACAAAAGAAAATGAGAATACAACAACTTTGTGTGTGTGTTCCTGCCTGTTGTTTGCAGTGTTAATTGGAATATGATATTAAAATACACTTCAAATTCATACAGAAAACTATTTCTATTGTAGATATTATCAATTAGAACAGGGCAGTTCAGAACAAATATGTATAATAGTTGAGGAAATGAAGTTTCACTGTGCATTAAGAAGATACTGGCTGGGCACGGTGACTCACGCCTGTAATCCTAGCACTTTGGGAGGCTAAGGCAGATGGATCGCTTGAGCTCAGGAGTTGAAGACCAGCCTAGGCAACATGGCGAAACCCCGCCTCTACAAAAAAATACAAAAATTAGCTGGGCATGATGGTGTATGCCTGTAGTCCCAGCTATTTGGGAGGGTTAGGCAGGAAGATTACATGAACCTGGGAGGTTGAGGCTGCAGTGAGCTGAAACTGCACCACTGCACTTCATCCTGGGTGACAGAGTGAGACCCTGTCTCCAAAACAGAAAAAAGGAAAAGGATTTTTTTTAAAAAAAGAAAAAAAAAATATATATATATACTGTATCTGATTTCTACCTGTTACATGAGAAAATAAAATCAGAATAATCTTTACTGTTTGGCAAGCTTACAGTAACTAGTACTGTGCTCCATTGTTGTGGCACTGAAAATATGCACGCAGAGTTTCTGGAAAGCAGTTTGGTGGTACACATCAAGAAAAATAACAATCTTTTTGTGGAAGGAGATCCATGCACAAAGATGTTCACTGTGTTGTTGCACTGCTTATCAAAGTGAGAAATTGGACGCCTCCTATATATAGCTGAATTAGGATTTAGCTGCTTGCTGGAATTATGTTTATATAGCAACAGGAAGAGTAATGCTTGTGATGAAATCTTCAGCAATAAAATTCAGAATACAAAATTTATGTACACCGTGTGTGATTAAAAAGGAATAGATGATAAATGATGATAAAGAATATTTTTATTGATATTCACAAACGAGGGTAGAAGCATAGTGGTAATAAATACTCATGAGGTATTTGTTAGAATATTTGTATTATAAAGCTAAATAAAAACTTTATGTGAATTCCATCCTTACAGCCTTGTGAGTTAGGTCCTGTCCATTGACAGATGAGCTCACAGAGGCACTGAGTAGCGATCTGCCAGTGTCATCTAGCTAACAGTTGGAGGAGCTCAGATTCAAAACCAGGTGAGCGTCCCCATCTCTGCTTCTGACTGCTGCGGCACGCTGCCTGGTGCTGAGGCAGGAAGTTGCTGGGGGCACACGGTGGAGAAAACAAGCGGCAACGTGGGGAGCACCCTACGTGCCACCTGGCTGAGCCATCATAGTCCTTCTGAAAAATTCCAGGTGGTTTTGGTTGATTACAGGGTCAGTGTGAGCCAGTACGTGGCACATGCCCCAAAGGTGAGCCACACATGACCTCAGTGAAGTCTTTGGTGCTTATAAATAAGGTTGTTGCTTCATTATTTAGTTGTAAGAGCAGCATTTAAAGAAGAACCTGAAAACCGTAGGGATGGAGAAACCTCCTTGTAGGACGGATATCTGAAGGACGTGGGGCTCCTGGTTTCGGAAGGGGCGGGAGAGGGTATACATGAAGGGCTTTCTCTGGCTGAGGAAGGTAGACATAGTATTTGTTCCTCTCTAGAGGAGGCTGTCACAAGAGCAAGCCTTGACTCAGATATGAGGGAGAGGATAACTGGGTGAGCAGACTGAGCGGTGAGCTGGTGGTTGGAAGGTTCCTGCAGCGGGTGGACGGCCTCTGTCTCTGAGGAAGTTGTAGAGGGAGGTGAGGACGTGGGCTCGAAGGCCCTGGAGATGTCTTCCAGTTGTGAGACTCTGGAGTCCAGCCCTCTCCCCGCTGCTGGCTAACAACAATGATTGGAATTTAGATGGTGACTTGTGGAATCCTGTCCGCAGTGACCACTGCATTAGTCATGGAAGGAGGGTACCTCTGAAGGAACACAGAGGTCTGTGACTTAACTAACGTCCAAGTGTTGGCATGAATCATACTTTGGTTCAGAGGTATCTGCTATTTAATTTGGCTGGCGTTTATAGTCAGCCAGTCTGTGGGCCAACCTGGTGGCCGCATGCATCTGTAAGACATGGGGCTGCAGTTTCATCAGTGGTTCTTTAATCTTTTGGTTATCATAGACATCAGTAAAAATAAGAAGGCTGTTTTGGATGATCCCTCCAGGAAAAGGTACCTTTACATAATTTTGCATACACTGTTTGGGATGCACATACCCCCATAAACCTGTCCACAAACCCAACCTACCAAGCGAAAAAGCTCAGACCTTGAGCTTAAATCTTCTACCAAATCAACACGATGACTTCATCTGTTTCCTCATCTGTAAAATCCTGCAGAGTTGTAAGGATGAAAGATATTTTTACACGTATGTCATCTCCACAGTGTTCATGGTAGCTACTATCTGAGGCTTTAGAGACCATGTACTTTCCAAGGGCTGCTTGTCCCTGAGGGTGAGGGATCCTCTGCAGGATCTCGTGAAACCACAGGAGTCAGCTTGCTTCCCAAGGGCTGTGCCCTCCATGGAGTTGGGTGTGGGCAGCGGTGTGTTCTTAAGTCACCACTGTGGTGAGCGTGGTGGGGTCATGGGGTATGATGCGGCAAAAATGAAGGGCTGAAAGCTGCTTACCCTGGCAGAATGCACATTCTGTAATGTAGTGAATCAGATTGCTTTGCCAACATGAACTCTTCCTCCATTAAAGGGTGTGAATATAATTGGGAGTAAAATTTCTAATAGCTTGTACTCCCCATGCAACAAATGTTGAATTCACCTCTTGGCTTTGAACCCCAGACACCTTGGGGTAGCCTGTCTCCAGGCTAAAGGAGAGCCCTGCAAGTTTTTTAGTGAAACCCCCTTCCCACCACCTCCAACCCTCTTCTCCTTCCCTGATTTGGTCTCAGAGCACCCCTAGGATGGAAGCAGCTCTCTGGTTAAGGAGAGTCTAGGGTGAGTCAAGCAGCTGGTAGCTCAGTTTTAATCTCATGCCATACTACATTTTCAATGAGGAAATTCCTTTAAACGTCATCTGCTCCAAGAAGCCTTTTCTGTTACCAGCCCCCAGAAAATGTACTCCTTTCCCCATAGAGTGCTGTGTTTCCACCTCGTGTAATTTACATCACAGTGGATTGTTTTCGCATGTTTATCTTTGTCTTGCTAAGTTGTGTGTTGGCAGGTACCAAGGTTTATTATCTTTCTTGAATGCAGATCTCTTAGAAGCCTTTTGGCTGCTCTCCATTACCTGGGATGAAGTTCCTCATCTCTGGCTCCTGCCTGACTCTCCAGCCCTTCCCCATGCTCTGGTCACACCAAGCACCTTGAATTCCCCAGAGCTCATTCTGTTTCTTGCCTTTGTGTCGCTGCACTGAACTGATGGGCTGAGTCTTTCTCACTTATTGGATGCTTGCTTCTTGAGGGTAGGGGCTCTGTTTGATGAATGTTTGTGTTCATTAGTGCTTGCTGCAGAACAGACTTTCAGTGTGATTGGATTTTATTCTTTAGTAACCAGAAATATTCTTGACCCGTAATGGAAGCACACAACGAATGAATAAAAGTAAATGTTGATATATTCTGCACTCTAAAGCCTAAAGGGACAGAAACCATCAACATAAAAAAAAATATGCAGTAGCCCAGTCTCCACTCTTCACCCTCTCACCTGCCTTCCAAGTGTACTCCTACAAGCAGTAGGAGCTTCACAGGGAGGTAATTGGGGTGACGTTTAGTTATTCACACAGACTTTGAACTCATCTGAACATCATTGGAAGGATGGGATCATTAATATAAGGCAGGATCAAAGAGGATGGGATGATCATAGACAACAGGTTTTGTATTTTAATAGCGCACACCTTGGCCTTATGTTAGTGAACTCCATTGCTAGCTGCCTGTGCTGAACACAACCAGACTAGATACATCCTGGGGTACCATCCACAAAGACTGGCTGTTTCTCGAGGAATCACATTCCAAGGGACTTCCTAGGAAAGATGATGGAAATGGCTATTGAAAGTGGAAGAAGCCCGGGGTGTTGGAGAAGGCGGAGGAAGTGGCAGGAAGAAGCCGGTGAGAGGCATCCTTCCAGTTGCTCATCCTGCACGGGAGCTCTCAGGGGTTATGAATAGGGAGGACATTCTTGGTCAACCCCTTCTGGTTGTGGCTACTTCTGTCTTGTCAAAGATGATACAGGTATACTCAGTTCCGAAGGCTGTCTCCCTCACGTCACCTTGTCCAGGGAAAGCTTTGGGAGAGAAAGACAGATTCTAATGTTATTTATTTATTTATTTATTTATTTATTTATTTATTTATTTATTTTCTTTTGAGATGGAGTCTCACTCTGTCACCCAGGCTGGAGTGCACAGTGGCACGATCTCGGCTCACTGCAACCTCTGCCTCATGGGTTGAAGTGATTCTCATGCCTCAGCCTCCTGAGGAGCTGGGATTACAGACACCTGCCACCACTCCTGGCTAATTTTTGTATTTTTATTAAAGATTGGGTTTCGCCCTGTTGGCCAGGCTGGTCTTGAGCTCCTGACCTCAAGAGATCCGCCCATCTCGGCCTCCCAAAGTGCTGGGATTACAGGCGTGAGCCACTGCACCCGGCCTAATGTTCTTAATAGGCACAGGCACAGAGCACTGTAACAACCTAGCCATTAGAGCTGGTGCTTCGTATTTCTTTTTAAATTTTTATTTATTCTTTACGTTGTTATTATAAAGCTAAGATAAGCTTAGTTTAGAAAATTTAGAAAGTTCAGAAAAGCACTAAAGCAAGCAAGTCTTGAGCCTGGCAGGATCTCAGTATCTTTATAACCAGCAGAGGCTCAGGTGAGCGCTGGGTCTGAGGCCCACCGCGACTTGGAACACAGCTCTGCCTCTTAGAAGTTGCAGGATCCTGGGCTTGTTCACACTCCGACAGTCTGTTTCCTTGTCCACTCAGAGGAGAATAAAATAACATCTAGAAAGCACTTGGCCTGGGACCTAGTATATAACAGCCTTGCATATGACAGTTTATTGACTGCTAGCAAGTGCTCAGTTTTCCCCACCACTGTTAGCATTTTGATGTATTATCTTTTCAACCTCCTCTCTACATTTTACTTTTTGCAAAATTGAGACTAAATATCTAATTTTGTGTCCTCCCTTTTTTAAACTTGGCTTTCTGCTCCTACCATATTCCTATATCATGATTTTAAAAGCCAACATAATATTCCACTTTGTAGAAATACTGTTAATTTAACCATTTTCATATTGTTGGAACTTAACACATTTTAAATTTTCACTCTTTATAAATGTCCTGTACACACATATCTGATCACCTTGATTATTTCCTTAGGATAGATTTCTGGAAGTGGGATTATCCAGAAGAATGATACACATTAGTAAATTGGAAATGAAAATATGTTTTCAGCCGTTTAGTTGGGATGATTCTAGAAATAAAATTCTGAAAATGGTTCTCTCTCACAAGATGTCCACTAAGTAGAGACCCTGTTAAGAAACAGGGATGATGTTTGATTTGAAGAAATTGTATTCCCATGAGATCATGCGCCACAAGTGAGGTCGGAAACAGTTGGCACGTACAGCTGACAGCCGGAGGAAATGGTCTCCGCCGTGCAGAGTTGTGCACAACATCACAACATTCGTGTCGTGACACACATTTGAGTATTAATCGTCATGTCATCCATCTAGGGAGAGTCTCCACCAGGCTGCTGCCATAGAGAACATATGTCTCTCCTTAAACGCTCCCTTCGCCGAGCTGTCTGCGTGGAAGGTTGGAATGTGGGGTGTCAGCAGGTGCTTTTTCCTCTGCCTGATTCCCAAGTGGCCTGTGGTCTGGCCTGGAGCAGGGGTTTGGAGGGTCTTTGTTGGGTCAGCAAGGAGGCTGGGGTTGGGCAGCCATGAGGCTGGTGCACCCTGCCTTCTTTCTGTTATGCTAGTGGCAGCACTTGGTGTTCAGGTTAATGGTACATGCACTTGACTGGAAGGTTGTACATTGTCGCTGTCTTCAGCTCTTAGCTCTTATCTAGGCTAAGGGCTGAAGATAGCGACAATGTCATGAGCAAATGAAGAAACGGTTTTTGCTGTGGGAGGAAGAGCACTGGACTCAGAGTCAGGAAACCCGAGTTCTTGTTCCAGCTCTGCTGCAAACTCACTGTGTGACCTTGAGCAAGTCATCACCCTCTCTGAGCTTTGGTTTCCGTGTTTAGACTAGGTCATCTTTCAGGATCCATGGAATGAAAGGACTCAGCAGTGAGTATAGGAGCCCTGAGGAGGTGGGGACAGTGAGACCTGTGTTGCCCTGTGGCGATTTTGAGAGTTGAGAGCTGGATACAGACAGGGGCTTTAAAACAGAGAAAGTAGGCTGGGCGTGGTGGCTTTGGGAGGCTGAGGAGGGCGGATCATGAGATCAGGAGTTCAAGACCAGCCTGGCCAATATGGTGAAACCCCATCTCTACTAAAAATACAAAAATTAGCCGGAAGTGGTGGTGCGCACCTGTAGTCTCAGCTACTCGGGAGGCTGAGGCAGGAGAATCACTTGAACCCAGGAGTTGGAGGTTGCAGTGAGCCGAGACTGCACCACTGCACTCTAGTCTGGGCGACAGAGTGAGATTCTATCTCAAAACAAAAACAAAACAAAAACAGAGAAAGTATTAACAGTGGGAACACATAGGACTCCCTGGTATTCCCCTGGGGCTAATGCCTGTCTGTTAATGTGATCTGCTCCTTCTCTACTCAACAAGTCTTACCTGTCCTTGGAGCCTCAGTTCAATGTCTCCTTGCCATCTGAGTCCTCAGCGCCTAGCACATTGCCTGATGCATTGTAAGTGATCAGTGCATAGATTGACATATCTTTCCCCAGGCATTCATCCCAGCCATGAGCATATGTGTCCTTGTATCTCACCCCAGCATACTGTCACATCCCTGTTGCAGGGCTGGAAATAGTAAGTTTTATGTTTGAGATGAAAAAGGAGGTGATTGAAGGTGAGTTGGCTGGGGGACGCCCATCTTCTGGCAGTGCTGTGTTGGTGGCTTGCTTCCTCACTGTGCTGTGGGCCACACTGACCTGTCAAGAGCCGTATCTACATGTGTGGCCCGTAGAGGGGGCGCAGAGGAGCCATTCTTTGTCCTTTTTGTATCCAGCAATTTTTGCTGAAACACTTTGCACTGGGCCTTCTCCTTGATACCAGTTTTTTTAAATAACAGAATCCAGTAAACTAAAAAAGCACACAACAAAACCTAGTCATTGCCTCTAAACTCCGTATGTACACATGCACACTGGCTTCATGATCGATTTCTCTGCCAGAGTCTCTCAATTCATCCTTTTGCGGGGATTGGTGGGTTTCGTGCAGTGAGGTGGGGGAGATAAAGGGGTGATGGCTTAGAATTGAGAAGAAATGAAGTCTTGTCCTAGCATGGTCTCTGTGACTCAGATTCTTATTTTCCAAAGTCCCTCCCAGGTCAGTGATTATTGGATCTGGATCATTAATGAGAATTAGAGTTTAAGATACATTTGAACAAGAGGGAGGTGAGAGTGTGAGCTCTTTTTAGAAGAACAGCTTTCACAATTCTGTAAATAAAAGCTGATAGACCTAGTTTGAGATCTTTCCAGAAACTTTATTCCCAAGCTATTTATTTTAGGTTCCTGTTTTAAGGTTGTTTTTGGCAAAAGAAAAACAAAGGCACTGAATGATTTTCTGTTCTCTAGTAGGAAAATCTTCACCTTGGGGTGATCTGGAGCAGTGGGTCAGTCAGTGCCATGTTATTCATGGAGGGATGGCTGTTGTCATGGTGGGCACCGTGCTAGGTGTTAGAGAAAGACACGGGGCTTATGGGCTTCAGCAGGAAGCTTCAAGTTCATTTGCAGGATGAAAAATACATCTAAAAATCCCCAACTAGACCAGTGCACAAAGATTCCCACTGACCTCAGCTGGTACAGTGTGAGCATCAGAAGACAGTGCTGATTGCAGTGGATGAAAGCACTGTAAATGTAAATCCATGAGATGATGATGGTGATGATGAGCCAAAGAACTAATTGATCACCTTGGGGTTGCTGGGGATCAATGCATCGTTTAGAAGATGTATAAGGACAAGAATTTTTTTTTTTTTTGAGATAGAGTCTTGCTCTTTTGCCCAGGCTAGAGTGCAGTGGTGCGATCTCTGCCCACTGCAACCTCCGCCTTCTAGGTTCAAGTGATTCTCCTGCCTAAGCCTCCCGAGTAGCTGGAATTACAGGCATGTGCCACCATGCCTGGCTAATTTTTGTATTTTTAGTAGAGACAGCGTTTCATCATGTTGGCCAGGCTGGTCTCAAACTCCTGACCTTAGGTGATCCACCTGTCTCGGCCTCCCAAAGTGCTAGGATTACAGGTGTGAGCCACCGTGTCCGGCCAATAATTTTTTTAAAAAGAAAAAAAACTTAACCTACACCAGGTAGTCAGTTGAGGAGCCCAGAAGGAGGGATGATAAGGAGTACTTTTGTATTTCTTGGTGCTGGAACATAAAGTCTACTATCAGTGAGAAGGCCGGCTCCTCTCTCCTACCAAGGGCTGGAGGACCAAGGGCTGGAGGCAGCCTGCGTGGTCGATAAAGTGCACCGATCCTCCTACCAACTCTATGGTCTGGGGCAGGTGACATGACTCTCTGAACTGCACTTGATTCAGAAGAAAATAGGGATAATAATAGCCAACTCTTAGTGCTCAGGTTAAACTGAACAAAAGACTTATAAGCCACCTAGTAGGCGTTAACCTTTATACGAAGTCCCTTCCCTTTGGGTGTTCACTTAGAGCAACACTGAGGTCCAGTCCTCCTCTTGGTTTGAAGGACACCACGAGGCTGCATAGAGTCTTCAGCTTCTCTCCTGCTGGGCTTTGCATTCATTGCCCAGCACCGTGAAGGAGGACACCATGGCCCAGCTCCCCTCCTTTGGCATCTCTTGAAAGACCCATGGCTCAGAAAGCAGCGAGCGAGGGAGTAAGCAGGACCATGGAGGTTGCGTTCCTGTTTCTGTCATGCAGTAGACAGTGTGTAGTGACAGATGCCTGCCTGTGGCCACCAGCTCCCTTCCTGAACCCAGTGAAACTAAACTGCCCATGTCTTGACCGCTAATTTTGAGATAGTTTAAAAATAGTATGTGATTTGAAAGGACCTATCCTTCACTGTTAACCACACTCTAGAATTATGAATAGAGTAAAACAGAAGGAATTATTGATCCATCTGTGAAACTGGATTTTTAAAATCTAAAAATTAGATACTTTTGTTTGACAAGGTAAACTTTTTAACGATGAAAACAAACATCATGTAGTAGAGTAGGAGAGTGGACTTTGGAATCAGAAAATTTGGGTTTGAATCCCAGCTCTGCCACTTTCTGTGTTTCCTTGGATGAATTATTTGATCTCTTTGAGCCCTAATTGCCTAATAGTGTTATGAGAAATAATACATGTCTTATGAAGTTTAGAAAAAATATGTGAAGTTTGTGCTTTGAATAAGTGACGCCTGTTGCTGCTGTTACTTTTGTTAGTGTTATTGGTTATGCGCCAAGTGTGGTAAACTGAGTCTCTTTACCTGATTCTTTCATTCTTCCTCTGACCTTGAGAGCATCTCCCAGCAGGTTTTTATCCTTTATGTAGCTGATGCCGCAGGCCCAGCGTCACTGTGACTTACCAAGGTCATACAGATGTTTACAGGTGGACATAGGACTGGAACCTAGATCTTCTGAGGGCTCCTGAGGAGCTGCGTTTGCGGGTGTGTGTGTGTGCACATGTATGTTTCTGTCAGAATTTGTTTGCTGAATCTGGTCTCAGAAATTCATTTAATTTATCTAGAACTCTCAGGCTCTTTACTGGAATGTTAAAAAAGAAAAAGGACTCAAACAGTGAAGTGAGTTTTCTTTTGTGTCTGCTAGATCCCCATTAGAACCCTCTAGTCCCCCAGATGCCACTGGAGGTCAAGGACATGGTGCTTCCCCCATAGGATGGGTGAGCAGACCATTCATAGGTCATAGGGATTGGCTCAGGGTCCAGGACTGCCCTCCAGGAACAAATGTTCCCTCGTTTTCCCTCATTGTCAGGCCCAGCCTAGGCATTGGCGTTAGCTGACAGTGGTCTCATTTCCCCGAGAAGGAATTTGGGAGCTACAGAGGGGCTTTCAGGATCTGTCCCTTGGTGGAGGAGCTGCAGCACTAAGGCTGTCTCTGGTGGAGTTCACATCCAGGTTCACACCGCAGGTCTGGCTGCCCTGTTGTGCCTGTAAATAGTTGTGTTATATTTCCAGTTGAACTGATGAAAACATAGAAATTAGGTAGCCATGCAGATAGAAGTTGTTTTATTATAGACTGGCTGGTTTCCTTTGAAAGTGCCTGACCTAGAAGTGAGGGAATTATATTCAACCACATTAATTTACCAGAATCACCTGTGTCCCCTCCCCCATTCCTACCCACGGTTTAAATCAGAGGTCTGAGATGGGACGGTGGTGTCTAGAGTTTGGTGAAAATCCATGCATGCTTTTGGCGTCCAGCAGGGATTGAGAACCACTGTGCCAGAGACCCAGAGTCCAGATTTTCACTCTTTCAGGTGCTACTTTGAGGCCTAATGATAGTAAAATGCCATGAGATGTAAGCACCTGGTATGTTTTTTCCGCTCAAACAACATGTATGTTGTCTAATATTTCAGGCACACAACTTCATCAAAGATGAATACAACTTAGTCTGTCAACTCTAAGCACATCCAATGTATGGGGAACACATTTACCAGACTATTTCAATATAACATGCTGAGTGCAAGGATAGGAGAGGTGCCAGTGAAATACCCAGGGTGTAGGGCGGAGTCATGGAAGGCTTCCTGGAGGAAGCATGAGTCCGTAGGATGCAGAGGAGTTTGGGAGGGAAGGGCCCCTGGGTAGAGGCTGCATCCTGAGCAGAGGCACTGGAGCTGCAAAGACCACTGCTGTTGCTGTATTAAAAGGAGAAGGAGCTGCTGTGTGGGGCTCTGAATCAGAGTCCTGGGCTGCAGGCTAGAGAGGAATGGGGCATCTGTGGTTGAGTTTCTGGGAGGGGGCTGAGTCTGGTGACTTGTGCCATCATTTGGTGAAGGAAGAGTCCTCGGAGAGGTGGAAATGTTGTGTGTCCTTGGCCATCTCATCTGATAGCTGAGGACCACTGGATGTGGGCAAGGGCTTCCCCTCTTGCACACCACACTTGTTCTTTGGGATCTGTTGCCAGCACCACGGGTTGTTGTCGGGATAACGAAGCTATTTCTGTTCCTGGTGCAGCTTGACTTTTCTCAGATTTTTCTTCTGCTGATGTGTTCAGTGTTATTCACAACCGAGAAGAACCTGGTGGGGAGTGAGGGTGGCATGCCTGAGACTCACAGCACCTCCCTCATTCTGTTGCAGCTCACGTGGAAAATGAAGAGCAGTACACCCAGGCTCTGGAGAAGTTTGGCGGCAACTGCGTATGCAGAGATGACCCAGATTTAGGAAGTGCGTTCCTGAAGTTCTCAGTGTTTACAAAGGAGTTGACAGCACTTTTCAAAAACCTGGTAAGCAGCTCTGTGTATGAAATGCTGCGGTTACTTCAGTTGGGAAAGTGGCTCAGTAGAGGTTACTTATGGTTTGTTTGATAAACTAGGAATGCATTTCATAGTTCCTTGGGTACCCAAAAGAGTTATGTTTTCATACACATTGGGTCAGTTTGGAATAAAGTTTAAAATTGTAATTTTTACTTCAACAAGACTTAAAATTCAGCTCTGCAATTTAAATGTACACAGCTATGGGACAAAATGGGTAAATGCATTCGTCTTCTTAAGGGCCTCTGACTTGAATTTTTAATAGTTTCTGAACTGTGTAGACTACTCTCCTTCTGGTAATTATAGTAGGCATTTAAGCTTATAATATTTAATAAATATGTTTCAGGCCCGTCTTACACAGCAAGGTAACCTGTAATCAAAGCACAGAAATTACCATGAATATTTAAAGGCCTTTTGTGCTCCCAAGTGTAGAACCTAAAAAAAAGCAGGACTGAGAGCACTGCCTCAGTTTTCAGCCGTGGGAATGCAGCGCTGGTGCCTGCTGCCTGTGGCTGCTGCTTGGTGCTGTGGGTGAATCGCGCCTTTCTTGTGCCTGGCAGCTCTGTGCTATCCTCGTGATGGGGACAACATTTTGAAGAAGTGGGCAGCCCAAGAGGGCTGTTTGGGACCCTGCCCGGGTGGAATGGACCCTGGGATCGCTCCAGCTTTTCTTTCCTGTTTTTCTTCTCCAGTTTCTCTTAAAGGTCATGGAAGGCCAGGTCAAGAACTCAGTAATGCTTTCTCTGTAGGCCACACACAACAGCATCTTTTTCGTGTCCTCTGTTAGGAAGCTCATAACAAGTGAAAAACATAGCTCATTCCTGAGATGGTGATGACAGTGGTTTTGGGAGACCGGCCTTAGAAGGGGAGAAATGAGGGAGCATCACATGTGAGTTCCTAATGGGAAGGGGAAGAGCAGGAGCACTCGGGCCCTTGCTCTTTCTCCCCGTCTTCACTTATGAACATTTCTGTAGGAAATGGTAAAAGTAAAAAACTGTTCCTCTGCTCGAGCTTTTCACTTAGAGGAATTTGAAATTCCCTGGGGCTTTGGTCGAGCTCATCCCCCTTCATCCTTATCCTAGAGTGGCAGCCCACCTGCTCAGCAGTGGAGCCCTCGCCCTGTCTCAGCCTCGTGCCCTGGACGCTGGCAGGCGTGCATGGTAGGGTCTCATCACCAGGTCGGGAAAGAGTGGAGATTTTTTTTAAACTGGAGAAACTTCATGGGCCCAGTGTAAAGATCCGTAGATGCTGCCGTGGAGGGCGTCTCCTGGTAGAAAAGTCAGTTGGCTGCCTGCTCTCCCCGCACCTGGGTGGATAAGCCCTTTCCATGCGCACAGAGCTGCCTGTTAGCTTCCTGATGCCTCACACTTCAGTACAGATGAGCAGCCTCCAGCATGAGGGAGACCAGAAATAGCAGAAAAATGAACGTACGGGAAGACTGGGATGCAGCATGCTATGAAAGAAGGCCAGGGACACAACTACGGTAAGAAAATATAACATTAAAAATCCAACAGGAAGGGCTGGAGTAGAGGAAATCTCTCAGAAAATAGATCAAAAAGACCAAAAAGTGGGAAATAGATAAAAGACGAGGATTAATTCTCAAGGCCCAGCATCCAACTGGCAGGTGTTTTAGAAAGAGAGAAGGATGTCATCAATGCAACAAATCTAAAGGCAATTTCTAAAAATGGAACGGAAGAGTCTCCAAGTTGAGAGGCTCACAAGTACCCAGCGCAATAAGGGAAAAGACCTACCCTGAGGCATCCCTGTGTGAACTTGGAAAAGATCTTAAAAGCTTCCAGACAGCACCCGGAGGATTCAGAATCAGAATGGCGGTGAACTTCTCAGCAGCAGCACTGGAAACGTTATGGCATGGAGCAATGCCATTAAAATCGTGAGGAAACTAACTCAGCCTGGAATGATGCCCAGCCAATCAAAGACGAGAGTAGAATTAAAGATATTTTCAGACATGCAAGGCTTAAAAACTTTGGCTCCCATGTGTCATTTCTCTGAAACTCCTAAAGGATGTGTTTTAGTAAAATGAAGGGAAAAGCCAAGAAAGAGGAAATTGAGAGTCAGGAAACAGGACCCAACACAGGAAAGCAATCAGTGGAAGGGAATTCCAAGAGGATGATGGCGAAGGGAAGTCCCAGCGGGGCTGCCAAGCAGGGGGCCTAGAAAGCAGCCAGCCCAGGACGGCTGACGACGTAGGAGACGGGTGGAGGCCCGGGTTCTGCTTCTCACTCCCAGACAGCCCTTTTACCTTTATTCAGCTGATATCTAGACCTGGATTGTCTCAGCTGTAGCATGGAGATAATAATACCATACCTGATTGTGTGGATAGATTATAGCCAGCCGGTGACTCTTACACAGGATAGCTTACTTAATTCTTATGACAATCCCATAAGGTCAGTCAATGTCATCCCCACTTTACAGATTAGATAACTGAGGCCCTGAATGGTTTGAAGAGCTAATATCTGGCCCGGCACAGTGGCTCACATGTGTCATCCCAGCACTTTGGGAGGCCAAGGTGGGCGGGTTGCTTTGAACCCAGGAGTTCAAGACCAGCCTGGGCAACATGGGGAACCCCTGTTTCTACAAAAAATACAAAACTTAGCCAGGCGTGGTGGCTCACGGCTGTAGTCCCTGCTACTCGGGAGGCTGAGGCTGAAGAATTGCTTAAGCCCAGGAAGCGGAGATTGCAGTGAGCTGACATCACGCCCCTGTACTCCACCTGGGCAACAGAGAGTGAGACCCTGTCTCAAAAACAAAAGAAGCAGCAGCTAATATCTCTCTTGGGAGGCTCAGAGTCCTTGCCTAGGCAGGCCCACTTGGAGCACTCCACACCATGGAATCCGGACGAAACTAACTTGTCTCAGTTAACAAAAGGGCAGCTGCATAGTTAAATAAAAGGAATCCCTCCTTCTCCTTTATAAAATTTCCTGCAAAAGCAGAAAGCAGAGCAGGGCCTGCATGTTACAGCTGGTACGTTGCTCACCACCCTGTGGCTTTGCCAGTTTTTAATACTTCACATATCACTGCAGGTCCTAGTTGCTGTCCAGCTTTCTACAGAGAGTAAAGGTATCAATAAAGGTATCAGTGGCAGTGATTTGATGAGCACCCACCGGTGTAGCAATCACTGGGCTATGCATGAAGGATACTCTGTTTCATTTATTCCTCTTGGCAGCTGTGCAGGATAGTTTGTATCACCATCCTCTTAAGGCACACAGTCACTTACAGGGCCCTTAGCTAGTGACGGACAGAGTTGGGATTCAAACCCAGGTATTAACACTCCAAACCCATGTTGTTGTCATCGTGACATTTAAAGGAACCATGGCCTCTTGTCACCTTCTTGACTGATCATAAGGGTTCAAGTTTCAACTTGCACTTTATGGAAGTCGGATTGTTGATCCTATTTCCTGGCAAAGATCAAAGAGAGAGAAAATTTCTTATATGAGCCAAAATTAGCACTCACCACGCCTGGTTTTCCAGGCCAGCGCCGGTGTGGAAGCTGCACAGCCAGAGGAAGGCCAAGTGGCGGCTCCTGCAAAGCTGGGCAAACGGGGAGCGGATTATGGCGGAAGTCTCCTTTTTTGGAATTTTGTGCACCATTCTTCTTCCTGTTTTTGGTCACATCTGGCTTATCTCATATCTTCCAAGCCTTGCTTTTGCTTTCCCTCGGGCATTTAAAACATTTCAGTTCTGTCTGGCTAAGACTCACAGTGCTACCTCTTGTCCAGAAAGAATAACAATTACCACCTACCTGCTTGGAGGCGTGAAAGAATGTTTATAAAGCAGTTGGAAGATCTCCAGAGAAATGCCAGCTTAATATAAAGCAAGATTTTCTTACTAATGGGTGAGATTCTCACCTGCAGAAGTCTGTGAATTTTCTCTGCGGTGATGCAGGATGAAAGGGAAAACCAGACGGCTCCAGAAATGTGACGTGTGTGAAATTAAAGTGCTTATGAAGTCAGCCTAGTTTCAGGGGTTCTTTTCCTCTTCCCCAATGGATGTGAGAATCCTGGAAAGACTCCAAGGGCCACCTCTGTGCTGAGAAGTGGCTTTCTAATGAAAGGCTGCATTTCAGGGCAGGTTTCTGAAAGGTTTGTTACAGATATGTAGTCTCTGTCTCCAGTGTTAGAGGATTGTTAGTGAAAGATGTCCTCACGGTCTGCAGAACCCGCTCTACATGAAGATCAGCATCCATTGAAAGCAGGCCAATGGGTGCTGAGGAGAGGACAGAGTTGCAGCATGAGATCTGAGGTGACCCTGGGCTAAGGAGTTTTCCCTCACCCACGTTGATAGAGGAAATGGAAAGCTCTACCAAGCAACGTGTGTATCCATCATCTTTTTTTTTTGAGACGGAGTCTCACTCTGTTGTCCAGGCTGGAGTGCAGTGGCACAATCTCAGCTCTCTGCAAGCTCCGCCTCCCAGGTTCATGCCATTCTCCTGCCTCAGCCTCCCATGTAGCTGGGACTACCGGTGCCCACCGCCACGCCCGGCTAGTTTTTGGTATTTTTAGTAGAGATGGGGTTTCACCACGTTAGCCAGGATGGTCTCGATCTCCTGACCTCGTGATCCACCCACCTTGGCCTCCCAAAGTGCAGGGATTACAGGCGTGAGCCACCGTGCCCGGCCTTTTTTTTTTTTTTTTTTTTTTTCCCCAAACACAGATGATGTGAGTTAGAAGACTTTTTTTTTTTTTTGAGACGGAGTCTCGCTGTGTCGCCCAGGCTGGAGCGCAGTGGTGCAGTCTTGGCTCACTGCAGCCTCTGCCTCTCGCGTTCAAGCGATCCTTCTGCCTCAGCCTCCTGAGTAGCTGGGACTACAGGCGTGTGCCACCATGCCCAGCTAATTTTCTTATTTTTAGCAGAGACAGAGTTTGACTGTATTGGCCAGGCTGGTCTTGAATTCCTGACCTCGTGATCTGCCCACCTCGGCCTCCCAAAGTGCTAGGATTGCAGGCATGAGCCACCATGCCTGGCCAACTTTTTTTGTTTGTTTGTTTGAAACAGAGTCTCACTGTGTCGCCCAAGCTAGAGTGCAGTGGTGCGATCTTGGCTTACTGCAGCCTCCGCCTCCCGGGTTCCAGCTATTCTTGTGCCTCAGCCTCCCAAGTAGCTGGGATTATAGGCGCGAGCCACCACACCCAGCTAAGTTTTGTATTTTTAGTACAGACGGGGTTTCTCCATGTTGGCCAGGCTGGTCTCGAACTCCTGACCTCAAGTGAGCCACCACGCCCGGTCAGAAGACATTATAGCTAACCTTACTAGGGAGGTAGTAAGGTTCTGTTGGGACAAGCAGTAGTTTGTGGCTTTGTCATATGTGCTGCACCTGGCAGAGGGGCATCCTGGCTTGGCTGCATTGGTACTAGTACAGCAGGACTCTGCCCAGTGCTGTCAGGCTTAGGTTAAGTGTGAGCTGATTGTCCATATTAGTAAGGCTTGTCTCATCACTCAATATAGACATCTTGCTACCAGAGGTCCTCACCCTCAGTACTTCCATAGACTTTCTCCTAACTTCTTGTATTGCAAATGTCTTAGATTCTTAAATGTCTTACTTTGTTTTTTAATTAAACAAGAGCAATGATCATAGTATCATCTTTTTGGGAGGAAGATTTAAGTCACTGTTTTAGACATAAACTAATGAACTATGCTGAAATCTAGAGACATCCCCAGTGGCTTGGGGTACGTGGGAATATCCGCCCTTGGATTAGTCCTGGACTATTATTAGGTGTCCATTTCTGACATTTGCTTTTTAATATTCTGACACTTTTTCTATTGGTTGCCCTTTTTCCTGCTGTCAGTGTTTGGGTGCCTCTAAGGTCTCTGTTTCACGATGCTGTGAACTGAAGAGCAAGGTGACTTGGCTTGTTAGACTTGGGTGCAAATTAGGAGTCCATAGGCTTCGCGTGAGGAGGGCTTGAGGGCTAGGGCTTTGAGTGAGGAGGGGAGAGAGAGTACCTTGATGGACTTGCTGACAGTCGCTTTGGGCCCCTAGAAACCTCTGCCATTTAGATTTTGGCATGGCCTCATTTATAGTTGGAAATTCCTTATCTCTAAGACCCAAAAGACTTCAACGCTAAGCTGTGTTCTATACTCACAAATCTCTAACCAAAAACAAAAGCACATTGTTTGATCGAGACGATGAACAAATAAGGCTGGCGTCAGATATCTACATTTTGGTTGTGGCATAGCCACATAATAGATTTCCGTTGGACTTGGATACTGTTTCTTTTTGGGGTTGGGAGGGAATGCTGCGATACGGTAACCCCCATACAGAGAAAGTGGGAGAAGCCATATTGGGCAAAGATAGCATGGTGAGGCCTTGGGCGTGGGAGGGAGAACTCACAGAGACGAGGACTGGGCACCTGCTGGGTGCTACCCATGCGCTGGTGCTGTATGGGTGGTGACCTCTGGCAACTCCTGCCTGGGCAGGGGACACAGATGCTTTTATTAGAAGACATGTGCCGGGACAGCCACTGGCAGCCTGCGGAGCCCTGAGGGTACAGCATTGGAAGCAGGGAGCGGTGACTCCCCGCCCTGAGCCCTGGGTCCCTGCTTCCCTGGATCCCTGAGGGTGGAGGGGCACTGCAGTATGGCACTTGTCCATCTGCACACAAGCCTGCTTGCAAGGTTTAGAAATCAGTTTCTTCACAATTGTCAAATGTGTGTAGGACATGCTGTTTCTGTTTGAAAGTATTAATGAACCTAAAACAGGGTTTGTTTTTGTTTTTGTCATCGTGTGTTTTCTTAATTGCTGGCTGTTAAAGGGACAACTGCCATGATGTAGGTGACCTCAAACTTAGAAAAAAATTGTTTGCCAAATCTACAAGGTACTGTGTGGAATGGCTCTAGTGGGGATGTAGATAGGGGGTGGAAGGGCTGTAGGGGGTGTAGATATGCGGTGGAGGGGCTGTAGGGGGGGTGTAGATACAGGTGGGAGGGCTGTAGGAGGATGTACATAGGTGGGAGGGCTGTAGTTGTGGGGGTGTAGATACAGGGTGGAGAGGTTGTAGTCTTGGGGGTATAGATATTGGTGGAGAGGCTGGAGTAGTGGAGTATAGATATTGGTGGAGGGGTTGTAGTAGTGAGGTATAGATATTGGTGGAGGGGCTGGACTAGTGGGGTATAGATATTGGTGGAGGAGGTTGTAATGGGGTATAGACATTGGTGGACAGGCTGGAGTAGTGGGGTGTAGATATTAGTGGAGAGGCTGGAGTAGTGAGGTATAGATATTGGCGGAGGGGGTTGTAATAGTGGGGTATATATAGATATTGGTGGACAAGCTGGAGTAGTGGGGTAAAGATATTGGTGGAGGGGCTAGTGTAGTGAGGTATAGATATTGGTGGAGGGGCCGTAATAGTGGGGTATAGATACTGGTGAGGGGCTGTAATAGTGGGGTACAGATATTGGTGGAGGGGGTTGTAATAGTGGTGTACAGATATTGGTGGAGGGGCTGGAGTAGTGAGGTATAGATATTGGTTGACAGGCTGGAGTAGTGGGGTATACATATTGGTGGAGGGGCTGTAATAGTGGGGTATAGATATTGGTGTAGAGGCTGTAGTAGTGGGGTATAGATATTGTGGAGGGGCTGTAGTAATGGGGTATAGATATTGGTGGAGAGGCTGTAGTAGTGGGGTATAGATATTGGTGGAGGGGCTGTAGTAGTGAGGTATAGATATTGGAGGGTCTGGAGTAGTGAGGTATAGATATTGGTTGACAGGCTGGAGTAGTGGGGTATAGATATTGGTGGAGGGGCTGTAATAGTGGGGTATAGATATTGGAGGGGCTGTAATAGTGGGGTATAGATATTGGTGTAGAGGCTGTAGCAGTGGGGTATAGATATTGGTGTAGAGGCTGTAGTAGTGGGGTGGTAGATATGGGATGGAGGGGCTGTGGGAGAGTATCGATATGAGGTAGAGAGGCTGTAGGGGGTGGGGTTATGGGGGTAGGGGCTGTGAGGGGTGTATATACTGGTGGAGGGGCTGGCGTAGTGGGGGTGTAGACATGGGGTGGAGGGGCTCTAGGGGTGTAGAGAGGGAGTGGGAGCGCTGCAGGAGGGTGCATATACCAAGTGGAGAGTTGTAGTACTGGGGGTGGAGATACGACCTGGTGGGGCTGTAGGGGATAGAGATACCGGGTGGGAGGGCTGTAGTAGTGGGGGTTGTGAGTGAAGGAGGTCAGGGAGCCACATCCGCAGCAGGGATGCAGAAGAGCAGCCGTGTCGGCTTGGGTGCCTGCGAGGGGCCTCAGGGACGTTTCCCAGACTTTCTTAAAGGCAGAAGAGCGGCTGCTGCAGGTGGAGGCATAGGGACCACAGGTGTTCACTGTTCTAAGAAGGGTTGATAACGGAAGAGGAAAGCAGGTGGGAAGGGTTCCTAGGGTGAGAGGGGCTTGAGCCTGTTTCTGGGCCCCAGGGAAGGAGCTGGAAGCTCAAGGTTGATGAGAAGGAAAATGGGGGGCTGTGAGCTGTGGACACCCTGTGCCTCTTTGTCCTCGGGTTGATGAGCCCAGCCAGGAGTCAAGCCTCTGCTCCTGGCTCACTGAGGGAATTGTCAGCGAATTGATAGAAATTCAGCATGTGCTTGTTTGCATTCCTCCTTCTTTGGGAACTTTCAGCTGTTTGGTAATCATTGCTTAAAATCTGAAGCCTGGCACCCCATATCAGTGCCCATATACTCCAGGTTCCAGCTTAGAAGGCATGTGGGCAGGGTTTGTACCATTGGTGCCCCAGGGGCCCTGGCCGGACATCCACAGAGTATCACTGGAATCGCCTGGGGCTTCTTAGAATTCCAGCCTCCCGGAGGCCTGCAAAGCCAAAATCTTAGTGTGTAGGAGCCCCAGGCAATAGCAGGCAGTCAAGCTTGAGCAGCACTGCCCTGGAGCAGAGGTCCTCCAAGTGCAGCCCCTGGGCCAGCTGCACCAGCAGCACAGGAATTGTTAGAAATGCACAGCCCCAGCCTCCACACCTCACCTGCAGGGTTGTGGCTCTCCAGCTGGAGTGCATCAGCATCGCCTGCGTGGCTTGTTAGACCATACCTGTTGGACTCCCCCAAGAGTTTCTGATTCCGCAGGTCTGGGATAGGGCCCAGGGTTTTGCATTTCCTGTTCCTAGTCATGCTGGCCTTGCTGGTCAGGAGCCACACTGAGAACCACTGCCCCAAGGACAGCCTGGGTCCAGTGCTTCCGACTCTCACCCTTGGCGAGATGGAGACTTCGGGTGCCCCAGGTCCTGTGGAGGTCAGAGCTACTTCCTAAACCTGGATTCTTGGAGGTAATACATTTGAAAAAGTACTTTCATTTCTGGTTGATGGCTTCAGCAAATGTTTTACCATCACCGGGTTTTAGAAGTCGTTTTGGGTGCCTGAGTCCTGGGTTCTCCAGTGCTGCCCTCCGGCTCCCAGAACCGGCCTTCAGCTGGTGCCAGTGTGGTTGTTGGTGGCCGACTGACATGTCCAAGCTTATCTTTATTCTAGTGGAGAAGGGGGCAGAGGGCCCAGTTTTCTCTCCACTTAGAGCCTGAAAGATCAGAGCTGTTGACTGCCAGAGAAGCAGCATTAAGAGCAGAAACCAGGTCAGCGATTTTCCTCCTTGTTCTGGTGTGAAAGTTGCCAATGTGTTTTTGGCAGCTGGCTGGTTTTGATCTTTCAGTTTGTTAAACACTTAGGATCAGCATGGGCTCCCCCTTCTCCTTTTTAATTAAACAGCTACTGTGCTGCCAGGGACGGGCTGGGCGCATCTGTTCAGGAGGGCCCTGTGTGAGAGTGCATAGACGGGAGTGTGTGCATACGTGTGCTTGTCTGTGTGCATGCATATGTGTACGTGTGCATGCATGTGTGTATGATAGACCTCAAGGCAATTCTGTGGCCCAGGGGATCTGTTCACTTACACCAAAAACGAAAGTGGCCTAGATGATTGTATTAGTCTGTTCTTGCACTGCTATAAAGACATATCTGAGACTGGGTAACATATATATAACACATATATATCACACATATATAACACACACATATATAACATATGTTTAATTGGCTTACGGTTCCACAGGCTGTAGAGGAAGCATGGCAGCATCTGCTCTGCTCGGCTTCTGGGGAGGCCTCAGGAAACTTACAATCATGGCGGAAGGTGAAGGGGGAGCCAGCACTTCGCATGGCCGCGGGCAGGGGCAAGCATGAGGCCGGAGGTGCCACACACTTTTAAACTCACTTGCTACACAGTACCAACGGACATGGTGCTAAACCAGTCATGAGAACTTCACCCCCGTGATCGAGTCATCTCCCACCAGGCCCCAGCTCCAACACTGGGGATTACAATTGGACATGAGGTTTGAGCGGGGACACAGACCCAAACCACATCAGTGATTTTCCTGTTTAGAGTTTCCTTGTATGTACCTGACGGGCTGCTCTGTGTAAAAGGGAACAGGAGGGCTTTTCGATGGAGACAGCATCTAGGACGGCAGCATGTGCCCAGCCTCAGCTTAGCTTAGCCTGGCCTGGCCTGGCAGATGTAAACCATCTTGCCCTGTGACAGCAGGAGTTTCAGTCCAGCTGTCTTTAATAGTGAGCTGAGAGGAAGAGCTCTGGCTTCACTGTTCCAGCCAAGTCTGCTGCTAATAGTTGTGTGATTTGGAGGCAACGTGGATGAGTCAAGCCTCTGTTGCCATACCTGCAAAATGGGGGTCACAGCACGTACTTCTCAGAGTAATTGCAAGGGTTGAGTGGGATTAAAGGGCCCTGTGTCATCTGGTGGTTTATTCAGGCCATTTTACTCAGTACCTTGTGCTTCTCAAAAATACTTTCTGCCTGGATACCCGTTCTTTCAGATAAGCGGCCTTTAGAAAGAACAGAGAGCTGTCCTTTGAACCTGCCAGTCATACTCCTGCCCCAGGACCTTTGTGTTAGAGTCCCGTTGGCCCAGAGCACACTTCCCCCAGGTCCTCACGTGGCTCTCTGCCCCGCCTCCTTTGCACTCTGCTCCAAGACCACCTTATAAAAAGGCCTTTCTGACACTATTTGAAAGAGTCTCCATCCCACAAATGATCATGGCATCTTTATTTGTGGTATCCATAGTATCCCCCAAACTGGAAACAACTCAAACGTCCATCAGCAGGTGTCTGGCTAGACGGCAGTGTAGCCATATGATGGAACAGTGCTGGCCAAGAAAAAGAAGTGAACTACTGGTACACGCAACTACATGAATGAATCGCACAGTCATGCGCAGTCCCAAAATCATGATGCAAGAAGCCAGATGAAAAGGCGTACATGCTGGATGATTCCAGATACTGTATATAAAATTCCAGAAAATGCAGTGTTTTCTGGCAAAGAAGCAGATCAGGGGTTGCCAGAGACTTGGGGGTAAGGAGCTGGGGTTGCAAAAGGGGCACAAGAAAACATTCTCTTGGGGTGAGAGGGTACTTTCCCAGTCTGGATTTTGGTGATAGCTTCATAGGAATATCCATGTGTCATAGCATATCAAGTCATACTTTAAATGTGTGTGGTTTATTGTCTGTCCGTGATGCTTCAATAAAGCTGCTTAAAACTTTTCAAAAGCCATTCCTCCAAAGTGCTGGTGCCCAATAGAACTGTTTGCGTTGATGGGAATAGTGTGTATCTGCTTTACTGAGTCTAGCAAGTCTCTAGCCACATGTGACTATTGCATTTGAAATGTGGCCAGTGCAACTGAGGAACTCAATTTTTAACTTCATTTAAGTTTAATCAGTTTAAATGTGAAGAGGGGCATGTAGCTATTATCTGTCCTGTGGGACATCACAGGTCCAAAGCCCACTTTCCGCTCTTCAGTGCCTGCCTCACACACGTGTTTTAGGCCGTGGGCTCTGGCTCCTGGAGGTGGCTGGAAGCTTCCAGCACTGGAAGGCTGTTTCACACTTGGATACCTTGTTAATGCTGCAGCCTCTGCTAAGAATGCTCTTAATTGATACAATGAGGTGTGAGGTCTTTCTACAACTGCCCACCCTTAGACAAGGTGTTGCCTGGCCTGTGCAGAAGGTGAATAGGTGGTTTGCTTTCTCTGAAGCCGTGCTTTTTCCTGTTTAACTCTTATGACTGTGCAGCATTTGCTCGAATTAAAAACTCCCCACATTTCAAAGCGTCTGTTCTACCTCTCAAGTTTCTCATAAATTGGGCATATTCAAATAAGTGACATGATGCAGGCAAGCCTCAGGTAAGATCCTTTGGCCATGTTGTATATTACATGGTAACAAAATGGCTTTTTAAAGGAAAAGCTGATTATCCTCGAAGAGAGTTGGATTCTGTTAAGGGTTTTGGAGGTGAGCCCTGGGAAGACCTGTTATTTTCTAGACCTTTGAGGCTAGAGCTGGAAAGATTCTGCCCGGTGACCTTTGGCTGCTCCTTAAAAATAGCTATGATGTTAAGAATCCTGTCTAGCTTCAGGCTTCTAGATGGGATCCCTTTGGGCAAGATCATTTGGCAAAGCAGAATTACTCACTGCCTAAGTCAGAAGGCAGCACTGCAGCTCCCTGGGGTGGGGCTGCACCTCCACACTTTGGCTGGATCAGCAGCTGTTGATCAGTGGCCAGAGAACAGAGAGGGTGACCTGTGAACTGAAGGGTGGGGGAAGGTAGAAAGCGACAGAGCTACAGGCAAGGAATTTTAAGATCCCCACCACCACCATCCACCCCCCACCAAAAAATAAAAAATATTAGGAAGGACATTGTGAAGAGATGGCTGTTTGGCTGGCTCTGTCCCCCCCCCCCCCCCCGTGCCTTCTGGCCTATCTTTGTTTGCTCATCAGCTGTGACATTAGCATAATGATTTTGTTCTTTATATCTAATAGCTCTGTGTGCTGCCTGCCCCACTGACTGAATCATTTTATTTCTACTTGTGAGATCACAGACCTTTGACTACTTACTCACCTTGTCAGACATATCCAAGTGAACTCGGGGGAAAAGCTAAGACAGGAAGTAGGGGTGGGGAAAGGAAGGATTGTTATTTTGAAAGATTGCCTGGGCTGGGTGTGGTGGCTCATGCCTATAGTCCCAGCACTTTGGGAGGCTGAGGTGGGTAGGTTGCTTGAGCCCAGAAGTTTGAGACCAGCGTTGGCAACATGGGGAGACCCTGTCTTGACAAAAAATAAAAATAAAAAAATTAGCCAGGCATGGTGGCTCATGCCTGTGGTCCCAGCTACTCGGGAGGCAGAGGTGGGAGGATCACTGGAGCCCCACTGTGCTCCATCCTGGGTGAGAGACACTCTCTCAAAAAAAAAAAAAAAAAAAAAAAAAAAGAAGTTTGCCTGCTTGTTGGTCCAAAGTTAATAGCAGTGATTAAGATTAATAATTTGTATTCAGGTTGCACTCGATGTTTTAAAAAGCCATTTTACATAATATATTTGTTAAAAGTGAGTCAGAACATAAGAGAAAGCCCTGTGCTTTCTTGGTGCTAAGGAAAACATTCTGGTTGGGTTACCCAGGGATAATGTAATTCTTCCCATAGAGCATGAAAATGTCATTACTCATAACTTGAGACTGGAGCTGCCTGAGCACAAGGGATATGTAATCATCTTCTGGCTGTGGTTTTCGTCCCTCTCGGCCAGAACTCGAGGATGGCTCGTTCGGCTGCGGGCCTGAGGCTGCTGGACACACAGGAAGCCCAGAGCCTGCCTGCCACTCAGGCTGCAGGGCACACCTGCCGAGAAGGGCGTCTGGCTCCCACGCACTTGTTCTCTGGCCCAGACAGAGACCAGAGTGGCCATGTCCTGGGAAATTCTCCCTGAGCCACAGGGCGTGTGTGCTGTGTGGGTTGCGTACACCAAGCATGGAAAGGCAGAGGCAAGCAGGCTGATGTCCAGGAGTCTGGAAGCTTTATAAGTGAAGCCATTGATGGGGATTATATTTATATTTGTGAGATTTTCTTTAAAAAGTAAACACCTTTGTTAAGAAGCATATTTTATGTATTATAAAAATCACCCATTTCAAGTGTACACATCAGTGATTTCCAGTAACTTTACCAAGTGGTGCAACCATCACCTCAAATCCGTTTTAGGACATTTTCTTCTCCCCTTAAGGACCCTCATGTTCTTTTACAGTTAATCCCATCTTCCCCTTTGCTCCAGGCAACCACTGATCTACTTTTCAGTCTCTATTATAATAATTTATTTTCTGATTAGAAAAGTAATAGTTTCCTATTTTGGATAATTTAAATAATTCCAAAGAGAAAAACTGTGAATGAAACCAGAATCCCCCTCACTGACCTGGCACCAGGCTTCTCTCTCTCCAGCTGCTGCCTTCTGCTGACTCCCTGACTGCCGCGGCTGGCAGGGTCCACACCAGCACTTCGACCACCCTCTATGCCATTCCTTTTGCCCAACCTACCCCTGCCCCCACCTCACGATGCCCCATCTTTTGAAGGTCTGTCTCACATCCACTGCTTAACAGAGATTTCCCTGGTATCCAGGCTAGAAATAATGTTCTCTTCATGGAAGTTCCATGATGTCTCAGTCCTGGCTCCTCTGGTATCTAGGCTAGAAATAATGTGTTTTCCTTGAAGTTCCATGGTGTCTCATTCCTGGCTCTCAGAGTTTCCACTTGGTAGTTTACTTACCTAAACATGGGGCGTGTCTCCCCGTTCACCCGAGGGGAGAGGCTGTCTGAGGACTGAGGTCCTCACTAGCTTGTTTTTCTTTCCTGACTCATCCGTACACCCCCCTCTCCTGCCACCACTGTGGCCACATGTGGCTCCTTTACAGTGGTCATCAGAGCTGTCCTTGCAGCCTGGCCAACGTGGTGAAACCCCGTCTCTACTAATAATACAAAAATTAGCCGGGCATGGCATGGTGGCGTGTGCCTGTAATCCCAGCTACCTGGGAGGCTGAGGCAGAGGAATCACTTGAACCTGGGAGGTGGAGGTTGCAGTGAGCCAAGATCGTGCCACTGCACACCTGCCTGGGCAACAGAGTGAAACTGTATCTTAAAAAATTTTAAAAAAGCTGCAATTGGTTGTTGAGTGTCTCATTGCCCACTAGGCTGTGGGCCCTGTTCCCAGCATCCAGAGGTCACACTCACTGCTGAAATGAACGAAGAACGAAAGCAAGCCGGCCAAGTGGGTCTGCATGTCCGTGGAGTGTTCACTCTTCTCCACTTGAATGTTTTTGCTGTAGGTCCCAAAGCATAGTTGATCTCTTCTCACCCTAGTCTATTATTAACAGCACCTAAGTTCTTATTGGAATTAAATAACGAATAATCTCAAAATAGATGGATAAACCAAATTGTGATGAATTTCTTTTTCTCTGCTGCAGAGAATCTTGTTTTTCCCACTTACTCATGTGTACATTCATGTGTATACTCCCCCTTCATGAAAAACCTAAGATTCTCTTTAGAAATGTGAATTTTAACTTGTGGACACTTTAACTTTCTTCCCCACAACCCACCTTATCACTGGATGGTTCTGGTACCTTTGGCTCAGGCTGCCCCCGCCAGCCGCCCGACAGCGACTCTAATCCTCCCCGTAGGCTGCCTTCTTTCTTGCACGTGCCTTGTTCTAGACCGCACAGCATTGGCTCCCAGCCAGGCAGGGTTCAGGACCAAATTGACCTGCGCCGGTGACTCTGATTGTGGTTTTGTATGATCGTGTAGATGAGTGGGCAGTGAGCATCTCAGGGGTTAGTAACTGGGACAGTTAACCTTCCTTCTTCCCAAGCCCAGGCCAGCTGGCCTGACCACCTAAAACCTAAGTCACTGTTTTCTCTCCTTTCATCAATGAGGAGCCATTAGTATCTGTGCAGTGTAAAATATGCTACTATGTGGTATTCTTAGAACTTTACATTCTTGGTGTGTATGTACATAATTCTTCCTCTGAAAGGGCAGGCATCGTGTTTCATTTACCTTTGTAAATTTCTTTTATTTTATTTTTGAGACAAAAGTCTCGCTCTGTTGCCTAGGCTGGAGTGCAGTGGTGTCATCTTGGCTCACTGCAACCTCCGCCTCCTGGGTTCAAGTGATTCTCCTGCCTCAGCCTCCCGAGTAGCTAGGATTACAGGCGTGCGCCACCTCGCCTGGCTCATTTTTGTATTTTTAATAGAGATGGGGTTTTGCCGTGTTGGTCAGGCTGGTCTTGAACTCCTGACCTCAGGTGATCTGCCTGCCTCGGCCTCCCAAAGTGCTGGAATTACAGGCATGAGCCACCACACTCAGCCTCCTTTGTAAATTTACCTACTGTTGCTGTCTGCAAAATAGGTGCTCAATAAATCACTTGAATGAATGAATTCACACATGCATTTGCTATATTATGTTTGGTTTAAGGTGTTAATAGAACTAACATTTTATCTGAAGCCCCTGTAGATTCTGTCTTTCACATATTCGATGCTCAAAAAAATATTTCAGTATACTGATTTCTTCCATCAACATTTTTTAACCCTCTATTCTAGGCCAAGCCCCATGCTAAGAGCTCTGGTAAATATAAAATACAATAAAGGTGGATGCTACCCTTTAGAACTTAGTGTGTGAGATCACTAAGATGAACACAGAGAAGAGCCTGCCAAGTGCCTTAAAACATTTAGAAAAGGGGCTGGGTGTAGTGGCTCATACCTGTAATCCCAGGTCTTTGGGAGGCCAAGGCAGGTGGATCACCTGAGGTCAGGAGTTTGAGACCAGCCTGACCAACATGGTGAAACCCCGTCTCTACTAAAAATACAAAAAGCCAGGCATGGTTGTGGGTGATTGTAATCCCAGCAACTCGGGAGGCTGAGGCGGGAGGATCACTTGAACCTGGGAAGCAGAGGTTGCGGTGAGCCGAGATCACGCCACTGCACTCCAGCCTGGGTGAGACTCCATCTCAAAAAAAAAAAAAAAAAAAAAATAGAAAAGAAAATATTGGAGGATTTGGGGGAGGGAGGGATCACATTCTGCTGGGGTTGCTTAGTAGAGAAGGTGGCGTTTGAGTAACTCCTGATGGATGAGAAGGCTTTGAACAGCAGGGATAGGGAAGACGTTTCCGTCGAATAGAACAAATTGAGCACATGCGTAGAATCAGGGAAGGAGAGAGTTCAGTTTGGAGAAATATGAAGATGAAACATGGTAAATAAGGATGGATTGTGGAGAGTGTGAAATGCAGGAATAAGTAGTTTAGTCTTTATTAGGGACACAACCCGAGACAAGCCTGCCATAGCCCTGAAGCGGGGAGTGGGGCAGGCAGAGACTAGGAAGCGGCAGCAGGGAGCAGGGGAAGCCATAGCCTTAGTCCTGAGAAGGAGCAGTGAGGCCCAGCCGAGGCAGTGGACGTGAGAATGGCATGGAGGGAATGTTGGAGGACGGGTCTGCGTATGTAGGGTTAAGACCTGGAATTTGTTGAGAAGCGTGCCGCACGGCTGGGTGGCAGCAGTGGGGTCAGAGACGACTCTTGGGTGTCAAGCAAGTGAGGAGGGTGGGAGGGAGGGCTTTGTAGGAAGGAAGAGCATTGGAGGAAGGAGAGCTGGCTGCATACTTGGGTACTTGGTGCTGCCTGCAAGTAGAGGGAAATGTGGCCCTGGAGGCGGGAACTGTGACGGGAGTTTCATTCCTCACTCACCTGTCTGGCTGCCAAGACTGTCAATGACAGTGGAAATCTAGGCGTGCTTGCTGTCATAGGTTACTCATCAGCATGGCCTTCTGTTTGTCCTTGTTCCTTCCAGTCGTTCCTAAGACCACGCCTTAAACTGCGCTTTTCAGCATTTAAAAATTTAATGCTTAAGGCTGATCTTAGCAAGACATAGCTGATGACATTGTACCTTGGAGGAAGGCCAGGTACATGAGAAATGTTGAGTTGTTTAATCCTAGGGCAAAAGTTCCCCAAAAAAGGTTATTTCTGAAATGACAAATGACAGTCATTAATTGATCATTTATTTGGCAGAATTGGCTGTGGATGCAGACGTTATTATACACCTTACCAGTGTTTTCCAAGTACATTTCTGTTTCTAATGGAAAATTTAGGCCAGGCGTGGTGGCTCATGCCTGTAATCCCAGCACTTTGGGAGGCCGAGGAGGGCAGATCGCTTAAGTCTAGGAGCTCAAGACTAGCCTGAGCAACACAGTGAAACCCTGTCTACAAAAACTACAAAAAAAAAAATTAGCCAAGCATGGTGGCCTGTGCCTATAGTCCCAGCTACTCAGGAGGCTAAGGTGGGAGGATTGCCTGAGCTCAAGAAGTTGAGGCTGAAGTCCCCTCCAACCTGGGCGACACTGTGAGACCCTGTTTCAAAAAAAAGAAAAAAAATTAGTACACTGAATGGTGTATAGAAATCGGATGCCATATTGCTTTAAAAGTGGTGCCATTTTATCTTCCTATTTAAGATAATTATACTAAAAATAAAACTTTCCTTTGCTTGATGGTATGAATGAATACATAAGGTCCCAAGTCCCTCTTCTTGTCCTTCTCCTTCTCTGGGCCTGTAATCTAGGAGCCCAGAGTGTCACAGAAGCCACAGGGGCCCAGCAGTGGGAACTGGCCCTTGGGTTGATGTAGGGGAGTGGTCCAAGCCTGGGAAGTGCGAAAGTGGGTTTCGAGCTCGTTTTCCACTTGAGGGAGGGAATCTTTTCAGGCTCAGGGCTCTGAGTCTGTACCTGAAGGCTCTTCCTGACTGAAGTTTCGCATCTTGAGTTGACTCGCATTTGAACTGCTGTCACGGAGACTTGCTTGCTCCTCGTGTACCTGTTGGTTAGGAGGCTTCCATTCCACCCAATTTAATCCATGCGGACAGTGTGTGTCCCCACTCTCCTGCCTTCTTGCTTCAGGGAGAAGAATGGGGGTACCAAGGCTCTTGGCCTTCCTGTTCCCTTTTATCTCCTTTCCCTAGCAACACCCCTCCAACATACACCCCCTCACAATCACACCCTCACTCTCACACCCTCACACACACACCCCCCACAGTCACACCCTCTCATGTCCATCCTCATACACTCTCACAACCACTCACACAACATGCAATCACTCCCACTCACATCCACACTCCACACCACACAAAATCACATCCACTCTCACACACACAACCACACTCATACCCCACGCAATCACTCACATCCACATTCACACACTCACAACCACACAACACACATCCCACCCAGTCACACCCACTCACATCCACACTCTCACCACACTCACACACCCCACGCAATCACACCCACTCACATCCACTCACACAATCACACTCTCACAACCACACTCATACACACCCTGCACATCACACACAATCACTCATATCCACACCCTCACACCCTCGCAATCACAGCCCCCCACATCCACACTCACACAATCGTATCTTCACTCAATCACACACACCCTCACACAATCACATTCACATTCACCCCAACTCACATCCACACACACACACCCTCACACACTCACATGCTCCCTCACACACCTACACATACTCATTCACTCACACACACCCTCATGTGCATTCACCTTATACTCAAGCAGTCACTTACACCCTTACACACCCACTTACACCCCCACAATCACACCCCACACTCACATCCACACAATCTGTCACATCCACAATCACACTCACACACCCACACACCCGTACACAATCATTCACGCACTCACATCCACACTCACATCCTCACACAATCACACCCCCACACACACCCATACACACATTTACATACACAATCACTCACATCCACAATCACCCCCTGACACCCTCGCCCACACACACCCATACACAATCAGTCACACTCACATCCACACTCACACAATCACATCCTTACACAGTCACACCCTCACCCATACACAATCACATTCACACACTCACATCCACACTCACACAATCACATCCTCACACAATCACACCCATACACAATCACATTCACACACTCACATCTACACTCACACAATCACATCCTCACACAATCACACCCTCACACACCCATACACAATCACATTCACACACTCACATCCACACTCACAATCACATCCTCACACAATCACACCCTCACACACCCATACACAATCACATTCACATACTCACATCCACACTCACACAATCACACCCTCAGTCCCTTAACATGTTCCCTCAGACACCTACACGATCACTCATACCCACATTCACTCACATACACCCTCATGTGCATTCACTCTTATACTCAAGCACAGTCACACCCTTACACACCCACAACACCCTCACTCAGTCGTACACACTCATTGACACACACTCTCCGTCCCCAACACACACACGTCTTTTCTCATTCGCACCCAGCATTCGCTCGTGTGCCTTTGCAGCAGACAGAAGACTCTGCCTTTGTTTCCCCTGCTTGGAGCTTGCTGTGGAGACTGGGGCCTGGGGCCCGGAGCACCAACCCCAGTACAGTCCAGCTTATGGGTGGAGCCGTGATTGAGAGTCAGAAGTGGGGGTTTCCTTTTATTCTAGGCTTTCGACGTAATTCTGTCATTGAATGTTTTGAAATATTTTTTCTTCACTGCAATGATTGTCTTTTTACAAACTTTCTAGCATAACAATATAAGATTGTTACTGTGAAATATATACAGACCTAGACTTTTCATTAGTCCTCTATTCATTTGTAAGATGAAATTGTTACAAAGAATGTATGACTGAATAAGGCACAGTACATGCACCGGCCAGGTTTTAGGTGGAGGTGAATCATTATCAAATGTTCTCTCTAATGTCCTTGCTGTCCTTACTTTAGATTCACAAGGAAGCTGAATAAGAATCTCCTTTTGTTTTTGTTTTTTAGATTCAGAATATGAACAACATAATCTCCTTCCCTTTGGACAGTTTGCTGAAGGGGGACCTGAAAGGAGTGAAAGGGGTATGACATTGACACTGTGACACCGGGGGCAGCTTTTAGACCATGCAGAGCCACAGTAGCTTGGCCTGCCGGGCAGCAGCCACGCCAGTACGTTCTCATTGGGACGATAGGATGGCTCTTTTATCTCAGCTTCCTCTGATTTGCCATCTTGGGACCACCTTTCAGCCAAAAAGGTGGTGACTTCTGGCCTTTCTGGCCGTCCTGTTGGCACAACAAACTTGGTGAGGGGAGGAGACTGGGAAGGGAAAGAAAACTGCTATTTTGGAAAAAGTAAAGAGTTTCGGTCTCTCCAGGGAGCAGGGAAACCTGTGGGAGGAGTCGGGCTTTCTAGCTGGCACGTTGCCCATTTAGCACTGGGAAAGGATCCTAGCAAGGGTGTATTTTCCTGCTGGGAAGGTCGCAGTCGTCAGGCATGAGCCGACTTTGTCTCTCTGTCCTTCAGAGGATGTTGGCTGTTTAGGACATGCCTAGCCACCATAAGCACGCAGGCCGGGAGCTGTTTAAGGGGGCAGCAGACGGGGCTGGAGGGGCGTTTGCTCATGAGCACGCAGGCCAGGAGCTGTTTCGGGGGCAGCGGACAGGGCTAGAGGCGCGTTTGCTGGGCAGCGCGCTGCCCCTGCGCATCGCCAGCCCTGACAGACGTGCGCCACGGAAGGGACGTGATTGTGGCTGCCTTCTCGGGAGACTCAAATTCTTTGGATCTGCACACGATTCCTGGGTCCCACCAGGGATGACTGGAAACCCAGTCTGACCCATCTCCAGGACCTCTACAGAGGCCTCTCAGGGTCTCCTTCACAGAGTGTGCCCGGAGAGAGCTGTTCAGACACCTTCCCCATCGAGCCTTCAGGGGCTTGGAGAACAGGTCAGCGGAGTTAGCCCAACTCACGGGTGGGAAGGCATCCCAGGCAGAGGAAAGGCGCAGGTGCGCACGGGGAGCAGGGCTCAGTGCTGCATGTCAGGCTGCTAGGGCGCGGGAGGAGCCAGTTCATGCAGGGACTTGTAT
Source organism: Gorilla gorilla gorilla (assembly GCF_029281585.2). NCBI lineage: Eukaryota > Metazoa > Chordata > Mammalia > Primates > Hominidae > Gorilla > Gorilla gorilla. The sequence continues at coordinate 130,613,608 of NC_073236.2, read as the reverse complement.
GCCAGGCTGTGGCACTTGGGCCTTACCTGAGGCCATTGAAAAGCCAAAAAGTAGCCAACAACAACAACAAAAAGATATCTGTCTCCCTGAAGAACCCCTTTGAAGGAGCATAAATAGGTGAGGACCATTCAATAGAGTTTCCAGTGGCTCAGTAGTTTTTGAGGCAGGCTTTACCAGAGTGTATGAAGTCCTGAATTGCACACGGAAGAGCAGTAAGAGACCCTAGGAGGATGTGGCGGCCTTTCTATTCCTGTCGTTGGGCTTAAAGCAGGGTTAGATGTGATGAGATTCATCTATCAATTAGAGTTCCTTTCTTTTAGAGAGACATTCTGAAGTATTTGCAGATGAAAGGTTGTCTTTCAGGATTTACTTTCAGATTAGGCCCAGGGCAGGGAGTAGGGCACAGGTGACACAAGGTGGCCCAGGAGTGTCATAACTGGGTGGCAGCACCTTGCTTTTGTGTACATTTAGTATATTCTATATTATTTTAAGAGAAAGAAAGGAAATGCCACCACTAGTCTACTTAAAAGCATGTACTCTTGGTTCTTTATTTTTCGTGGATTACATACGTCATTTATTGCAGAAATTAATGCTCCTTTCAGGGCTAGTACAGGAATAAGTAAGTTTATCTTGCACAGAAGCGAATGATTAGTCTTGCCTAATTTATTATTCTTTGTTTACAGGATCTGAAAAAGCCTTTTGATAAGGCTTGGAAGGACTATGAAACAAAAATGTGAGTGTTCTCGTTTTTAAAATTACGTATAGGTAATTTGGGATTTCAAATTTAAACCAACCTCGTATTGCTTAAAGGGATTGTCTAAATAAACCTTAATCCAGAAAAGAATTTTTATCAGCCATGTTGCTGTGGTTCATTTTGATGACAGATGTGTTTGGTGATGCTGTCTTCTTCTTTTAATCTGTTTTCTCCTGTTCCTTTGTCTAAGATGTCATAGTGGTTATAGGATGTTATTTTCAGGAAAGTTCATTGAGGGAAGTTAAGACCATTTTCTCTTAGGAGGTATTTCTTTCTGTTTTTGTTTTTAAACACTTTGTCCATTCCGTTACTGTTTTGGATAGCAGGGCAGTTTTCAGACTTCGTCCTCCTGGTGATTTGTGAAAGCTACTTAGCTTTGTATCTGTGTTTCTCTGAAATACCAGTTCCCTTGGTTTTAGAAAGAGGGTTCAATACCTGTCTCCTTCAGATTCATCTGCCAAAAAATAACCTGAAGAATGGAGAATTGATTCCTGGATGTGAAGTACAGTTTCTACAAGAAGTAGAATTGGTTTCCTGACCCGAAGTCAACCAATAGACAAGACTCTGTTGGTTGACTTCAGGCAGTTGTAACTTCCCCAATCACAGTTTCTCATCCCTAGAGTAGAGAGAGTCGAGCTACAGGGAATTGATCAAGCAAGTAATTATCGGGGGAATAATGGCTTCAGTTATTTTAAATACTGGAAAGATATGAAATGTGGTGTTTACTTTGTAATCTCTGTGTCTTGGAGTGCTCTGAATGGAAATAGAAACTTCCATTTGAAGCTATCTGTTAAACTAAAAGGTGTTATGAGGAAGTCATTTCAAATCTAAGTACAAGTATTTCATTAGATTGTTTAAAAAAAAAATAGCTCAGGATATCTTTCCAGTGGTGAAGGATCACAAAGCTCAAATCAGTGAGCCCCACACCTTTGATACTCCTTCTATCCATGGGAATCTTACATTTCCATACCCGAGGTTGCTTGGCCCCGAGTTCTGGAGTTTCATTGATGGTGTACATTCATTCAGAAGCACAGGCAGAGTGTTGACCAGAGAACCCTGCAGGTCCATTCAGCCCAGGGAGGCCCCCACCCAGGATCCCTGGTCCGTCAGCATCCTTTATTTGTGTGCCAGTTGGGTGAAATAAATGGGAAGGGACCAGTGGATTCCTGCTTTGCAGAGGGAAAACCAAGAGTCAGTGGTTTCTGCTGGTCAGCCAGTAAGAGTAATTGAGCCAGGCCAGGAAGCAGCTTTTCCACTTCACTCAGCCTCACTTGCTGCCCCTCTCTGTGGCTGATAGGAAATGGTCCTGTGTGTGACTAGACCAAGGGCAGAAAGGGCTTTCTGAAGAAGAGTGCCTGAGAGAGTCATCTCGTTCTGAAAAGAAAAGGTTTGGAAGAAGGATAACATCAAATTCTGTAAAATCGAGACACACATGGGTAGGATGGGGACAGAATTCCTCACAGAACTCTAGAATTTAGGAGGAGGGAGCAGCACCCTTTAAACTTGAAGTAATCGTAGGATAAATAAAGGAAGTAATTCTTTATTAATGTGGGAGATTCATGTATCCCAAGAGGTTTTGTGATATGTAACAACCATAATAGGTTTTAGATGTCTTTAAAATTCCTGGGCAATAGTCCCATACCTGATTATTAAGAGAAATGACCAGTGTCTGGACGGTCTCTTGCCTGTGAAGGAGTGTCAGGGACACCTTGGAGTTATATAATTCTAGTCCCAGGGACCCTCCAGTCACACTCCCTCCCGGATGCATAAACTCATTAAACAACAACATCCCTCCCAAAGGGTCTCCTGTGTGTTTATTTTTCACTCATTCACTCCTTCAAATTATTGAGAACCTACACAGTGCAGGACACACAGAGAAATCACATTTCTTGCCTCCTCTTAAACACTCTAGTCCTCCTTGCCCTAATGACAGGGAGCCCTCTGGAACTCTGAGTCGCCCATTTCATCACTGGATGCCTTTGAAAGAACATGCTACTTGGGTCTTCCGGTGTCTACTTCAGGCTCTGCAGAAAGAGCTGCTTCCCTTGTCTTCATGGCAGCCCTTTCTGTTTTTTGAGTGCTTTCTGTTGGTTTTGTTTAGTCTCCTTTTCTCCAGAATAAAAACTCACGGCTATTTCAAGCCCACTTTAGCAGACATGATTTTGTGGCTCTTTTTTACCCTGGTGGCTCTTCTTTGGATGTGCTCATTGGTCAGTTTTTACCCTGAACTGCACACTCGACACTTAGGTAATACAGGTTAGGCACGAGATGAATGTAGAAAGGATAACTAAGCCGATAGCATGGAAAGGTGGTTCGTCGTCTTCTACAGTGATGAGCGGTGTTGTAGGTCAAGGCAGAGAGCTGGCCTGGCTTCACTGAGTGAGGAGGTGATGACAGAGACGAGGGAGGAAGTCCAGGAAGAGAAACAGTGGGTAGGGAAGAGTCAGACGGTGCCCTTGGGTTACTAGAGGGCAGGCAGGCTCTGAATGCTGATGCCAAAGGAACCCTCCAAGCCCTGTGCAGACTTCCCACCTTCTCTGACCCATACCTGACTCAAAGCAGGTGCCTAGGAAATACTTGTTGAATAAGTGGGAAGACCCGGTTTGACATCTTCATGAGGACACCCATTTTCCTTTTGAGGGAGTTGAGAGGCTGCCTGTGCTGAAACCTGTGGCGAGCGTTAGTCTCGCCAGGCTGGGTACTGGGGTGGCTTCAAGGCTGTCCCGTTGAGTTCCGTGCCAACAGGCATCTTGATTTATCCTTGCTTTCACACGTAGAACCAAGATAGAAAAGGAGAAAAAGGAACACGCCAAGCTCCATGGGATGATTCGGACTGAAATAAGCGGAGCGGAAATTGCCGAAGAGATGGAAAAGGAGAGGCGCTTCTTCCAGCTACAGATGTGCGAGGTAAGGCGGTGGTGAAGGCAGGTCCTACAGCCCAGGCTGTGCCGGCTCTGCCCTCACTTGTGGGAGCGTCTCACCGGTACCAGCGGCTTCAGAGAAAACACCACATGCATTACTGGACTCCCTTTGCCCCTGTGTTGACATTTCTTTTACTAGGGAAGTGTTAGCCTCCTGGAGGGTAGAATTAGGTTACTTTAACACCAACATTTTCTTAAAAGTAGAGAAAAACCACTAAATGTCTAGAATGTTCTTTCTGGCCTCACATACGTACTCTTGCTAAAATATTTATTCCTTGGGTGTATTTAAATGAGATCTCTGAGTTCCCTTGTACCAATGGAGTCAGTGACTGGCTGGTGGGCGGGTGAGAAGTCAGCTGAAAACAATATACAGCGATGACAGACCATGGCCTGTGTCAGTGTCTGCGAGTGGATGGGAAGTCAAGTCACCTGTTTTGACTTCCTGCTAGACCTCACCTGCTCAGGCGGGGGCACTCATCTAGCCCGAAGGCCCAGGTGGCCTGGGGAGTGCCTCTCTGCTCCACTCCATCCCACCTGCAGCCTCAGCCCTTCCCTTAGTGAGGGGGAGACAGCAGGATGGACACTCTCAGAGCATTTCTCTGAGATCAGAGACCATGGATTATGAAGGCCTTTGCTCACAGATTTTTTATTTTTGTGCCTTGCTTGCCAGGTACGTGTATACAAATGGCACATGGAAACAGCTGCCACCTCTGCCTGGGGTTGATTCCTCCTGGCAGTGCCAGCGAAGCTCCCTTGCACTGGATGGTATTTGTTTCCCTCTCATAGCGGTGCAAACTTAGGTTTCAAATGTACAAAATGCATGGGTGATGTTTGTGACAGGCACTGAAACTGGCATTGGCCAGCTCTTAATTCCCTCTAAGCAATCAACAACAAAGCTAATCCAGAAGGTACTTTCTGATTTTGGAATGTATGTTTGTTAATTGTAGCAGGAGCTTAATCCTTATAAATACATATATCTTAGAAATGTATTTAAATGAGTTTTTATTCCCAGAGAAGACTCTTAAGTGGTCAGCAGAGAGGAATCAGTCCCAGGAATCAGGGTGGCAGTTGAAAGTTAAGTCCATTTTGTCTAATGTTAGAATATCTACTTATCTTAGCCTGTTTTCTGTTGCTATAACTGAATACCTGAGAATGGGTAATTTATAAAGAAAAAGAAATTTCCCAGTTCTGGAGGCTGCCAAGTCCAAGGTTGAGGGGCTGCATCTGGTGAGGACCTTCTTGCTAGTGGGCACTCTGCAGAGTCCTAAGTCAGTGCAGGACATCACATGGTGGGGGCCTCAAAAGAGACAGCCAAACTGGCTTTTTAATAGCAGACCCACTCTTCTCCTAACTGTACCACTCCCTCAGTAATCCATGAATGGATTAATCCACTCATGCAGTCACCTCCCAAAGGTTCTACCACTCAACACTGCTGCATTGGGGACCGAGTTTCCAACATGTGAACTTTTAGGGGACACATTGAAACCATATCACCACTCCAGCTCTTTTGGTTACTATTTGCACCCTTTTACATTCAACCTGTGAATCTGAAGTGTATCACTTATAGATAATATATATAGCTGGATCATGTTTTTCTTATCAGTTTGACAATCTCTGCCTTTCGATTGGATTGTTTAATCCATTAACGTTGAATGTTACTATTGATATGATTGGATTTACTTCTGTTATTTTACTTCTTTTTATGTCTGTCTCGTGTCTTTTGCTCCTTGATTCCTCCTTTACCGCCTTGTTTTTCATTGAGAGAACGTTTAGAGATATTCACTAGATGAAAAACAAGCAAATATTTTTAAATATTCACTTGATGAAATGAATTCTCAAGATAAAGCCTTTAATTAAACTTAAAGGGTTCTTATAGACAGGAGAATGGATGTTTTTATACACATTTTTTTGTAAACACATATCATGTGTAGTATAAGAGGTTGCATTCTCAAAAGAAAAACACATATCATGTATAATACCACCTTCCTGGCCTACCTCATAGAGTGGCAGAGAAATCAGCGAGACAGCATGAGACAGGGACTAGGAAACTGCTGTGTGTTATACAAGCACAAAGTATTGGTTTTTGTTTTTGTTTTTTTCCTCAATCCTCCTTCTGTAAGGGTATTGTTTCTAATTAAGTACTGTAGTAGCATTTTACAAACAATCAGGGTGAAATTAAGTAGTAGTGTTTTACAAAGAATGAATTTGGAAAGGGGTGTTTGTGTTCAGGTCATGCTCTTTTTGGTTAGTAAAGTAGATATCTATTTACCTAAACACTTTAAGACTACTTAAAATGCTTACTGAATTTTGACATTCAAGTAGTATGTGAAGGTCATAGCCATGACTTGAGGAGTAATTGGTTCCCCACTTGGCTCTGTTGTTGCTTCCTGTGGTATGCACCTTGCACTGGTTACTTCTTCTCTTCTGTATCCAGGTGAATTGATCCTGTGAACTGACTAAGTCATTTATTTTAATGGAAATACACTGTGTAGATGATGCCTCTAAGTCATAGACTTGAGCCATCTTTTGAGCAGTCCTCAGGTAGTGCTGGGTCCTGGCTCTGCAGAGCTGGCACTTGGAGGGGTCAGGCACTAATGTTTCACAGTTGAGTGAGAGCTGTACTATATGCATGCATAATAAAAGCAGAGGTGGGCTTATCTAACAGTAAACTCAGTTTTCACAGGAGAAGACATCTGATGAAGAGTGTAGAAGTTGGCCAGATAGTCATGGGCCGTGAAGGCCTTTCTTTCCATGGGTGAGAAAGATCATTTGAAAAACAGTTCCTTGAGAATCCAACTCTGAAGTGAATTAGATTGCCTCCATTAAAATCATGTTAAAAGGCCGGGCAGGGTGGCTCACACCTGCAATCCCAGCACTTTGGGAGGCTGAGGTGGGAGGATTCCTTGAGCCCAGGAGTTCAAGACCAGCCTGGGCAACATGGTGAGACCTTGTCTCTACAAAAAACAAAAACAAACAAACAAACAAACATGACTTTAAAATTATTTGACTGTTTCCCCAAACTGAAGTTCTCAAGCTTTAAGTGCTTGCTGTTGTTTAGGTGTTTAAAATTTGAGTTGCCCAGGATCTAATCCAGAAGAGTGGCTTTCAGGCTTTTATTTTAAAGCTATGGAGCCCTTTTTTCAAAATTCATTTAATAAAGAAATTCAGTATGTCAAATAGGTAGTACAGACCTTCTGTGAGCGGAGAAGGCGTGAGAGATCCTCTGTTGCTGATTGTAAAAATAGTATATACTTTTTAAGAAAATTGGTTAATATAAGAAAATATATATAAAAGGAATTAAAAATCACCCCCAAATTTTACTTATCCAAAGATAACCACTTTGACATTTAACTAAACATCTTTATATGTCCCTATGTATACATTCAAAAAAAAATCGTATAAGTAGATCTTTCTCTGCTGATGCTTTATAACCTATTTTCACTCTCTAGTATGTTGATGTCCATGTCAGAAATTTTGGGTTTTATTGGCTTAGTGGCTGCACATTATTTTCTGTATGGATGCACCATATGTTAATTTCCCACTCATTAGGTTTGGACTGTTGCCATTGTTTACTTTTATAAACAGGATAGCAGTGTATCTTCTTTTCTGTTCATCTTTGTAAACTTTTGTGGTTATCTTCTTAGAATAAATTCCTAGGAGTAGAATTTCTAGGTCAAAATGTACATACGTTTAAAAATTTGATACATTACCAAATATTTAATATCAAAAAGAAAGGGAAAGAAGGACCTATAGGTGGTTGTTACAGGCAGAAGGACAATTTGTAGGTTACAGTTTCACAGCAGCTTTCCACCTCTTCCTTGGGCTGCAGAGAGACCTCAGCCAGCAAATGAACTTGGGTACCCCTACCCCACCCCCACCCATCCTTTACAGCTGAGAGCCAGAGCATGAATCAGCAGCTTTTCCAGGGGACATTCCATTTCAGAGATCATCTCCTGACAGCGGAGGGGATGGGGACTCATGAAGTCCTTCTATTTCCTGACACTGGTTTTGTAGCTCCCTGAGGCTTTCTGATAGCTTCGTGGTCACTAATGAATTCTCCAAGTTAAAAATAGCTTTAATTCATTTCAATTAAACTTTGTTTTTTTCCAACAATCACATTATTTTACTTGTAAGGGAAATGTCTCAGGACGAGAGACATGATGCCAAGCATCTCAGCTACAATACGTTAGCAGTTCTTGTTCCTAAAGTAAGGGACCTTGGGCAGGAGTATGTTTGAGATGGTTAGAAATCCCATTTATTTGAACCATCCATAGTCTTCCATGCAGCTAGAGTGAAGATTTCTCCTAGCAGGCCAAGATAGACTGTCTTATTATTAGGAATTTTTGGCACTTCAATATTTAATTATCTGACCGTCAGATAATTCATATGGCCCCAAAATAAAGAAACGGTTATGGAATCCAGGCGATACTAAGTGTCGATCACGCGCTCTACGCATTGTAAAAGATGCCAAAGAAGTAGAAGAAATCATCTCAGTCCTCAGAAGCTCCTTTTAAACTCGTATTCTGCTTACTTCCGTGACATTTCCTTTTCATTTTTCAACAGTATCTGCTGAAGGTCAACGAAATCAAGATTAAAAAGGGAGTAGATTTACTTCAGAATCTGATCAAATATTTTCATGCCCAATGCAAGTAAGTTCTTCTCTGTTATGTTATCTTAAATGTTTGTTCATGTGTGGCAACTTCTGGTAGATCTATAGATAGCTCATAGGAAATAAACACCACTTAGAAGTCTATAGTAAAGGGAATGAGGTGCTGACTCATGCGACAACACGGGTAAACATTGAGAACACGTTCAGTGAAGGAAGCCAGACCCAAGAGGCCATGTACTGTATGATCCCATTTGTTTGGAAGGTCAGGAATAAGTACATCCACAGAGACAGAAGGCAGGTGAGTGATTGCCGCAGCTTGGAGGAAGAAGGAAATGGGAAATGGCTGCTAACGGGTATAGGGTTTCTTTGTGGGATATTGAAAATATTCCAGAAGTGAGTGCTAATGATTGCACAACTTTGTGAATTTACTAAAAATCACTTTAAAAGGATGAATTTTATGGCTTTATGGCTTAGGGATTATATCTTAATTAAAAATAAAAGCATATATACAACATAAAAAATCTGTAGTAATTGCCAGATATATTTATTTTTGGCTCTTTTTGTAGAGGGACAAACTCATTTGACCTGTTCCGCAACTCTCAGATGTTTGTTAAAAGAGAAATGATACGATGTTAATGCAGTGTTTTAAAATAAGAAAACACTTTTATATATTATCCTGTGGAGCCAATGACTGTGATGAGCAAAGGAAGATGTTAGTAGAGGAGAAGGAGAGGATTCCACATGCAGGGGCTGCTCAAGTACTCAGCTTTGCCATCTATGTCAGTACTTCAGTCTGACCCACGTCTCTGACCTGGCTTCTGCTCCTCGACCCCCAGTCACTGATATAGACAGGCCTCTGGCTCCTTCACTCACCCACCCAACACACTTTTACTGAGCGCGTGTCAGGTGCTGGACCAGAGGCGAGAGACACAGTGATGTACAGTGCTGGCATAGTTCCTGCTCAAAGAGTCAAGTAGGGAAGTTAGACTGAAAGAGACAAATTTCTAATTAGATGTTTACAAAATTGTTTTAAAGTATAGGAATCTAAGAAAGAATATAATACAGGGACCTGATTTAGATAAAGATTTAGGGTAGAGTTTTTTGTTTTTTTGTTTTTCTATTTTGTTCCCTGATACAGTCTCCAACAGCCAGCACACAGTGCCCGGAACACAGTAGGTACTCGGCTGTTTCTTGAATGAGCTGCAGGCCTCTCTGAGGAGACATGGATCTGAGATCTAAAGTGTGAGTAGGAGCCGGCAGATAAGGAGTGGGGGAAGAACATTCCAGGTAGGGTCTAGGTCTTAAGGCAGGAAAAAGGCCAAGGTGACATAAGCTCAGTGAAAAAGGAGAGTGGCGTGAAACGAAACTGCATGGAAAAGCCTTAGGGATGTGGATGGCCCCAGACATCTTGCAAAAGTTTTTAGATTTTATCCCAAATATGTTGGGAAGCTCTTGAAGAGATTGAAGCAGAGGATCATTTGTATGCACTCCTGTGATCTGCCAGGCGCTATTAGGGGTTTTGGTGATGCAGTAAGGAGGAAAACAAAGTTCTTGCCTTCACGGACCCTGGGGTCTCATGGGGGAGGCAAGTAGGAAACACGAGCCAATATTTAACTGAGTTTATGAAAAGGCAAAACAGTGATGGGGAGAGAGACAGTGGTGTTGGTTAGAAGCAGCTTCAGGAAGCTTCTCGGCTGTAACAAGATTACTCTGCGTGTTGTGGAGAAGGAACCAAACAGGACAAGGGTGGATGTGGGCAATTGCTTGTGTACACAGCTCCTGTCCCTGTGCAGCCCAGAGATGACGATGGCCCAGCTGGCTTCGTGACAGCGGGAGTGGAAGGTGTGGACTGACAAGAAATCTTTTCCTTGTGGAATTGCCACGCCTGTCTGCTTACCTTCCCAGAGCAGGCTGTGCCACCAGCGACCTACCTTTGTACACAATTGTTTCTTTTCCTAGAAGGCCTCTTTCCTTTGTGCTCTCCCTGTCTTCTGTTCCTCCTAGGACCCAGCTTATGGATCATTCCTGCTTTGCGATGCTTCTTCCTTTTGGAATTCCTTTTCTTCCTCCTGCGTTGCCGCCACACCGTCTGCTTGTCTCCATGATGACATCTTCCTTGTGTCTCTGTGCCACTGAACTATACGCTCTTAAGGAAGGGGCCATGCCATTTATTTGTTTTATATCTACAGTGTGTGGCACATTTACCTGGCGCGTATTTGCAGCAGTGAATTGCACTGTGGAATTGAACTGAGTTCTGCTTTGGAATTCTTAATACGGCTTTGATGATGTTGCATTTCTAAAGCACTTGAGGTCAGGCGGCAAAGGAGGATGTGCTGAGTGGTTCATCCAAAGTTAAAAGAGAGCTTCAGCCATTTAAAAAAAAAAAAAAAAAGAGTGAAATCATGTCTTTTGCAGCAATAGGGATAGAACTGAAAGTCATTATCTTAAGTGAAACAAGCCAGCCGCAGAAAGACAAATATCGCATGTTCTCACTCCTAAGTGGATGCTAAGAAAGGCATACCCATGGATGTAGAGAGTAGAGTGACAGCGGAGTCTCAGGAGGGTGAAGGGAGTGGGGATGATAAGAAATTATTAATACTTAGTAGGTACAATGTATGTTATTCTGGTGATGGATACCCTAAAAGCCCTAAGTTGACCACCAGGCCTATAACAAAACTGCACTTGTACCCCATGAATTTATATTACAAAATTTAAAAAGAGAGCTCATCTGTACTTGGTGGAAAAGACCTTGCAATTATATAGTTTTCAAGATGAATTATTTTATGGAGACTCAAAATTCTTACTTTGTGATGAGCATGCAAATTACTTCTTCAGTTCTTATGTCAGGCAATTTAGGAAGTGGGTCGCTTCCTTGCTGATATTTTATTTTTAAGAAGAAGCTATTCTGGGATTTCCTTCCCCCGCCCCTTTATTTTGCCCGAACCAATCAGTTGGGTAGCAACAGACCGCTTGTGGAAAAGTGAAGTAGTTGGCCTTTTATGGACATGATCTCAGTAACCTTTAAAAATATGAATCTTCCATTACTTTGTTTTTGGATATGAGAGAGAGTGTGTACGCTGCCTGCTCTTCAAATCAGTCAGGCAGCTTTGACTTTCTCAATTCACATTCTGGAGGCTACAACATGGAGCGCGAGCAACTCAGCTGCAGAGTAAGAGCTCGCAGCCATGCGTGTTTCCACGTGTGGGAGCTCCTCTCATTCCCCCACCACACACGCCCAGTTTCCGCTTCTCGCCCCCAAGGGCACAGCTTTGCCTGCTGGGTGCTGTGCCCTGCTGGGCAGACGCGGGCCTCTGTACACTGCTGTGCTCCGCCAGGGTGAAGAGGCCCCTGTGTAAACCAGATTCCAGGGCTCAGGTTTGGCTGTTGACCCTTGGAACTACGTGGATATGTGTTATTTTGCTTTTTCTTCTCACTTTAAGTGTTCTTAAAGAATACTTCATGTTCTTTTATTTTTATTTCATTTAAGGGAGGAATTTTCATCTCTACCTCTTTCCTGGAATATCTTGAAAACTTGTCTTATTAGTCTTTGCTCCTGAACATTGAAGATCCTGTACTCTAGCGGAATCTAGAAGTAGGGCATTATAACATTATAAAATAAAGACGGCCATGGTTTGGCAAGGCACGGTGGCTCATGCCTGAAATCCCAGCACTTTGGGAGGCCAAGGGGGGCGGATCACCTGAGGTCAGGAGTTCAAGACCAGCCTGGCCAACATGGTGAAACCTGGTCTCTACTAAAAATACAAAAATTAGCCGGATGCGGTAGTGCACACCTGTAGTCCCGGCTACTCGGGAGACTGAGGCTGGAGAATCACTTGAACCCAGGAGGCGGAGGTTGCAGTGAGCTGAGATCATGCTGCTGCACCCCAGCCTGGGCGACAGAGCGATTTTTTTTTTTTTTTTCAAAAAAAATACAGCCATGGTTTGAAAGGTGGTGATGAGTGTTGAATTGACTTGTTCTTTGAGCCAATACCTGCTGGAAACCACTGTGACCAGCTGTTGCTCAGTGAACTTGGAATGCATGGTCAAGATAAGGCTCAGCCCCGGATGCTGCAGAAGCTTGCAGAGGAGGGAGGGGCGGATGTCACAGGCAGACCCCGTCAGCAGACACCGCATTGGAATGTGGTGGCGTGAAGGCTGCAGGAGGGGCCCTGGCACGGTGTGTGGGGCCCAGAGAAGAAAGGAGCTACTCTGCTTGGTGGGTTTGATAATTGCCTCTAAGTGGGCGTATTTTAAAGGATAGAAATACACCCCTTCTAGCCTGGTGAGGCAGGCTAGAAAATGTTTAATAGACAACAAAATTTGATTGGGTAATGTTGATGGTAAAAGTTCTGTGAAGCTTGGAAAAGTGTTAATGGGCTCAACTTAAGAAAATTTTCTTGGGCTATGTAGTTAGGACTGTCATGGGGACAGCAGCCAGCGGAGAAGGAATAGTGTTCCTTTTCTTGAAGCTTATCCTGACGCCAGGGCTGACTGCACTTTGAAGGGGTGTCTGGGTGCCAAGACACGCCTCAAGGAGGGTACAGGAAGGTCAGCACTTTGAAAAATCAGAGGGAGGAGATTTTCCAGGTAGGTGGATGGTGAAGATTGGCTGGGCTATTACAAAGATGAAATCTAAATCTAAATCCAAATTCATATTGTTATTACAAGTACACCATTCATCGTCATGCTGGAAACAGCGTCCTGATGAGAAGTCATCTGAGCACTTGATTCCACTACAGGGCTCATGCTCACGCACTCTCACTCTCGTTCTCTGTCTGACCGTAGGGAGAATTGCCAGGTTGCAAAGATTCTTGGAGCTGTACACCTGCTCCCTCTCCCTGGGTGGTTTTGCATTTATCACCTGTAATATTTTTCCTACTCCTTATCTTAGATCTTAGAGATCTCTGTCCTCCTATCTATTTCACAAGAATTTGAAGTGATTAAGAAAATAGTTACATAAAGAAAAACATGTAAATAAAATACAAGAATTAGATGAGTTCAGAAACATATTCTGTATTCAGAAAAAAACCTATTAAAATACAGGAACAAGAGTATAAAATAAAGAATTATGGGTCTGTCTAAAGGTGAATGAAAACATTCTAGCATCCTGACCTCTGTGACTCCTAATAAACACTGGTCAGAGTTCATGCCCCACGGCCTGTGTGTCCCTCTCCTTCCTCCTTGGAGTTGCTGCATTAAAGGCCACGCCGCAGTGTTTTCACGGCGCCTTCTGTGTGTGACGCATTTGGTCTGGGAAACACCCATAGAGCTACCGCTGAGTTTAAAAGAAGTAAACATCACCTCACATGACATATGTGAAACCCAGATCACTTTTTAAAGATAGTCTCCTTGGTATCTAATAAACTGGCTAAAGTTGGTGACAGTCCATCCTTCATTAAGTTATTCGTTCAATAAATGGCATGTGCTTGAAATACACCAAACTTTGCGGGTACTTTGTGCCTCCTAGAACTTCAGATCTAATGAGGGAATTCTGTTTTAAACAATCACACTAATGAACACATAATTGCAGTTACAGCAAGTGTTTTGAAGCAAAATACAGAATGCTCTGAGAAAGTATAAGAAGGCCTCTTATAGGGGGAATAACTTGTAGGGGATTATGGAAGGCCTCACTAACCGGGGATGTTTAACCTAAAACTTGAAGAATGAGTGGGAATCAGCCAGGTGAAGCAGACACACCTTAGGAGAAGGCTTTAGAGAGAAGAAACAGAATGCAGAGGGCCAGGGGCAGGAGAACCTGGTGGTCATGGAGGAAGGGAGAAAAGGCCGGTATGTCTGGAACTGAGTGAACGAAGAGGGTGGAATGGTGTGGATTGAGGCTGGAGCTGCAGGCTGGGGCCGCATCAGGCCTCATTACAGGTTAGAACTTTCTCCTTAGCTCATGGAAATGCCCGTTCTTCATTCCTCTCAAAAGGGTTACACACAGCACCCTCCAGAGGCAGCGCTGAACACCAGCCCATGGCTCCAGCAGAAAAACTTGTCCAGCCTCTGTTGTATTTCCTGAATCACTTGTTATAGGTGACCTCACAGCATTGAGTTCTCAGCCTTAAAATAAAAAATTCCTCTTGATATTTGATCTCAAGTTCTCTACCCACGGTTTCCTGCCCTGCAGATACAGTGTGGTCATCAAAGCTGCTTGGTTGGTTCTTTTCTGCATTATTTCTCTCTCTCTCTTTCTCCTTTTTTTTTTTTTTTTTTTTTTTTTTGAGAGACAGTCTCACTCTGTCGCCAGGCCAGAATGCAGTGGCATGATCTCGGCTCACTGCAACCTCCACCTCCCGGGTTCAAGCAATTCTTGTGCCTCAGCCTCCCGAGTAGTAGCTTTTTGTATTTGTTTTTGTTTTTTTTTTTTTTTTTGTATTTTTAATAGAGTATTTTTAGGGGCTCTGCTATGTTGGCCAGCTGGTCTGGAACTCCTGGTCTCTAGTGATCCTCCTGCTTTGGCCTCCCCAAGTCCCTCACCCTGGGATTATAGGCATGAGCCACCGCACCCGGCCTCTGCATTCCTTCTCTTTTCCATGTCGCGGTCGCCTGTTGCGGCACATTCTTCAGTGTCTTCCACTTGCGCCCCATGGCCTTTCTGGCTTCAGATGCAGAACCTCTCCCGTTATAAACTGAAAATCAAGGCCTCATTTTATATGGGTCGAGAAAAATCTCAAATACTTAAGCTTATTGCATTTCCTTTTCTGTTCGCTCCTGCTAATTTTGAGTGTCATTTTATTCTTGGTTTGCCTGATATTTTAAGGTTCTGTTCATACAGTCTTTTCCCCCAGGAGTTACATAATGACTTCAGTCACTTTAAAGAAGTTTTTTAATCCGTCTGACAAAATTATTTTTTCCTTTGTGAAGTGTCATCTCTGTTTCTTCTTTTTCCTGCTAGTTTTTTTCAGGATGGACTCAAAGCCGTGGAAAGCCTCAAACCTTCCATTGAAACGCTGTCTACGGATCTTCACACGGTGAGTAGCTTACCTCCCACTGTGGTTTAAAACCATCTTAATTCAACAGACATTTTCATCTAAATGTCACTTCTGTGTAATCCTGTGTTTTCATGCCGTGCCACCCACATGGAGTGTGGCGTTCCCACGCCTGTCGTCTGTCTTGGTGGGAGGGAAGGTTTGACCAGCGAGGGAGGCAGTTGTCGCGTTGTGTGGAAATGGCCCCGTGAGCACCAACGTTTCACTGTACCTCAGTCTTAATTTTCTGATTCGTTCTGTTGTGTGTGTGTGTTTTTAAAGATCAAACAGGCCCAGGATGAAGAAAGAAGGCAGTTGATACAGCTTCGAGATATTTTGAAATCCGCATTGCAGGTTGAACAGAAAGAGGTGAGGGGATTTAATTTTGAAAGATTGCAGTTTTCACCCCATTATTGGAGGCTTTGGGCCTGAAGAACATGAAGTTCATGTCTTCTAGGAGCTCACAGTTCACTCGGGCTGTGTCAGGCACCAGTAAAACATTTAATGTATTCTTGCAATTTAGTTATATAAAACCATCTTTTAAAATATGTTTATTTCAGGAGGAAGCATTTACTACATGCATGGCCTTAATGGCGGTGTATAAACCCTGTGCTCTGTCAGTTGCTAGATAAGGAGCTCTCAGTGGCTTCGTCACAGAGACCATGTGTCATTTGTGCTATTTATCCTGTACCTGGCCCTCTGTCATTTCCCTACCCTGACATACGTGGACTCTGCCCCTTTGGGCCTAGGCACATAGCAGGAGACCAGCTGGGGCTCTGCCAGCCCTGAGGTTGTGTTCTACAAAATATGAGGCATGAGCTTTTCTTACAGCTGCCTCCATCATGACAGGCAGAAATCCTTAGTTCTCTTACTTCCCCTCTTTCTGTAATGACGTCTCTGTGTGCTAACACGTCGGCAGGGACAGTTTGTGTTGTAGGGACTTGTTTTTAAAAAGCCATTAAAAAGTAAGTTTTAAAGATAATTTTACTATATTTTCACTACAATGTGGGTATCATAATGTGAATTTAGTATAAATCCATTTCCTTGTTAATAAAAGGAATGTATCTAAACGTATATCTAGTGATTTTAGAGAAATTGCTAAACTACTTGACAGCATAAAGTTCCCTGTTGGCAGTTTGGTGAGCTCTATTTTATTGTAAGTTCTTGTACTATAACTGAATATTGTTGTTTTTCTCCCAAATGCATTTACCTTTTGTGACCGAAGTCTAGGAGAGTAAGTAGTTCAGTATTTTAATAAATTGCAGAATTTTGCATGTTTTATTCATGAACATACATATATATATTCCTTTTATATATTAATGGCTAGTAGCATTTTTTATTTTAACCCCTCACCTTTCATTGTTGTAGACTTTATTAAAGGCTGAAGAGTTTGCATAAATATTAGGGAAGTGGACATTTTCTGGGTTTACAGTTTACACTTTTGCTGCTGTTCCTTTATGAAGATGAAGCAGGTCCCTCCCTCCCTCCCTTTCTCTCCCCTGAGTGGCTGAATTCTACACATCTTTCTAGTCCCTCTGAAGCCCCACCTCTGGAGCGCTGCCTCTGATCACCCCAGCCCACAGTGATCTGAGTTCACAGAGCATGTCCTGTTTGAAAGCCCCATTTGAATCACAGCCTATTCCTCTTTTTGAGTGTTGGTTGTGCCTTAAGTGCACAGATGCCTTTTCACCAGCCGGACCTCGAGCAGCCTGAGGATGCCACCCTGCCTTCTGAGCCATTCTTCCATCACACTGTAGTGCCACAGCGCTCATTTAGTAGGATTTTGGTAAACATGGGTCAACTAAGTGAGACACTGGCAGAGCAAGGTTATATTTAGTGCTAGAAATGACCTACAACACGGTGACTTCCTCCTAGTCTAGAGAATGTAGGCCCTGACGCTTTGATATTCCCAATAAGCAAGAAAAGAAAAGAAAACTTGGCGTAAGGAGAAAATAGTGGGCTAGTGGTAACGAGGAAGAGGTAGTGCGAGGGCGGGAGCCAGAATGCCGTCCAAGGTGGCTGCTCCCCAGCGCACCGTTGGAAATGATCGAGAACTGCCTTTGTCTGAGAAATAGCCCTCTGGGCACAGTGCAAAGGCTGTGTTTGCTTTGGCTGTGCAGAATTAGGAGGTTTGGGAAAACGGGCTGTTGTGAGAGAACTGGTTATTTACAGCTTCGCAGGAAAGTAATAACAAATTTACCAGCACAGACCAGAAGTTCTTTATAGTTTGTTGTTTTTTGTTAACCAGCCCATCTGCCCCTGATTGCACAGAGGGATCAAATGAACCTCCTTTACTATTCTTCTTTGGCTGTCTGCCCAGTTGGCTCCTTGTCAAGACCTAACTCAACAGTCTCCTAGTTGTGGGCGTGTTGTGTTTTCTGTGTATCATGCTCTGCGTTGCTTTTAGGTGATGGCATTCAGCAAGTTGGACAATCTTTGAATACAGTTGCAAGTAATAAGCAGATGTGAAAATGCTAAATTTTCTGTTTTAAAATGATTTTTATGATGGGGGTTCCATCTTGTATACCTCAAATTTGCAATAAGAATTGATCATTTGGTCATTATTGTTTAGGCCGTCATTCCCTTTGGTTGGATTTTCTTCTGTGACTTAGACAACTGAAGGTGTTAAGAGGATTTTTATTCAGTGTTATAAAAATTCTAACCCTACCTGTGTAATAACAGTTGGTGGAAATTAAGTAACATGCCCCAAAGAAACTGCCTTGATGGTTGGTAGAAGCCAGTGCTCCTCATTCTCTTCCTGTAAATCCCAAGCATCAGTTATTGAAGGAATGAAGAGTGGCCATTCCAGTGTGGTAGCTTCGGGCTGCTGTTTCTTTGTGACCCTGCAGCTTTGTTTTAGTGTGGAGCCTGTGCCGTTCTGGTCCCGGTGACCTCACACCTCCCAATCACTGGCCATTCATGTTTTGTTCTCGATATTTTCTGCTCTCTGTAAGGAGAATACTACTCTTTGGTATTTCCATTATTTTTCTTTGTGAAGGTTTTCATACTTGGAGAAGAGTTGAAAAATTGTGCAGTGACCACCCATAGTGCAATATTATACAATGAGGATCGACCTATGTACCATAGTGTTTGATTTTTGGAGAAGATCCTATCTACACAGTTAAACTCGTTGGCACTGCTCATCTTTGGTTGAGCTCTCTCCCCGTCAGCCTTGCCTCCTGCCTTCCCCATCCCACGTTGTCCATCCGATGGTGTTCTGCCAGGATGGACCCTGTTGGGGTGCTGGCGGAGTCCCAAAGCCTCATCACTTGTGTGCAGGCTCTCTCTGCTGTTTGATGTGGAGAACCCAGACTTGTGTGCTTCTACGGGGAGGATCAGGCTCTGGGGCATGGTCTCACAGGTCTGAGTGCTGAAACCACCGTGGTTTTCCACTGCAGATCTCAAGTATGGTTGCTCTCTCTCTCTCTGTCTGTCTGTGTCTGTCTATCTCTCTCTGTCTGTCTCTGTCTCTCTCTCTCTCTCTCTCTCTCTCTCTTTCTCTTGCTCCCTCTTTTTCAAGCATCCTGTCTAGTAGGATGTGATAGAACAGTTTGTGCCACCCAGGCAGCCAAGGTCCACCACAGCCATAATTTTCTTCTGCCTCTGGGTTCGCGTATCTTACATGCCCAAATCTGGCCTTCATCACAGAGATCTCTGCCAGGGGCCACCTGCCTGCCTCTCCTGCCAAGCTGCTAGGTAGCCTGGCTCTGGCCTCCATGTCACCCTCAGTGGAGGACTCGTTTGTTGATTCACACATCCAGCTACCCTTTCTTCCACTGTTACCCTGAGCCAGCACTCCACAAACACAACAGAACAAGATGGATCCGGTTATCATCTCTTCAGGGGCTCATGCTCTGGGGGTGGGGACAGAGAAGCAATTGGGGCGCAGTGTGATGAGAGCACTCGTGGACATCAGCTCCAGGAAGCAGTGTCTGCCCAGTGCGGGCTGGGCAGGTGCCATCAGGGATGACTTCCCAAAGGCTGTGATACCTGGGATGGGGCTTAGAAGGATGATTAGGAGTTAGCAGGCCAGGCATGGTGGCTCACAGCTATAGTCCCAGCACTTTGGGAGGCCAAGGCAGGTGGATTGCTTGAGTCCAGGAGTTCAAGACCATCCTGGCCAACATAGTGAGATTCCATCTCTACCAAAAGTCAAAAAAATTGGCCAGTTGTGGTGACATGCACGTGTAGTCCCAGCTACCCGGGAGGCTGAGGTGAGAGGATCCCTTGAGCCTGGGAGGTGGAGGTTGCAGTGAGCCAAGATCACACCGCTGCACTCCAGCCTGGGCAACAGAGCATGACCTCATCTCCAAAACAAAAACAAAAAACTGGGGGCGGGGCAGGAGTTACCAGAGTCCCAGCAGGTGAGGCTGGTGGAGAGGACAGCTTCTGACTAGGACGGGGTTTGCCTGGGGAGCTGTCTAGCAGAGCAGAAGAGCATGGATCTTGGCATTTGAATCCTGGGTCTCCCACTTCCTACCCTGCCCTGTGACACTGGGCAGGTTCCTGGACCTCTCCATGTCGTGGTCTCCCCGTCTGTCAAATAGGAATAATACAGCCAACCTCAGAGTTTTCAGGAGATGTAAGAGATCATTTCTGTAGAGCACTTACCATATTATCTTAATAATAATAAAATTATTTATTAATAATCTTAATAAATATTAATAAACTATCTTAATAGTTCATTCAACAAATACTGAGCTCCTAGGTGGTAAAGATACCGTAGTGACCAAATTCCCTTCCCTCTTGGTGTCGCGCTCTTAGAGGTTCAACAGGAATGGATACTGCTGCTGCTGTTGTGTGTGACATATCCCTTAGCCTCCTTGTTGGTCCGTCCTCTGGCCCTATGTCTTCATGGCTCTTGCCCCTCTTCCTTCCTCCCTATCTGACTCAAGATGCTGTCATACCCAGCTCTAGGCTTCTCCTCTTACTCCTGACCCAGGCCTTCCAGCCTCACCTGCCTCTCACCCACCTCTCTGTGTCCAGCCTGCGTCACATTCCACAGTCCCCTCACTCTAGGAGAGGAGGGACCTGTTCCTGTCCATTGCAGGGCATTTCCTGTTTACCTCACTTTTCAGGTTTTCCAGGCACTTTACAAGTGTGGCCAACGATCCTTACAAGCCACTTTACAGGGTAGGCAATGTTTGCCCATGTCTGCAACTTTTTGTTTGTTTGTTTGAGACAGAATCTCCCTCTGTCGTCTAGGCTGGAGTGCAGTGGTGCGATCTTGGCTCACTGTAACCTCTGCCTCCTGGGTTCAAGTGATTCTTCTGCCTCAGCCTCCCAATTAGCTGGGATTACAGGTACGCGCCACCACGCCTGGCTAATTTTTGTAGTTTTAGTAGAGATGGGGTTTCACCATGTTGGCCAGGCTGGTCTCGAGCTCCTGACCTCGTCATCTGCCCGCCTCCGCCTCCCAAAGTGCTGGGATTACAGGCGTGAGCTGCCGCGCCCGGCCAGCCATGTCTGCAACTTTATTCTGTGAGAGAGAGAGGATAAGTGCCCTTGCTGGGCTCACACAGTGGCATCAGAGCCAGGATTTGACCCTGATCTATTCCATGTCAAACTGATTCTCCGGAGTCTTTTAAAAATTATCCTTAAATAATGGAGAATAGGTGGTAACGATATTTGAAAGCATTGTTCTTAGACCATGGCTCAGTGCTTGGCTCAGCAAGGCCTCCAGCTCCCAGTTGTGCCCATGTGGGTGGACACACCTGTCGTATCTTCAGAAGATGGGGAATGAATTGGACATCACAGCCCTCCTGGGCAGAGAAATTTTAAGCTTCCAAAAATGACTCCTTGACAAGCTTGTCAACCACAGGAATTGTCTGGACACTGACTTTCTAAGAAGTGGGCAAAATGTCAGTTTTTAAGCTATCCTAGAGTCTTAGACAGCTCAAGGATTCTACTGGTCATCTGGGCAGATTCTATGTTGGCCAGACCCAATGGCTAATACTTCATAGGGCCACAGAAAAGTTAAGATCAAGGATGATGTCTGAGCTCTGAGAACTTGTCTGGGTGTCACAGGACAGAGGATATTGGACACTGATAGAATTTCATGAAAGCCTTTTGAGGTTCCACCGAGTGCCCACCTACCCTGCATACTCAGGCACACAAACAGTCCCTTCACGTTGAGGCTTTGTCAGTCGAGTTTAGGTTGTCTTCGTCTCTCTTAGGAAGGTGGAGAGTACATTGGAGTCTCCAGGAATTGGGGCAACATGGACCGCCCTGGCCTCTCTTACTTCTTATGTTATTCTTCTCTCCAGAAGGAGAGGTTCTTTTTCCTTGCATAGTATTCTAAAAATCAGAACCTTGGTCATGTGAAAGGGCCGGTTTTCTCTGTCAGGCCTTCACCTGGTCAGGCGTTTTGTACAGGCTAACAAAGGCTATTGTTACTGGGTCGCCTGGGAGTCACCTAGAGGATGCTGAAGTAATTCGCGCTAAAACAGTTTCAATTTTATGTTAAACAGATTATATTCCTCTTTTTTACAAATGTGAAGTTTTATAGGCCAGCTTAATTCAGATTTGCCTGCATGCTTTAATTGGCCTAAAGAAAAGAATAAAACAGGGTGATTTCTTTGTCACCTTCTGGCATAGGGTCTGATTCTGTTGAGAAGAATGTCCCTTATCCTGTTAATGAGACCTGAAAATCGCTCTGATTAATATGCGCGGCACGAACAGTGTTAGCGGTGTTGTCACATGATTTCACCACTTACTTTGTGCAGGGCTTTTTTTCTCCCCCAAATCAATAGACGTATTTCTTGGTTGTGCAGTTGAGTCTCCTGACAGGTTTATTTTTAGTCTTTCACAGAAACGCTGTACAGGTGAGCAGTATTTCTCCACATTCCTTCCACAGCGTTGTTCTCAGCAACGTTGAAAGCTGGATTTGCTCTAAATTTTGGTGCCAATGTTCCGCCCTTCTGAGAAAATGTGGAAGCTGGGACCATCCTCATCCCATGAATGCGTGTGTGCCCTAGTTTATCCAGAGGCTCAAGTGCTGTGTGAACTTTCTGTGGAAATGAGTTCACTTCTCCCCTCCTGGGCTCTGCTTGTTTCAGAGTTGGTTGTCAGTTCAGTAATGGAGAGTGCCTCCGCACGTTACTGATTGCTCACGTGGAGTTTTTTGGTTCTTCTTTTTTGGCAGAGTTTAAAAAGTCAGTGCTAGACACTCATGTGCATGGGTTGGAAGACTTATTGTGAAGATAACAGTACTCCCCTAATTGATCTACACATTCAGTGCAGTCCCCATCAGAAATCCCAGCTGCCTTTGTGCAGAAATTGACAAGCTGATCCTGAAGTTCATGTGGAAACGCAAGGGACCCAGAATCGTCAAAACAATCCTGAAAAAGAAGAACAAAGTTGGAGGATTCACATTTCCCGATTTCTGAACTTACCACAAAGCTGTAATAAAGACAGTGTGGTACAGGCATAAGGAAAGACATATAGACCAATGAAATA
The DNA here is from genome assembly GCF_029281585.2 of Gorilla gorilla gorilla. Classification (NCBI taxonomy): domain Eukaryota; kingdom Metazoa; phylum Chordata; class Mammalia; order Primates; family Hominidae; genus Gorilla; species Gorilla gorilla. The sequence continues at coordinate 130,590,895 of NC_073236.2, read as the reverse complement.
GAGCTGAGAGTCCAGAAATAAATCCTTACGTTTAGAGACGATTTATTTTCAACAAGGGTGCCAAGACAATGGAGAAGGAGTAGTTTTTTCAACAAATTGTGCTGGGGCAGCTGGATAGCCACAAGCAAAGAAGGAACTTGGTCCCTTACCTCACACCATAATCAAAATTAATTCAAAATGAGTCAAAGAGCTAAATGAGAGCTGAGACTATAAACCTCTTGGAAGAGATTTATAAGTATAAATCTTCATGACCTTGGATTAGGCAATAGTTTCTTAGATAGCACCCTTACAGTACAAGTGACAAATGAAACAGTAGGTAAATGGGACTTCATTAAAATTAAAAAGTTTTGTGCTTCAGAATCTTTTTTCAAACTGTCAGAAATCCAAGAGGCTGCCTGTGCCTTGGGATGCAGTCGAAACTCTGACTCCAGCCTGTCTTGTCCACCCCTGGGCCTTACTGCCTCAGATGCAGTATTTGTCCAGCTTCCCTGGGTGCTGACCACGTGACCTCCCTGTGTCTTCTGTGTATTCTCCACTTTGCCTTGAAGATCCTACCCTGATTCTGTGCCAGTTCTTGCCTTCATGTTTAAAACTCGCTTTTTCCTGTGCTTTTCTCCCTTTGACTCTTCAGTTCTTGAGTGCTGTTGTTCTCAGCTTCCATCACACTGATTTTCCTGCGTTAGTTCTTTCATCGTTTGGGGATGTGCTTCGTTCTCCAAGGATGGTGAGCTGCTCAGTGGCAATGATGAGAGTGGCCCTAGACTCTGAGGATGTTCTCTGGGGAAAGAAGATGGTGTAATGGAAGGAGCCTCAGAGTGGAAGGCAGGATTCCATTCCACTCTCTGCTCTTGCTTTAAGGAGCTCTGCACCTGGAGCAAACCACTTATTTTCATTGTGTCCCGTTTCTCCCATTATGGAATGAACTGGATAGGAGTTCTCATTAAACACCTACGAGCAGCCCTCGGCCCTTTCCTGGTTGACCTGTGAACACTTGGTTCATATCTTGCTCCCCTCTCGTTTCCTTTAAGTCTCAGGGAAATAGAATTTCCTGCACTGGCACTGGTGGCCTCTCCTACTCTCAGCTCAGAGTGTCTGCTACTGTTTGTTTGGTTTGGTTTTTGTTTTTTTGAGACAAGGTCTCGCTCTGTCACTGAGGTTGGAGTGCAGTGGTGCTATCATGACTCACTGCAACCTCGATCTCCCAGGCTCAAGCAGTCCTCCTGCTTCAGCCTCCTGCGTACCTGGGACTACCAGCGCCTGCCACCACACCTAGCTAATTTTTGTATTTTTTGTAGAAACGAGGTCTTGCTATGTTGCCTAAGCTGGTCTTGAACTCCTGGGCTGAAGCCATCCGCCCACCTTGGTCTCCCCAGATGTTGGGATTACAGGCATAAGCCACTGCGCCCAGCCTGATATCATTTGTTAAACAGTTGAGCCACCTGTTGGATGCCAGACACTGGACTTGGGCCCTGGGTGTTCATTGCTAGTCCTCGCTTACCCTAAGAAGCTGATAGGCTGGAATTTCCCAACTGTGGTAGATTCAATCAGATTCTCAGCTGACCATGTGGATGGTTTACCTATGATTAAGCTCCCTTGGTCAGGGTCAGACCCCCCTTACTCAAGATTGGTGGAGTGAGGAAGTGAAGATTTGTGCAGTACTTGTTGATGTTCACATGTGTGATCCTATTGAGTCCTTACTGTTTATTGGCCTTACTGGGTATTCTTTTCTTATTGCCCAAGAAGGGAACTGAGGCTGAGAGCTTATGTGATGGTTCTGTAGTAAGGGACAGAAAGCTGGTTTTGTCGTTTTGCTTGGAAACCCCTGCCTTTCCACTCACTGCATCACCTCCCTCCTCGAGGGCTACTGTGGCCGTAGTGGGAGCCTCATGTCATTGTCAGGGGGTTAAGGCTCATAATGAAATAAAACCTGGAAACTTCCAGGGCTCATTCCTTCAGCCAGTTTGGGAATATTGGTTTCCTGACATTTCCTTCTCCAGCCTGATAGATGGCATTTATCAGTTCCTAGAGCAGAATCTGATGTCCCTTTTTTCCTGTGTTGAGAAGGGGAAATTTCTCCAATTTTTGTTGTTGTTAAAAAAAAAAACACATTAGGCATAAGTTTCCTTTGTGTACTGCTTTTCTAAAAATTAGGACCTGGACAAGATTAAAAACACACTCTTCACCATTTTTTAGGACTCCCAAATTCGTCAGAGCACAGCTTATAGCTTACATCAGCCTCAGGGAAACAAGGAACATGGGACCGAGCGGAACGGCAGCCTCTACAAGAAGAGTGACGGGTACGTAAGGGGGTGTGGCTAGAGTTTAAATGTACGTTCGTTATCTCGTGTCCAAAATGTCTAAACTCTTATTGTTTCTCCCACTTATCCACAAGGATCCGAAAAGTGTGGCAGAAAAGGAAATGTTCAGTTAAAAATGGTTTTCTGACCATATCCCATGGTACCGTAAGTATTCTCTTTTAATCCATGGTGTCTGCTGTATTAGGTGAGGTTGGTGTTGGAGGACTTTCTGAAGTTAGAGGGCAGGAGTTGTTCTCCGTGTGTTATGGTATTAAGGATGTGTCTTAGAGAATTTCCCTGTCAGAAACACTTGCTGGCCTCCATCTTGATTTGGTGCACCTGCAGCCTGTTTATGTTTTTATTTTTATTTTTATTTTTATTTTTTATTTTAGCCAGATGGAGTCTTGTCCTTGTTATCTTCCACTCCCTAGCAGAGTCAGGAGTAACTGATAAGCCAGGTTGTCTTTATTTAGAAGCCTGTGACTCCAGAAAGCACAGAACAGCAAACTGCTCCCCCAGCTCTCTTTGTCTCTGGAAATTGAACATCTCACTTGGGAAGATTTCTACTTTTCCATTAAGAGAAAAAAATGGGCAGGACTCTGGGGACCGGAAATCCATGAGAAAAGACATCTCAGTAATTTTATTATCGAAATCTTAACATGTGTTGCCCAACTTTAAGGCCTCTTTCCATCATCCTGTTTATCAGAGTCTATGCAAGAAAAAAGGGAGCCCTCTATGTTGAGCTTATGAAAAGCCGGTCAGGATAAAGTTCCTTACCAATCTAGCTTTCAGAGGCCAGGAACTTGGATCACAGCCACAGCCCTGCACACCACACTGTTCTTTCCATGGCAGCGTTATACATACTGTTGCCTCACCTGGCATGACTAGAGCTGGTGATAACCACATGGGCTGGTAGACAGCTTTGGTAACGTATCAAGGCCGAGGTCGTTGCCTTTTTGTTGCTAGAGAGATGCTGAGGGTTGTTTGCATTCCCATTCCCCAAGCAGAGGCCTAGTAGTGCATGCAAGCCAGCAGCCTTGGGCGTGTGAGTGGATGATAGTAACCGTCTTTCCTGCCCCTTGTCCCTCCAGTCCCTGGTGAAGGCAGAGCTGGGCAGGAGCTCAGAGGGGCTTTTCTGGCCCCTATAGAAATGTCATTACTCAACATGGGGTCCAGAGAAACGGCCCTGAGGTTCTTATGAATAAGGGAATAGAGTAAAACCCCAGCCGAAGCATGTCACAGCAGCAAGGATTGTGTTCCTCTGGGGGTGCCTTCGTTTTTGCCAACTTCGATTTAGAAAGGGAGAGAGGAGCTAGAATAGTATATACCCAGTGGAGGGATTCTTGGTGACCTCTGGTCTAGGGGATTGAATGTGTCTCTGAACTTGGAAATGAAGGTCATTTTCTATTTTCAAACCCCAGCTTTCAGTGGTCATGTGATCACCACCATACCCACCCCTGCGCCCCACCCCAGGGCCATGCAATGTGGATCTTAATGCGACATTGTGGGCAGGTGCGGTGGCTCAAGCCTGTAATCCTAGCGCTTTGGGAGGCCGAGGCGGGCAGATCAGCTGAGGTCAGGTTCAAGACCAGCCTGGCCAACATGGCAAAAATCCTGTCTTTACTAAAAATACAAAAATTAGCCAGGCATGGTGGTGCATGCCTGTATCCCAGCAACTTGGGAGGAGAGAATTGCTTGAGGCAGGAGAATTGCTTGAACGCAGGAGGCAGAGTTTGTGGTGAGCCGATATCACATCACTGCACTCCAGCCTGGGAGACAGAGCGAGACTCCATCTCAAAAAAAAAAAAAAAGACATTCTTTCCATGCGTTGATGTGAGGGTATGAGTTCTGTAGACCAAGGAAAGCAAATTTATCCAGCCATCACTGTCTTTAATATTAGGAATGTTAGATTAGGTAAGACTAGGCACCCTTCTAAATACCTTCCCTTCTAAATACCTTCCAGATCTCAACACCTGTGGTTCTGTGGTTTGCTTTCAAATTGGTGTCCACTCGCTGTTTGTTTGAACTCCGATTGACTGCCTCAGTGCAGAAACTGTCATACAACTAAGTTCTAGTTCATGCTTTTACAGCTCTGAAGTCAAGGGGCGTATTTGCTTCATTGAGAGTTCCCCTAGATCCAGGCCTCAGCTTAAGCCAGTGAGTGGCTCTTTCCATGGCAGGTGGAAAACAGGTCTGGTAATCCTTTGCTGACAGCATAAACTTCACTTCGAGTCACTTCCATAGCTTGAGCTTCCTCTCAAAAGATGTGGAGGCTTAGTTGTCTTTAAATTTGGATGGGTTGCCCCAGTTTTTGGCAGATAGTACGGTTATAACCGGCATTACTGGGATGCTGAGAACTCAGCTTGTCACACAGCGTGTGCATATTTAATAAGTGCTTTGTGTTTGGAGGGGAAAACCCTCTCCAGGGAATCTCCACTTCCAGAGGTCTCCTCCTGCCTTTAGCAGCCATCGCCGCCTACATCCTGCAGGGGTGGCAGGTGGGGCTGTCTTGATTGACTTCCTCGCTGCCATGCAGAAAAATAAGTAGTTTTCCAGCCCTCCGTTCAGTGGCTGAGTGTTCCTTTTCTCACCTTTTCCCTATTTCCCTGCGTGCTCTGGAAGTCAGAATCCAGAGGACCCCTCTGTATGACTGTGTCTACAGAGGACCCCTCTGTATGACTGTGTCTACAGAGGACCCCTCTGTATGACTGTGTCTACAGAGGACCCCTCTGTATGACTGTGTCTACAGAGGACCCCTCTGTATGACTGTGTCTACAGAGGGGTTGCATGTGGGGAAGTGAGTTCACCCATACCAAGAAAGAGAATTGAGAGATGCCCTTTTGGTTTGGTTTGGTTTTGACTTGATTTCTTGTGCAGCTCACCTGTTTGGCCAGCAGCTCCTGAGTGTGCTCGTTTACCGTCAGGAAAAAAAGGCACATTTCCAAAGACTTGATTAAGTGGAAGTCTAAGAGCAGAGCCTGGCACATAGCTGCGAAGCCTGTCTTTAAGAAATGGAAGCACACAGGGTGTATTTACACTGGTAGGAAAACCCTTCCCAGGAAGCTGGCAGCCTCTGGGAAATGAAGTTGTTGTATTCTGGTTGGAGCAGAGGATTGAGGATAACATCCGGGAGATTCGTTCAGAGCCCGAGTTGAATTTCCTTCTTAGCCGAGTCTGTTTTCTGGCCCTAGGAAGAAGTGATCCTTGAGACAAAATAACTCTAATTAGGTATCCTCTTTGCCAGATTCGCAGGATTGCCACGCCACTGAGGGCTGGGGACTGTGTTACACTGGAAGGAATGTCCAGTGGCTCTTACACAATCTAAAATTTTAAAAAATGATCAGTCATGAAGAAAGAAGAAAACACCTTCCTTCTAAAAGCCTGACAAATCGGGAAAAAATAGAACGGCACGATTAGAATGGAGAATCACTGATAATCTCTGCCTGCATGGCAAACTCTAAGGCTGTTGCATCTTTTTTTTACCATTCCTTCCCAAGTTTTCTACTAAACTAGGCCTTCTCAAATTAAATTCTCAAGAAAATACTGGTATTTTGTGAATTAGATGAAACCATTCTATATCTCAATTAACTGATGACACTTTTTTTTTGTTTGTGTATTTGTTTGTTTTTTTCTTTTTGAGACGGAGTCTCACTGTGTTGCCCAGGCTGGATGGCTCACTGTGACCTCTGCCTCCTGGGTTCAAGCAGTTCTCCTGCCTCAGCCTCCCAAGTAGCTGGGACTACAGGTGCACGCCACCATGCCCAGCTAATTTTTGTATTTTTAGTAGAGACACGGTTTCACCATATTGGTCAGGCTGTCTGGAACTCCTGATCTCAGGTGATCTACCTGCCTCAGCCTCCCAAAGTGCTGGGATTACAGGCGTGAGCTCCCGCGCCCAGGTGACACTGTATTTTCCCAAATTGCAACAGGGAAGGATTTTAATGGATAGAATTTTCTCCCATAAATTTTTCTAATAGCTTTACTGTTTGCTAATACTTAATCTGTATACTTAATATTTAACCTGAATAGCAAACAGTTATTAATGTAAAACAGAACTGCTGGTGATATTGCTTAAGATCAACTTATGTGTTTTGTGGACACATTCTTATGGTTGTCATTTTTTAATATGTAGGCACATTTATGTCTTCATAAATTATTCCTACTTCAAATAAAGGTGCTGAATATTTTTCTCTATTTTGTGGTATGCTGCGAAGTGAGAAATCTATCTTTGATGGTAGTTAAGAACGAACACCTTTCCCCGTATCACAGGGAAAAAGAAAGACTGCAAGGTGGAGGTGGGGAGGGAGAATGAGTTGTAGTAATTTAAGTTGTGGTTCTTTGCTGCTCTTAAAGATAAGTCCAGGCAAGCGACCGCCTTCCATGGATACCCACGTCGAGGACAGGGAGGGTGGCAGTTGAGCCCCGAGCCCTGGAGCCAGCCTGACTTGTTGGAATCCTAGCTTCCCCGCTCCCTAGCTGTATAACCTCAACCAGATTATTTGGTCTGTCCAGGCCAGTGTCTTTAGCTACAAAATTGGTGTAGTTCCTACCTCAAAGGGCAGTTAGGAAAATTAAATGAATTATTTCATGAAAAATGTTTAGAACGGTGCCTGCCTTGTATAGGTATATAATAAAAATAGCTGAGTAAATGTAGCTATTGTTATTCAAAGTCATTATTTTGTCCATGAAGGTGCTTCTGTATTTATCAAAGCACACAAACCTTAGATATAGGAGTTATTCCTATATCTAAGACCCCACAATTTGGAAGTAGCCCTAAAATTTGCACATGTATAGTTGTGTCATCATAGGGTGGTAACAGAATAGACCCAGGCTACGTATGGGTGGGGGTACACCCGTGTTAAAGTACTTGGTTGCATACATGTTTTGTAACCATGTTTCTAGAAATAGATCATTTGCTGTATTGGTTCCTGGATAAGTTAGGTAATCCGACTGGTAACAATCCACAATCAGTGGTGCTTTCACTTAAAAGTGTCCAGATTTACAAGATTAGGCAGAGCTTGGTATCTTCTAATACTGATTTCTGACGATCCAGGAATTCTCTGAGATATCTACAGATTATGGAGAATATCTGACTAACCTGTAGAGGATAAGACCAACACAGCCACGAACCAGGAGAGTCTAGTACAACCCTGTTTATCTGACTTTATCTGACTTTCACTAGTCCAAACTTATATTTATTAACCCAAATCCTTCACGCTGCAAGGATGGGTTCAACTCTCCCACCCTAACTCTGCAGACTTACTGGAAGGAAGCTGCTGGGCCTGTAAGTGCTTGAGGGTTTCACAGGTCTGTCCAGGTGTAGATGCATATGTGTATGTATCTGGATTAATCCCAAATTCAGGTTTTTTTCATCTTGAAGTGACCAGTGGCCAAGGGAAGTGGGGCCCAAGAACGATGGAAGTTTAAGACATTCTTATTTGATCTTTCCTTTAGCAGCTTGATAGGTGGGTAAGATAAGCCCACTCGTATTTGGATATTCCTCCAAGATTTCTAAGAGGTATTCTGCTGTTCGAAATTTTTGTTTCTGAAATTATCTTCTTACCCTCAGTCCTTTGCTTTCTTGGACTAAGTATGATCTTTTTTTTGAAACTGTAATAAAATAGCCATTTTTCATACACCTCTGATGAAAGTACGTTGTGATTGCTTGGTGTTGTGTGTGGGGGAGAGGGTTTGGGGGTTACAGATGTGAATGAAGTATGTTTTGTTGAAACTTAAGTGACAGTGATGGTTGGCATTTAGGAATGTGAGTCTATTATCTGTCACCACTTCAAACAGTAGGAAAATAATTTCTCTGCCATTTTTGTACTGTGAAATTACCTTCACTGGAAGTGAGGTTTATGCTAAGAAAAAACGCTTTTAAGATCACCAGAAATTGAGCTGGGTGCCCAAGTTACCTGGCAAATCATCTGTGTTGTCGGTAGGAATCAGAACCGAATGTTTTGGGCTTAGCCATGCAATATCTTGATCTGAAGGCACCCACCGCCAGCAGCCTCAAAGCTGGCATTGCTTGTCCTCTTGTCCAGGTGGGTTTGTGTAGACCACCAAGGTGCCCTTGCAGGGAGGCAGTTGCCCTCTGTGGAGACGAAGTTCAAAGGCCTCTGTAACTTGTCCCAGTCATGCCTTCCTCTGTCAAGTCTGAAGGCCACCTTTGCAAACTAGTGAAGAGCTTGCTGTTGCTGTATCTCGTGAGGATTGATACTGTATGATTTTCCATTCCTTCCACCCAACCGCAACCTTTTTTGTTGTTTTTTGCTTTTAAACAGGCTAACCGGCCTCCTGCAAAGCTCAACCTGCTAACCTGCCAGGTGAAGACCAACCCTGAGGAGAAGAAGTGCTTTGACCTTATTTCACGTAAGGCTCCCTCTGAGATGCTGCGCCATAGAGACGTTGTCTTATGCTCTCCTCTGGGGCGTCCTTCACATTTCAAACACTGCATTCGGAAGAATTGGTTTTTGAAGAGACATACCCTTTTTTCTAGTGATATGCATGCTTTGTGTTCCATTAGTAACTGCTGGCTTGCCAGCCTTTCTAGTTGAGGGTTTGACTTTGAGGGCTGGCCCTGCTCCTTGGGGGCGCTGTAGTCCTGAGACATTACCTGGCTCTCTGAGCCTCAGCATTCCTGTTCCTAAATAAGGAGATCCTACAAGAGAAGCCCACAAGCCTAAAACTCCTTCACTTGAAAAAGAGAGAAGGAGGACAATTCTTTTTTCAAGAACTTACATAATTTGGGTGATGTTAGAAATGCTAAAAGGAGGGTCTTCAACAGGGCCCTTGAAACTTCAGTGTTTGAAATTGTTTTTCTTCCTCACCACAGGAATAGTCTTTCTGCTTCTCTGTGCTTTTCCTTTTTGTGGTGTTCACAAAAGAATCCCCACAGAACCATCCATTGTGGTGAATGTTTACTCAGCACCCCCTAAATTAAAGGGCCCATGATGTCTAAAAGAAAATAAGATAAACCTTTTTTCCTAGGTAGTTCTGTGTGGCAGGGTTACAGTCTAGGGGAAGAAAGGGCCAGTCTCCCCTTTGAAGAGGCAGTCACTAGGGATTTGGGCACAAGAGTTACATTTGCAGAGGACCACGCCGGACTGTGTACTGTAGGAAGGCGGTGCTGTTCTCTGTGCCTCAGTACCCCTGAGCGGGAGATGGCTACCTTTTCAAATGTCAGTTGACCTGTATTATTGAGGGCTAGGAAGTCACTTATTATGTGATTCGGCGCTCCCAGCAAACTGCGGGTAATTATCACTCCACCTCACCCACAATGGCTTGCTCTTATCCTCCCTATTCTCCTTCTCATACCCTCTGTGTGAATCTCTGGGGAGGGTTGAGCACTGTGATATGTGCAGAGGGTTCCAGTACCATTTGTTCTGTTCTTCAGACTCTAGACTGATTTGTAAAATAAAATGGACTTTATCCTGCGTCAAACACCCATCCTGACTCAGTCTAGTAAGGTCCACAAATTCTCATCAAAGCTTGCCTTTCATTCATACAAGATGTTATAAAATGCTGAGTACTGGCCAGAGTTTAAAATGTGATTGCAAGCCAGGTGTGGTGGTGTGATCCTGTAGTCCCAGCTAATCGGGAGGCTGAGGTAGGAGGATCACCCCAGCTCAGGAGTAGACGTCCAGCCTTGGTAACATAGCAAGACCCTAACTCTTTAAAACAAACACACACACACACACACACACACACACACACACACACACACACACACCACCACCCCCCTCCCCCCGCCCCACTGCTGGGATACCTGTGTCTAGCTAGCAAAAAAGGCTTGAATTGAAGAGTTTCAGAAAACCTGATGGTGTAATCTGATGTCTGCCAGTGGCTGGGGCTAACTCAGAGGGTTTTAGGCCTTTCCATTTTCTGAACTAGTAACACACAAGAAGCCATGCGTTAAAATGCCCATCCTTAACTCATAAGCAATAATAGTGAACCTATCACCTGGAGGTGGGTGTAGGGACTTCTTCCCTCAACTGCCCCAGGCCCCTCCAGCATGCTCCGCAGGGAGACCCTGCTAGATGCCATATGTGCAGAAGTACTTGCTCCAATGTATTCCCAGCCTACACCTTTTTATAACACAGCAGGCAGCAGGGAGGATCAGTAGATGGCAAGTGTGCATGCCTCCCTTCTGGGTGTGAGTTACTGCAGCCCTTACACGTGTGGGAATGCGGTCCTCTGTGAATCTGGCCACACACAAACTCTGTGGCCAACTGATATTTACCAAGATCCTGCCAGTGTCTTTGCTGCAGCCTGATGCATTGAAACATCTTCAGGAAGGACTTGTAGACTGTGATGCCCAGAAAGGTTTGCTGAGCCCAGCTGGGGGCAGTGTCATGAGTTTGCTAGAGTCCATTGTCGTCTTTGAAAAGAGCTCTCATCCCTCCTCCTTCCCTGCTTGTCTTCCAGTGGGTAAAATGAATTCCAGTCCTGCAAATTCTTCATCCTCAGTGAATTTTCAAAAGGTGCCTTCCTATGAGTATCTGTAGTGAAAATGCTTTGTGCAGGGGTATGTGGGTTTGGGTTGAAAACTGGCCAGATACCCCAGAGAGTCATCACAGGAAACCTGGCTGCAGTATAAGCCATGATTTGATGAACATCCTGAGAAGGTGAGGGACATGGGGTCAAGACCTGATTCTGGCTGATTTAGGAGCATCTGTCTTCACCCCTCTCAGATTCCTCCTCTACTTTCTCACCAGCCTCATGGGATGAGCATCACCAAGATGCTTTTGAACTCTCAAGATATTTGGGTGGGCCAGGCAGTGGCTCATGCCTGTAATGCAAGCACTTTGGGAGGCCAAGGTGGGAGGATTGCTTGAGGCCAGGAGTTCGAGACCAGACTGGGCAACATAGCAAGACCTCCTACAAAAAATTTAAAAATAGTGCAGTATGGTGACATGTGCCTTTGGTCCCAGCTACTCAGGGAGCTGAGATGGGAGGATCGCTTGAGTCCAGGAGGTTGAGGTTGCAGTGAGTTGTGATCATGCCATTGCACTCCAGCTTGGACAACACAGCAAGACTGTCTAAAAAAAAAAAAAAGACATTTGGGCAGTTGGGGAAGTCAAGTGGAGGCACATGCATTGAGGCAGTGAGGGTGATATTTTCTGTGTGCATCTGCCAGGCACCCCATGGTCACCCATTCCTCCTCTTCCTCATCTGTCAGTTCATCTTGGAATCTGCCCAGAGAACTCAGAAGAGCAATAGACTGGCTGGCTGGTTGCAGTTACTTCCTACAAGATGCTCCTTTACCATCCTTGCTCCTAAACAGGGGCTTCCCATTCTCATGAAGGTGGAATTGGGGCCGGGGGCAGTGGCTCACACCTATAGTCCGAGCTACTTGGGAGGCTGAGGTGGGGGGATCACTTGAGTCCAGGAGTTTGAGGCTGCAGTGAGCTGTGATTGTGCCACTGCACTGTAGCCTGGGTAATAGAGGGAGACCTTGTCTCTTTAAAAAAAGAAAAAGATGTAAATGAGCATGGGCTCTTCTAGGAGGATGGGTCTGTGGCAAGGCCAGCCCTTCTGGGAGCTCATCCAATCCGTTGCCCACAGACTGACCCCACTCATAGCAAATTCAAGTCCTGAGCCATTATCCGTGAACCCCATGGGCACCCTGGGCGGGATGGAAGGAACAGGAGAATTGTGAGGTGACCCAAGTGAGTCCCCTGAGTAGGATGGAGCCAGAGGGAGTCAATGACCTTCCAGGTCCACATGGCAGGTTAGCGGCCAGTAGAGCCAGAGCCCTGGCCAGAAGCTGCCCTTCACTGGCCACCAGCACCTGAGTGCTCCGATCGCCCCCTCTGTCTCCTCCTGCTCTTCTCCCTCACGGCTGAAGCTCTGGAAGCCGTCCGCTTATTTGTAGCATCTTTAAAGAGAGTGTAGTGGAGGGGATTCTTGCTTGAAGTTTTTCCTCAGAGGTTTGCCTCCTGCTTGTGCAGTTTTTACATGTCAGAATGCAGAAATTGGCCAGGTGCGGTGGCCCATGCCTGTAATCTCAGTACTTTGGGAGGCTGAGGTGGGAAGATCGCTTGAGCCTGGGAGATTGAGGCTGCAGCGAGCTGTGCACTGCACGTTTGCACCACTCCACTCCAACCTGGGCAGCAGAGTGAGACTCCGTCTCAAAAAAAAAAAAAAAAGAAAAAAAGATGCCATGGTGTTGTAGAAAGTGGTCAGACCAGAAGTCCAGGAACCAAGTTCTGCTGCTGGCTGTGCTTGTGTTTTGCAGCTTAGCCTCTCTAGGCTTCAGCCCTCACCCAGTCACTTACCAAGAGCTGTTCTAAGAACCAACGTGCTTTCAGGAGTAAACACCACTACAGGGAGGTGGCGTGTCCACTCACTTTTAGGAGCACAGATGTTCGTTGTGTTTCCCTAACAAGAGAATTGGTACTTGTCATCATTCTGCCATCTGCAAAAGCTGGATTCCCCTGCCCCTGCTTTTCTTTATTAAATCTAATTTTATTTTTTGTTTTGGTTTTAGACTGCTTTTAGACAGAGAATATCCATATATCCCTCCCCCAGCTTTCCCTTCTGTTAACATCTTAATACAGTTACCCAGTAGTCCGTGGTACATGTTATCCAATCATATTTATGTAGTTATCAAAACCAGGAAACATTGGTTTGATGCTGTTAACTAAAAATCTTACTCAGATTTTACCAATTTTCCCCCAAATGTCCTTTTTCTGTTCCAGAATTCTATCCAGAACCCCATGTTACATTTAGTTGTGATTTTATCCTGGTCTCTTGCAGTCTGTATCGGTTCTGTAGTCTCACTTGTTTTTCATGATGCCTTCTTAAAGAGTATTGACCTGTTTTTTGGTCAGACTCCCCTTAATTTGGATTTCTCTAGTGTTTTCTCATGAGTGGATTGAGGTTATATGTTTTTGGCAAGAGCAGCACAGAATGATGCTGCCACATCCCACACAGCCGCCTCCCTGCCTCACACACACAGAGGTCCACAGCCTGGCAAAACACTTGTAAAACGGTGCTGACGCCAGCAGTATGTGAGTGTAGGATTTTATATTCGACCATTATTTAACACACTCCTCTTGATTTAGCTACATTTCTAGTATTTGATTCTCAAAGCATATTATTCTTAGAATTTCTCATACTAATCTTTTTCTAAGAAAGCCAGAAAACTTCTAAGATATTCTTTTCAAAAAAGGTTTTTATTATTCAGAGGGCTTGAACAATTACTTTTTGGGGGCCAACTCTGTAGTGAGTTAAAATGAAGCTATTGAGAGGATAGTGATGGTTTTCATTGAATAGCTTCAGTTTTTAGAAGCGGCGTCTTTTAAAACTTGAATGAGGGAAAGGGCAGGTTTATTTTGCATTAGAATGCCACCGTTGGTGAAGGCAGACATTCGGAGGATATGAGGGAGTGCCTGATTTTATACAAATCAGTAATTTCCAAACAGAGAGCTAAGATTATTCCAGAGGCTAATTAGAAACTATTTTCTTTTGGAATTGTGTATGGATTGCTGTCTGGGCTCACAGTTGAAATTCCTCTTGCTATGCAGATGACAGAACTTACCACTTTCAAGCTGAAGATGAACAGGAATGTCAAATGTAAGTTACATGGTGGTGGGACTTTGGGCTGGACTCACCCGTTGTTTGTGGAATTTAACACAACGTCGCTCTTGTTTTTCTAGATGGATGTCTGTGCTGCAAAATAGCAAAGAAGAAGCTTTAAACAATGCATTTAAGGGGGATGACAATACTGGAGAAAATAACATCGTCCAAGAACTGACAAAGGAGATCATCTCAGAAGTGCAGAGGATGACGGGCAATGATGTCTGCTGTGACTGTGGGGCGCCAGGTGACCCAGGGACCCCACCCGACCCTGGGCTCTAGGACATTTCAATCCCATTCTGATTCACAGAATCCAGTCATTGATTTTCACTTTCATTTCAAACACGAAATTAAGTGCAGCTCAGCCTGAGTTCATCCCATTACACAAATGCTTAATGAACTGTGCAGACCGCGGCAGGGGAGAGGGGCGGGAAGATGTTTGCCTGCCGGGCCCCAGAGCAGGACTGAGTAAAGAGGGTTTGACAGAGCTGCAAAGTTTGAAATGCTTTTTGAGAAATGAAAACTGAAGGGTACAGTGAGGGTGAACTCAAGGTCATGTGGGCTGAGAGGCTGCATGTGGATGGGCTTCCTTGCTTGGAATCTGCTCTCTTCTCCCTTTATCCTACTTTGCAGAACTTCTGAAGTAGCTTTAAGCCGCTGTCTGGCTCTGTGACCCTGGGAGAGCCACTTGCTTTGTTAAACATCGATTTTCCTGTCTGTAAAGTGAAGGGACAGGTCCCTTTCAGCTGACACATTCTGTGAAATAAGATTTTATTTTTACATTTTGATAAAGCATATTAGGGGCTTTATAGTAGGATGTGATTTAAGGAATTTGCTTATTCTAATTGAGACACAATGGTGGGGAGTGGGGGTCGGGGACTACACAGGTGCATTTTCTGAACATTTATAAAATGAAAAAGATGGAGGCTTGGCTAGAATGGTTAATTCCCTTTTCATTCCTCTAATTCTATGACAATTTTTCTTAAACCAGACACAACCAAAATAGAGTGGACAGTTGAGAATTACCTTTAGGTTCCCATGACCCTGAAGACTGTATTTGGCCTTGGATCCATTAAAAAAAAAAAAAAAAAAAACCAACTGGGTGCAGTGACTCATGCCTGTAATCCCGGCACTTTGGAAGACTGAGGCGGGCGGATCACTTGAGGTCAGGAGTTCAAGACCAGCCTGGCCAACATGGTGAAAACTCGTCTCTATTAAAAATACCATAATTAGCCCGGCGTGGTAGTGCGCACCTGTAGTCCCAGCTACATAGGAGGCTGAGGCAGGAGAATCACTCGAATCCAGGTGGCAGAGGTTGCAGTGAGCTGAGATCACGCCACTGCACTCCAGCCTGGGCAACAGAACGAGACTGTATTTAAAACAAACAAACAAAAAACCCGAAAATACGTTTTTGGCAGGAGATGAGGTAGGGGGTGATAAGTAGTGAATCATGGTCTTTCTTGAGAAAGGGTAAAGACAGTCTACGATTTGGGTTTTTCATACGCTTTGATAAAGAACTCAAAGGTATGTACTCATTATTTTAAAATGCCAAGACAATGTGGGTAATATAAAAATGATGTAGAGTCACCTAAATGGATGCTTGTACCTCCGCAAAGCACATAGATACAGTGGAGTCGTCCTACACAAGTGCAGACACAGACGCCAAGGTGGTTTTCCAACATGGATAACATTTTTAATAACTTGAACATTTAAAAAATAACTTCATGATTTCCTACTGACTAAAGTTGCAGTATTTATCTGCCGTGAGTTTCTCAGGGCAACAAACAGTTCTGAAGAGAATTGTATTTATGGGTTGTGATGATGTACTCAAGGACATCTTATTTTTAATTTCGCATTTTTAGCAAATTCCACATTCATCTGTCAAGCATTTTGTGGGCCCCTATCATCTGCTAAACGTATGGTAGGTCATGTTAGTGAGTAGCCGAGCTGTGAGGGGAAAACGTGGCTTTGAACGCAGGTAGAGGCAGGGCCACAGTCTGCTCTGCACTCCCTGGCGACCTCGAGCCTGAGCATTGCGAAGCTGTCTCTGCCATATAGTGAGATAAAAATCCCTGCCTTGGTCATCTCATGGAACTCTTAGATTTGATACAAAAGTGCTCTGTGATTTCTGAAGCTCTTAACAACACAAACTGTTACTGCTACTACCAGCATGCTGAACACAGCATATCTTATGTACATAGTACGTTCTCTGTTATTATCAGCATCTATAGATGCATATGTTTTAAGCCTATTCCCCCTTTACAAGAAGACTTTGGCTGGTCTCATTGTTTTCCTCTTGCTCCATTCTGCTAGTGTGACCAAGTTGGTGATGGGCATGGTGTGTTTTCACCACCAGCCATTGAGGAGCCCTTGGTCACTGGAGTGTGTCCTATTTATTTTTGCACACACAGCACCTGTCACATGAATGGAAGGATGGGAACATGGAGAGAGAGGGAAGAAGAGGGAGAGTAGATATGTGCATATTTGGGTATTGCGTGTAAATTGGTGGTAATTATGGACAAAGTTTCCAGCTGTGTTAAGGATCAGAAAATGCTCATGCTCAGAACTGCTTGTTCAGTAACTATGCAGGAAGAAAGATGTGACTCCTGACCCTCTTTTTTACTGGAAGCTCAAATCTGCCCTGTTCTCTTTGGCAGATCCTACATGGCTTTCCACCAACCTGGGCATCCTGACCTGCATCGAGTGTTCCGGAATCCACCGAGAGCTGGGGGTTCATTATTCCAGGATGCAGTCCCTGACCTTAGATGTACTGGGAACATCTGAGCTGCTGGTAATTTTTAAATCCTTGATTTCAGATTGGAAACAAATGAGCTGTAAGCTA
Organism: Gorilla gorilla gorilla; assembly: GCF_029281585.2. Taxonomy (NCBI): domain Eukaryota; kingdom Metazoa; phylum Chordata; class Mammalia; order Primates; family Hominidae; genus Gorilla; species Gorilla gorilla. The sequence continues at coordinate 130,574,173 of NC_073236.2, read as the reverse complement.
AATTTTACTTTTGGCATTCTAATCCATTTTGGTAAGCTAGTGGTTGTTGATATGTTGCCAGATGGGTTTGGATAATTAGAAACTCATTGATAATTCTGCATTTTTAGCTACTTGTGGTTGAGGGCACTTCTTGTTGCAAAACTTTATTCTTAAATGAATAAAAGGGAGTGAAACCAAAACAGGAGCATTGAGAGTGGTGTGAGATTCTACAGAAATGGAGTAAGATGGTGACATAGGCCAGCTCACCCCATCCATTAGACAGATGTGGAATGCAGCGTCTAAAGACAGGAAAGTACTTGTTTTCCCTCATCACCAGCGATTTCTGACAAGGCTGTGGTGACAACTTGCCTCAAGCCTCCGACTTCTCCCTACCCCAGATTGTCCCCCATTGGGGGAGATATTGGTCTTCATTTTTACTGCCTTTGTTTTGTAAGTCTTTCATTCTTGGTTCAGTGGTAACACTTAAGCCATGTGATAGAGATAGGAGGAGACAGAAGCATATTCTGTGAAGTGGCTTTCAAGAGTATCGAGGCTGTAGTCCCACAAGGTCCATCAGACAGGGTGCTTCTGGCCACCTAATACATGAGCTTTCATGACTGTCTTCCCTAGAAAGCAGTTCTTGAATTCTCTCCTGGGATAGCTGGGTGTTGACAGTAAACAGTAAGTAGATATTGATTGCCATTGATTTTAATGTTGAATTTAAAAGTTTACATGTAGGGAATTTAATGTCAAGAGCAATAGTCTTGACAGAAAATCAATAGTTGTGGCCCATGTTCCTCTCAAGGGGCCATCAGTCTTATTGATGACTTCGAATCCAGTGTGTCTGAACTTCGAATGCATTTTGAACTCTCTTGTCAAACCTTTCCAGTCTTTTAGGAATTCCTTTATGGTCTTGAAAGACAGAGTTGGGAGAAACTACAGTGGATCCTGGCAGCCTAGTTAGTAACATCCTTAGTTACTTACAGTTTAAAACTAAGCTAGACTCACTTAAAATGTAAAACTAAGGAACTCCAAACAGTGCCTTCCTGGTTACATACAGCAATTATTGTTCATGTAATAATGCACGTAACCTACAGCTTAGAGAGGTGCACAGGTGTACATGTGGTATCTCTTGGATAACTGATGATGGCGTAGATTGGAGATTGTCATGGTACATTTTCAAAGAAGCACAAAGTACTTTTCAGTAAACACTGGTGAACTATGGCAGTTGTTTCTTTTACTGCTTTTCTTAAAACAATGGAAAGTGTTAAGTGATTCAAGATGACGTAATAATTGTTTATTTTGTACTATGTATTTTGCAGACCACTTTATATATACTAGGCTCATTTGATCTCCAGTAACAACCTGATGACCTTGGTATATTATCCCTATTTTACAGAGGAGGAAACTGAGGCTTAGAATGTTTCAGTATGCCTAGGGTTATGAAGCTTTTAAGGTGACAGATCTGGGGTGTGGGCCTCTTCAATCTGATTCCAGACCTCACACTTAAACCTTTGAGGAGCCTGGGACACAAATTGGCATTTTAGTGGGTTGTCTTGCTAGATGATAAACATTTAAACATCTCTACTGTCCTTCCCTATCACCATCCCCAACGAATGTTTAACAGTCAGCTCTGGAGAAAAAAGAACCCTGGTTTGCAGCCTGCCTGTTCTCATGGTGTAAATACTTCCACAATAGCCAGTTTCAAGCTACCTAAGTGAGTTACTGAATGTGAAGTTGGAAAAAGATGTTCATTATATAGTATATTCACTATGCAAACACAGTGGATGTAAATAACTTCATGAACGTGGACAATAGTAAAATGCAGTATAATTAGGAAGTGATGAGTTTTGAGTATATACTTTAGTTATTAATGTAACATAATTATGAGTTTATATAGCATAATTTTTAATAGTAGCAGTGCTTAACAGTTGGCTTGCAAAATTCCTGAAATTTTAACAGTTGACTCTTATGAGCTGGTAGGAGCCCGACCCCACCATCTGTTATAATTTTTTAAATGTGTCTCAGAAATTTCATGTTCTTCATGAGACTGAGTTGCCTGCTAAAGAAGAAAATGCCAAAGAAAGGTGAAAGGAATATGTTGTTCTGTCTTGATGAAACGATGAGGTGACTTCTAATGCCTGGTTAAATTCTCCATTTCTGTCTCCCAGAGCCTCCATCTGCATTCTTGTAGGAGTTTAAAGTTTGGTTGGCTGTCACCCACAATGAGAAATCAGCCAGTGCCTGCTTAATCAATGTCTGCAGATATTTTCAAAATCTAATTGCTTCCAGAGTTTTAAACTCTCCCTTACCCAAGTCTTTTTTCCTCAGTGGTTATCAGGAAAAGTAGAGACAGCAGTGAATTGTGTAGGATTTACTCCCTTCAACCCTGCTTTCCCTGAGCTCTGGCTGGTCCTCTGTGGTTCACAGGAGGTGGACATCTCCCCACGGCTCCCCCAATCCATTTTTTGTATGCTAGGAGTGTGGTTATGATGTCGTGGCTCTAAACCTTATTCCTTAGCCCTTCAGTTAAGCAGTACGTAGGGTGTCAGGTGTTAGTATTCATTGGCAAAGCTTGGAAATTTCAAGGCTTCTTTCTTTCTTTTCTTTTCTTTTTTCTTCCTTTCTTTCCTTCCTTTCTTTTCTTTTCCTTTTCCTTTTCTTTTTTTGACAGGGTCTCACTCCATGACCCAGGCTGGAGTCCAGTAGCACAATCTTAGCTCACTGCAACCTCTGCCTCCTGGGTTCAAGCAATCCTCCCACCTCAGCCTCCTCAGTAGCTGAGACTACAGGCAAGTGCTACCACGCCTGGCTAAGTTTTGTATTTTTGGTAGAGATGGGCTTTCGCCATGTCTAGGCTGGTCTCGAACTCCTGGACTCAAGCGATCCTCCTGCATTGGCCTCCCAAAATGCTGGGATTACAGGTGTGAGCCACTGCGCTTGGCCTCAAGCCTTTTAAAAGTATCCAGATTGTTTTATTTTGCTTAGACAATCAGGTACTGGGATGAAGGATTTCCTGAAGTCTTTTTACCTCTTTATCTTATCTCTTTCTCTCTCTGTGTGTGTGTGTGTGTGTGTGTGTGTATTTAGAATTATGTCTGACACACCGTTAAGAACCATAAAGTATTAGTTATCATTGTTATCTCCTTTAACAAAATCCTTTCAGAAAAATGGTCCCCATGTGCTAGCATGTGAACCCCCAGGGAGGCCATGCATGGTCTGTCTGGTTGTCTGTTCTTACGAACCTTTCCAATTCAGAGTTGCATGCCATGCAGGGCCTCGGCTGACTTGCTTATTGAAGTATGTTTTATTGTATAGTGAGTGTTCATTAGGCCCCTTGGTGCCTTGTGAAAGGAGAGTGGTGGGTGCAGCCTGGACAGGTTGTCTCACAGGAGTAGCATCTCTCCTCTTTTGGGTAAATAGAACAGCCTCTGTTTCAGGGTGACATGCTGTGACAGCAAAGGATTTTATTTTTTTAATTAATTAATTTTTTATTGTATGTATTTATAGTGTACAACATGATGTTTTAGTATATTGTATACATTGTGTGTGACTAAATCAAGCTAGTTCACATATCTGCCACCTCACATGCTTATGTTTTGTGGTGAGAACACTTAAAATCTACTCTCTTGAGCCTGGTGTGGTGGCCGGTGCCTGTAATCCCAGTACTTTGGGAGGCTGAGGTGAGAAGATTGCTTAAGTCTGGGAGTTCAAGACCAGCCTGACCAACATAGGGAGACCTCCATCTCTACAAATAATTTTTTAAAACTAGCTGGGAGTGGTGGCAAGTACCTGTGGTCCCAGCTACTTGGGAGGCTGAGGCAGGAGGATCACCTGAGCACCCAGGAAGTTGAGGCTACAGTGAACTGTGATCTTGCCACTGCACTCCAGCCTGGGCAGCAGAGTGAGACTGTCTCAAAACAAATTTTTTAAGTATACAGTACATTATTATTAAGTAGAGTCACTGTGTTGTACACTAGATCCCTAGACTTTATTCATCCTAACTGAAATTTTGCATGCTTTGACCAACATGCCCACCCCCAACCCCTGGTAACCATAGTTCTGCTCTCTACTTCTATGAGTTCAGCTTTTTTAGATTTTGCATATAAATGAGATCTTGCAGGATTTGTCTTTCTTTGCCTGGCTTATTTCACTTAGTGTAATGTCCTTCAGGTTCATCCATGTTGTCACAAATGACAGAATGTCCTTCTTTTTTTCAGGTCGAATAGTATTCCATTATGTATATATACCACATTTTTAAAATCCATTCGTCCATTGGTGGCATTTAGGTTGATTCCCTATCTCAACTATTGTGACTAGTGCTGCAGTAAACAAGATGGTGAAGACGTGTCTTCAACAAACTGATTTCAGATCTTTTGGGTAAATAGCCAGAAGTGGGTTATATGGTGGTTCTAGTTTTTCGAGGAACCTCCATAACCATTTTCTATAATGGTTGTATTATAATAATTTACATTCCCAGCCAGTGTGCAAGCCTTCCCTTTTCTCCACATTCCTGCCAACACTTGTTATCTTTTGTCTTTCTGATAAAAGCCATTCTAACAGGTGTGAGATGATCGTGGTTTTAATTTGCATTTCCCTGATGATTTGTATGATTAATGCTGTGTACTTTTTCATACATATACCTGTTAGTCATTTGTAGGTCTTCTCTTTCTCTTTTTTTTGACAGGTTCTTGCTCTGTCGCCCAGGCTGGAGTGCAGTGGTGCCATCTCGGTTCACTGCAGCCTCTACCTCCCAGGCTCATGCGATCCTTCTGGGTAGCTGGGACTATAGGCATGTGCCACCATGCCCAGCTAATTTTTTAAAATTTTTCCATAGAGACAGGGTCTCACTATATTGGCCGGGCTAATCTGGAATTCCTGGGCTTAAGTGGTCTTCCAGCCTCGGCTTCCCAAAGTGCTGGGACTATAGGCATGAACCGCCTGCAGCCTAGCATTACTTCTTTTCCAATGGAATGGAAGTTGCATAATTGAAGTATTAATTAGTCCTGGGGAATCATGTCATCTTAACTACTTTAGCACACACCAGCTTAGTATCTTTAGATTCTAAAGCAAACCTACTTTGGGAAAAACTTTCTGGTAAACACAGATTTTAAAAAGATAAATTTCCTTCTTAATGTAGAAGATCATGATTTCAGCTTTGATTTTTCAGGTCATATGAAAAACAGTATCACTGGTACTAGGGTACTACTATCATGATCAATTTCACTATCATACATGAAGTTAATAAAGGAATTCTTGATATTCTGAAATTGAATTTGAGTCAGTCATTTAAAAATCTTATGAGACCAGGCACAGTAGTTCACACCTATAGTTTCAGCACTTTGGGAGGCTGAGGCAGGCAGATCACTTGAGCCCATGAGCTCAAGACCAACCTGGGCCACATGGCGAAACCCCATCTCTACAAAAAAAAAACAAAAAAAACAAAATTAGCTGAGTATGGTAGTACATGCCTGTGGTCCTAGCTATCAGGGAGGCTGAGGTGGGAGAATCACCTGAGCCCAGGAGGTTGGCTATAGTGAACTGAGATTGTGCCACCGCTCTCCAGTCTGGGTGACAGAGTAAGACCTTGTCTCAAAACAAAAAAACATCAAATTAAAAAACAGGCATCAAGAACATTACCAAATATTTACTGACTCAGCTTTCTGTTTCTTGACTTTCTTCTATTTCTGTTCTCATACGGTTGTTAATAAGCTGTCAAATGTTAAAGCGGGTCAACACACAGTCTGATCTGAAAGAGAGCATGTGGAGAGGAAAGCTCCTCAAAGACGAAGAACTTAAACGACTTACAACTGTCGTTCTAAATTCACCTAGGACTGAAATGTGCCACCCAGATACTAAAAGCAATTGCTTAGGGCAACAGGAAATTGACTATCAGTGGTCATTTACGGAGGAACTGTTATGCTCCAGGCATTGTTGTAGGTGTTCTACATACACTGTATTATCTAACCTAAATGGAGAGCTCCATTTTTAAAAAAAGACCAGAGAGGTTAAGAAACTTACCCAGTGCAGGATTTACATTCCAACTATCAGACTCCAGAGCCTGTGTTTTAGCCTCTTTTTTTAAAGCCAAGATTCTGAACATTTTTTAAACCACAAAGTCTATCAGAAAAAATTGAGCACCAAAGCATATACTTACTTACATATGATGTACACTTACTAAGAAATATATACTTTGTAAACTACATCAAAAATAGAGCTTTTAAAGGGTCAGGTGAAGACATCATATGTAAACTTTTTCCCTGCGCACCAGAGTGTCCTTTTGTGCTCTTTGCTTTGGAGGCAGCAGTTTGGTCAAGCCCCTTCCCTTGTCTGGGCCTTTACCCTCTGTACTTTAGAGCTGGACTGCACTCTCCAGGCCCTCCACCCTTTGGGGATCCAAGGGGCCCAGTTAACATCAGGGAGGAGCTGACGTTGGGGTCTCCTGAGCTCAGCGGTCAGGGAAGTCTGGTTTCTCTCACTTGCCTGTTCTCTCCTGGGGTGAGTCAGAGAAGAATGTCACAGCAATTGTTGTCCTTCCCCATGGAGACATGAAAACAGGACAGGAGGTTTCCCTGCCCCACCCCAAACTCTGAAAACAGTGTCCAGATAAAACCTAAAGCCTCATTTTGGCTCAGTGGGCCCTGCTCAGGTAGGTGCTAAGGACGTACCAGTGTGTGATTCTGTGTCCCTGTACTGGGCGTGGCCATCAGGGAGGGAGACGCCCACACACAGACGACTCCCCTGTATGGTGAGTGCCAAGGAAAGGGGCCTCCTGGCCAAGGGACTGCTCTGCTCATCTGGGCCTGGCGCCGCTGTCCTCATAGTGCTCAGGATGAACTTCTTTTCCAGGGCTTCTTATTGACTCATCGCTACCTTGTTCAAGTGAGCTGCCACAGAGCAGGAGGGTGCCTCATGCCTCATGCCCAGCACAGACGAGGGGCTCAGAGTGTGCTCCTGAGGCCACAGGAAGGGCGAGGGACTGGGCTGAGCTGCCCTGGGTGATACAGAACTTAAACACTCCCTCCTCTCCTCCATCCAGTCTGGCTCAATTTCTGCCTCAGTGCAGCCCACAAATTCCTTCTGGGTGCCAGTGAGAAGCAGGAGATGCCAGGGCTCAGGTCGACACCCATCTTCCTGCCCCCTTGGTTTCTGCCTGCCTGTCCTGCTGGCACCTGCAGCCTCCATTTGCAAATGCTTTGCTTTTGTCGATGGGTCTGGAGGGGTTCTCTATGGGCTGAAACGTAAACTGGAACTTGGCAGAACTGCAAGGTAGCACGTTTCTCTAGCATTGGATGAGTGTGACACATGGATGCGGTGGCTCCCTGGACCAGCTGTCTCTCAGTTAACCAGCCAAGTCCAAGCAGAAGGGAAGCAGCTCTTCGATTCCTGGGGACTTCTCCTCCTCCCATCTCCCCACCCCCCATCTGCTTAACACAAACTCGGAGGCATCAGGGTGGTTGGCCCCTGGCTCACAGAGGGGGCCACAGTGATTTTTGTCACTCAACTTGGGAAAACCGTTGTGCTCACCTGGGGACAGTGTCCTGCTTGGATTGTATGATGCCTGGCTATAAACCAGGGGCTCTGACATTGGGGTTCAGTCCTGGATCTGACACCAGCTGCCTGAGAAACCCTTCACAGGGCATTAGTTTCCTGGTGCATAGGTACCTGTCACCTTAAGTGGTGTGCCACCTGACCGTTCTGTTGTCCCTGGGAAAATTGCAACGTAGCCTCTAGGCTTTTGCCTCCTGACTGATGGCTTGAGGTCCCAGAGCCAGGACTGAGCAAGGGGGTGGAGTTAGTTAATGTTTTATGCTTTGGGCCGCCTAGAAAAAGCTTTTTCCACGTGTCAAGGGCCGGGTTGAATTAGGAAAGCTTATCATCCAGCTATTAGGCTACCCCGCATAATTCTTCTGTTTTTAAAAAATTGCGTCTGCATCCTCCACTAGCCCACTAGCCCATTTCACCGTTTGATGTTATTTGCCGCCAGGAAGTTCCAGTGTATCTAACCCAGACCTCTTGGGCTCTCCTTCAGTCAGTTCCCCCCAAGAGATAGACCCGATTTCAGGCTGCAGCAGCCTCTCCCAAAGCATGTCTGTTAACTCCTTTGCCTGCATAATTTTTTTTTTTTTGTAGAGACAGAGTCTCGCTCTGTCGCCCAGGCTGGAGTCCAGTGGTGTGATCTCGGCTCACTGCAATCTCCACCTCCTGGATTCAAGCAATTCTCCTGTCTCAGCCTCCTGAGTAGCTGGGACTACAGGTGCACGCCGCCATGCCTGGCTAATTTCTTTTGTATTTTAGTAGAGACGGGGTTTCACCGTGTTGCCCAGGCTAGTCTCGAACTCCTGAGCTCAGCCGATCCACCCGCCTCGGCCTCCCAAAGTGGTAGGAATACAGGTGTGAGCCACCATGCCTGGCCTGCCTGCATAATCAATAGAGAGCAGAAATATCACAAGCGTCACTGACTCCCCAGCAGAACATGGAAATGAAAATATGTTTTCTCAAAGCACTGAGCTTGGTGCTCCCTTTTGGTATTATTTCATTAAACGTTTAAGAATCTGACGTGGCCAGGCGCAGTGGCTCACGCCTGTAATCCCAGCACTTTGGGAGGCTGAGGTGGCCGGATTGCGTGAGCCCAGGAGTTCGAGACCAGCCTGGGCAACATGGTGAAACCCCATCTCTACAAACAATACAAAAATCAGCTGGGTGTGGTGGCATGTGCCTATAGTCCCCGCTGCTTGGGAACCTGAGGTAGGAGGGTCACCTGAGCCTGGGGAGGTCAAGGTTGCATTAAGCCATGATCATGCCACTGCACTTCGGCCTGGGCAACAGAGCAAGACACTGTCTCAAAAAAAAGAATGTGTTAATTTAATGTTTAACATGTCAGAAGATTGATTGGCAAGTAAACACCTTACATCTGGAGCTAATACATTACATTTTTAGTGTTTCAGTTTACTGTTTTCACCTAAATTTTATCAACCCAGAAGTATAGGTATCATCCCATTTTACTGATGAAGACTCTGCCGCTCAGGGAAACTGACTTGCCTGTGGTCACACAGCCGGTAATGGAGCTGTGATTTGAACCTGAGTCTTAGCTTTCCTGGCTCAGTGCCGCTTCACTCTACCAGAACTACCTCATAGCTGGCATAAGTAAAGGTTGTTTGAGGATGTGAAATAGATTCACTCTGGTTGAGGCACAGGTCATTGGGAGGAATGGGTAAGGATGGAAATTCACATTGGACCAAGTTACTGGTTCTCCCTGTCTCTGTCTGTACTCTATCCAGAGCGCGTTTTATGACAATGCGTCTCTGTAATAGGCATGCCGCTTCTTATCTTTAATTTTATGGGTACCTTTGGGCTTTGGGTTTTGTCCATCTTCATTAAAGGCAAACCACTTTATTGCTCTGTTTCTTAGTGGCCATTAAATAAATCATCAGATGGGGATGGGTAATGTGTAGCAGTAGAATGTATTAATAATTAAGTATCCTGAAATAGACTTTCATTTTTGCAGCTCGCCAAGAATATTGGGAATGCAGGCTTTAATGAGATCATGGAATGTTGCCTACCAGCTGAGGACTCAGTCAAACCCAACCCAGGCAGCGACATGTAAGTATGGGACTGGCTATTCTCATTTGCTGAGTAAAGGTTTGCCTTTGCCCGAACCCCGGGAGGCAGGGGAATAAGAAGTTTTGGGTGCATCTGTCGTTGCTTCTTTAGGGAATAAATCAGCCTATGTTGGGTTTTCTTAGTCACTTTAACCTTTTGGGTGACCAAATAGAAATTTTTTTAGGAAGAAGCCAAAAGCAGTCAGGTTTCGCAGATGCTGTGCGTGTGTGCAGCGGGTATGTAGAGAGCCTCACTCGCCACTGGTGGGTGGAAGACCCTGGACTTTTCACCTGTGCTGTCTGTTCTGTTGAGTCACTTCCCCGTCTTGGTCTCTCTGCATAATCCTGAGCCACCGAGATGGCTGGTTGTGGTAGATATGTGATTATGTAGCGTCCTTCTTGCCAACGTCCTTGCCTCCTTGCAAATGTGGAATGTGTTACTTCCTTCAAAAAATGTTTGTGTTTGTGTTATTGTTGATACAAAACTTGACGGAGAAGCTTTTTTTTTTTTTCTGGGAGACGGAGTTTCACTCTTGTTACCCAGGCTGGAGTGCAATGGCACGATCTCGGCTCACTGCAACCTCTGCCTCCCAGGTTCAAGCGATTCTCCTGTCTCAGCCTCCCAAGTAGCTGGGATTATAGGCACATGCCACCACGCCTGGCTAATTTTTATATTTTTAGTAGACACAGAGTTTCACCATGTTGGCCAGGCTGGACTCGAACTCCTGACCTCAGGTGATCCACTCGCTGCAGCCTCCCAAAGTGCTGAGATTACAGGCATGAGGCACCGTGCCTGGCCAGCGGAGAAGCTTTTGTGTCTCCTGGTGCAGAGCTGACAACAGGGAATGTTCTTGCCCATCTTATCAGAGTGTCAGTGGCCATGTCACACTAGTCTTCGAGAAGAGGTGGACAGGGAGACCCATGGGTTCGGGCAGTGGGTGTCCTGCTCGCCTTAGACTTCAGCTCTGTTTAGTATTATGGCTCTTATGTCTATAGGGGGACATGGGTGGTTTACCTGTTTTATTGTGATGCAAAGTGAAACAGACGGAAGGAAGGAGAGAGGCTACTGGGCCAGTTAACAGAGCACCTGCATTTGAGTGGTGAGGCTGGGTCAGCGTGTCCTGGCAGGACAGAGAAAAATGAAAAATATGTGATAAGAAAAAGTATTTAAAAATTCATTTACAGAAACAGCATTTTCTGTGGAATAAGGCTGAAGTAGAATTAATGACACGAGTCTTCCCAAAGGACAGTGAGCAACAGTGAACAATGTCTTTAAGGGTGGTTTCACAAATAGGTGGTAGTGTATGGACCCTTTGTAAAGGCAGAGAATTTAGATTTTTTTTCCCCTTCAAGATGGAGTCTCACCCTCTTGCCCAGGCTGGAGTGCAATGATGTGATCTCGGCTCACTGCAGCCTCCGCCTCCTGGGTTCAAGTGATTCTCCTCCCTCAGCCTCCTGAGTAGCTGGGACAGGCGCATGCCACCACACCCAGCTAATTTTTTGTATCTTTAGTAGAGACGGGGTTTCACCATGTTGGTCAGGCTGGTCTTGAACTCCTGACCTCGTGATCTGCCCGCCTTGGCCTCCCAAAGTGCTGGGATTACAGGCATGAGCCACTGTACCTGGCCTAGATTTTTTTTAACCATTTTGTGTGGCATGTCTTTGAGAAACGGAGATTGCAGGACCTGTATTCTTTCTGCGTTTTGCTGATGTCACTTGATACAGTGAAAGAGCCAGAACATTGCGAGGGAGTGAACAGGGACCATGTCCATTACAGTCTTTCAGGTATCAGGTATCTCAGGTGAGCGATTTAGTTGTTGTTGGATTAAAGTCAGTTTATGTTTGAATCCTGTAACAAGTGTGGTGTCGCATTTCCTTGAGAATTGGATAACGTGTGGTTTTACATACCAGGCATGAGGTTGACAATGTGATCATCCTCTCTTGATGAGGATCTAAGTTTCAAATCTATATTTTTACCCAAACCTAGAGAGGCAGTAGGGACATAGATATCTCAGTCCTTATCTGAGCCATGGGACACCGGCAGATTATTTAACTTCTCTGAGCCTAAGCTCTGTAATAAAAAAAGGGAGATAACGTTCCCCCTCACAGAGGCATTGGGGGCATGAGCGGGATGATGGGGTCAGACATGTGGTGCTTGGTTTTAGTGCCTGGTTGGCGTTAGCTGCCCTGCTTGCTCTTCTTCCTGTGGGCGACAGAAGTCACATCTGTACCCTGCATTGATTCCATACACCCTGAAAATGAGGGTCCTCTCCAGTTAAGTTTCAGTGGAGAGTTACTCAAGGTGAAGGAGCTCTTCCTGGGCGAGCCTGAGGGTCCCGCTTGGTGAAGGAAACGTCGTGAATCCAGCATGGCGAGGTCAGCTCCTGCTGTGCAGTTGACACCTGCTCTTTCGGCTGCTTAATCTCACACTGACGGTACCAGCACCCTGTAATGCTGTCATATCGGTCAGTTCTGAACAAAGTGTGTGTCATTTCTTCCAAGCACCAGGGGTACCTAACAAAAGCAGGGCATTTGGTTGTTCTGGGGCTAGGCGATTCTAAAAAATGAACACTGTCAACGTGGAACCCTTCAGTATGAATGTTCTGTCTGCACTGTAGCCCTCCTCCAGCCTTGGCACTGTTGAAAAAGAAATTTACATCCCCCAACCCCGGACTTTTTTCGAAATGAGGGCGGATGACCCGTGTGATGGCGAAACATCAGCTACTTCCATTCCTTCTCAACTGAAATTACTTTCTTGGCTCTGTGCTCCTATAGCATTTGGCTCTATTTTAAAACATTTCATCCCACTTCATAGTATACTCAGGCATTTACATATATTTTTCTGATGAATTACTTCTTACTCATTTTGGTTTTTCCCACCGTAATATGTTGCTTATGGTGAACCAGTGACTATTTAATGAATCAACGAGTCAAACAAGTACTCCCAGCTCTGTGCCTGCTTAAATAAGCTAGTATTTTACTTCCAGATGAAAAGGAATACACTGCTTCTAGCTTTATTTCAGAACAGCACACCATCTGCAGATAAATCTGTTGAAGGGGAAACCAAGGACACCCTCTAGTGGCCTGTGAATCCCAAGACGGATCTTGGGGGTGTCAGGAACGTGTAACTGGGGGAGGTGGAGCAGGGAAGCTAGGCTTGTATTTGCTCACAGGAGCCAGAACTGTTTCTCCCTGTGACTTGGGACCATTATATACACCCTGTCCTTGAGAAGTGTAAGGAGAGCCCCTCCTCTGAACACCAGATGTATCATTATGTTAATTGTTTTTCTGCAAAAGCCTGTCATTAAAAAAAAGAGGGAGGGCCGGGCGCGGTGGCTCACGCCTGTAATCCCAGCACTTTGGGAGGCTGAGGTGAGCGGATCACAAGGTCAGGAGATCGAGATCATCCTGGCTAACACGGTGAAACCCCGTCTGAGGGATCACATTAGCAAAGCAAACCTCCTTCACAAAACCAGGGGGCATGTGTGGAGTTAAACAGACCTGTGCCCATGTTTCTGTAGGAGCTGCCTTCGGGGCCTCCAAGCCCTGGGCAGATGAGTAAATACATTAAAAAACAAGTAAAGGAAGTCCACTTTCTCTCTATCCCTTTCCTGTGGAGGTCACAGTAATGATTGTCCCACAGTGATGATTGAAAGTGCATGAAACTGGACAACTGTCCAGTCTAACTGCCTGTCAGAAGAGGCATTTACATCATTAAATGGGCTGCCCACCATGACGCTCACCAGGCCAGGAATGGAGCATCTCCCTGGGTGTCACACTGTGCTGGAGGCCCTAAGAGGAGAACCTCCAGGAAAAAAATGGGTCTTCCCTTGTAGGCCCACCAGCTGCCTGAGGAAACAGAATCCAGTTTCCCTTTATGGACTTCAGTGTACAGTAAATCCTGAATGTTCCAGAAACTCAAAGGTTTCTGGAAACCTGTGACTTTAAGCAAAATGATGTATAAGAAACCAGTTTTACCCTATGCCAATTGATGTAAACCAGAGTTCAGTTCCCACCATGTATTTCTGATCATGAGAACATCACCAAACTTTTGAATAAAGGCCCAGAACACTTCTAATATTAAACATTGAAATATGAGCGATGCATACATTTAGGAAAGATTCTGGCTACTAAGTGGGATAAAGAAAGATGATAAAAACCAGTAAGATAATGATTCACCCACTTATTCCAGTTCAGGGTCACAGGTGGCTGGAGCATGTCCTGGCAGCTGAAGTCCAGGGTGGGAACAAGCCCTGAACAGGACCCCGTCCCACTGTGGGACGCAGTCACACCCACGTCCACACTCAGTCGCAGTGGGGCCTTTGAGACACAGCAGTTAGCCGAGCGTGCACAGCTTTGGGATGTGGGGGAAGCCTGAGTGCCCAGAGAAAACCCAGGTGGACTCCACACAGACAGGGACCCTGCCTGGGAATTGATTTTTTTCTTAACATTATAACAAAATGATGTTATTCGAGGGCCTGTTGTGCCTACAGGTGGAGATGAAAACTCATGGCACTGTTGAGGGAACCCACTGAGACCACGTGTCTCACACAAAAGTCAGCCAGCACCGCAGTGAGCTCAGTGCACAGGTTAGCGCTGTGTGGACGGGGGAGCACGTGCCGGGGGAAGTTGAGGCACCCGCCTTAACCTAGGCCCTGTAGAGTGGGCAGAACTGGAGCCGGAGCAGGAGGGAGGCAGTGTGATAGAAAGTGCCAGAGCACAAGTTCACCAGGTGCCCCTGGAAGTCCTTCCTGGGCTGTGAAGCATGCTGCGTGCTCAGGTGGAACGGGCACCCTGGGGCGTGATTTCCTCTCCAGCTGCACCAGCCAGCCTCACGCTGCGGCGTGACCAGGAGCCACATGCACCCAAGGACAAGCAGATTTGAGGCCTGGCAGACGCTGGCAAGAGACCTCTGCCCACTCAGTTCCGTCTGGGTGCTGTGGGAGTAATGGCTTCTCATCTTAGGCTGGCCCATCTTCAAGGGACCCCAGGGTAGACAGGATCTACTCCCTGCCTCCAGTTGCATGTCCAGGGGGCTCAGGCTCCCCTTCTGGGGGGCCAGTTGTTCCACAGGGATTTAGGGCAGGTACAGAAAAGTCAACAACTGCTCCAGCAGCCATGGCCCCTTGCCATAGTCAGCTGAGTGAGAGAGCGGAGGTCAGGCGGGAACCGTGCGGGGACTCCAGCTCGAAGGGGAGCAGCCGCATGTGTCCTCAGATTGTAGGCAGTGCTGTGTTACAGACGGATGCAACTGATCTGCCCCTGCCTGGCTCTTGCCTGATTCTCAAGATTCAAAGAGTCCCTCGGCAGTGACCCTCAACCTTCAGAATTGGGATTGTAAAATGCACGTACTCTGTGACCAGTGAGCTGCTGTTTCGCTCTCCCTCTTGTAAGTTTACTGGGTCTTTCCAAGGCCCGGGACCCACTGTGTGCTGCAGGTGTGTTGACGCACATATGTCTCATGGTGCTACTGTGAGGATGTATTGTGTGCATTTTCGCAAGTCAAACTTACAAGTCTAGAGAGATGAAATACTTACTCAAGTTCAAAGCAGCAGTGTGTGGTGGGAGTGGGATTTGAACTCAGGCTTTTTTGGCCCCCTTTTGTTCCTGCTTCTCTAGGCTCTTTGGATGGGGCGGAGTCTGAGCATGTTGCCACATAAAGGCCAGAAAGTAGAACACAAAGAGGACTGCCATTTCATTTCAGTTCATCTGACAGTGCCTTTCATACCAGGCACGGTGCCTACAAAGAAGAGGTCGTAGTCCATGCCCCAAGGAGCTCGTGGGCCTGTCGGGCAGTGAGGCAGGCAGGCCTTCATGTAGAGAATGTTGGAACAGAGGTTGGCCAGGGCTGCGTGGAAGGCAGGGGCAGGGCCTTCCTGGGGGAGGAGGCACAGGGCATGTGGATTGGAAGGACCTGGGTAAGAAGGGCGTGGAGGTGACGAGGGCGACAGTGAGGTCAGATCACAGAACTTAGGAGTGAGGGGAGGGAGACAAGGCAGAGAGGCGGGTGGGCTGAGAGAACATGGGGGAGTTGTCCCCCTGGCCAGTTCCCATGAGGTCGCAGTGAAGACCAGTGCAGCCGTAGAACCACATGGCGGCCACTCCCGCTTTGTGTTTCTGGGCCAGCGGTGCTTACCAGGGACGTGGCGCAGGGACCATTAACATGGCCTTAGACAAAGGGATGCCGGACGGCGGGTAGAAGCCCTTCATGACTTGCAAGGCAATTATGTTTGGTTTCAGGAATGCAAGAAAGGACTACATCACAGCCAAATACATCGAGAGGAGATACGCAAGGAAGAAGCACGCGGATAACGCGGCGAAGCTTCACAGCCTTTGCGAGGCCGTCAAAACGAGAGATATTTTTGGATTGCTCCAAGCTTATGCTGATGGTGTGGATCTTACGGAAAAAATCCCACTGGCCAACGGACATGTAAGAGTGTGGGTTGTTGCTACTTTAAAAAAAAAAAAAAAAGGTCAGGCACGGTGGCTCATGCCTGGGATCCAGTACTTTACTTTAGGAGGCCAAGGCGGAGGATCCTTTGAGCTCAGGAGTTTGAGACCAGCCTGGGCACCATAGGGAGGCCCCATCTCTACAAAAAAAAAAAAAGTAAAATTGGCTAGGCATGGTGGTGTACATTTGTAGTCCCAGCTACTCAGGAGGCTGGGGTGAGGATTGGTTGAGCCCAGAAATTTGAAGCTCCAGTGAGCCATGATTGTGCCACTGGACTCCAGCCTGGACGACAGAGTGAGACCTTGTCTCAAAAAAAAAAGGAAAACTGGGGCACTGTGGCAGGTCCGTGGAATCAGCAATACTGACCAAAGCTGGGTAATTCTCCAGAGGAAGACGGCACGGATAGGGGTACTGGGGTAGAATAAACTAGGGGTTTTTCTTTTCAGTAGACAAATAATTGTATCTATGTTCATGGGGTATGGTGTGATGTTTTTGATCTGTGTTTACATCATGGAATGATTAAATCAAGCTAGCTAACATATCCATTACCTCACATGCTCATCCATTTTTAATGGACAGCACGTTTAAAATCGACTCAGTTTTGAAATAGACGCTATGTAGTCTTACCTGGAGTCACCAGGCTGTGTAGTAGATCTGCAGGACTTATTCTGCTTGTCTAAAACTTTGTACCCACCTAGTGGTTTATTCTTACACCAAAAATGTAATGTCAGCTCTGGAAAGAAAGCCCATCCCCAGGTGGAGCAGAAGACATCTCAGAAGCTAGGCAGCCTGAGAGGGACCCCTCATCTGCGAGCAGGTTTAACCTGAGCTTCATGCTAACGAGAGAAGCTCTCTGAGAGGGGCGGTTCCCTGGAACCCACACCCCACTGTGCTCCCCCTCAGAGGGAATAGAGGAGGAGCAAGACCCCTCCTTTCCTGGGGGAGCTCTCTTGAGAGGGTGGGCATCCAGCCGGAGTGGGTTTGCAGTAACATACCAGCACCCAAGTGGGGTGGCATGTGTCCAGATTCTGGTCCACAAATACCCTGTAGATGCACATTTGGTCCCCTGGAACCTCCTGACCTCAGGACCGGGCTGGCTGCCTATCAGCAAGGATGCCTCACGGCTGCGGCATCTTTCTCTTGGTGACAGGCATGTCCATGCAGGCTCTGGGCTGGTCCCAACCTCTCCCCATCCCCAGAAAGAACTCATGCCCACCAATGCAGTGTGGAGGGTGCCCAGCACTGAGCTGTGCTGCAGCCAGAGGGCCCAGCAGGCAGGGCAGGCGGCCTGGGAAGCACCTTCCCTTGCCCTCACCTCCTGTCTTCTGCATCTGTCCTTCTCCTCTGGTTCTCTCACCCACCCACCTGCTGAAACAATCCTTGTTCATCTCTTCTCCCCCACCTGCCAGTGTACTTTCAGAAAAGGCAGTGGAGTTGGGGAATCCCCAGTATGAGTTGGAGACAGTGCAGTTATTAGCATTCGTAGCCTTGTCTAAGTGTAGAACGCAAAACTTTAAGCCTGCTTAAGAAACATATGTTTCTACTCAAGGAGCAGGTAAAGAGGTTGGATTGTAGGTGGCCTGGGGGACCTTCCTGGATCCTTTGAACAAGATTCTTGCTTGCAGGCAGGGATCTGCCTTGTGGTGCTGATGCAGGGATGGGGACAGGTCGATTGAGAGGACTTAGAAATGAAACTCCTGAACTTCTCATTTATTTCCCATGGAGTCAGGAGAAACAGGACCAATCTCCAAATTGCACGTTCCCAAGGGCAAAGAGCTTGTGTAGAGATTAAAGAGACTCTATGTAAGAGATAAGTTTCTCGAAGGGAAAGATAAAAGACTTTTGGAAGAGTTGTACACGATTTCACAGGTGTTGGACACAGAATTGAATGCTCCCATTAGAATTCTGGAATGCCTTTGGTTTTTCAGGAGCCGGATGAAACGGCCCTCCACCTTGCAGTCAGATCCGTGGATCGAACCTCTCTTCACATTGTAGACTTTTTAGTTCAGAACAGGTAGGTGTTCTGAAATTAAGGGAGGCACTCGTTTTCTCCTTGGTATTTCTGGGGAAGGAATCAGACGCTGCCTCATCACTTCTGATGTGTTGTCAAGAGAACCTTCCCAGTTCTAAACATGAATTAAAGACAGAAAAAGGACTGCCAGGTGTGAGGTACTCCATGGCAATCCTTTAAAAAGCACTAGAAACTCTTTCGTGGTAATTGCAGGGTCCAACTTCTAGTGTCTGGTACTCAGGGAGACACCAAGTAGATATGGCTACTGAACTTGGGGACCCCATGACCACCCTCTGTGCACAGGGGCCGTCCTCGCCTCATCCTGTGAGCCAGGTCATCACACTGCGCAAGCAGTGTCCTGAGCAGTAGGGAGGTAGCAGGCAAGGAGGGATCCACACATTAGCCATGGTCTGAGCCAGAGATTAGAAACCAGAGCACTGGATTATGGGTGTTTTGTTTGGGTCGAGAAGTTTTTATGCTTTGATTAGAAATGGCCTTTAGAGATGTGCACAGGCAGTTTACCGCAGATCCGGGAGTCCCCGTGGTTTGGGGCATATTGCTTCAGTCATGTGTTACCTGCCTGGCAGCTGAAGGCTGGACTTCAAGACCCCTCAACGTGTAATTTGACTCCCCGATCATGGTTTGAGCCATGTGTGTACTGGAGGAGGAGGAGGTGCTGTTAAAAGCCACAGAAATTGCTCCAAAGGAAATGGAAAATTCCAAAATGCAAAAGCCATGGGATAGTTTGCATTTTGTGTCCTCTGCTTTTTCCTCCCATTTCTGAGCAGAGGAGTGAAGAAATGGCCAGAAAGTAGGGGAGTATGGGGTGGTCAACCCCAAGACCTGCAGCTTCTTCCTGAGGAGGCTGAGTTCACTGGACTCGTGGTGGAAGCTGCCCTGATGCCCCATCTCTGAGTGCCAGCCCGGCTCCTAGAACGCAGCAGGGGTTCCGTAAACATTTGGTTGACAGCTGCGTGATGCCTCTCCCTCCATGCACATTTTCAGGGGGCAGGAGAGGGAAGGTCCCAGTTTCTTTTTTTCCAGAGTGGAAGAAGGACAAAAGTGGGGGAGAATTCTGAAAATGAAGCACACCCCCCCCATGCCCACAATTTGGTGAAAAAGAAACTCCTTTTTTGATATTGAAAATGTAATTGGTTTGCTTCTCATGGAAGCAGCAGGTGCCACTTCCTGAGATCGCCTTTCTGTCTCCACTTTGTGCAGGGGCACAAAGCTCACTGCCCCTCCTCAGAATGTGACAGTGGCCATGTTTGCTAGGGTTGAGGGCCTGTCCCATGTCTGCCCAGCCTGAGCACCTTTTGTGGATGACCTGGTCTTGTGATATGTTGGAAGAACTTTTGAAAATCTCAAGATTCCCCTTTAGCCTGTTTTCAGAGGGTATTCCCAGGGCAAACAGGCTGAGGAGCCTGGGGACTCTGGGCTTTGGGAAAGTGACTTTTCCCTTTCCTGGAGGGAATATCAAATAATGATAGAGAAAAGCTCAGCCTCCGTCCTCCCGTGGGACAGGATGGATGAGTCACACAGGCATCCAGAGGCCCTGCATCCAGCACAGCTGGCCGGCCTAGCACAGCAGCCTCGGCGCAGCCAGTGGGATGTGAGAAGGACGCTGGGCTCTAGGTTCACCCCGGTAGTGCACTGCCCCACCTTGGCCCCACATGCTCAGCAACAACAGGGATGCCCCCCTCCCCTTTTGACCTCTTCTGCCATCATCGTGTTATTTCCCTGATGACCTTCTGCTAAGGCTTACCCAGCCATGTAGGCAGGGACGGTGCCAGGTCCCACCACCTTGGCGATGATTTACAGAAACCGTTCACTCGGGGACTGTCTGCCTTTCCTGTGCCCGTACCCCAGGCTCCCTGCCAGGCAGTCCCTGGTCGTCCAGCCTGTGACATACTATGCTCTCTCTCCGTTCCTGTTCTCGGGCAGTGGGAACCTGGATAAACAGACAGGGAAAGGCAGCACAGCCCTGCACTACTGCTGCCTGACCGACAATGCCGAGTGCCTCAAGTTGCTCCTGCGGGGGAAGGCCTCCATCGAGATAGGTGAGTGGGCCCGGACCCCGGGGGTGGGCTCAGCTGCACCCTGGCCTCTGCCTCCTGTCTGCCATCCAAGCACTGCTCTTGGAAACAGGGCCAACCCTGTGGGCTCTTGTTAGTGCCAAAGAGAAGGAGAACCTACCGCTAATGAGAAAGAGCCTCTCCCTGCCTGTTCCACGAGGCCGCATTCACCATCTGTTACTTAGACTTTGGGCGCGTTTACAGGCATTTTACAGATCATAAGACAAGCAAAGGGTGGGTCTTGCAGCTCTCACGGATGCCAGGTGAATTTGGACAAGGTTGGGGAATTTTGACCTGTTCACACACCCTGAGCCCACTTACCCCCACCTGAGGCCACACTTGGCCCCTTTCTTGGCTCTGGGTTTAGACGGATTACAGGGGGAGATGCTGTTTACTGCCCTCTCCTTTCATTTGCACCACTGCTTCCTCCATGAAGGGCCCTGGTTGTTACTTGGCCCCGGTCCCTCCCTCTCTCGAGGACCCCGACATGCCAACAGCCAAGGCACAGTTGTGCGTTGAGGGCATCCAGCTGTTGTCCCCTCAGGAGGAAGTATTTTTGAAGGACTTTTAAATAAAGAGGAAAGAATAGAAAAAAGACACACATCTGCCTGAGAGCCGTGCTTATCATTAAAAAACTAATAATCAGACCTCATTGACTGAGGCTTATTTAGAAGAAAGTATAGGCCGGGTGCAGTGGCTCACGAGGTCAAGAGATCAAGACCATCTGGCCAACATGGTGAAACCCTGTCTCTACTAAAAATACAAAAATTAGCCGGGTATGGTGGCGCACGCCTGTAGGCCCAGCTACTTGGGAGGCTGAGGCAGGAGAATCACTTGAACCCAGGAGGCGGAGGTTGCAGTGAGCTGAGATTGCACCATTGCACTCCAGCCTGGCAACAGAGCAAGACTCCATCTCAAAAATAAAAATAAAAATAAAGTATATACTTTCAGGGTTATAGACTGCTTGAGAGAAGGTTTAAAAGTTTGTTATATTGCAGTGCATGGAAATAGGTGAGCAGTGCTTTTTGTTAGAGGTTTATGATGAATCACTTTATTCAACGAGTTACAGTTTGGATGTGGATTTTAATTAGGTGGCTGCTTCCACAGTTTTAGTTTTTGTTTTTGTTTTTTTTGAGGCAGAGTCTCGCTCTTTCACCAAGGCTAGAGTGCAGTGGCACAATCTCGGCTCACTGCAACCTCTGCCTCCCAGGTTCAAGCAATTCTTCTGCCTCAGCCTCGTGAGTAGCTGGGACCACATGTGCCACCATGCCTGGCTAATCTTTATATTTTTAGTAGAGACAGGGTTTCACCATGTTGGCCAGGCTGGTCTCGAACTCCTGACCTCAAATGATCCGCCCACCTCTGCCTCCCAAAGTGCTGGGATTACAGGCGTGAGCCACTGCGCCTGGCCAGTTTTAGTTTCTTGATTAGTTCAAACTTCATCTTTTAAAGTTTTACCTTCTGTATTTAGCTGCAGTTCTATACAATTACAAGATACATTCAGCCTCGACTAGGTCAAACTCACTGTGGATTTCATTAACCAGGCCCAATTTAATTTAGTGCTGCCTTTCTGTTCCTTTTAAAAATTGTCCTGGATGTCAGGCCTTTGCTGGGTTTTGCCTTAACGCCTCCTTTGCTCGCCCTTGACTTTTAGCAAACGAGTCAGGAGAGACTCCGCTGGACATTGCCAGGCGCCTCAAGCACGAGCACTGTGAGGAGCTGGTGAGTCTCCCGCCACAAGGACGGGGTGGGGCACCTGTCACGGGACAGGGAGCCAAGCCTGTCCTCCTTGGGCAGGGTTTGCTGTGAACTAGTGTCCTGAGCAGAGCTCAGTGTTTCTGATGGGATGAGCCCAGAATCAGCCTGCCTTGGAGAAAGCATGCTAGGGAGTCTACAGGGAAATCTAGGGGGACCCACCCCCTCGTAGTGAGACTTGGGGTGTGAGTCAGTGTTTGCTGGTTGGCCGTGTTGGTAACATCACTGGTGTGGTGGGACAACTGGAACAGAGGCCCGAGGCCACCACAAGGGCCTGCTCTCTGGCCTCCATAAGCTGTTTACTTGCTACTTTGCAGGACATCAAGGCCAACCTCCTTTCTTTGTTCCTCAGCCCCAGATCATGTGGGTTGCTCAATACCATCTTTTCCTGTTCTGGAAGAAAAGACAATGTAGACAGTAGAAAGAGCCCACCAGGCCAGGCAGTCCTGGCCTTGCCGGGGGCTCCCCAACTTGGCTTGGGAAGGAAACTCTCTCAGGCTGTTTCCTTATTTCTAAAGTGCAGTCAGTTATACCAGTATATAAGGTTGTTGTGAGAATTATTATCAAATGCTGTAAAGCAGTTGACACACAGTGCTCAGTAAATAGATTAAGGCCAGGCACAGTGACTCAAGCCTTGTAATCCCAAAGCTTTGGGAGGCTGAGGCAGGGGATGATGGCTTGAGGCCAGGAATTCGAGATCAGCCTGGCAACATAGTGAGACTCTGTCTCTGCAAATGATTTAAAAATTAGCAATGCATGGTGGAGCATGTCTGTAGCCCCAGTTACCCAGGAGGCTAAGGTAGGAGGATCACTTTGAGACCAGGAGTTCAAAGCTACAGTGAGCCATAATGGTGTCACTGCACTCCAGCCTGGGCAACAGAGCAACACGCCATCTCCACAAAAACGTTTCGAATTAGCTGGGTGTAGTGGCACACACCTGCAGTCCCAGCTACTGGGGAAGTTGAGGTGGGAGAATGGACTTGAGCTTAGGAGTTCAAGACTACAGTGAGCCATGATTATGCCAATGCGCACCAGCCTGGGGGAGAAAAAAAAGAACTATTAATAATAAATGCTATACAAGTGTAAGATAAGTAACAGGTCCTCTTTCTAAGCACTGTACATCCACTAGCTCATTTAATCTTTTTTTTTTTTTTTTTTTTTTGAGATGGAGTCTTACTCTGTCAGCCAGGCTGGAGTGCAGTGACATGATCTTTGTTCACTGCAACCTCCGCCTCCCAGGTTTAAACAATTCTTCTGCCTCAGCCTCCTGAGTAACTCGGATTACAGGCACCTGCCACCACGCCCAGCTAATTTTTATATTTTTAATAGAGACGGGGTTTCACCATGTTGGTCAGGCTGGTCTTGAACTCCTGACCTCAAGCAATCCACCAGTCTTGGCCTCCCAAAGTGCTGGGATTATAGGTGTGAGCCACCACACCTGACCTATCTCATTTAATCTTCATAACTACCTTATGACATAGTTTCTGCTGTTGTCCTCGTTTTACAGATGAGGAAACAGGCATAGGAGAGTTAAGTGACTTGGCCAGGGTCATGTAGCTACTATCTGGTTATGGGGGAAATTAAGCCCTGAGGTCCTAAGACACCCATAGTGTGTAATGAATTAACTTCTTTTCTGCACATGTAGAACGGAACTAGCTATCTACCTTCCTTGAGAGAACTGAGAAAACAGCCACACAGATCATTTTGTACAGCGTTTAATTCTCTCATCCTGGTTGAAAAGGCTGGGTTCACAGTGAATGAGCACATTCATTCTCCTGGGGTTGAGCTTTCTCCCAAATGGAGTATGGATACTTGCAGGCTGATCAGCATCCTTTAGATCTCAAATATCCTTTGCCTGTTGTTTTGGGGAAAACTCTCTAGCCCTGTTTTTTCTGTACGGTTACGCTGTTGTCACAACAAGCAATACAGAAGCAGACTGCTGTGACCAAAGGTGTGGGGTTCTCCCCCGACCCCGTACACCAAGTGTAGTCGCCTGACAGGTTCTTCTTGCCTGCTGCATAGATTAAACCCAATTCATGAGACAGTGTGATTGCAGTAGAGAAAGAGTTTAATTATGGCAAGCTGGCTGAGCGGTGGGAGAACAGGAATTATTACTCAACTGTGTCCCCGCAAAGGCTCAGAGGTTAGGGTTTTTCAAGGATAGTTGGATGGGCAAGAGGGCTAGGAAATGGGTGCTGCTGATTGGTTGGGAGTGAAATCGTAAGAGTGTGAGAAACAGCCCTTGTCCACTGCATATCATTTCGGGGGGGCCACGGGACTGGTTGAGTCATGAGTCAGGTTCAGTGGAGTCAGTTGGTCACCAGGATGCAAAAGTCTGAAAAAATATCTCAAAAGATCAGTCTTAGGATATGTTATCTATAGGATCAATTGGGGAAGTCACAAGTATCGTGGCCTCTGGTGCAGTAAACAGGTTTTTTTAAAAAAAGACAGTGTCTCTCTGTTGCCCAGGTTGGAGTGCAATGGCGCGCTTGTGGACAGCCTCAAACTCCTGAGCTCAAGCGATCCTCTCACCTCAGCCTCCCGAGTAGCTGAGACTACAGATGCATGCCACCACGCCTGGCTAAATAAGTTTTTAAATTTTTTGTAGTGATGGGGTCTCGCTATGTTGCCTGGGCTGGTCTCAAACTCCTGGCTCAAGCAGTCCTCCTGCCTCAGCTTCCCAAAATGCTGGGATTTCAGGTGTGAGCCACTCCACTGGATGGTAAACAATTACATTAATAGAGAGGCAAGCTGTACCTACATTTTAGCAGAATTCAGACCCCTCCCATAATCCTAATCTTGAGGCCTTTCATTAGTCTTCCAAAGGCACTTTCAAGTTCCCTAACAAGAACAGAGTCAGTTTTCACATGCACACATATGTTTATTGCAGCACTATTCACAATAGCAGAGAGACTTGGAACCAACCCAAATGTCTGTCAATGATAGACTGGATTAAGAAAATGTGGCACATATACACCATGCAATACTGTGCAGCCATAAAAAAGGATGAGTTCATGTCCTTTGTAGGGACATGAATGAAACTGGAAACCATCATTCTGAGCAAATTATTGCAAGGACAGAAAACCAAACACCGCATGTTCTCACTCATAGGTGGGAACTGAACAGTGAGAACACTTGGACACAGGGCGGGGAACATCACAAACTGGGGCCTGTCATGGGGTGGGGAGAGGGGGGAGGGATAGCATCAGGAGATATACTTAATGTAAATGATGAGTTAATGGGTGCAGCACACCAACATGGCACATGTGTACGTATGTAACAAACCTGCACGTTGTGCACATGTACCCTAGAACTTAAAGTATAATAAAAACAATAAATTAATTAAAAAAAAGAACAGAGTCAGTTTTAGGGAGGGACTATTACCATCCTTGATTCAAACTTACACCACAAACTAAATTCTTCCCATGGTTAGCTTGGCCTGTGCCCAGGAATAAGGGAGGACAGCCAGCCTGTGAGGCCAGAAGCAAGATGGAGTCAGCCATGCTAGACTTTTATCACTACCATGTTCTTGCAAAGGCGGTTTCACAAGCAGCAGACACCAGCTGGCTGTCCTCCAGTTCAATTAGACACTATCTACTTGGAGGTAGTGTCAGATCCCACAGGCTGGGGGCTCAGTCCCCAAGACTGTCTCCCACCCCAGACACCAGTCACAAATCAACCTCCAGAACTTCTGACCAACCGGCTTCAAGTTGGGGTTCCCACAGCCTCCTCTTTGGGTTTGAATAATTTGCTGGAGTGGCTCATAGAACTCAGGGAGACACTTGTGTTTACTGGTTTATTATAAAGGATATTGCAAAGCATACAGATAGAGAGGTGCGTAGGGCAAGGTGTGGGGGAAGGGACGCGGGGGTTCCATGCCCTTCCTGGGTGCCACCCTCCAGGACCCTCTGTGTGGTTTGCCATCTTGAAGCTCGAGAACTAGTCCTCTTTGATTTTTATGGAAGCTTCTTGATGTCAGCATCTCTTCCCCCAGGGTATAGGGTGAGACCCTCTCTGGGGAGGGCCTTAAGACCCACAGTCAGAAAAGTGGGGGAAGATAAGAGTCCTGCCTCGGGGAAGGAGAAGTTCAGAGAGATTCTGTCTCCTGAGGCCTTAACGCCCCATGTTATAACCGAAGACTGTAACAAGGGATTTGAGAGTTACGAGCCGGGAACTGTGGATGAAAACTAATACAGTTTACAAAGCCTTTGCTGGGACATACCAGCTTTGAGTTTCAAGATTACCCTGTGAATTAGGCAGAGGGGTGGGGGCTTCACCTGAGACCCAGAGATTTCCATGCATTTGCCTTGGACTAGAAGGCAAGGCCTCCTGCCTGCACACCTCAGTGGGTCCAGATGCATGGCCGAGTGTATGAGCAACAGCACTGACCATCCCTCTGTTCTCTCAGCTGACCCAAGCCTTATCTGGAAGATTTAATTCTCACGTTCACGTTGAATATGAATGGCGACTACTCCACGAAGACCTGGATGAAAGTGATGACGACATGGATGAGAAATTGCAGGTCTGTGCCAGGTTGCTAACCATTAAGAGTTTTGATCAGCTTCATCCAGAACAGTGCGGGTCCTAATCTGTAATTAAGGCAGAAAGCTGTTTTATAGAAATGAAAATGTAGCTTACTTTTTGCTTTCATTGATCTCAGTAGGCTCTTGGTTTTACCCTTCCCACTACCATCTCCTGTCTCCCAGCTCCTGCACCCATTAATTTAAAGGAACGGCTAATTATGTACTTATAGGCAGCCTTTTGCTACAAAGGAAAGGTGTGTGTGGCGGGGGGGTTGATTCCAGAGGATTTAGAGGAAGGTCTCTTGCTATGGAGTCATGTCATAAAGAGCCAGATTTCCCCCAGTCTAGGTGATCACATTCTCCTGGTTGATCTTATAAAAACATCCACTGAAATCATCAGACGGCCTTTAGAGCTCATTGGGTCCAACCCCTTCCTTTATCAGTTTGGGATATTGAAGCCTCAAGAGAAAAGTTGACTTGGCCAAAGTGAAGCGGCTATTTAGAGGCAGGCTTGGGACTGCACGAAGGCTCTTGCCTCCTCCTCCAGCTCCCTTCTGACCATACTCACTGCTTCACACACAGGGGTGAGCCCCAGGAAGGTTGCTGCCTTCACGCAGGACTTGGAGCTGAGAGTCAGACTTAGGCTGTGTGACCCAAAGCCCTGACTCCTGACTCCTAGCTGCGACCCGCTTCCATCTGTCCTTCAGCATGGTGCTTCGAGGCATGTCTGGAATGTGCTCTGTGCTGAATTAGTGGCAAATGCCACTTTAAACACATTTTCATGGTTTGGCTTTTTTTTTTTTTTTTCCTGTAATGCATTAATGTTCTGATGTGTATTGAGGATATCTAATTAGATGGATGGATAGGTCAGTAGGTAACCACATGGCATTTCTGAAACCTGTTGGACTGTCTGCTCATGGAGTTAACATCCGTACTTACTGCTTCTTAGAATACAGAATAAGAAATTACTTCACTGAGTTAGCTACAAAACACTGTCAAAGTGAGAAGAGTTGACTGATTTCATACTTAACCTGCCTTAAAAAAAAAAGTTGGAAGCAATCTGCCCCAGCCTGCCTCTTCATCAAGCAGTCAGATGCCACATTCCCATTTGATGAGCAGTGATGAAGCAGCTTGCATAGTCCAAGGAAAAGCACAAGAGCAGGGGCTGGTGTGGAGTCCTAAGACTCATCCACGCTGCTCACCTGATTCTCAGCAGACAGCAGCCGTGGGCTTTGCAATTTAGAAATATGTGTGAAGAACCACTGGGTGCTTAGTTCTGCATACCTGAGCTGGGTTTGAACCATTGGTTTGTCCAGAACCTAGAAAGGGTTGGTGGTCCTGTGAGGGAGAGGCAGGGCTGCCACAGTTCATACTGAGCACCTGCTAAGCACCTGGCATTGTGCTAGAAAAGCACTCGTCATATCCAGTGAACAGATAAGAATGTGGTCAGCAAGGTTGAGTCATTTGCTCACAATCATACCTAGTTTAATGAAGCTGGCGTTTGAAATAGAAGTTAGGTCTACGTTACCTGAGTCATCATTCCATGCATTCACTTCCAAGAAAGCACATGACCGGCCGGGCGCGGGGGCTCACGCCTGTAATCCCAGCACTTTGGGAGGCTGAGGCGGGCGGATCACGAGGTCAGGAGATTGAGACCATCTTGGCTAACACGGTGAAACCCCGTCTCTACTAAAAAATACAAAAAAATTAGCCGGGCTTGGTGGTGGTGGGGTGCCCGTCCCAGCTACTCAGGAGGCTGAGGCAGGAGAATGGCGTGAGCCCGGGAGGCGGAGCTTGCAGTGAGCTGGGATTGCGCCACTGCACTCCCGCCTGGGCAACAGAGACTTTGTCTCGAAAAAAAAACAAAAACAAAAAAAAACACATGACCTTCAGGGGGAGTAGGGGTGGCTAAACTCTTAAAGGGCCAGATAGTAAATATTTTAAGCTCTATGGGCCTAAAGTGTCACAGTCCATGTTAACAATTACTCAGCTCTGCCAGGATGGCTCAAAAGCAGCCTTAGACAGTATCTAAATGACAGGACATGGCTATGTTCCAATAAAACTTTACTGACAAAAAACAGGTGGCAGCCCATAGGCCACTGTTTTTAACCCTAACTTGGAGGAATCTCAGGAGCTCCTGTTCATATGGGAGGAAAACATTGATCTCTGCTGAATGAGCCATATAGCTGTTGGAGATTGAGTGCAGCGGGCT
This sequence comes from Gorilla gorilla gorilla, assembly GCF_029281585.2. NCBI lineage: Eukaryota > Metazoa > Chordata > Mammalia > Primates > Hominidae > Gorilla > Gorilla gorilla. The sequence goes on along the minus strand of NC_073236.2, from coordinate 130,545,565 downwards.
GGCCAGAGCTGGCCACCCTGTGGGGTAGCATAAGAAGGCATGTTTAGGAAGGGGAACTTCAGGGAAAATGCTGACTTAGGTTGAGATAACTTCGGCTAATAAGATAAATAGCTTATATTTTAAATCCATCACAGAATGGAGAATTTTAACCTGTAATTAACAGCTTTTTTGGTATGTGTGTGTGTACTAGTCAGTTCTTACACTGCTATAAAGAAATACCTGAGACTGGGTAGTTTATAAAAGAAAGAGGTCTAATTCACTCACACCTCCACATGGCTGAGAAACATACAGTCATGGCAGAAGGGAAAGCAGGCACCTCTTCACAGGGTGGCAGGAGAGAGAGCAAGCGAGAGCAGGGAAAACTGCCTTATAAAACCATTAGGTCTTGTGAGAACTCACTATCCCAAGAACAGCAGGGGGGAACCGCTGCCGTGATCCAGTCACCACCTTCCCTCGACAAGTGAAGATTACAATTCGAGATGAGATTTGGGTGGGGACACAAAGCCAAACCATATCAGTGTGTGTTTCCTTCACGAGACACAAGGAGGAGTGAATTTTCACTCTTGCAGCTCTCACGCAACTTGTAGCTCTCAGGCAATAGTTGAGAGCTCAAATGGTACCAGGCCCAGCAGAGTTGGTGTCAGTGAGGTTTTCACCCCTGTGTTGAATGTTATCACCAGGAGCAGTTCATATTTGTCTCACACGCCTCTGCCCCGATGTTCTCCTGCAGCCCAGTCCCAACCGGCGGGAAGACCGGCCCATCAGTTTCTACCAGCTGGGCTCCAACCAGCTTCAGTCTAACGCTGTATCTTTGGCCAGAGATGCTGCAAACTTTGCCAAGGACAAGCAGAGGGCTTTCATGCCCAGCATCTTGCAGAATGAGACTTATGGAGCCCTCCTGAGTGGCAGCCCACCTCCCGCCCAGCCTGCAGCCCCCAGCACCACCAGCGCCCCCCCGCTTCCTCCACGGAATGTTGGCAAAGGTATGAAGCTGTCAGTCATCCCTGTGAATATATAGAGGGTCTTGTTTTGTGGTTTGGGAAGTTTGCAGCTGCCCTACCTCCAACTCAGTGACCTTTGGGCTCTTCTGTTTTGTAGTTATTTTCTGTTTGCTTCCTAAAGGGATTCCATCATTCTTATCAGGCCAGATGGTGGTAGAGTCTCCTGATTTGACCTTATTCTGGGCAGAGTTGTGGCATCTGCCTGGCTTGGGTAACGTGGGAACTCCCCCAGGGCAGCCTGAGGTGGCCACCTGGGCTCCCGGGGCTGGGCCGAAAGACACACTCCTGCAGGTCTCCCCTCTGCACCCTTCTGTTTACCTTTCTCCACTCCTTCCCAGGCCTTCGTTCTTCCTTTTTATTTCTCTTCTGCCTTCATCTGGTCCAGCTCATGGCCCCTGCGATTACTTCTTACCCATGATCCCCATAAAAGATAAAATGATACTAATTTGGGGAACAATGCTCAGCCTAATTGTAAAATACAAAACCAGCCCTGTGGGCCTACCAGAGTCCTAGGGCAAAAAGCATGCTTTTCTTACCTCAGCTGTAACCTGGAGGGTTTGACTCAACAGGTGACACTTTCTGTTTTTAGAAATACGCAAACCAAAGCTCTCAAAAGTTAAGTAATTTGTTCATTCCTGAAGAGCAGCTGGCTACGGTGCTCCTTGAAGGCAGGTCCGGCGAGTGACCCACTCAGCTCTGGGCTGAGCTCCAGTCGTGGCCGTGGCCGTGGCCTTCAGAGCGTTTCCCACATGAAGGGGGCTGCTGAGACTTCGATGCGGGGAGGGGGGCCCAGGAAGGACAAGAGTCTGCACAGAGCATGTATCCAGGCATTGTGGCCGCTGTGAGCCGCTGATGGAGTGGAGCCCACGTCCCCAAATACATCCCAAACTGTCCTTATGTGGTAGCTGCTAGCTGGGCAGGCTGGGTCGGTGCGTGAGGGTGGCTGAGGCCAGGAGACCTGGCCCAGGGCTGAGCAGACGGCTGCAGCTTTGTGCTGCACGTACACTCGGCTGCGCGGCTGGGCCCATCTTCCCTGCCGTCCTGGGTGTCTCACAGACCCTCACACGGCTCTGCCCCTGTCATTCAGGGAGGCCCAGAGAAGTGACAATGAACCTGTCATGTGAGTCACTGAGTCATACCCCCAAGAACAAACCTGCTGAGAGCAGACCTTCCCCCAGGCAGGCCCAGAAGCCAGCTGCTTGCTGTCCCCACACATCCCACATCCCAGACCGCGTCCATCCCTGGCTTGATGAGGACGTCCCTGAGCACGGAAGGCAGCTACAAGATGAAGCCACACAGTCGCATCTCCTCCCTGTCAAACCCCCAGGCTGGCTGGTCAGGGCCCAGGGGGGGGTGCGGCTTTCTCCCCGCCTCTCCCAGATCCTGCAGGCAGGCATCAATTTTCTACGGCCCACAATCAAGATGATTTTGATCATCCTCCTTCCCAGCAGTGGCTTTTGCTGGCTGTGTGTGTCATGGGAGGAAAGATTTTATTTTGTTCCACTGGGTCATGGAGGGGTAAACTCTTAATCTCCTGGTTTCCCGAAGTCTTGGAATTCAAGGGTTTTGATTTTTTTTCCTTTTTCTTTTTGCCGTTCCTGTCCCTAGCATCATTTCTTCTTCCAGTGATGTAGGTCATACCCCTTACCTGCCATCTCCACCATTCTCTGTGTAGCCCACATGTGGTCTTGGATGGAATTCTCACATGCAAATAAATAGCAAATGGAGTTGACAGTGTCAGCCTTGCATTTGGGGCAGACCTGGCTCCCCAGGGGAGGAGCTCGAAGGCTTCCTCTGCACCCGGTGGCCTGGCCCATTTCTAGGCCTAGCCTTTGCCCTACAGGCCATGCACAGCCTCCAACATGGGGTCACACCTAGCACCTGGGCCCTGTGCACCTGAGCTTGGAGGTTTGTGAGGCAGAAGAAGGGCTTGTGACCTGGAAAATGCCATCTCTTGTGGGTCACCTGAACCTGATTGGTGTCATCTGTGTCTGCTTCCAGCCAGAAATATGTTTGCGGGAGGGAGGGAGAGAGAGCCCCTCCTCTAGTGTCTGATTTGCACTCTGCCCCCCACCTGTGCCAGCTGGGCACACGGTGTTCCTCTTCACATGGTGGTGACTCCCACAGCCCATGGGAAAGACTCGGTGGGATGGTGGAGAGGAGCAGAAGTTCCAGAAGCTCCAAGTGCAGTGTTCGCAAGAGAACATTGTGACTGTTTATTTCCTTCTTCAAATGATACTGATATTTGAGAAATAAACTCAGGAATTTTAAATTTCATGGATTGAGAAAACCTGCTGAGAATAGTCCTTGAAGCCTCTTCGGTTTAGCGAGTATCAGTGTCTGTCTTCCACATGCCGGAGACAGGAGTAAAAGTGCTGAGGGTTCTAGGTAGAAGGGTCATACTGACCATTTCATAAGGGGGAGGATCAATAACGCAGTGTTCTGTTTCTGTTTTTGTTCGTGTGTACACGTGTATGTGTGCGTGCATGCGTCTGTGTGCATGCGTGTGGGTTCAGTTCAGACAGCCTCCTCTGCTAACACCCTGTGGAAGACAAACTCTGTAAGTGTGGACGGTGGAAGCCGGCAGCGATCTTCGTCAGATCCGCCAGCTGTCCATCCACCGCTGCCCCCTCTTCGCGTGACATCTACCAGTACGTTTTTTTCCTTTTTCCTTTCTTGCCCGTGGGCTTTGTAGATCTGGATGGCGGGGGGTGCTCTCTGGAGCCACACAGCTGCCGGCACAGACACGTGCCAAGTGCCCCGTGTTGTATGGCTCCCTGTGGCTCTTGTGCAGGGCTCCCAGCTCCCCCAGCCTCCTTCGTCACAGCTGCAAACCCCTGCCTGTCCCCACACTGCACCACCAAGTAGCTCCCTCACTCCCTTCCTCTGTCTTCCAAAGCATTTCAGCAACATTTCCTCCTTTACACAGTACCCCAGGGTTTCTTTTTCCTCTAGCCATTTGGTGATTTTCAATATTTTGGGACAGTCACTTGGATTAGAATCTGGCTTTTTGTTTTTCTTTTCTTTTTCTTTTTCTTTTCTTTTTTTTTTGAGATAGAGTCTCACTCCATCGCCCAGGCTGGATGCAATGGCACAATCTTGGCTTGCTGCAACCTCCGCCTCCCGGGTTCAAGAGATTGTCCTGCCTCAGCCTCCCAGGTAGCTGGGATTACAGGAGCCTGCCACCATGCCCAGCTATTTTTTTTTTTTTTTTGTATTTTTAGTAGAGATGGGGTTTCACCATGTTGGCCAGCCTGGTCTCGAACTCCTGACCTCAGGTGATCCACCTGCCTCAGCCTCCCAGAGTTCTGGGATTACAGGCATGATCCATGGTGCCCAGCCTTGTTTTTCTTTTCAAGACAGGGTCTCTCTTTGTCCCCCAGGCTGGAGTGCAGTGGCACAATCATGGCTCACTGCAGCCTCCAACTCCTGGGCTCAAGGGATCCTCCTGCCTTAGCCTCCTGAGTAGCTGGGATTATTGGTGCAAGCGTATTTTTTGTAGAGACAGGGTTTTGCTATGTTGCCCGGGCTCGAATTCCTGGGCTCAAGTGATCCACCCGCCTTGTCCTCCCAAAGTGCTGGGATTACAGGTGTGGGCCACCACGCCCAGCCTGGCATGTTTTCTTTCATATCAACATGTGGTTGAAAGTCCTGAAAACCTTGGGGAAAGAAGCAGGAGGAGGTTTTTAGGAAGAAGTTTTTCTCCAGTGTACAGAACTAAAGTGTCTTTTTTCACTGGATCAGAGAAGCGAGCCCTGGTTGCTGCCCCGTCTCCTGCTGCAGCAGCCCTGGAGCGGGGAGTCCAGCATCTCTGGGCTTCATTGCTTCCAGAGCATGAGAATTCTTGAGCCGAGGTGCTCGTGACTTCCTTAGAGTAAGTTAAAATTAAAAGCAGCCCAGCCCCAGCTAGAGTCAGTGCCATGTGTGCACATGCCAGCAGCAGAGCCGGGAGCAGTGGGTCTGGGAGGGTCTTCAGAGGTTTCCAAGGCGAACACACCAAAGGCCAGAACCACTTTCCTGCTTCTCCGTCTGGTGGTCCAGGGGCTGCATTTGTGTGCTAGAGTCAGCCTTTTGAGTTTTCCTTTAAATTGGAAAAAGGAAACAATAATGATAAAAAGAAAGATCATAAGCTGGATCCCTTCATTTTTCCCCACGCCAGTTTCCTCTTTGTTTAGCTGAAGGCCTCATTCTTCCTGGCTTTTCCTGGCAGAGGGAAACCCAGCGCCTTATTGTTACCCATCCTGAGGCCCAGTATGATAAGCCTGACATTTAGAGAGGGCTTAATGCCCATCAGGGGAGGAGAGACAGAGGAAGGAGACTTGGACTCACAGCCTCCCTCCAGGTCTTACCAGCTCTGCCACCCTTGATGAGAGCTCTTCCCCTCCGTGGGCCTCAGCCTCCTCGTCTGTAAAACGTAGACACTAATAAAGCTCTTCACCCACCCACTCCGGAGACTGAGGAGCCGTTACTAAGTTAGTAGCTCCCATCTCTCCTCAGATCCACCCTGCCCAGCAGGCCGATGAAGTCGGTAGGGCCTCATCCCTTTGGCCACAGGTCAGTCGATGTGCAAAGCAGGCCCTGCTTCGCCGGGCAGAGCTGAGGGCCCCGGCCTCCTGCTGTTGGGTCTTTGAGTGGAGAGCAGGAAACTGCTGGCTTTCCCCCAGGGAGTTCTAGCTGAGAAAATACTCACTTACAGGCTGATAGAAAAATTGTCATCCTAACTTTAGGCTCCCAGCTTCCTTATTAGTTTGGAAAGGACTCCCTGCTTCCTCCCTGTGAATAGTTTTCTGAAAACTGGCAAGGAAATAGCAGCAGGTTTTTCCTTAGGAAATAACAATAAAAAACTGAAGCCCTTCTCAGAAAAGCCTCCAGTGAGGAGGCCTGAGTGGAAAGCCTCGCGGCTGACCCTCTGCACGTCTCTCCCTTTCCTCCGCAGATCCCCTGACCCCCACGCCGCCCCCTCCCGTTGCCAAGACGCCCAGCGTAATGGAAGCCTTGAGCCAGCCGAGCAAGCCTGCCCCGCCTGGGATCTCACAGAGCAGGCCCCCACCTCTGCCCCCACAGCCGCCCAGCCGCCTCCCGCAGAAGAAGCCTGCGCCGGGGTAAGCCACCCCCAGCCAGCTCTGCCATCCATGCTCCTGCCCTCTGACCTCACCTGCCCAGGGCTCTGCAGGAATGTTTGCAATCCCCGGGCTCCTACTTCAGCGTGGGTGCCACATAACTAATTCATCGGGGCTGAAGGGTCTTAAAAATAACTGGAGGATTTTTAGACTGTAAAAATGTCTTACAAATGTACATTTTAAGTCCACAGAATGAATTCAGACAAAGTGTCCTCAACACACAAGGCTTCTGGGTTCTGTTTGCTGCTCACCCCCCAGGTGGTCTCTGTTTTCTATTTTCCCAAGGTTGTTTTGAACACATAGACCCTCTGTGGTGTGAGGCATGGATTTCCCACAAACAAGGACATTGTCCTACATCACACAATAGCCCCTGCAAAATCAGGAAATTAACACGGATGTAGAAACACCACCCAATCCTTAGACCCAGGTCAAGCTTAGCTGTTTGTCCAAATAATGCCACTTGTTGCAGATGGGTCCAGTTCGTAGCTTTTTTTTTTTTTTTTTTTTTTTTTTGAGACTGAGTCTAGCTCTGTCACCCAGGCTGGAGTGCAGTGGCGTGATCTCGGCTCACTGCAAGCTCTGCCTCCAGGATTCTTGCCATTCTCCTGCCTGAGCCTCCCGAGTAGCTGGGACTACAGGTGCCTCCCACCACGCCTGGCTAATTTTTTGTATTTCTAGTAGAGACGGGGTTTCGCCGTGTTAGCCAGGATGGTCTCGATCTCCTGACCTCGTGATCCACCTGCCTCGGCCTCCCAAAGTGCTGGGATTACAGGCGTGAGCCACTGCACCAGGCCCCAGTTCGTGGCTCTTAATCTGGATCTTTATGGTGGGAAATGGTTCCTTTTAGTGGAAATGATATTTAGAGGCCAAGTTCTGGGAGCTAGGTGGAGAGTCACTGCTCCCACACAGGCCCTCTGAGCTGTTAGAACTTGGAAATATACACACATGTACATGGATACATACATACACCACTTATCTCTCTATTCCGTATATTTCTGTATTGAAATCCATGAGTTCACATTGACATCTCTGATTTCAGTTGTTCTAGTAACAAACCACACCAAACTGACAGACATGAGGCACAGCCAGTTTATTCTGCTGACAGATTGTCAGGAATTTGGATGGTACTGTGGGGTCTTTGTCTTTGCTCCACAGTATCTGGAGCCTTCGCTGAAAGGACTCGAAGCCTGGGGGTGGTTGGACACAGGAGGTGACTCATTGGCTGGGGGTTACGGTCAGAGCCTCTTCACCCCCCCTGTGGTAGCTGATGCTGCCTGTCAGCCAGAGCCTCAGCTGGGCTGTGACCAGAACACCTACATGTCCCTGGCATGGGCTTCCTCATATCACGGTGGCTGGGTCCACGGACAGGTCCCCAGAGAGAGGCCTGGCCCTGGAAGCTGGCACAGAATGACTTCCGCCATACGTCACTGCTCAGTTACAAGCTCAGACACAGTCGGGGCAGAGAGGACTGTGGAGTGGCACAAGGAAGTCATCAGTTCCACCTCTCAATAAAGAATTTGGGGCCAGGCGCCGTGGCTCACGCCTGTAATCCCAGCACTTTGGGAGACCAAGGTGGGCGGATCACCTGAGGTCCAGAGTTTGAGACCAGCCTGGCCAACATGGCAAAACCCCATCTCTACTAAAAATACAAAAAAAATTAGCTGGGCATGGTGGCACGCACCTGTAATCCCAGCTACTCAGGAGGCTGAGGCAGGAGAATCCCTTGAACCCAGGAGGCAGAGGTTGCAGGGAGCCGAGATCACGTCATTGCACTCCAGCCTGGGCAACAAGAACGAAACTCCATCTCAAAAATAAAAAAATAAAGAATTTGGAGACTAGGCACCATGGCCCACATCTGTAATCCCTGCACTACTGTGTTTTTGTTTGTTTTGTTTTGTTTTGTTTTTCTTGTGTTTTTTTTTCGTTTTTTTTTTTTTTTTGAGATGGAGTCTCGCTCTGTCGCCCAGGCTGGAGTGCGGTGGCACGATCTTGGCTCACTGCAAGTTCCGCTTCCCCGGTTCACACCATTCTCCTGCCTCAGCCTCCCAAGTAGCTGGGACTACAGGTGCCCGCCACCACGCCTGGCCAATTTTTTATATTTTTAGTAGAGATGGGGTTTCACCGGGTTAGCCAGGATGGTCTCGATCTCCTGACCTCATGATCTGCCCTCGTCGGCCTCCCAAAGTGCTGGGATTACAGGCTTGAGCCACTGTGCCCAGCCCATCCCTGAAGTTTTTTAGGAGTAGAGAAATAAAGTTAAACTTTTACTTAGTCCCTCTGTTTTTCAAGATATTCCCAATAGCTGCACCTGGTATCCCCCATCCAGACACCGTCCGTTTTGTCCTCTCCAAGGATAGAAGCTTCCTGTCCTTAGTAGGTTGGGCAGGGCAGCGGCTAAGGCTACTCAGAGCTGGGGCGAGATTCCAGGGGTTCAGGAGCTCCTCAGACAGATTTTTGGCTAATTCTTCTGCATACTACCTTGCCTTTCACCCCTTCCAGAGGGTCCTGAGCCTTCTGAGGACACTTCAGGACTACAGATAGGAGCATTTCAGGGCCTTCCTCACTGCTGGAGTGGGATTCCATTCCTGAGATCAACTAGGTTGACTGTGATTTATCTTTCACTCTGTTGCCCAGGCTGGAGTACAGTGGTGTGATCACGGTTCACCGCAGCCTCGACCTCCTGGGCTCAGGTGATCCTCTCACCTCAGCCTCCGCATAGCTGGGACCACAGGCACGCACCACCATGCCCGGTTAATTTATTTTTATATTTTGTAGAGGTGGGGGGTCTCCTTATGTTGCCCAGGCTGGTCTCGAACTCTTGGGCTCAAGCAGTCCTCCCACCTTGGCCTTTCAAAGTGCTGGGATTACAGGCATGAGGCACCGCGCCTCACCTCTTTTAGGTTTAATTTTTAAAAATCCTTTTCCTTGGAAAGAAATGGAAGTAAATGTACTTAAATCTGCCATTTTAACCAGAAGACTCCCAAAACTTTTTAAATGCTACTTTGCAAGATAACTTTCTAAAATATAACATGCAGGGCTGGGCGCCGTGGCTCACACCTACAATCCCAGCACTTTGGGAGGCCAAGGTGGGTGGATCGCTTGAAGCCAAGAGTTCAAGACCTGCATGGCCAACATGGCAAAACCCTATCTCTACTAAAATTACAAAAATTAGCCGGGCATGATGGCACACACCTGTAATCCCAGCTACTCGGGAGGCAGAGGCAGGAGAATCACTTGAACCCAGGAGGTGGGGGTTGCAGTGAGCCAAGATCACACCACTGCACTCCAGCCTGGGCAACAGAGCCAGACTCCGTCTCAAAAAAATAAAAAAATATGCATATCTGTGCCCTCCTAGTCTTAAACAGCTACTGAATTATGCTGTAATAAATGGGCTTTCCAGTGCTAATTATTTCTGCCTCTACACCAAAGTGGCCACAGGCCATGCTTCTCTTGGCTTCTGGGCTCTCTTCTGCCTTCCCTTATGACTCCCTGGGATTTACGCTTTCCATGCTGCTGTTTTTCGAGAGAAACAAATCATGTGTTGAAGTCCTGGCTAAGGAGCCATCAGCTCCCAGCAGTTATTGGGACTCTGAGAACCGTGGTTGTCAGCTGTGAGGTGCAGGTTCCTTGTTCTCAGAAGCGTTCTAGCTGGCGGGAGCTGGACAGGTTTCCTCTGGAACACAATTTTACCTGGTTTCACATCTGACTGGCAGGAAAAAGGGAAGCAGGGCAAGTGAGGTTAGGGCTACCCGGGACAGACAAGGATGGACGGAGTCATGTCGTCAGCGCCCAGTGGAGTTCTGACTGTAAAGGAATACACTGGTGCGTCCTCCTTGTGAAGGATGCTATCCCTTCCCCACCACCGGTGATTTTGTCTCTGGGATAAATGTGAATTTTCACACCTGTTCTCTTAGGGTAGGAGTCAGCAAACTATGGCTCACAGGCCACATCCAGCCTGCTGCCTGTTTTTTAGGGCCGTGAGCTAAGAACTAAGAATGGCTTTTATATTTGTAATTGGTTGGAAAAAAAAATCAAAAGGATATATATATATATATTTTTTTTTTTTTTTGAGACGGAGTCTCGCTCTGTTGCCCAGGCTGGAGTGCAGTGGCTCGATCTCTGCTCATTGCAAGCTCTGCCTCCCGGGTTCACGCCATTCTCCTGCCTCAGCCTCCTGAGTAGCTGGGACTACAGGCGCCCGCCACCACACCCGGCTAATTTTTTGTATTTTTAGTAGAGACGAGGTTTCAGCATGTTAGCCAGGATGGTCTCGATCTCCTGACCTCATGATCCGCCCGCCTCGGCCTCCCAAAGTGCTGGGATTACAGGCATGAGCCACTGCGCCCGGCCTCAAAAGGATATTTTGTGGCACATGAAAATTGTGTGAGATTCACTTCAGCACTCAGAAAATATTATTGGAACATTAGCCACACCTGTTTTTTTCTGCCGTCTGGGGCTGCTTTCACACCACAGTGGCAGAGTTGAATACTTGAAACAGAGATGCTAGAATCCACAAAGCCAGCTGGGTGCAGTGGCTCACACCTATAATCCCAGAGCTTTGGGAGGCGGAGGCAGGAGGATTGCTTGAGACTAGGAGTTCGAGACCAGCCTGGAAAACATAGTGAGACCATGTCTTTACAAAAAATTTTGGAAGTTAGCCAAGCATGGTGGCGTGCACCTGTAGTCCCAACTACTCAGGAGGCTGAAGCGGGAGGATCACTTGACCCCAGGAGTTCTGAGGCTGCGGTGAACTGATTGCCTCACTGCACTCGAGCTTGGGTAATAGGGCAGGACCCTGACTCAAAAAACAAACACAAAGGCCAGGCACAGTGGCTCACGCGTGTAATCCAGCACTTTGGGAGGCCGAGGTGGGCGGATCACCTGAGGTCAGGAGTTTGAGACCAGCCTGGCCAACATGGTGAAACCCCGTCTCTACTGAAAATAGAAAAAATTTGCTGTGCGTGGTGGTGCACACCTGTAATTCCAGCTACTTGGGGGGCTGAGGCAGGCGAATTGCTTGAACCCGGGTGGCAGAGGTTGCAGTGAGCCAAGATCGTGCCACTGCACTCTAACCCGGGTGGCAGTGCGAGACTCCATCTCAAAAAAAAAAAAAAAATTCACAAAGCCTAAAAAGTTTACTATCTGCCTCTTTAAAGAAAAAGTCTGCTCACTGCTGTCTCAGAGGATCAGGCCTTCCCTGCGAGTGTTCTGTAGTTAGGGATGACTGCCAGCCAGGGGGGTCAGCCAGGTCAGTCTAATGATGTCTGCAGAGACATTTACACCCAGAGACACAGATGGAAAACAAATGGCTAGACTGGTCAAATGGGAGGGGTCTTTGTTTTATGGAATAAAACAAAGTTCCTTTTCAGTTCCTTCAGAGTATGAGCAAAACCCATGTGATGTTTTCTCTCCCTTCATTCTGGGACTGCAAGCATCGAGGCCAGACAGGGTTCATTCCGAGCAGCGAAGGGAGTGTCGACAGACGGGAGCGTTCAGTGGAAAGAATCCCATCCTTGCCTTCCCCTTCCCTTCCTCCCTGGTCTTCCTCTTCTGCTTCTCCAGCCCCCGTCCTGTGCCTGGCTTTATGCTAGGTCCAGGAGATCCACTGGGGAGCTGAAGCCAGTGGCACTGGTCCTTAGCTCTGGAGTTGACAGATCTTGTGTCACACCTTTTGCAGATGAAAATGCTGACTCTCCAGAACCCATTTATCCAGGGCTGCCAGGTGGCAGGTTCGAGCTGAGGGACCCCTCTCTGCCAACCCTGAGAACTACTTCCTCACTCATGTGTTTCTACCTTGTGGCTTTGGGGTGTGCTGGCCCAGAGGCTCATGGATGGGGCTTGAGCCTGTGGTCAGCCACATTGGTTCCCAGAAGCAGGGACGGCAGAGGCATGGACAGCGCTGACCCAGAGTGCTCGGACCCGTCCTGGCAAAGCCATCTGGGCCTGAGGTTAAGGTTCAGCCCTGCCCTTTCATGTGATGGGACCAAGGCAGGGAAGGGGCTGAGCAGACTCGGGGCGGGGCCAGTGGCCAGTGCCCAGCATTGCTTCAGACCCTGGCCATCGGTGGCAGGCTCACGTGGACAGAGTGCTCTGGAAAAGCCCTGGTTTTAGGATCAGAAACGTTGAATTTAGCACTTTCCTCAGGGCTTCTCATTCTTCCTTTTCCCATAAAAAAGAGACAGCTAAGTGACAGTGGAGGAAACCACCTCACACACTCTGAGCTTGAACTCAGAAGCTTCTCTGATAAAAGGGGATGAGAAAGGGGCAGGTGCCCTCCGGTAGCAGTAAATCTACTTTTTCCCTGTCTTTGTAGGGCTGACAAGTCCACCCCACTGACCAACAAAGGCCAACCGAGAGGACCTGGTAATTATTTAATTTGGGACTGAGTTTGTTTCTGCTTGGTCCATGGGGGCAATGTGGGGGATGTTTCCTGCCAGGTGGTCAGGCCTGAGGGAGGGCCCAGCTGTCTGCCATTCCACAGCCCTCCTGCCCCCTCCCCTCCTGCCCTCCTGCCCCCCTCCCCTCCTGCCCCCCTCCCCTCCTGCCCCCCTCCCCTCCTGCCCCCTCCCCTCCTGCCCTCCTGCCCCCTCCCCTCCTGCCCTCCTGCCCCCCTCCCCTCCTGCCCCCTCCCCTCCTGCCCCCCTCCCCTCCTGCCCACCTCCCCTCCTGCCCCTCCCCTCCTGCCCCCTTCCCCTCCTGCCCTCCTGCCCCCCTCCCCTCCTGCCCTCCTGCCCCCCTCCTCTCCTGCCCCCCTCCCCTCCTGCTTTCCTGCCCCCTCCCCTCCTGTCCCCCTCCCCCTCCCCACCTGTCCCCCTCCACTCCTGTCCCCCTCCCTCCTGCCCCCTCCCCTCCTGCCCTCCTGCCCCCCTCCCTCCTGCCCCCCTCCCTCCTGCCCTCCTGCCCCCTCCCCTCCTGCCCCCTGTCCCCCTCCCCTCCTGCCCCCTCCCTTCCTGCCCCCTCCCCTCCTGCCCCCTCCCTTCCTGCCCCCCTCCCCTCCTGCCCCCTCCCTTCCTGCCCCCCTCCCCTCCTGCCCCCTCCCTTCCTGCCCCCCTCCCCTCCTGCCCCCTCCCCTCCTCCCCTCATGCCCTCCTGCCTCCCTGCCCCCCTCCCCTCCTCCCCCCTGCCCTCCTGCCCTCCTGACCCCCTCCCCTCCTGCCCTCCTCCCCTCCTGACCCCCTCCCCTCCTGCCCTCCTCCCCTCCTCCCCTCCTTCCCTCCTTCCTTCCTTCCTCCCCCACTCCTGCCTTCCTCTGCTCCCTTCCCCTCCTCTCCCCCTCCCTCCCCCATCTCATGCCTTCCTCCCCCACCACCTGCCTTTCTCCACCCCTCCCCTCCCCTCCTCTCACCCTCCTCCCTGCCTTCCTCCTCCCTCCTGCCTTCCTCCCTCCTCCCTCCTGCCATCCTCCCTCCTCCCTCCTGCCATCCTCCCTCCTGCCTCGGCCTCTGAGACCCCTGCTCCTGAGCAGCTCAGTCCTGGGGCCCCTCACCTGTCCCCTCCTGCTGACATGGTGGGCTCACTGGGGGACACTCGCTGCCACACAAGCTCTCCAAGGTCTGCATCCAAGTCAGAAGGTTCCCTTTCCCCTCAACAGATCGGAACACCTGGGGAAACCTGCTTTCAGACACACCCTGTGGCTTGTACATTGTTTACATCTCATGGCTATGATTGATGGGATGTCTTAAGTTGCTTCATTTTTGCCCTACAGTGGATCTCTCTGCAACGGAAGCTCTGGGTCCTCTGTCCAATGCTATGGTCCTGCAGCCCCCTGCACCCATGCCTAGGAAGTCGCAGGCAGTAAGTGACGAGCCCCCTTTCCTGCCTCTCTGCTCTAGCCAGGGGTTGCAGGTGGTTTCACAAGGGCTCAGGGGAAGCAAGTCTTCCCCTCTTCCCTTGGTTGGGGCAGGGCGAGGGTCTTCTTGGTACCTGATTGCTTGGATCTGGGCAGCTGGTGGGTTTGGCCCTCCTGCCGCAGCTCCACGATGGGCCCACTCAGAGTACCCTGCCCCGGCTGCTTCGTTTCCCAGCCCTTGGCCCCTTCTCTCTGCTTGGTGGGGAGCTCTTCCCTTTTCTCTCCCTGGCTCCTGAGCTGCACTGACCTGCCCCACCTTGGCATCTGCAGGCTTCTCAGGCCTAGGTACGGGACTCCTGAGACCGGGGGAGGCAGGGTGCTTGAGCTCTCTGCCCTGAGAGCTGAGGCCTGCAGCCACACTAACCTTTGTTCCCTCTCCTGACCCAGACCAAGTTGAAGCCTAAGCGGGTGAAAGCGCTCTATAACTGTGTGGCTGACAACCCCGATGAGCTCACCTTCTCCGAGGGGGATGTGATCATCGTGGACGGGGAGGAGGACCAGGAGTGGTGGGTGAGTCAAGGGTGGGCCCGGGAGGTTCCTGGGGGCTGAGCCACGTCCCTGCCAACCTGGCTGGAGAGACCGGCTTGCAGGTGAGGTTTTCTCAGCCTGAGCAGTCCAGATGTGGTTCCTGGTGCCTCTGCCCCTTAGCATCCTCAGGAGTTGCTTCCTCCGTGGACATCCCCTTCTGAGCAGGCCTGATTATTCCCCAGGGTGGCTTCCTCCCCTGTTAGGGTGCAGTTTCCACAGCACCCATGAGGGCCTGAAATGACACTCCTTCATTTTGAGGTCTTGAGTTTCTAGGTCATCACCCCCCATTGCTGGATTAGTGGAATCGGGTGTCTGGAAAGAGCTGACCTAGAGCGCAGAGCCCCAGGCCTGAGTCTGGTCCTGAAACAAGCTGTGGCCGCCCAGGCGTCCAGCAGGGTGTGGGAGCAAGATGAGTGCCGGCCACCTGAGAATTCAGACTTGGCCACTCAGGGGCTGGTGGCTTGGGGCAGGTTGCTTTTATCTTTAAGCATTAGTGGAATCATCTATGAAAGGGAGGTCACACACACAGTCTGGTGCAGATGATCTCGTGAGCACCCACTAAGCGGCAGCTGCATACAGTGAGGGCGGTGGATGAACCGGCTTGAATGGGGCACGGACAGAAAGCCCCAGGCTGAGCCCACCACACAGTAGACGCAAGTGGCACAGCTCCGCAACTGAGCTCAGAGCAGACAGTTCAGCTGGGAACTCACAGGATTTAGGGGAACTTCTTTGTCGAGTGCAAGGAGTTTGGACACTGTCTTTAGTCACTGTCCCTCCCAGAACTCCCGCTAGTGTTTAAACTGCATGTCTTCAGCCTCCAGAGGCGCTGTGAGCTCTCAGGGCCAGGCAGCACTGCCTTCATTTGGTAGAGCTGGGTTCACCGGTCTTTCCTGTGGCCTCGTTTGCCCTTAATGGATTGAAAGTGTCTGTGGCCTGGGCGCGGTGGCTCACGCCCATAATCCCAGCACTTTGGGAGGCCGAGGCAGGCGGAACACTTGAGGTCAGGAGTTCGAGACCAGCCTGGCCAACATGGTTCTCTACTTTTTAGTACAAAAAATTAGCTAGGTGTGGTGGCAGGCACCTGTAATCCCAGCTACTCGGGAACCAGCGGGCTCCCACAGTTGCCCACAACCCACCATCCGGAAGGGGCGCCAACCTGACCACAGACTTAGCCATGTGGAAAATACCTGCTCATTTCCAAAACTGGAAAATAGAGGCATAAAGAAGAAAACAGAAGTTGCCCATAACCACAGCACCCCCCACCCACTCCACAAAAAGCCCACCATTCATATTTTGGCTGTTTTTAGCCTTTTATTTGCCTACATCATTTATACTTTTGAGATCATATTTGGATATAATTTATGTATCTACCCAAGAGGGAACATAAGTGGATAGAGTGAAGCCTTCCACAAGTACTTAACTCATTGAAATGGGGCCAACTTATACCTTTGCCACTTTCGGTGACGTTGCAGCTCACAGACTTGTGACACTCAGTTCATTCATTCATTCATTCATTCATTCATTGAAAAAAGGCAAGTGGGAAGTAGTGGTCAGACAGCCGACCTGTGTGCCTCCCAGGAACAGGTGGGGGTGGCCATCCCCACGAGCGAACATCTGGGACATGGCTGGGAAGAGCTCCTTACACAGGAGAGGCCTGCGCTATTTGAAATGTGGTGAGGAAAAAAGGACAAAAATCATTTGGATGTTTTACCTAAGTAATTCCTTGTCAGAAGAGAGTCTTCTGAACCAATCTTGCTTTTCTTCACCAAACGCTCTATGTAATGCTCTTCAAAGTTTCCACCAACATTTGGAATTTTAATAACAACCTACACTTTTCTCCGTTTCAGATTGGCCACATTGATGGAGATCCTGGTCGCAAAGGCGCTTTCCCGGTGTCATTTGTGCACTTTATCGCTGACTGAATTGCTACTGAACAAAAGCATTAACAGTTATGTTCCTGTTTCGTTATTGGTACCAAAACTCTTGCCAGATAACCAGTTTCATGAACTGTTTGTATGGCAGCCCATGTTCTCTAATGCCACTGCTCTGTTTTAAAACCTCAGAGGCAATTTTTACATATCAGTAATTGTTTTTATAATTTGTGGTTTTCATGAAACATTGCTATGCATTTATTAGGAAAAACTGAATTTCCCAACAGGTGAACTGAAAAGTTATTTTAACTATTATACATAATCAAGATCCTGCCTCTACGGAATTAGCTAAACCTAAAAATGTTTGCATTAATGAATAAATTCTTCCTGCATTCCTTGGCCCAGTTCTGGAGTTGGTGACCTTTAGCACAATTATTATTTTAGGCGGCCAGTCAACTGCTGCTTCAGAAGTCCATAGCCCAGCTCTGAACTTTCTCGATAAAATGCCATCAGTTCACCTTTAAAGACACACATTCCTTTGAAATCCACCCAGTGTTTAAAAAGCAACTTGGAAATTTACACATTAGCATTGTACTTTCTAGCCCTAATTTGTGAGGTTGCAGCTATCATTATATTCTGCATGTATGTATAACCTGTTGTGAACAATCATACTTAACAAAACTACTGATGGTTTATGACAACGTAGAGTAACTACAGTTCATTCTGTTCCAGGTTATATAAAACTGCATTTCCTGAATTTGGTTAAAAACTAAGGATGATGGATTGCAAAACAGTTCTTTTAAATTAGTTTATATGCTTTAGGTGTTTTGGAATTTGCCTTCTTGAACTTCGTGAATCACACAGAAAGCAACTGTACACAGTAGAATTCTGTGGCGCAGACCACGCTGTATTAACACATCACTTGCTGTTTCCTACTGAGTGTACCACTGCCTACCCTTCTAGCCCAGGAGAATGTTTACTCAGTTTAGTGTCTTGTATTTATATAATACTCCAACAGGAATGGTAGTCACACTGTCTTGAAATTGAATCTTTCCATCTGTTTATAATCAAGAACATATCAGAAATATATAGGTCCCAGGTAATACTCCCAAACATCACAGTTTTTACTGTTTAAGGCCATCATATCATTCTTAAGCTACTTGGGGTGGTAGTAGGGGATTAGGTTGTCTATTATAAAACCAAAACTCATTAGTTTAATGAACTTGACTGTCATACCTCTATTTAGTAATTGGGAGGGTAAGATTCATAGTAGGAATATTGGAAATTTTGGCACTCTGAGAATAAATAGGCATATGATACCCACTTGGACTTTTAACAAAAGTAAAGGAATAAATTTGCATATAGGCTTGGAAAGTGAGGCAGCGATGCTGTTAACTGCATTTGTTGTGATGGTGCATTTGATTGAAGCAGCTTGTCTTTATTATGCAAGGCTGTGTAGTGTTTTGTTTTTTTTTTTTTTTTTTTTGGCATTGTACTTTTTGCTTTTGTTATAAAGAAAGACAGAACAAACTGGAATGTTTTATGATGCTGTATAGCAATCGCTTTTTGCCTTTCAAAGTTCCGGGTAAAAATGTGTTAGATCTGTAGTTTTTTGTTTTTGTTTTTTTAAAGCACTACATCTGTTTTCACTAATTGTTAATTTCTGTTTGAACCCTTCATTTAATTTTCTCATAGATTTAAGTAAACAGATGTATTTTGCACAGTGCACTTATGTCTATTTTAACAATCCTCCTGCATCTGTATTTTATAGTCAGCCTTTTGACCACCTGATGCCAGCTATATAAGGAGTAAAGTTGATTCATATCAACATTAGAACTCCAGTCCCAAACTAATCTGTCAGGTTCACTGGTACATAAATACCTAGGAAATATTTTTCCAGTCTACAATTTGGTGCTATTGTGCAGTAACTAATAGTACTCTTACCAGAGGAGAAATTATATTAACGACCCTGCTAATATCCTTTCTTAGTTATTTGCTCCTTGCAAATTAAAAAAGCAACTAAGAGAAAGAAAAACATTGTAGATATCTATTTATATTTAAAGTTTATGTTTCATGAACTGCAGCTGCAGGATTCTGGCATTTTGCATGCCATTCTCCATCAGATCTGGGATGATGGCTAAGAACATGTACACAGACTAAGAGTAACTGTCTGATCTGTTAAGGGGTGGATAACATAATATGCAGCTTAGGATCCTATTTTGAGATGTATGATATTCAGTTCATTCACCTGATTACTTTGGTTGCAGCACAACTGTATATATTGTATAACCGAAATTGATTATTTTCATTGTCCTTAATGCAGTGATTTATAATTAGAGCATGTTTAATAAGTTTACTCTTCTTGTTAACTAGTCATTTGACTGGAAAAAAATAAAATACTTTTAAATGGACATGGTTTTATTTGTAATGTTTTTAATCTTTAAAGTTTTGTATATTGACAGTCCTTTAAAAAAAGTACACTATCATACTGTACATGGGATCCTTTACATACTTTTAGCATGAGCGGTGATCTTTTAAGGTTCTCTTAACTCCTCTAGGAATTGTGGTTGGCCAGCATGTTATCTTGACCAGACACTTCTGAAAATCTGCTTTGTGTGTCTTAAGTTGGCAATGTCACTGTTCCAAACCAGCATGAATCCTGGTCTCCAGTCCACACCTCTGCCGGACAGAGGTCCATGCCAGTGATACCATGACTGGGAAGCCACCACTGAGCCCATGTCCTCAGTCTTCCTCAGGCCTTCAGGGTGTGTTTGTCACTGAGTGGACGTCTGTGACATCTAGTCTTCCTCAGGCCTTCAGTGTGTGTTTGTCACTGAGTGGACGTCTGTGACATCTAGTCTTCCTGAGGCCTTCAGTGTGTGTTTGTCACTGAGTGGACCTCTGTGACACCTAGTCTTCCTCAGGCCTTCAGTGTGTGTTTGTCACTGAGTGGACGTCTGTGACATCTAGTCTTCCTGAGGCCTTCAGTGTGTGTTTGTCACTGAGTGGACGTCTGTGACACCTAGTCTTCCTCAGGCCTTCAGTGTGTGTTTGTCACTGAGTGGACGTCTGTGACACCTAGTCTTCCTCAGGCCTTCAGTGTGTGTTTGTCACTGAGTGGACCTCTGTGACACCTAGGCTTCTGTGACACTTAGGTTAAGCTTATTAGAAGTTGAAAAAGACAAATGAAGTTTTTTAGCCCAGAAAGTAGATGACTTCATTGAGAGTTAACTCACTGTGTAATAGGACACATTTTAATAAACAAATGATCAGCATTTTACACAATCCATTTTCTTCAGAAAATCTAGAGCAAGGGATCACTTCATTATTTGCATAACATTTCAGCATTGCAGTTTGAAAACAGCTGAACTTTCAGATGAAGTTGACTTCCACTTGATTGCAGGATTCAGGGTTTCTCAGATGTTAATACAGAGTCAAAAGCGGTGGATAAAACCTTGCAAATGGCTTGTGCTTGTTCCTACATTACATGAAAGATAGAGTAAGAGCAACATTCATCTATCTCTTCGTGAACTTAATTTGGCTAGCAGAGGCACACACCTGACCCTCTTAAGACCTCTCCTAAGCAAGCCTACCACATATGCCTGCCTGGGTCAGTGAAACCCATACTATGAGCTTCCCTGCACGTGGGCCCTTTCTGCCCTCCTTCAGAGGAAAGCAAACAGCGACTGCAGCCTGAAAAGGCTGATCACGCAGTCTAGAAGGGCAACAACGTTTGGAAATGGAAGAAGCCTTCGGCCCCTGGCGGATACATTTTTCCTCAGCTGCTTTGTTTACCTTTTAAATCCAGGCACAAGTGAGTGCTGCCACTGGCCCTAACAAATATTTCACAAACCTGCACTGTCTTGCCAGCCGGCTGACCTCCGGCCTAATATTCATTCACTATCCCCAGGCCAAGATATTCCATATATAATGGATTGTATTTCTTCAGCCTTTAAAAACAGTAGTCCCTGGGTGTTGCGACTTGATGGGTAAGCAGCTAACCAAAGTAAGGAAGTCTCACCAGGCTGTTGCACTGATAAACCCACAGGCTGTATTCTTCATTGCTTGCATCTGTGGTCTTCAGAGCCAGTAAGCTTCTTCCCGCCCCCAGACCATCATCGTAACACACCATCCGGATTATTAAGTAGAGAGCATGCCTGTGCAAAACATCCTGCAGAAGTCAGGAAAGATTCCGAGAGATCAGGACTCTCAAATGTTTGTCAGTCCTGATGACACACCCCCCCAGGCAGAGTGAGGCTTGAAACAGCATATCCATAGGTTTCTCACCCCAAGGGATGTCCTGTATGCTCAGTCTCGGGCAATGCCTTCAGGATCACGCCTTCTTACTTAAATCCCAGCAAGCCAGGAGTGCAGTGACCTAAACTGACTATCCCAGTGTCTGTGCCCACCGTCCAAGCTGACAGCTGCTCTTAATTGATGAGGGGCCCTTAGCTGAAAATGCATTCGGAGCCATCTGTGTGTTTGGGGGTTGGGGGGGGCAGGTTGCATGGGCCCTTCCAACACAGGAGAGAGAAGGAAGCCCCTATTCACCTTAAGAAATTGGTCATGTTTAAGACCAACTGCCAAGAATGTTTACAAACCAATCACTCTGCAAACAGGAGTGGCCCTAATTATAAGGGGGCTCTTAATGGCCTGAATTCCCTGTTATCTAAAACATAGTTTTCTTAATAAATTATATTACTTACATATTGATCTGATGTTGATACTTTTATGCCATACTTGGAAACTCCCATAATAAATTCTTCCTCCGGAGGAACAAAAGGCAACTTTCCATCTTGCTTTAAAGTAAAAATAAATTCCATGATAAAGATTAAAATTACATAATAGTCTTAAGTCTGACTAGTCACTTTGAGTATCTGGCCATCGCAAGCCCAAACCCTTTAAAGAATGTGGGGTACACATTAGCCAGGCAAGAGTCTCTCTCCACAGAGGCAGAAGAAACATTTCCCCCCATTTACAAAAAGGTTATTTTTATTTTTGAGACAGAGTCTCACTCTGCCACCCAGGCTATAGTGCAGTGGCATGATCTCAGCTCATTGCAACCTCTGCCTCCTTGGTTCAAGTGAGCACATCCGGCTAATTTTCGTATTTTTAGTACAGATGGGGTTTCACCATGTTGGCCAGGCTGGTCTTGAACTCCTGACCTTAAGTGATCCACCCACCACAGCCTCCCAAAGGGCAGGGATTATAGGCATGAGCCACCATGTGGGCCAATTTATTTATTTTTAAATCGAGATGGGATCTCACTATGTTGCCTTAGGCTGGTCTTGAACTCTTCTTGGCCTCAGGTAACTCTTCCAAGTTGGCCTCCCAAAGTGCTGGCATTACAGGCATGAGCCACTGTGCCCAGCCGCATTTTTACAGCCCACAACTCTGAGCAAAATTCACATCCATCCCTTTCATGCATATTGTTTGTCTTGGAGTTAATCCTAATTACACACTGAGCTGCTTCTCACAAAACCTGCTGATGTTAAAATACCTACATTAGAAAAATGAAAATCTTCATTTCCACAGCATAGACCAGTGTTAGCATGTGGGATGATCAGGAAGCAGAGCCCACATATCCAGCCCAGATGGGAAGGCGTGTCTAGTGATGCCACGCCTCAGGGCTTCGGGCTGGCAAGTGCTGCTGATGAGCAGTTACTCCACTCACAAAAACATGAATTGGGGTTTTCAGCTACTCAGGAACCACAGATAATCCCTGACAGCTTCCCTGGCGGACGATCCGGTCTCGGCTCCCAGACCAGAATACCACCTACTTCATCTTCCCTAACGTAAGACGCTGTTGGCAACCTATGGATGTTCTGTACTGTCAGTGGTTTTGTGGAAGCACTCGCCCACATTAAAGACATTACAGTAAATAAGCTGCATCCCAATACCTTACTTCTTGGGTCCTCACAATGTTACAGTACCCTCTTGATAATCGCTTCCCACAGTGGGTTTAAAGCAATTCCAAGAACCACAGTATGGGATAACAGTCAAGCTATTGTCAATACTGGAATTTTAGCAAGCAAAAATTCTACGGTGATATGAGAAATTTAGTAGTCCTTTTAGGAATGAAAATAATGCTAGTGTATTTTTGAGGGGAAGAATTATTAATCTTTCAGTACGACACTTAGACTGGTTGTAGCTTTTACGGTTAAGACCACACTGAACGTTGCGGCTCGTTCTTGGAAACTACAACTTTAAGCGAAATCATGCATATAACAAAACCATTTTTTTTCTCATCAACATCATAAAACATTGTAACAAAATGACCTTGAAAAACGAGTTACTTGGAGGAACTAATCTAGGTGGTTTTCCAAGAACCAATCAACGAGGTTACATGAGGACTTAATGTAGTTTGTTGGAATGACTTTATATTCCCAACTAAATGCTGGAAAGTAATTATACTTGTCCAAACTACCGTGAGTTCCTTTTTTTTTTTTTTTTTTTGAGACGGAGTTCTGCTCTTGTTGCCCAGGCTGGAGTGCAATGGCGCGATCTCGGCTCGCTGCAACCTCCACCTCCTGGGTTCAAGCGATTCTCCTGCCTCAGTCTCCCGAGTAGCTGGGATTACAGGCACGCGCCACCACACCCAACTAATTTTTTTGTATTTTTAGTAGAGATGGAGTTTCACCGTGTTAGCCAGGATGGTCTCGATCTCCTGACCTCATGATCCACCCACCTCGGCCTCCCAAAGTGCTGGAATTATAGGCCTGAGCCACCGCATCCAGCCCGAGTTCTCTCTTAAATGGCAATTTAGATTCACTGATGTCTTTCAGACAGAAGTATCTTCCTTTACTTTCATAAAGATATGAAACTTCATTTCAGGTTTTTTTTGAGACAGTCTTACTGTTCTGTCACCCACGCTGGAGTGCAGTGGTACAATGATGGCTCACTGCAACTTTGACCTCCTGGGCTCAAGGAATCCCCCTGCCTTGGCCTTCTGAGTATCTGGGACTACCAGTGCATAACACCACACTCAGCTGATTTTTTTAAATGTTTTGTAGAGATGGGGGTCTTGCCCAGGCTGGTGTTTTGTTTTGTTTGAGACAGTCTCACTGTGTCACCCAGGGCTGGAGTGCAGTGGCACAATCTTGGCTCACTGCAGCCTCTGCCTCCTGAGTTTAAGCAAGCAGTTCAACCTCAGCCTCCTGAGTAGCTGGGATTATAGGCGTGCACCACCACACCCAGCTAATTTTTGTATTTTTAGTAGAGACAGGGTTTTGCCATATTGGCCAGGCTGGTCTTGAACTCTTGGCCTCAAGTGATCTGCCCCCCCATGACCTTCCAAAGTGCTGGGATTACAGGCATGAGCCACTGTACTCAGCAATTAAAATTTTTTTATGTAGAAACGAGGTTTCACTGTGTTGCCCAGGCTGGCTTTGAACTCCTGGGTTCAGGTGATCCCCCTACTCTGCCTCCCCCAAAATGCTGGGATTACAGACGTGAGCCACCACGCCCTGCCACGCTGTATTTCATATTCTCATTCTCCGTGATTTAAGAGAGTACACATTCTTAACACTCTCTGAAGTTAAGGAATCTTGGTATTGCAGTTAATATCCCTCTTTTAATGCGCACATAAAAATGTAATTTCATTTTCTAGAAACTCCAGAAGCAATTTACTTTCTTTTTTTTCTCTCATTACCGAATTCACTGTTTTGGCTCATGTACTTCCACCATTGGCAAGGGTACAGATTTTATAACATTTCATGCTTATATATCTTATACTTTTGATTTAATTTTCATTCTTAATTTTCCTTCATGATGATTATTTTTTATCTTCTTGATTTTATCTTTTTGAAACCCACCTCATCTCAATTCTTGTTGGAAACCTTGCATGAATAAACAGATATGTTAGGTCGACATCATTATGAATTAGATTATTGAGAGACAGAACTGGTCTGATGGTGGTACGGTAAGGTTTTGCCAGATTATTTTAAAAGAAGAATCTATGGAATATAACCAGTCACTGCAATCAGCTCCTCATTTAAATAGGATTGATGAGCCCCATAAAAAAGTATTAATAGGCCGGGCACAATGGCTCAGGCCTGTAATCCCAGCGCTTTGGGAGGCCGAGGCAGGTGGATCAGGTGAGGTCAGAAGTTCACAACCAGCCTGGGCAACACAGTGAAACCCCATCTCTACTAAAATACAAAAAATTATCCGGGCCGTGGCAGCATGCGCCTGTAGTCCCAGCTACTCAGGAAGCTGAGGCAGGAGAATCGCTTAAACCCGGAAGGCAGAGGTTGCAATGAGCCGAGATTGCACCACTGCACTCCAGCCTGGGCGACAGACCGAGACTCCATCTCAAAAAAAAAAAAAAACAAGTATTAAAAAGTACTGTGGGCCGGCCACAGTGGCTCACGCCTATAATCCCAGCACTTTGCGAGGCCAAGGCGGGAAGATCATCTGAGGTCGGGAGTTCAAGACCAGCCTGACCAACATGGAAAAACCCTGTCTCTACTAAAAATACAAAATTAGCCGGGCATGGTGGCGGGCACCTGTAATCCCAGCTACTCGAGAGGCTGAGGCAGGACAATTGCTTGAAGCCGGGAGGCGGAGATTACAGTGAGCCGAGATTGCACCACTGTACTCCAGCCTGGGCAACAAAAGCGAAACTCCGTCTCAAAAAAAAAGTACCGTGTTTGAAGGGAGGAACAGCGCCTGTGTTCCCGTGCAGCTCAGCGCTCACGCACATGTGCGGTGGTGATGCGGGGACTTCAGTCGAGAGCAAGCGGAGCGGCACCCAGAGGACCCGAGGAGTGAGCATTTTGCCCCAAAGCCATGAGTTGGCTCCCCAGACTCTCATAACCAGAGAGTTACGGAATTTTTTTTTTACCTGGGCAACGTCTATATAATTTATCAGGTCTAATGGCCCTTCAAGGCCTTTTCCCTCGGAGAGTTTCAGTTTCTCAATGGCACCAACATATTTTATTCGAAATTCTGCGCAGGTATCTGAATTATTGTTGCTTTGTCCTAAAGATGAAAGAAAAGTGGTAAGACTTAAGAAGAAATATCTGCATTACAGAGTATCCTCAGTCCCTTCCCAAATAAAAACCAGACTGTCATTAGAACATAACCACTAATTACAAATTTTATAATGCACAATATTTTTATGTAATGGGGAAGAACTTAAAATTTCACTAACCTTTTCCTCAGTGACTCATGGTATACTAAATATAGTATACAAAGGTCTCAATAATAGGAATAAATATATTAACCTTCCCTTCAAAACAAACAGTAAAGAAAAGGTTACTACATAATGATTACCTTTATGACACATGGTATTTACTTTTGGTTCTTTCTCCCTCTTCACCATTTTTTTTCCCCTTAGAGAGAGGGTCTCACTACGTTGCCCAGGCTGGTCTTGAACTCCTGGGCTCAAGCGATCCTACCATCTTGGCCTCCCAAAGTGCTGGAATTACAGGCATGAGCCACTGTGCCTGGCCTACCATATTAGCTTGCTTTCCTCATTCAGGAAGCCTACTCTTCCTCTATCATTCCACCAGAAAGACCACATAGTTTGTCTTTTTAATGTCGATGGAATGATGCCAGGCAGAAATTCTCTTAACATAACAGCAACGGTTGAAGAGCTGTGTGTGCCACAACATCCAGCCAACACAAAAACTCCTACAAACGACTTATAACCTCAACCATATTAAGGAAATACTATATGATTACTTTTAGGTTATGTAACAAAAAGATGCCCACAACTTTAATAATTTTAAAGGCACCTGGCAGGAAAGACAATGGACCTAATGCTCCAACATTCTCTGTTACAGATTCACTAGGACAGGTTCCTGAAGGGAGAAAGACGAATTCAGACAGGAAAATGAATATATTTCCAGTTAGCCACCAGCTACTTAGGGAGCTAAGGTTAGAAACCACCCCTTGATTTCTTTTTTTTTTTTCTTTTTTTGAGATGGAGTCTTATTCTGTCGCCCAGGTTGGAGTGCAGTGGCGCGATTCTCAGCTCACTGCAACCTCTGCCTCTGGGTTCAAGCAATTCTCCTGCCTCAGCCTCCCGAGTAGCTGGGATTACAAGCATGCGCCACCACGCCCGGCTAATTTTTTGTATTTTTAGTAGAGATGGGGTTTCACCATGTTGGCCAGGCTGGTCTCAAACTCCTGACCTCAGGTGATCCACCTGCCTTGGACCCCCGAAGTGCTGGGATTACAGGCGTGAGCCAACGCGCCCAGCCTGTTTCTAAGATCTACTAATTTCGGGCAGCTGCACAAATACCTACAAGGGTCTGGGACAGATCCTCCCCTTAATTACTTGTGTTGGTGATGGTCATGAGCTGGTGAATCTCTGGGTTCCTTGGAGTAAATGAAAGGCTCCTTAGCCCTTTAATCACCAAGATATTTGCCCTATTCCCCATAGACAACATAAGTCCAATGGAATTCATCTTCTGCCACCCCATTTCTTTCAATTTTATTTTTAATTTTTGTGGGTACATAGTAGGTGTATGTATTTATTGCCACCCCATTTCTTAAAAAACTATTTTGAAACCTCCAGTTTGCCCATGTGTCTGTGCCAATCTCCAAAGGCTATGTGGTTTCCCCCAATCACACCACACCCTCAGCCCACGTCCCGCCAAATCTTGGTCCACTTCTAAACTCTTGTCAAAAGTGGCAAAGGAGAGGAAGAAAGCCACAAATACTGAAGAGCTCATTGTGCTACCCCAGTAAAACCACATGAACATCAATGAAAAGCGCAGACAATCAATGATCCAACCCTTTTATGTACCTGAGCTTTTGGTGGAATCTGTGTCGAGGCTGGCCACAGTGCTGGATCGTGAAAGACCCCCAAGGCTAGAATCCACAGACTGAGAAACAGAAAAACAAGTAAAAAAACCTCCACTGAAGCAGCCCTGTCTTCTCTAAAGTCCTCTAACCCATTCAAATCATTTATTAGAATTGAGCTGACACATACAAAACCATGTCAATTATTCAGGCATATCGACAGTGCAGATTTTTCTTAAGATAAATTCTGTAACAAACTTCAAAAAAAAAAGTCACATAATCCCAACTGTTCGTTTGTCCCATGACATAATATCGGATAAATGCGGTGGCAATATTCTTAGTCGATTTAAATCGAAGCCATTACCGCCACCTCCTTACAAGATGCCTTCTATGAATATTCTTGTGAACATCTCTGCCTTGCTTTCACATGAGTTCCACTGAACCCAAAACAAACCCTGTGCAGAAAGCCAGGCAAGGACCACGATCCCCGCTTACTAAATGAGGAAGGAGACTGAGACGTTTAGTGACTTATCCAAGGTCACATCTAGTAAATGGCTCCAATCTCAAACCTAGGTCTCTAATTCCAGGTCTCTGGTCCAGTGCTTCTGCAATTATTCTGACTAGTGTCTGGCCTGCAGCAGGAATTCAGAGGCTAACTGGCAGGACAGAGTAGACTATCATGTGAACTGCCACCAAAAAAACAACAAAACTGTTGAGCAAAATAGAATCACATGTAAAGGGAGTTCGTTCCTCAGAGCTACACTCCCAATTTCTTTAGAATTAATAGTCTCTGGCCGGGCACGGTGGCTGACACCTGTAATCCCAGTACTTTGGGAGGCTGAGGCGGGTGGATCACCTGAGGACAGGAGTTTGAAACCAGCCTGGCCAACATGGTGAAACCCCGTCTCCACTAAAAAAAAAAATATGGCTGAGTGTGGTGGCTCACGCCTGTAATCCCAGCACTTTGGGAGGCTGACGTGGGTGGATCACCTGAGGTCAGGAGTTCGAGACCAGCCTGGCCAACACGGTAAAACCCCGTCTCTACCAAAAATACAAAAATTAGCTGGGCATGGTGGCGGGCACTTATAATCCTAGCTACTCAGGAGGCTGAGGCAGGAGAATAGCTTGAACCCGGGAGGTGGAGGTTGCAGTGAGCCAAGATCACGCCACTGCACTCCAGCCTGGGCAACAAGAGCGAAACTCCATCTCAAAACAAACAAACAAAAACACACACACACACAAAAAACACAACAATACAAAAATTAGCCAGGCTTGGTGGCACATGCCTGTAGTCCCAGCTGTTTGGCAGGCTGAGACAGGAGAATCGCTTGAACCCACAGGCAGAGGTTGCAGTAAGCCGAGATCACGCCACTGCACTCCAGCCTGGGCGACAGAGTGAGGCTCCGTCTCCAAAAATAAAAATAAAACAAGACATTGGGCCACACAGATGAGATTCCCCTGTAGGGTCCCCATGCTTAAGGCTGAGGAAGTGGCAGTAGGGAGGTTCTGTGTTGAGCAGCTCCAGGAGTTCAAAAACTTCCAAGAACATGGTTCGTTTCCCCATTCTAAGGCTGCACAGGACTCCTACAATGTCAGGTTTCTGTGATTCTGGTTACAAGGCCACCAGCTCAGCTGAGATAAGCCAGCTTACCCTGCCCTGACTGGAAACTGAGTGGCAGTCGTGTGTCTTTGTCTCATTCACATGTGGCTGTTATTTAACAGCGTGGCACGTGTGGCACATGGGAGGCCCGGCAGGCACCCGGGATGAAAGGTCTAGGGAGGCATCTCCTGAGGGGGCCTTGTGCGACCCTGCGAGACGCCTCCTTCTGTGCTGTGCCTCACCCCGGTCCTGGGACTGAGTGAACTCACAGCTTTAAAATTACAGCATTCGCAAGGGTGGAAAATCATGAAAAGGCTGTTGAGTCACGGCATCCCATCCCGTCCCACTCACTCACTCATTGACCCGACTCGGCCTCCAGCTTCCTGCCTGTGCCTGGGATGTCTAACCCCCTCCTCAGTTATGCCTATTTGGCCCGTGTATTTTAAGGTCTCATTCACTACCTGCTTTTTTTTTGGGAAGACTTCTGTGATGGTTAATTTTATATATCAACTTCTCTGGGCTAAGTACCCAGATACTTGGTCAAATACAAGTCTAGACATTGCCGTGAAGGTGTTTCTTTAAATGAGATTAACGTCTACACCAGCAGACATGGAGTACAGCAGAGGACCCTCCACCGTGTGGGTGGGCCTCATCCAAGCAGGTGAAGGCCTCAAAGGAAAAAGACTCAGGCTCCCAAGGAGAAGAGTCTGCCTCCAGCTGCCTCCAGGCTGCCTTTGGGCTCAAGCTGCCACGCCCACTCCCACTCCCAGGGGTCTTCAGCCCGCCCTGCAGATTGCGGACTTGCAGCCCCCACAGTCACATCAGCCAATTCTTCAAAATAAACCTTGAAAATACCTCAAAATCTCTCTCTAGGATATAAACACATCCTACTGGTTCTCTGGAGAACTCCAACTAATACGACTTCCTCCACAACTTTAGGCCTACAATCTCCCCAGTCTCTGAATCCCTCAAGCAGTATCTGTCATTACCTCACGCACCTTCACGTTTTCTGAATTATTCACTGTCTCTGGGTGTCAATCATGTCTCAAATGGTATCTGGCATCCAGGTAGAAACACCTGGAATGAATCACTTTTCCTGCCTCCCACAGCACCTGGTATGTTAAGGGTTTAAGCTTCGATGACTCTTTTCCTCATACTCCACAAGCCATCATCATCGATCCATGGGTCCCATGAGTGCCCATCTCGAACTCTCTGCAGAACCTGAGGTTTCAGCGCTTCCTTCACACCCCGTCCAAGCCCCCATCATCTCTCAGGTTCTTACCACATCCTCCCCGGCAGTCTCTCTGCTCCTGCCCTTTCCCTGCTCACAGTGGCCAAAGTGACCCCCAACAAAACTTATATAATATTCTGTCACTCCCTGGCCCCAGGTGCCCCCTACTTTACTCTCAGAGTAAAAGCCCAGGTCTTCACAACACCTGCACCTGCCTCGCCCAGGCCACGCTGGTCTCCCTGCTGTCCCCCAAACACACAGGCTCGCTCCTCCCATGGGCCTTTGCTCTCTCCTCTCCCTAAACTGTGATCCTTCCAGATCTTATCATGGCCCCACTTCTCCTGTAGGCCCCTGCTCAAATGCCACCAAGAAAACAAGGCCTTTTCTCGGGGGGAGGGGCAGAAAAAAATAAATTAAATAAGACCTTTTCTTTTCTTTTTTTTTTGAGACAGAATCTTGCTCTGTCACCCAGGCTGGAGTCCAGTGGCGTGACCTCAGCTCACTGCAACCTTCGCCTCCTGGTTCAAGCAACTCTCCTGTCTCGGCCTCCCGAGTAGCTGGAACTACAGGTGTGCGCCACCACACCAGGCTAATTTTTGTATTTTTAGCAGAGATGGGGTTTCACCACGTTGGCCAGGTTGGTCTCAAACTCCTGACCTCAGGTGATCTGCCTGCCTTGGCCTCCCAAAGTGCTGGGATTACAGGCATGAGCCACCGTGCCCGGCCTGAAAATAAGACCTTTTCTACCAGACTGTTGAATACTGCCCCTCTCCCAATCTCCCACCCCCTCCATTCCTGTAGTTTCTTCCCCCCATGTTAGTTTCCACCTTCTGAAACTCTATATTTTACTTATTTATTCATTATTTTCTCCCCCAACTGAAATGGAAGCTCTGAGGCCAGGAATTTTTTCCCTCTCCCTAACCACTCTACTTTATGCCCCTTAAACAGAGTTTGGCACACAGCCATGCTCAATAAATACTCGGTGAATGAATGAGTGTTCACGTGCCATTATCCAGGAGGTAGAAATAAAAATGCCATTCTTCTAAACACCAACAAAATTGGTGTCAAAAACTTAGAACAAATATAATGCAGCTATCTTTATACTCTTATATTGAAAAATTATCTGTCAGTCAAAATGAAATCACTTTATTACTTGAGACAGAAGTTGCCAGTTGAATAGCTCCTCAACGGTTTGTTTTGCATGAATTAAATCCACGCTTACCTTCCAACAGCATTCAAAAACTCTCTGGTATACAGCTATCTGCCAATCTCACCCTTAAGTAAAAGTAATTATGCACACCACAAACCCTAGAATTCAAGAGGCCCAGCCCCTTAATGCCTGCAATTTCTATCATTTAAAAATTTTTTAAATCAGTGCTTATTTCAACGAAACCATTCATAGGTCATGTCCCATCTAGTTTAATGGATTTCAGAATTTCAGAAAACCTACCAGAACAGACAAAATGAAGCCAAGCATAGAATGCATCTCTAGTGCAAAAAGTAAATGTTAAAACACACTAGTTTGAAGATTATCAGGAGATCTGCCCACGGTCAGTATCCTCCATACAATATCAGCTAGAAGAAACAAAACTCTCCCTGCTTTATGATTCTGTTCCAAATTCCATTTCCCTACCTTGCTCTTAGTACTGATTTCGCTACTTTGGGAACTGCTACTACTGTGTCGTTTTTTGCCCTTGCGAAACATTTTTCACCACCATTGCTTGATCCAGAGAAGATCCCCTGAAAAAACAAATATTGGTAACAGTTACATCGGGAAAAGCAACTTTTTTTTTTTTTTTTTTTTTTTTAAGAGACAGAGTCTTGCTCTTACCCAGGCTGGAGTGCAGTGGCACAAACATGGCTCTGCAGTCTTGACCTCACACCTCAGCCTCCCCGAGTAGCTGGGACTATAGGCATGTGCCACTACACCCAGCTAATTTCATTTTTTGTAGAGACAGGATCTTGCCATGTTGGCCAGGCTGGTCTCAAACTCCTGCTCTCAGGCGATCCTCCCGCCTTGGCCTCCCAAAGTGCTGGGATTACAGCTGTGAGCCACCATGCCCAGCCAGGAAAAGCAACTTTGATATTGGTTACAGTTACATCAGGAAATGCAACATTAAATCACTTTATGCAAAATAGAAATAAAAATCATCAATTAACTTTTCCTTTGGATACTATTCCTTTTCATTCTTTCCTATTAAATTACAGAAAGTTAACCCAATAAGCAAAAAAGGCAGAAACCTTCTTGTCCTAGAGGTGTGAAAAGCACTTTTCTCAAAAGTATCAAACACGTCACCTAGTTCTCAAAATTTTAAGGGCCTTACTTCTCTTCAATTGAGTCAAGATTTTAGCAAAATATACTGTGACACATTGGCTTTTCAGTCGAGATACTGAGATTCAGTAACCCTCTCAGCTTCACATTCTGTACTTGGTAGGGCTAAGATATACACACCTCTCAGAAATGTGCATTTTTCTTGAAGTTTTGAAATACCTTTAAGTAAAAGCTGACACAAAGACATTCCCAGGTGCCAGCACCTCACCTCCCCTCTCTACTAAGCGTAGTTAAGGAGATGACCTTGCCTCCCAGAGTCTGTGTTACATATTTCTTTTTTTGAAATTAATAATAATAAATGCCTTGGAAACGTAAGATTCATCCTTGCTAGTTGCATAGGACAGCATATATTATACTTGGCAAATTAACTAACCTACATGAAGCTGCACAGCTCACAGAACTCCCGGGACAGTTCTACTGTCATAGCCTCATGATAACCTTGTGACATATCCATTTGCTCTACTGATGCTTTTTAAGGGCATACCATATGCCACACACTCTGCAGGGCTCTAAGCTCTCCCTCAAGGGGCTCACAGAAGGTGGGCTGTAATCTGTCTTTTACAGATGAGGGAACTGTGACCTGCCTCTCAAGACGATTTATGAATAAGATAACCTGATCAATTTTTTACCAAAAACTGTATTCTCCAGAGAGAACAAGAAAATCTGCTTACTATAGAATTGAACACTATTTGACTGTCTTCAAAGGTCCCACATACAGCGGTCTGCACAGAGAGTTTCCTTTCATTCTGACCTGGGTGATGCTTTTCAGAGAAACTACGCACCTGATGAAGGAAAAAGAACGAGCGACTCACGCAGCAGTCAGTGAAAGCTCCTGCTGCAACCCAAAGATTCTCCGTATTTGGAGACCCCACTCTAAGTCCACTTACTAGGGGACGACGTTAGGCCACTTGCCCAAGTCTGACCCCTGAGCCCAAGCTTTTTAATCAGCCTCATCATCCAATTTATTTCTATATTTTTGCTTTATTTGTGGGGTACCAGGAAAATCTGATTTATTCATTCATTCCTGGATAGTCAGTGAGCACCTACCAGGTGTCCGGGAAGCATCAGTGAACCAAACAGAGCCCCTGACCTCAGGGAGCCTGTTCTTAGTGAGAATAGACAGACCAACAAGAAAAACACACATAAAACATATTATTAGGAAACCACTGCTATGAGGAAAACTAACACAAGTTGAGGAGACACAGACTAATGGAAGGAAGGGGTGGGTATTTCAGAAAAAGATGCTGTCGCTCTTTTTCTGAAAGAAGTGAGGGCAGCCATAAATAGCCTGGAGGCAATGCCCTGCGGGTGGAGAGGAGCCCGAGGGAACAGTCAAGGCTGTCCGGGAGCAGGAGGACAGCAATGGGCCCAAAGTGCCACAGAAGTCCAGGCAGGCCGCGATAACAGTGGACTTTAGTTTAAGAGGAATACTCTGAAGGCTTTTTATTTATTTTTTGCTTATCTGCTGTGATCTTCTGGAATGGAGGCTTTTAAAAAGCAGTTTAGCGACACAATCAGGCGTCTTCTGTTTTTTAAACGATGACCCTGGCTGCCAGGTAGCGAACTAACTCCATAGGATAAGAGTAAAAAGAGAGAGATGTGTTGGAAGAAGACTGCGGGTGATTGCTGCAAAGGGGAACCTTACCAGCACAGGACACTTGTCAGTGAGAGATGGCAGGAGAGCCTTATTCCAAGGCCTGCACGAAACTAGGTTAACGTGGCAGCATAAAGTGCCATGTTAATGGCGCTCACGGGTTAAAATGTTGATGTGTAACATATTTAAACATCAGATACTTAAGTATATATAAATACATATTTATATATAGGTAACAATTTTAAATATGATTTAAATTTTAAATCAAAACTTATTTTAAAAACAAAATGTGATTCTACTCTCAGTGGAATCCTGAAGTGTCTCCTCAAATCCCTTGATATGAAAATCATGACAAGTCAATGCCTTAGCAACTCCTTAAGGCTTTCTTTTCATCATCAACCCAGCGGCTTAGGAAAAAGCAGCATTTATTAAAGTCTTTGATATCTGCTGCAGTTTTGATGCATGTTCTCAAGCAAATCATTCTTGCCTCAAAATTATTCATGGGTGGCTCACGCCTGTAATCCCAGCACTTTGGGAGGCCGAGTCGGGCGGATCACGAGGTCAGGAGATCGAGACCATCCTGGCTAACATGGTGAAACCCCGTCTCTACTAAAAATACAAAAAATTGGCTGTGCGTGGTGGCGGGCGCCTGTAGTCCCAGCTACTCAGGAGCCTGAGGCAGGAGAATGGCGTGAACCCGGGAGGCGGAGCTTGCAGTGAGCCGACATCGCGCCACTGCACTCCAGCCTGCACGAAAGAGCGAGACTCCGTCTCAAAAAAAAAAAAAAAAAAAAAATATTCATGCATCAAAATGAGGCCAATGATCCTGATTGGCGATTGGATGCTCCGCAGGCTCATCAAATGCAAAGATGTCTCAAGCTGAACCCATCATCCTCCCCTCCAGATCTGCTCCTCTCCTCTCCTCTCCCTGTCAGGAGACTCTATTATTGCTGGAGAAAGCCAGAAAATCATGAATTCCTTGCTGTCCTTCAGGCCCCACATCCAATCTGGCACCAAGACCCACTGTATACCCCACCTGAAGAGCTCTCTGAGCCAGCTCTCCACCAGGGCCCCCGTCATCCTAGATCATGGGCACAGACACTATTTTTTTAGAATCTGATGACTGTGATGGATCCTCACCCTATAAAAATGCACATCCATACAAAGTTTGGCATGAATTTAAGGAATTCACAAACCCAAGGATATTTCGTGGATAAGGGACCTTGTCCTACTGGATTCCCTAACACTTTAAATCTACCCCCACACTGCAGCCAAAACGATTAAAATGATTTCTTTCAAACATGAATCTAATGCCACTAGCCTGCTGAAAATCTTTCACTGGTTCTCCAAAGTCAGAGACCAAAGTCAACGTTCTTCAGCACGACACGCCAGGTCCTCCAGGACCCAGCTCCTAATCACCTTTCCACTTCCATCCTCCACAACCTGGGCACAGTTCATTGATCTCAGCAAGGCAAAGCTGCTCCTGGTTCTCAGCGCGATGCTCCACGCGCCCCTGCTTTGCAGCTCCCGGGACGCCCTTCACCTTTCAGGCACTTGGCTACTTCTTACCTTTCAAGGCCCCTTTCAGGCTGCAGGCCTTCCTGGGATCTCAAGGCTGGGGTAAGGGACCCACAGCTTGAGTGTACCCCCTGATCACAGCGCCACGATCTGCTGTGGTCTCTGATCTCACTCTCCCAGCTGCACGCTGGTCAAAGGCGGAGCTCGGTGACTCCTCTGCATTGCCAGGGCGCCTGGCAGGGGACGCGCTTATTGAAGCCGAGAACTTTCTGGGGAGGTGACACCCCAACAGCAATTCCCATGTACCAAACGCCTACCACGTGCCATGCACGGTGCTAGGTGCACAGATCCCTCTCACCCTCACCCTCATCGACCAGCAAGGCTGCAGGATACAGCCCCTTTCAAACGAGGATGCCAAAGCGCCCGAAGAGCCAGTGACCTGCCCAGAGTCACCAGAGTAAGGACGGATGCGGCCAAGCTAGGGGCCTAGGGAGAGCCGGCTCCGAAGTTCCTCCCAGACGCCAGCCTGCTTGGCACCTGTCTGTCACCGTGATGGAGCACCTTCCAAGCGCTGGGTGCGGAGGATGTGACAGCGAAGGGGACAGACAACCCCGACCCTGAGAGGCGGGAGGCGGCCGAAGCGGGGCAGAGGAAGAGGCAAGGAAACGGCCCGCGCCGCCCGCCTTGCCGCCCCTCCGGGGCGACAGCGGCTCGGGAAGCTGCAGTCCGCTAGCCCACGCCCGATCTGCGGTTCCAAGCTCCTCCACCCGCGCCCCGGGAGCGCGGCCCCGCCCGGAACCAAGCCCGAGCCCAGGCATCCCTCCTCCGCCCGCCCCGCGGCCCCACCCATCCTTCCTGGCCGTCCGCGCCGCTCTCGGGGCCGTGTTCCCGTCAGGCCTCCGCGAGCTCGGCCCCAAGCGGGACGAGGGCTGGGCGCTCACCTCGCAGCCGCCGGCCCATCCCCGGGTTGCGGACTTCGGGGTCCGCGTGGGAGTGCCGCGGCCTTCAGCGCCCAGGCAGCTACTCCCGTTCCCGCTCCAGCGCCGGTTTTTCCAGCCCTCCTGCCCACGTCCGCCGGGCCGCGCCTCCAAGACTAAGCGCAGGCGCAGTCCTGACGTCCCACCCCCGGTTCCAGGACCCCAAGTGGTGGGAAGCCTCGCGAGCGGCGTCCCCCGACCGGAAGTCGAGGGGAGGAGTCTAGTGCCGCGGGATCCGGAGTGACGGAAGTTGTGCTCTTGGTGGATGGGGTTCTTCCTTCTTTATTTACCGGTGGCTGTGCTTCCAATTTAGGAAGACCCCGGCGACCTGTTCCTCACTCCCGCTTCGCCCTCACACTTTCGGGATGTCTGCGATTCCTGCTGAGGAGAGCGACCAGCTGCTGATCCGACCCCTGTAAGGGACCAGCGAGAGAGGGAATGAAGCCACGGGCTGTGAGGGGCGCGAGGGGTAACCGGAGACTTTGGCCTCCTCCGTCGCCCGCGCTCCCACCTACCCCGGCAGCCTGCCTTTGGTCCGCGCTTGCGGGCCAGGCTTCTCAGGCTCGAGGGGTTGGAGGACCGTTGATCGGAAGGGGCCTGCTATAGAGTGAACGGGATTTTGCTTTTTTCAGTTTCAGGGGAGGGTATGTTGGAGTCGGAAAAAAAAAAAGTTTTACGGGGCCACCGCTCGCTTTCGTACACGCTAAGAAGCGTTTTCACTTAGCACAAGCACGGATCTCTGCGCGTCAGGGCAAGCTGTGAGGGAGCCGGTGAAGCTTATGACCGACAGGATGAGAGGAGGACCTGAATGAGGCTACAGCGGTGCAGGGAAGAATTAAGTCTGTTTCTTAACACCAGGGCTCCACATGTGCCAGAAGTTAGAAAATATTAGGGACTTGCCGTGAGTTTCGATCTTCTCAGCTCAGGCCCTAGTAGAATAAGGAAGGTGTAAAGCTGGAGAGGAGAAAGTGCAGAGGTGTTAGGGACAAAAACTCAGCCCTCGACTGTCCATAAGGAGAGTGGCCTTTCAGTGGACACGATCCTCATCAGTCGGGAACGCTGCTGAAGGGGAGATGCAAATGTAGAGAGCTTGAATTCCTACAGATGAGCATTTCGAACCCACAACATGTTTATTGTTAGATACTAGTTGGCACAACATGAATATACGCTTTCCAAAAGGTAGAAAGTATGTCCTTTACACATTCATTCAGTAAGACTTCATTGAGCACCTGCTTGGGACATAGTCCGTTTCCTTCTGCTTAGTTCACACCTGTCATGTCTTCCTGTGATGAGCAAACACTGAGCAAGTGTCAAGCACCACACATGGGGATATAGACGCAACAGAGGGCCCAGTTAATTGCTCTCGCCCTTTTGGAGAGAATTACAGTGCACAGTGGGAAATATTGGAGAGATACTTTGGAATAATAGGAGACCATTACTTTGAAGTCAGACCTGAAGTCCATTATCTACTTGACCACTTAGTAGGACAACAGTCTCACTGAACCCGTCTTCTCATATGGAAATAAGCTAAAACTTGAAGAGTAAACATCGCGGTAGGTGCTTTGTAAATAATAGCTAATCTAAGAGCGCAGGTAGGCATTGCACTGAGCACTGTGAAAGTATGGAAAAGGGATTTCTGACAGATTGAGGAAAAAAGGATACCTCGTGGATCCTGAAAAATGTGATGCCTGAGCTGAGTCCTAAAGAATGAGTAGGAGTTAAAGACTGGGGGGCCCAGGATGTTCTAGGCAGTGGAAGTGGCACATATGAAAGTGAGAGTGGTCACAGCTTGTGGCCAGATTCCTCATGGCTGTAGCTAAAGAGTTGAGTTAGCAGATGAAGCGACAGGCAGTTGAGGTCCAGTTTAGGAAGCACCTCGTATACACAGGAGTTTGGACCTTTATCAAGTCAATTACAGGGAGCCAGCGAAGGCTATTAAGCAAGCATGGATATTGTGGCAATTATGTTTTAGGAAAATCTCTCCTGGCAGCAGTGTAGCAGATGAATAAAAGGATGGATTGAGTAGAGCAGATTCAGTAAGATATTGAAAGATTCCAAGTCTAGGTGACGAGAGCCTGTAGTGAGTGACATGAGTGTGAGAGAGTATGCAAATGAGATCTTCAGGATTTTGTGGCTGATCAGCTGTATCTGGAAGGGTGGTTGTGGGGAGGGAAGGCAGGGCAGAGAGGATGTTACAATCAGATTCCTAAGTTTGGCAGTTGGGAAAGGGTAGTGTTATTCACTCAAGGAGTATAAGAGATGGGGCAACTCTAGAGTAAATTTGGGAATTCGCTTATTTCGTAACAGCTTTATTAAGATACAGTTTACATACCATACAACTCACAATTTACATACCATACAACTCATTTAAAGAGTATAATTCAGTCGTTCTTAACATAGAGTTATACAACCATCACCTCTCTCTAATTCCAGCACATTTTCATCACTCCCAAAAGATACCTTGTATTCATTAGCAGTCATAGACAATCCCCACTACCTCTCCAGCCCTAAGCAACCACTAATCTACTTCTCTATAGATTTGCCTGTTCTGGACATTTCATATAAGTGCGATCATACAATACATACTCTTTTGTCTCTGGCATCTTTCATTTAGCATAATCTTTCCAAGGTTCAAAATTGAGGAGTTTTATTCATTCAATAAGTATTTTTTGTGATGTGCTACATGCCAGGTACTGTAGCAATACAGCAGTGAATAAGATGGACAATGCCTCTGTTCTTAGGAGGCTTTCATTTAGTAGCCTGAAAGAAGACATAAGTAGATACAATAACTTCATGTAGTTGTATTAAGATAACTGATGCTGGGTTATGGCTTGCTGTGAAGGGCAAATTAGAGGAGGTAGTCAAGGGAAAGCATCTGAGAAGGTGACATTGGAACTGAGACCCAAATGATACAAAGGAGCCAACCACATCAATATCTGAAGACAAAGCATTTCAGGAAGAAAGTAGAGCAAGTACGGGGCATGTGGTGGAAACTAGTTTGGCATCTTGAATATGAAGTCCCGGCAGAGATCCTAGTAGAGATACCTAGTGTCACGTGTATGTATTAAAGGTCTAGAATTCAGAAGAACAATCTGGGTTACAAATACAGGCTTGGAAGTCCTTAGCATGTCAGAAAGATGAGAATGAAGATTGAGAAGTTGGCCAAGGAGCAAACCCTCGGAATATCAACATTTAAAGGGTAGACAGAGGTGGCTGAATATGTGAAGGAAACAGGAAAGCCAGCAAGACAAGATGAGAGCATCAGGTCAGAGAAGCCAAGGGAGAGGTGCTTGAGGAAGGAGCAGGTACTCCTTAGGAGTGACAATGGCTGCCAAGAGAACAAGATAGGGACTGACACCTATAGTTCCAGCTACTTGGGAGGCTGAGGCGGGAGGATCACTTGAGCCCAGGAGTTGGAAGCCAGACTGGGCAACATAGGGGGACCTTGTCTCAAAAAAAAAAAAAAAAGACTGAAATGACTACTGAGCAGCAAGGACAGTTTCCGAAAAGTGATTGGTAAAAGCCAGAGTATAGCGAATTGAGGAGCGAGTAGAAGGTGAGGAAGTACAAGAGGGTCCACTGCCCTAGGAGGCGGGCTGGGGAAAGAATAAAGTGGGAACTAAAGGAGCTTAGAGTCAAGGGATTTTAATTTGGGGATGAACATGGCTGTAGTATGTTTAAATTTGGATTGGATGGTAAAGAGCAGACAGTGAGGAAAATGTCAATGACACAGCAGTGTTGAGTTCCTCAGAAGGAGGGAGGGAGTACGTAGAGTAGAATGGTGGAAAGATTCGTTGTGGAAAGAGAGGTCTATTCTATCTATAGAGGAGAAATAGAAGGAGACAGATGTGGGCAGGTTGGTACCCTGTTGGTACATGTATTTTTAATTATTGTTCCAACATGAAGTTGAGGAAATTTACAAATGGACTGTTTATTTTTTTGATGCAGAAGATGGCCCATGCCTCAAGTGAAGAAGAGGATAGAAGGTTGGAAAATTTGGGAAAGGGAAGAAAGTCTGAAAATAGTTGATGTGGAAATGAAATGGAGAAAACAGCCAGGCAATATTGAGGGCCAGTTAAAGTGGAAGTCCGGGGTATCCACAATAATTACAAATAAAAAATATTTAAAAAGTGGAAGGCCAGGAATTTATGGCAGCTCTCATCCACAGTTGTTTGATCTTCTATATCAACACCTGTTTGGAGGTAGGATCTCAGTTTGGGGATAGATCCATTGCATGTCCATCTGACTGAGTTCCTTGAGGTCAGGGTCCCTGTAAGGCATTTCCATGTCCTAGGCACTTAATCCAGTGCTTGGCAAACAGAAGCTGCTTCCTGTTGAGTGAGTGAGTGGATTGTGAGCTAGAATGGTTGGGAAAAGGCATCAAAGAAGGTGAGGGATTTGAAAGATGAGGTTTAACTTAAAGTGTGCCTTGTGACCATTGCAAATTATGGCTGAAATTATTAATTTAAGAAGAAACAAAAATTATGTAAGTAGTTGGTATAAAATATGCTGAAATAACAGAAAGTAGAAGAAAAAGTGATTGAAATTCACAGTATGAATAAGTATTTTAAAAAAAAATTTTTTTTTTTTTTGAGGCAGAGTCTTGCTCTGTTGCCCAGGCTGGAGTGCAGTGGCGCGATCTCAGCTCACTGCAAGCCCCGCCTCCTGGGTTCACACCATTCTCCTGCCTCAGCCTCCTGAGTAGCTGGGACTACAGGTGTCCGCCACCACGCCCGGCTAATTTTTTGTGTTTTTAGTAGAGACAGGGTTTCACCATGTTAGCCAGGATGGGTCTCGATATCCTGATCTCGTGATCCACCTGCCTCGGCCTCCCAAAGTGCTGGGATTACAGGCGTGAGCCACCGTGCCCGGCCATTTAAATTTAAGCCATTTGGCAAATACACATTATGATCTTAAAGAAGATGACAGTGTTGAAATGCTTATGGCTTTCTACTTAAGTGCTAATTCTAAAAGTATTATTATATAATCTGCGTAACTGCTAGTTTACATTTTAAATACATTATAATTTAATCCTAAAATTCAGAAAATTGAATTTAAATCAAGCCCAAACCTTTGGGCTTCTTGGATCTGTACCGCCTTCTCTCTTAATTTTAACAACTGCAAGATCCCTGGACTCCCAAGGATCAGTTTTCATCTATTCTCATGTGGACACTGTTCTTCCCTGTCTTTGTGATTTTGTAGAACTCTCTTACATCTCAGAATTTTTCAGTGAGGTGCTGTCATCAGATGGCATGTAGTGTACATTGTAAAAAAGTGTAAGTTTATTGGACTTGGTTTTGATTTTTTTTAATCCTTTTTTTTCTCCCCTTGAATATTTACAGTGGAGCTGGGCAAGAAGTAGGAAGATCATGTATTATTCTGGAGTTCAAAGGAAGAAAAATAATGGTAATTACTATTTTTGTACTCAGTTTAATAGTATGGCTCTGTCTGTATTGGGTGTTAGTCTTTTCTCATAGACTAGTTATCTTTTTAGCTCCCAGAAAAATGTTATAGTGCATGTAATCTATGCTGTATAGTGTTAATGAGAAAAACTAATACACACTTCTACTTAGTAATTTAGTTGATTAAGAAGATATATTTTATGACTGTAAAATTGTC
Source organism: Gorilla gorilla gorilla (assembly GCF_029281585.2). Classification (NCBI taxonomy): domain Eukaryota; kingdom Metazoa; phylum Chordata; class Mammalia; order Primates; family Hominidae; genus Gorilla; species Gorilla gorilla. The sequence goes on along the minus strand of NC_073236.2, from coordinate 130,503,573 downwards.
AGCTAGATCTGTTGAGCTGTTACCTCTTCAAAGTCCCTCTTCCACTTCTGAAGGGTTGAGCCAGCCTAACTGCCCCACCCCCAGTGGAAGATCCCAAGGGCCCAAGCACTCTGAACACACTGAGAGCTCTAGCCGCCTCCAGCATGTGGGGATCAAGCCTTGGCCTAGAAGCTTGGATCCCGAAGTCCCACTGGGGCTGTCAGCCTTGGCCAAGTCACTTTGCTTCTCTAAGCCTGAAAGGTAGAGGGATTAGAGGAGATGGTTTCTAAGGTACTCATTAGAAAGTCATTTCTGTGTCTCACGTTCCTTTGATTCCTCTTTCTTCTCAACTCCTCCCAATCTGAAAAGAACATGTATAGGTCAGACATAGTCATCTTTTTAGTCATCTGTTTTGTTAATTTGGTAGTATCGCCATAAAAATAAGTAACTTTAACGACCAAGTCTTAAGAATTTGTTCCCTAATGCCTTAAAATATTTAAATTACCCTGATCAGGTAAGTTTCCCATTTCTAATTATTATCTTCTCATGAGAGTTGATCTGGTAGTAGTAAATCTATAAACTTTTTAAATTTTAATCTGATATCAAAGTTTTTGAAACAGATTTAATTTGTTGTTAGAATGACGACCAAAAGTAGCTGGAAAGAAGCTGTTTTGTACTTTGCATCCTGTGACCCCTAAATGTGAGCTATATTTTAAATTTGTTGGGAAGTTAGAATTGTTAATGGCATATTTGCCACATTTAATAAGAATCATGTTCCAAGTGCTAGTGCCTGGAGTCCATCTTGAGTATATGGGTGATGGATCTAGAATTATTGCCTATTTGCCAAATGAATTTTAATAAAATGTGCAGGAGATTGTGATCTCTTTTCCTGTCTCTTTCAGCTCGACTGTGGGATCCACCCTGGCCTAGAAGGAATGGATGCTCTTCCTTATATTGATTTAATTGACCCAGCTGAGATTGATCTCCTATTAATTAGTCAGTAAGTTTTTCCCTTTATTAATGACACTTTTTCATGGACTTTTACTGTCAAGATCATTCTTTACTAGATTTTGAGAGTTTGGTTTTTTAAAAGAGTGTTTTCTGCTGGGAAGCATATTGCAGACATCTAAGTCTAAACCAACACTCCATAATGTCATCACAGGCTAGAGAAGTTTGCTATGAAAAACTTACCTACCTCTATGTATAAGTTCAGTGAGTATGTGAGAAGGAGATAGTACAGAACTTGAATCACTGTAAAACTTGAGACTAAGAAAGCCCTTTTCCAGGATATCTCCTTGAGGTCACTGTTTTATCACATTCTTCTATAAGAACGCCATTTCACCTTTATTGAAACTATTTTTAAATAGAGTTCATATAGAAAAATGTGACAAGACAGTGACCTCAGGGAGATATCCATGTTTCAACTTTATTCTGTTAAAATGTTTGCTGTAATTCTGGCTGCCAGGAGTAGGCTTGGGATATTCTTCTTCCTCCCTAATTCACTAATAAAGTTTTTTGCTGTTTAAAAACGATACTTTAAACATCTTTCTTCCATATTAGAACTGTATGCATTACTTCTTCCTTCTACACATACCTACTCTTGGTTTTTCTGAAAGTATCAGTACATAGTTGTTTATATAAAACTTGTTTTGTACAGTAAGCAACAGTTTCATTACATGGTATCTGATGGATAATAATTTTAAGAATTAATGCAGCCTCTTTCTTTTTAAGTTTCCATTTGGATCACTGTGGAGCTCTGCCCTGGTTTCTACAGAAGACAAGTTTTAAAGGAAGAACATTTATGACTCATGCCACAAAAGCTATTTATAGATGGCTTCTTTCCGATTATGTCAAAGTTAGGTAAATTACTTTATTAGATTATACACGACTTTGGCTCTATATGGTACATATGGTTCAAGATATGGACCATTTTGTGTTTTAAAATGAGGTGCTGTCTTTTCATGTGTAAGGATATCAGTAATTTCATCATTCATTAACAAGGTCATTGAAACCTATTGTGTTTCTAGCACCTTCCTGACCTTGAAGGTTTTTTTGAGACAGGATCTTGCTCTGTCATCCAAGCTGGAATGCAGTGGTGTGATCACAGCTCACTGCAGCCTCAGCCACCTGGGCTCAAGCAGTCCTTCCACCTCAGCCTCCTGAGCAGCTGAGACTACAGGTGTGTGCCACCACACCCAGCAGAGTTTTTTGTTTTTTGAAGAGATAGGGTCTTATGCTGCCCAGGCTAGTCCCAAACTCCTGGGCTCCAGTGATCCTCCTGCCTTGGCCTCCCAGAGTGCTGGGATTACAGGCATGAGTCACTGGCCTGGCCTTGAAGTCTTTATATAGCTTTTGTATCCTTTTAAAACTTCATTAGGCTGGATTGGAAGAGTTATGCTTAATTGTGGTAACACTCGTTAACACTTCAATAATGCTTACCACATATTAGGCCCAATCCTAAATTCCTAATGTATATTAACTTCACACAAAGATAAATAAATATATATATATATATATATATATATATTTTTTTTTTTTTTTTTTTGAGATGGAGTCTTGCGCTGTTGACCAGGCTGGAGTGCAGTGGCGCTATCTTAGCTCACTGCAACCTCTGCTCCTGGGTTCAAGCAATTCTCATGCCTCAGCCTCCCCAGTAGCTAGGATTACAGGCACACAGTGCATGCCACCACGCCTAGCTAATTTTTGTATTTTTAGTAGAGACGGGGTTTTACCATGTTGGCCAGCCTAGTCTTGAACTCCTGACCTCAGGTGATCTGTCTTGGCCTCCCAGAGTGCTGGGATTACAGGCGTGAGCCACCGCACCCAGCTGGGAGATAAATATATTTAATCTTCACACCAACTCATGATGTAGGTTCTATTATAAATTCCATTTTATAGATGATGTAACTGAGGCATAGCGAGGTTAGGTTATTTGCCTAAAATCGTCACAGTAAGAGACAGAGCGAGGATTTGAACCCAAACAATCTGGCTCCAGAGTCAGCGTCCTTAACCACTGTTCTCTCTTGCTTTTTTGTAAGTACATTAACATAATTTTCAGGAGAAAGGTTGTGCTAGACTTTGTAGAAAAATCTTTTCTCATCCTAATGTGAGAAATATCTGCCATGGTTCAATGTATGTGAGTGTGTTATATCTTTCAGGAGTGTTGCGATGGGAAAAAAGTTTGAGAAATACTATCCTAAAGAGTATTTTGTCTTAATTTACTGTATGTATTACTGAAAATTGAGAGTACTTTGAGCTCAGTGTCTTAATTTCCTGTGTGGTTTGTTTAAAATCAAGTTTTGTAGCTATACACACAATAGAGTAAAAAAAAATACACAAAATATCTGAAAAATTTTAAATACATAATTCATACAGTATATTTTAAAGAAATATCTTCATGGATATGTTATCCACAATTTCTTTGTGTTCAAAGGCTTTTTAAAAAATCTGACTGTTAATTGTTTTTGCTGGCATCTTTCAAAATTTAGTAACATATCAGCAGACGACATGCTGTATACCGAGACCGATTTGGAAGAAAGCATGGACAAAATTGAAACTATCAACTTTCACGAAGTTAAGGAAGTTGCGGGAATCAAGTTTTGGTGTTACCATGCAGGTCACGTCCTAGGAGCCGCCATGTTCATGATTGAGATCGCAGGCGTGAAGGTACCCTCTGGCTGTGGCGCTTTTCTCCCCAGAGAAATCAGTACAGAGCTTTGTGCCACCAAGTACTATTAAAAAAAAATTCCCTAAGACTTGCAAAGTGTCAGAACATGGAAACATAAGATAAAAATACAGTTAACGCTTGTTCTTTTTAAATATTGCAGTTCCTACCTCCATTACAATACTTTCTTTATCAAGACTGAGGAAAAAAAAAAATTTAAAGACTGAGAAAAGAGTAAAATAAACATCTCACAAAGTAATTCCCTGACACCATAGGATTCCATTTGCTTTAGAAAACTGGTTAGGGAAGAGGTGTCTTTGTGGCTGCATTCGTCTAAAATTAAAACACAATTTGATATTCATGTCCCCCTGATGTCTTAGAATTCACAGGTAAGCCCCTAAGCAGGGTGGACTGCAAGAGTGAAAGGGGTTAATTAGGAAAGATCTTTGGGGAAGCCTTGAATTTCTGACAACGTGGGCGGGCCGCTGGCTTTCCAGACTCCAGAGCAGCCGCTCTGAACTCAGACTGCACGTAAGACTCAGTTCGGGAGCTGCTGAAAATAACCCTTGAATCAAAATCTGGAGGCGCAGCTTGGCCTTTTCCTTTTCGAGTTTTCTAGGTGATTCTAACGTCAGCCAGAGAACCGATGCTCTAGTGTCACGTCCTAAATTTTTCACAGCTGCTTATACATTTGGAACTTTTAGACATTGAATTGTAAAGTATATCACTAAATCACTTATTCTTGCAGTTTGCTCCAGGGCACAAAAAATAAGTAAGTAGCACAAACGCAGAGGTGAATTCTCTTGGAATTTGATGCAGACCCTCTTATGATTTTATCTCCGGTTTTAGACCATGTACCTCAGTGCACTCCTTTCCTTGTCTGCATGCCCTTTTTCTCAAAGAAGTTCAGAGCACTTCTCAAGTGGATTAATGTTATATAGGTTATCATTGTGAGATGATACTGGGAATAGATTATTCCCATTTACTAGAGGAAATAATTGAAGCACTGAACCGTTTACTGACTGAACTACACATTTTGAATTGGACACAAGCACTGCATGTAAATTTCATCAGTTTTAGACTTAAAAACTGTAACTGCACTTTTGGATTTCATGAGTTTAATCTATTCGCTAGCAAAATGAAGCCTTCCCCAAATCCTAACTTTCTATTTTTATCTTTTTCACAGCTTTTGTACACTGGTGATTTCTCAAGACAAGAAGATAGGCACTTAATGGCAGCTGAAATTCCTAATATTAAGCCTGATATTCTTATCATTGTAAGTATTAATATACTATATTGTAATCAATGTAATGTAAGCAGATTTTTTTTCGTTTAGAAAATAATATTGTGATCTCACTTTCATAACATGTTATTGGATATAAACTTATCTTTTTTAAAATATAAGAAAACTGGTGGCCAGGCATGGTGGCTCACACCTGTAATCCTAGTGCTTTGGGAGGCTGAGGCGGGCAGATCACTTAAGGCCAGGAGTTAGAGACCAGCTTGGCCAACACAGTGAAAACCCATCTCTACTAAAAAAATACAAAAATTAGCTGGGTGTGGTGGTGCACGCCTATAGTCCCAGGTATTGGGGAGGCTGAGGCACAAGAATCACTTGAACCCAGAAGTTGGAGGTTGCAGTGAGCCAAGATCACGCTGCTGCTCTCGAGCCTGGGCTACAAAGCAAGACTCAGTCTCAAAAAAAAAAAAAAAAATTGGGGCAGGTGCTTCTTTTTGTAGTGCAGCTTCACTTTCCTGCTGTTAAATGCATTAACTCCAGTCTAATATCAGAGACGCCAGGCTGTCGCTGGGCAGGATCATTTTTACTGAGTATGCCCTCTCCCTGTCTCCTAAATATATATTTCTAGATGAGAATATGTAGAAGAACATCTTACGGGTCATTTTAGAAATGGTGTGACCTCACTGCCTTTGCCATGGTGACTGTCCTCAGGCCCTTAGTCAATGCTAACGTATCGTTTTGTTTATCTTTATGTGTCATGTCTGCCTACTAGGTTGCAAGTTCCAGGGGAGCAAAAAAAATGAACTGTGTACAGAAGCTCTTTGGGGGCAGCTTGGGATGTGTGTTGCTGACTGTAGAGTCAGGGGTTGGGAGAGAAATCTTGCAAGCTTTTGGTGTATATAAGAACATCAGGTATATGTGGTTCAAGGAGGAAGAGTTGTCTGTTTCTCCTCCACCACCTACCACGTTCCCCAGCTGCCCAGGCATGTGGGCCAGTACATACTGCTGTCCATAAGCAACATGTGAGCAGATTAGATTGGACTCTGCTCATGGTATGCCCAGCATTTAAACTTAATTTAAGGGAAGATTTATTTTTTGAACCCTCAGAAAAAGTAGCTGTTTTCATAGTACCATACTTTAGAGCAGTGCTTCAAATTTTAATACGCTTATAATCATCTGATGATATTGCTAAGATACAAATTCTGATTCAGTACATCTGGGCTGGGGTCTGAGATTTTGCGCTTCTGATAAGCTCCCAAGGGATGTCAATCTTCTGGTCAGTGGACCACACCTAGTAAGACTTTAAGGATATTCTTAAACAGAAGTATGAGAAACAACATCTGTTTCTATTTTAAAAGCTTTGACTTATCAGAGGTGGGAGAAATAACCTTTTTCTTCCTAATGGAAAGCAAAATGGTTAAAAAAGGACATGGGAAGAAGATACAGTTTTGGAGTATTTCCTGATTCCATTTTATAAAAAGTTCTTAGATTTGAATTCTAGCATTCTTTTTTTTTTTTTTTTTTTTGAGATGGAGTCTCACTCTGGAGCGAGCGACTGCAGTGACATGATCTCGGCTCACTGTAACCTCTGCCTCCCAGGTTCAAGTGATTCTTCTGCCTCAGCCTCCTGACTAGCTGGGATTATAAGGCATGTGCCACCATGCCCAGCTAATTTTTGTATTTTTAGTAGAGACGGGGTTTCATCATGTTGGTCAGACTGGACTCCTGACCTCAGGTGATCCACCCGCCTTGGCCTCCCAAAACGCTGGGATTACAGGCATGAGCCACCATGCCCGGCCTTTTGTTGTTGTTGTTGTTGTTGTTGTTGTTAAATTTTATTTTTTTTGAGATGGAGTCTTGCTCTGTCGCCCAGGCTGGAGTGCAATGGTGCGATCTCGGCTCACTGCAACCTCCTCCTCCTGGGTTCAAGCAGTTCTCCTGCCTCAGCCTCCGGAGTAGCTGGGATTACAGGTGTCCACCACCATGCCCAGCTAATTTTTGTATTTTTAGTAGAGACAGGGTTTCACCATGTTGGCCAGGCTGGTCTCAAACTGCTGACCTCAGGTGATCCACCCACCTTGGCTTCCCAAAGTGCTGGGATTACAGGTGTGAGCCACCAAGCTGGGCCTGAATTCTAGCATTCTTGCTTGCTCTTCCCAATTACTATTATGACAACACATGTTCGAGTAAATGACATGCTAATGGAGAAGTGAATTGCTTGGCCCCTCAGCATTTCATTGATGTTTAACTTTTGAATTCTTTGAGGATCATCGGTCTTAGTCTCACACTTCTAATGTATTATTTAGGAATCTACTTATGGGACCCATATCCATGAAAAACGTGAAGAGCGAGAAGCAAGATTCTGTAACACTGTCCACGATATTGTAAACAGAGGAGGCAGGGGTCTCATTCCTGTCTTTGCTCTTGGAAGGGCTCAGGAGCTGCTCTTGATTCTGGGTATGCCATTTCCTTTCTATTTAGGCGATGATCAAAATCTTGTCATTTTATCAAGATAATAACATGGTCTTGGATGAGTCATTCCACCGTTCTGGACTTCAGTTTTCTTCATTTAAAAATAGAGATTTGGGGCCGGGCACGGTGGCTCACGCCTGTAATCCCAGCACTTTGGGAGGCTGAGGTGGGTAGATCACGAGATCAGGAGTTCAAGACCAGCCTTGACCAAGATGGTGAAACCCCGTCTTTACTAAAAATACAAAAATTAGCCAGGCACAGTGACAGAAGCCTGTAATCCCAGCTACTCAGGAGGCTGAGGCAGAGAATTGCTTGAACCTGGGAGGTGGAGGTTGCAGTGAGCCGAGACTGCGCCACTGCACTCCAGCCTGGGCGACAGAGCAAGACTCCGTCTCAAAAAATAATAATAATAATAATAATAGGGATTTGGATCTAGGAATAGCCCAGGAAAACAGCAACTCTCATGCACTGCTGTTGGGAATGTGAACTGGCGTCCCCTTCCGGTTGCCATCAGAAGTCTTAAAATATGTGTACCCTTTGGCCAGCAGTTCCGCTTCTGGGAAATAGATGTACAGAAAAGAAAGGTATTCATCATTTTAGTATTTTCAAAGAAATATGTCAGCAAATATAACATTGTAGGAAAAAATTGTGTTACAGATGAGTAATTACATACTTTGCACATAATATATTAAGTCAGCCAAAAAAGTAGAGTTCAAAACTATATTTACTCTGGGCCGGGCGTGGTGGCTCACACCTGTAATCCTAGCACTTAGGGAGGCTAAGGTGGGCAGATCACTTGAGGCCAGGAGTTCAAGACCAGCCTGGCCATCATGGTGAAACCTCGTCTGTACCAAAAATAGAAAGACGAGCCAGGTGTGGTGGCACACGCCTGTAGTCCCAGCTTTTCTGGAGGCTGGGGCATGAGAATTGCTTGAGCCTGGGAGGCAGAGGTTGCAGTGAGCCGAGATTGTGCCACTGCACTCCAGCGTGGGCAACAGAGTGAGACCCTGTCTCAAAAAAAAAGCAGATAATAAAACGGGTGCTTTGCATATGTGTCACCTGTGTGCGAAGCACTAGAAACACTTGCATCTTAGCTCTTCCTCTCTGTTCTGCCATCTTGGTGAGAAGGAGAAAAAATAGTATCCCTGTCACACTGAAAAGGAAAACAGAAGGAAAAGTTGGAAGACATGACCCCAGATGAAAAGGAAATCTGTAACAGATAGGACTTCTAGAAGCTGAATTTCCCAAATCCGAATCTAATTCAGTCTTTTGATCTTGATTGGTCCTCCTTCCTAACTGCAAGTCAAATTCGTCCTTAGAAGTCTTGAAATCAAAGTCTTCCTAACCTGTAAGATGAAGAGCAGAGAAGTTAGGAAGTTGAAACAATGTTGCCACCATCAAATTGGGTTGCCAGATTTAGCAAATAAAACTAGAGAACAACTCATTACATTTTAGGTTCAGATAAATAATGAATAATGTTTTAGTATAAGTGTACCAAATATTTAATATATATTCTTTTTTTTTTTTTTTTTTTTTTGAGATAGAGTCTCACCCTGTCACACAGGCTGGAGTGTGGTGGCGCTATCTCAGCTTGGCGCGATCTCGGCTCACCACAACCTCCACCTCCCGGGTTCAAGCTATTCTCCTGCCTCAGCCTCCTGAGTAGCTGGGATCCTGGCTAATTTTTGTATTTTTAGTAGAGACAAGGTTTCACCACATTGGCCAGGCTGGTCTCGTTAGTATATATTCTTATACTAAAAATCTTTTGTTGTTAACCTAAAATTCAAATTTAACTGAGTATTTGATATTTTTATCTGGCAATTCTACCATCTGCTCTTTGCAACTGGTTGCCCTTTTTCCTTAAATTCTCCCTTGTAGTGTAGTATAATAGAAAGGACAGCTGCTTTCAAATCTTATCTGTGTTTCAGATGAAATCTGTCATATGGCTAGAGCCATATGACCTTGGGGAAATTATTTAACTTTTTTTAATATTCCGAGTTTATTCATAAAAACACGCACAACAAAACAAGAAATGGTGGCGTGATTGTGGGACGTAGTCCGCTTTAGGGTATCTAAGAAATCGTAAGAGTAATAAATCATGAATGGGATAAACTAGAAGACAAAGCAGGGAATTTGTAATGCATGTGACAGAAAGTCTTTGTCCTCATATAGAATTATCATTGATACATCAAATGGAAGAATAACATTCACACAATATTCAGCCTTTTTTTTTACCCTCAGTTTGCTAGTTAAGATGGTGATAAGTCTTCGTAAGTTGTTTTGAAAATTAGAAATTATAGATGTAAATTGGTGAAACCCCGTCTCTACTAAAAGTACAAAAAATTAGCCAGGCATGGTGGCCGGCGCCTGTAGTCCCAGCTACTCCAGAGGTTGAGGCAGGAGAATGGTGTGAACCTGGGAGGCGGAACTTGCAGTGAGCGGAGATGGCGCCACTGCACTGCAGCCTGGGTGACAGAGTGAGACTCCGTCTCAAAAAAAAAAAAAAAAGGAAATTACAGATGTAAATTATATAATAGGCATATAATACATTTTCAAACTGCAGAGGCACCTATTAGAATAAAGGGTGTCTTTCAGCCATACTACCCTGATAAAATTTTGGGATTTAATGAGGGCTTTTCCCTTAACATAAGTCTTTTGACGGTATATTACCCACTGCTTTCTTTGATTATCAGAAACTGGTTAGTAGGTTTTTAAAAATACAAGCATGGCTGAGTGTGGTGACTCATGCCTGTAATCCCAGCACTTTGGGAGGCTGGGCAGGAGGATCACTTAAGTCCAGAGTTTGAGACCAGCCTGGGAAACATAATGAGACCCAGTCTCAAAAAAAAAAAAAATTAGCAGAGTGTGGTAGCACACTCCTGTAGTCACAGCCCAGAAGGCTGAGGTGGAAGGATCACTTGAACCTGAGAGGTTGAGGCTGCCATGAGCCATGATCATACCACTACCCTCAAGGCTAGTCGACAGCCTGGGTGTAAAACACAAACAAAAACAAACAATAATAGCATAATATGACTATACTTTTTTTTTTTAAGTGTTCAAAATCGGTTAACTCTTGGCAATTCTCTTTTGTAATTAGCACTCAATAAATCTGTTTGAAATATTAATAATACATTTTTAAAACCATCACAGAATTTTTTCTAATACATTTTTCTAATACATTTAAATAAAAATGTATTATTTAGTATCTTGTTATGGTAATAAGTTATAGACTTCAGTGTAAACTTATACTGAGTCATGTTTAAAAGCCTCCACATCTTTGGACTATGATCATAGCATTCTTTTTAGGTCATGCACTATTTAGAAATAAGTTTTGGTTTTGTAAATTTAAGTTAGTTACAACCACGATAATTTTGCTTAAACTCTTTAAAATGTAGTTGTGTGCTTTATTTCTTGGTTGTATGTGTATCATTTCTTGTTTCTGTGTGTTTCATTTATTATTTGAACTATTTACCACATCTAACAAAGTGATGTTTGTTTCTTGCAAAATCTCTCTAGATGAGTACTGGCAGAATCACCCAGAACTACATGACATTCCAATATACTATGCATCATCTTTGGCCAAGAAGTGTATGGCAGTGTACCAGACATATGTAAATGCCATGAATGACAAAATCCGCAAACAGATCAACATCAATAATCCCTTTGTTTTCAAACACATTAGTAACCTCAAGGTGAGTGCTTGTGGAAGAAAGACAAGGATGGATAAAACCAAATCAGTCATTAGCAGTAGGAGGTAGGAGGCCGTGAGTGATGGCTCACAGCTGTAATTTTAGCACTTTGGGAGTCTAAGGCAGGAAGATCACTAGAACTCAGGAGTTTGAGACCGGCCTGGGCAAGATAGTGAGACCCTGTCTCTATCAAAATAAAATAAAAATCGTAGGCAGTGCATGTCAGTGACTCTGGCTGAATTCCTCTTGCTGGAGTCTTACCGCTTCTCTAGCAGGTATCGTTTTTCTGCAGGAAATCAAAACTTCAGCAGCTGACATTCTTTTTCTGCTTCAACAGATTTTGCCACTTGCCCCAAGTAGCCATGTGTTCTCAGTATTTATAATACTTATCTCTTTTGCTGTAGGCATAAAAAGTTCTGAGGAGAAAAGTATTTTGTATTATGTATTTAAATTTCTCTTCTCACTCAAACCAAATCATCTTTTTGATTAGTGCTGCAAATTCTATATATGAAAATTTTTATATACTTTTCTGGAAGCATTCAATAAAATCTGATTTAATTTAAAAAATACTGTTTAACTCGATGCTTGAATCATAATAAAATAATTGATATCGGAAATAATTTAAAACTGGTCTTCCAGTTGTAAATAGGCTTTGTTCATAAAGTATATATTTTAAGTTAATTGCTTAAGGATTATAGACAAGTTCTCCCTAGAACAATGTTAAACCTTTTGATTTCCAGGCCAGCTCAAAACATGCATGGAGCATGCAAAGCTATTGTGAGTCTTTGGGAATATTTTTTCAGAGTTGTGTCTTGGGTAGATCAAGACCCATTTGACTCTTCCTTTTACTTTTCTGCCTGCCTGCTAGGCACTGAAGATGGTCCTGATGGTTCTGATGGCCCTCTAGCTACCAACAGAAGGTTTTGAAGATCGGGGTGAACTTACCACTTTTTATTACTTGGTTTTTCTACCATTCCTAGCCTAAACTGTTTAGGAATTCGGCAACTGAGCTTAAAATGTTTACAGATCTTGTGAAGGCCCTTTCAGTGGTGTGATTAATCTCTTAGCCTTTTGTTACTCTTTAAAAAGAAAGAATGCTTTGTCAGCTGCTGGTAGCTAACAGACTTTTCCCATTCTGTTTTCTCTTTTAGAGCATGGATCATTTTGATGACATTGGTCCCAGTGTTGTAATGGCCTCCCCAGGCATGATGCAAAGTGGCTTATCCAGAGAGTTATTTGAAAGCTGGTGTACTGATAAGAGGAATGGTGTCATTATAGCAGGATACTGCGTAGAAGGGACACTTGCCAAGGTCAGTTACAGTCATAGGCTATTGTGTTATTCCTATTCAGAATTACGGAGGTGGCAGGGTCCTCACAGGTTTTTGCACTGAAGTAGTTCTTTAAATAATACAAGTTTTGATTTTTAAAAATGAGGACGAGAATAGGTAGCTAGAGATGTGCGTAGGATGTAGAATTATGCAGACACTGAATGGCATAATGAGGTCCCAGGTGATTGATATACACATTAAAGTTTGAGAAATGCTCATCTGGTTGCATGTAGAGAAGAATGGACAGGAACCTGTTTGAGACAAACACGTGAATACTCTCCCTCCTCTCATGAAGAAGAGGTTGACTAATACATATGATCTTAAAAAGCTGTAGAATGTGTTTGGGTTGACCACTTTCTACTGTTATGAAACATTGATTTTCAGCTCTTAGGGATGTAGAAATTGTAGAAAATATATGCAGAACTTGAGAGGCAGTTTCTGAGCATCCAGGCATCACATTCTCATCCTCTACTTTATTTTTAAAAATATGATATGATTCTTTATTTTGATAATCTTTATTACTTTACCTTATTCTATAAAGTTCTTTAGTGACAATGTTGTATTTAAAATAGATTTCCAGGCTGGGTGCAGTGGCTCACACCTGTAAACCCAGTACTTTGGGAGGCCAAGGTGGGCGGATCACCTGAGGTCAGGAGTTCGAGACCAGCCTGGCCAACATGGCGAAACCCCATCTCTACTAAAAATACAAAAAATTAGCTGGGCGTGGTGGCGTATGCCTGTAATCCCAGCTACTCAGGAGGCTGAGGCAGGGAGAATTGCTTGAAACTGGAGGCGGAGGTTGCAGTCAGCCGAGATTGGCGCCACTGCACTCCAAGCTGGGTGACGGAGCAAGACTCCATCTCCAAAAAAAAAAAAAATTTCCAGGCCTGGCACAGTGCCTCACACCTGTAATCCTAGCACTTTGGGAGGCCATGGCAGGTGGATCACTTGAGTTCAGGAGTTGGGGACCAGCTTGGGCAACATGGAGAAATCCCATCTCTACAAAAAATACAAAAATTAGCCAGGCGTGGTGGCACGTGCCTGTAGTCCTAGCTAGTTGGGGGACTGAGGCAGGAGGCTTGCTTGAACCCAGGAGGTCGAGGCTGCAGTGAGCTGAGATCGCACACTGCATTTCAGCCTGGGTGACAAAGTGAGACCCTATTTCAAAAAACAAAGATTTTCAGAATAGAAATATATCCACATATCTAGGAAATGACTTTGGAGAGCACAAGAATAGTTGGGAATACAGGTTTGTCTTTCTAAGCATAAGAGTTATGATTCTCACTGCCAGCACTCCAGATAGATGAGTTTTAGTTAATTTGTTTACTTTTCTCATTAAATGTTTGCTTGATTGAGAACATGAGTATTTGATATTTACTGAGTCAGTTATATTAGAATGATTTTGTGCTGAAGGTCCTAAATTTAACATGAATTTATGACTGCATGAAAAAAATGAAAATGTACCTTTACGTTTATAACTGGGTAGTTTGTTTTGTTATTTTTCTTTATTTTCCACAGCACATCATGTCTGAACCTGAAGAAATCACTACTATGTCTGGACAGAAGTTACCACTGAAAATGTCTGTTGATTACATTTCTTTCTCAGCTCACACGGATTACCAGCAAACCAGTGAATTTATTCGTGCTTTGAAACCGCCTCATGTGGTTAGTCTATGAATTTCATTTATTGTATTAAAGGGAAAAAAAGTGCATACCCAGGAAACTGTGCAGCAGGCAGTTCACAAAGCAAGCATCATCACCTACTAATGCGACACCCCCTGAGCAGAGCCTTTCACGTGCGCTCGGATTTGGTCTTTACAACTCCCCTTTGATTTCAGCAAGCTGCCCCGTTTCTCCAGAACTGACTGACTCAGACCTACCAACCCCAATCCTAATGTTTTTCTGTTATTTTCTGCTGCCTCTCCAATAATTTAAGAGCCAGGCTTGGAGTATGACTGCTCATTTGGAATGCCAGCTCCATCTCTTACTTACTATGTAACCCTTGGCAAGTTACTTAACCTCTCTGTACCTCATTTGTAAATAGGAATAATAGCTCATAAGGTTATTGTAAGGATGAAGTGAAAGAACATATCTAAAGCACTTAATATGGTGCCTGGCACATAGTAAATGCTTAATATATATATTTTATATATATATATATATTTTTTTTTCTTTTTTTGAGGCGGAGTCTTGCTCTGTCACCCAGGCTGACTGCAACTCTGCCTCCCGGGTTCAAGCAGCTCTCTGCCTCAGCCTCCCGAGTAACTGGGATTACAGGTGCCCACCACCACACCCGGCTAATTTTTGTATTTTTAGTAGAGATGGGGTTTCACCGTCTTGGCCAGGCTGGTCTTGAACTCCTGACTTCGTGATACACCCGCCTCAGCCTCCCAAAGTGCTGGGATTACAGGCGCGAGCCACTGCACCCGGCCGACTTACTTATATTTTTAAGTATCGTGTAACTTATTAAAAATAAGTTAGATATTTTGATGGAAAGGAGGGGTAAGCTGAAAAAAGTGTGTATTTTTCATTAGAAGAACACTAATGAAGCATGTGTCCATAGAAAATAGATGAAGTGCCCTTTCCAAATGTATTGGAAAGCAGAAGAAATGGCCTTTTGTTAGTATTGTTTGTTTGCTTGTTGTTTTGGGGGTTTTTTGGTTTGTTTGTTTGTTTGGACAAAGTCTTGCTCTGTTGCCTAGGCTGGAGTGCAGTGGTGCCAATCTCGGCTCACTGCAGCTTCTGCCTCCTGGGTTAAAGCAATTCTCCTGCCTCAGCCTTCCGGGTAGCTGGGATTACAGGCACGTGCCACCACGCCCAGCTAATTTTTGTATTTGTAGTAGAGACAGGGTTTCACCATGTTGGCCAGGCTGGTCTCAAACTCCTGACCTCAGGTGATCTGCCCGCCTCGGCCTCCCAAAGTGCTAGGATTACAGGCATGAGCCACTGCACCTGGCCTTGCTTGTTGTTTTTTAAATACGTTTTACTGTGGTAAAATATCTAACATAAAATTTGCAGTTTTAACCATTTTTAAGTGTACAAACCAGTGGCATTAATTATATTCACAGTGTTGTACAACCATCACCACTGTCTATTTTCACAGCTTTTCATCACTCCAAGCAGAAACTCTGTACCGTTACACAGTAACTCCCCATTCCCTTCCCCCAACCCTGGTAATCTTGAATCTACTTTCTGTTTCTATGAATTTGACTATTCTAGGTATTTCATATGAGAGGAATCATAATGCCTATGATGTTTTCAAGGTTCATCATGTTGTGGCATGTATCAGCACTTCATGCCGAAGTCATGGTCCGTTATATGTAGGCCACATGTTGTTTATCCATTCACCTGTGGGTGGACACCCGGGTTGTGTCACTTTACAGCAAATGTGAAGTGGTATCTCGTTGTGGTTTTTATTTTCATTTCTCTAATGACTAATGATGTTGAGCACCTTTTCATGCAGTCTTTTGTTCGTTTTTGAGTTTTTTCTAGCATAATAGGCCTCACAGGTATTTGCCACTGGCCCTTAATGAGCAGATTATTTGGTCAAGAAAAATCACTCTCCTGTCCATAGCATCACGGTGTGTAGGGTTTAGTCACAGAGCAGGCTCCTCCCAGGTGTTTCTCATTGTCTGTGTGCATGAACATTCCCCCAGATTTCCAAGCCAGGGAGGAAAAGCCGAATTGCTCTTTCTGTGTGGTGTCACCACCTCATCCTCAGCCCCATTTCATCCTGTCACTCTCCTGGTTCTACTTCTGCTGACAGTTTAAGTTCCTGGGTTGAACTTCATGCTCATTTTCCTGTGATAACCAGCTCCAGCAAAAGTACAGCTGCAGGATAAAATTGCAATACTAGTAGTGTTGGTGGTAGTAATGAATACTAGCTAACATTGATTATTTACCATGTGCCGGACGCTGTATATGTGTTTTATATGAACTGACTTGCTTAATCTTCATGACCGACAGCTGTTCTGCAGATGAGACAACTGAGATGTGAAATCATTTGGTCAAGTTTACACAGCTAATAAGCAGCAGCACCAGGATTCTGCTCAGGCAGCCAGGCCCAGGCCCTTCCCCACCAAGCAGTAAGCCCCTGCCACGTGCTGGTGCTGGCTATGCCCAGCCACAAGCCATCTACCACATGTGAGAGGCTAAGAACAATCTATCTTGGCCGGGCTGCAGTCCCAGCACTTTGGGAGGCCGAGGCGAGTGGATCACTTGAGGCCAGGAGTTCGAGACCAGCCTGGCCAACATAGTGAAACCCCATCTCTACTAAAAGTATAAAAATTAGGCAGGGCACGGTGGCTCATGCCTGTAATCCCAGCACTTTGGGAGGCCAAGGCGAGCAGATCACGAGGTCAGGAGATGGAGACCATCCTGGCTAACATGGTGAAACCCCGTCTCTACTAAAAATATAAAAAAATTAGCCAGGTGTGGTGGCAGGTGCCTGTAGTCCCAGCTACTCGGGAGGCCGAGGCAGGAGAATGGCATGAACCCGGGAGGCGGAGCTTGCAGTGA
This sequence comes from Gorilla gorilla gorilla, assembly GCF_029281585.2. Taxonomy (NCBI): domain Eukaryota; kingdom Metazoa; phylum Chordata; class Mammalia; order Primates; family Hominidae; genus Gorilla; species Gorilla gorilla. The sequence goes on along the minus strand of NC_073236.2, from coordinate 130,486,683 downwards.
GCCAAGATCGCGCCACTGGTCTCCAGCCTGGGCGACAGAGCGAGACTCGGTCTCAAAAAAAAAAAAAAAAAAAAAAAACATAAAAATTAGATAGGCATGGTGGTTCACACCTGTATCCCAGCTACTTGGAGGCTGAGGCATGAGAATCCCTTGAACCCTGGAGGCAGAGGCTGCAGTGAGCCAAGATCATGACACTGCACTCCAGCCTGGGTGGCAGAGTAAGACTGTCTCAAACAAAAAAAAAAGAACAATCTGTCTTGTAAGATAGAAGTTACAAAAGTGAATGGAAAGGGACTGGTAGCTAATGCTGTTGTTGTAAATACCCTCTAAAATATTCCATTTGGGGCTGAGCACAGTGGCTTATGCCTGTAATCGTACCACTCTGCAAGGCTGAGGTGGAAAGACTGCCCAGAAGTTTGAGACCAGCCTAGACAACGTAGTGAGACCTTGTCTCTACAAGAATAAAATAAAACTAGCCAAGCATGGTGGCTCATGCCTGTAGTCCCAGCTACCTGGGTGGCTAAGGTGGGAGGATTGTATAAGCCTGGGAGATTGAGGCCACGGTGAGCCAAGATTATGCCACTGCACTCCAACCTGGGCAACAGAGCAAGACTCTCTTTAAATAAAGAAATATATAAAGTAATAAAATGTTCCATTTGGTTCTGAAATATTTTATTAGGATAGGTACAGTGGCTCACGCCTATAATACTAGCATTTTGGGAGGCCAAGGTGGGCAGATCACTTGAGCCCAGGAGTTCAAGACCACCTTGGGCAATATGCGAGACCCTGTCCCTACAAAAAATACAAATATTAGCTGGGCATGGTGGCGTGCGCCTGTAGTCCCGGCTTCGTGGGAGGCTGAGGCAGGAGGATTGCTTGATCCCTGGAGGTTGAGGCTGCAGTGAGCCATGATCACATCACTGGACTCCAGCCTGGGCAACAGAGTGAGACCCTGTCTCCAAAAATATATCAATATATGAGGTAGGCCAGGCACAGTGGCTCAAGCCTGTAATCCCAGCACTTTGGGAGGCCGAGGTGGGCGTCAAGTGTTCGAGACCAGCCTGACCAACATGGTAAAACCCCGTCTCTACTAAAAATACAAAAAATTAGCCAGGCATAGTGGCGTGTACCTATAGTGCCAGCTACTTGGGAGGCTCAGGCAGGAGAATCGCTTGAACTCAGGAGGTAGAGGCTGCAGTGAGCTGAGATCACACCACTGCTACCCTCCAGCCTGGGCGACAGAGCAAGACTCCATCTCACAAAAAGAAAAAAAAGAGAACCATGGGTGTTTTCTAAGACAGTAGGGTAGCAATAGTTTTGTACAAGAGTCATAGGCATTTAAAACTAGAAGAGACTACAGAAGTCAGCCCTTTACCACTGTGAACATAGAAGCAGTGAAACATGGAAAAGGCGTGTATCTCATTAGTGGCAAAGACTGGAGTAGAAAAGAAGTTCCTTTACTCTTTGTTCAAATAGTACCACATAAGGATCAAACAGAATGAATATGTGTATACAAGTTGAATCGGCTGGAGGTCCTTAAAAGTAGTAAAGTTTCATAACTTCCAAGTATGTCTCTATTTCATATATTTAATTCAACTAAGGACCATGATTAAGCTGAATGATGTTTCCATATATTCTTTTAACATTTATTCTATGTAGATTTTAGTCCATGGAGAACAGAACGAAATGGCCAGATTGAAAGCAGCACTGATTCGAGAATATGAAGATAACGATGAAGTTCACATAGAGGTTCATAATCCTCGGAATACAGAAGCAGTGACCTTAAACTTCAGAGGAGAAAAACTAGCCAAGGTAAAAGGTTATGGTTCCTGTCTGTCCGATCCATGTTTTTTCTTCAGGAAAGATTGTACTTCTTAAGAAAATAGATCTTTAGTCAAAAGAATATGCTTATTTCTGTCTACTTGTTATACTACAGGAATTTTATCCTTATCCTTTTTGGCTTCTTTTGGTTCTGTGCATTCATTTCTTCAGGTGGAAAATGTTCAGCTAGATTAGATTTTTTTTTTTTTTTTTTTTGTGAGATGGAGTCTCGCTCTGTCACCAGGCTGGAGTGCAATGGTGCGATCTCGGCTCACTGCAACCTCCGCCTCCTGGGTTCCAGCGATTCTCCTGCCTCAGCCTTCTGAGTAGCTGGGATTACAGGTGCGCGCCACCACGCCCAGCTAATGTTTGCATCTTTAGTAGAGATGGGGTTTCACCACGTTGGCCAGGATGGTCTTGATCTCTTGACCACGTGATCCACCTACCTCCACCTCCCAAAGTGCTGGGATTACAGGCGTGAGCCACCGTGCCCGGCCTAGATTAGATCTTAATGCAGCTGAATCTCATAGCTCTTTAATCCATATCCCCACTTGCTTTTCCTACCCACATCTGAGGGTAAAGAACTGTTCGTTACTGTTTGTTACTGTAGCCAGTATAGCCTTGTGTCCACCTCTTGTCATTCTCCCTGAGAATCTGAAGATAGGCTCATATCTCTAAACATGTATGTTTGTGTAGATATGATGGAATATATGAAACATTTTCTCTTTAAAAATTAATCGGCCAGACACGGTGATTCCTGCCTATAATCCCAGCACTTTGGGAGGCCAAGGTGTGTGGATCACTTGAGGTCAGGAGTTGGAGACCAACCTGGCCAACATGGTAAAACCCCAGCTCTACCAAAAATAAAAATAAAAATAAAAAAATTAGCTGGGTGTGGTCGCAGGTGCCTGTAATCCCAGCTACTTGGGAGGTTGAGGCGGGAGAATCCCTTGAACCCAGGAGGTGGAGGTTGCAGTGAGCCGAGATCGAACCTGAGAGATGGAGGTTGCGGTGAGCTGCGATCGCGCCAGTGCACTCCAGCCTGAGTGACAGAGTGACACTGTGTCTCAAAACAAACAAACAAACAAAAAAGAAGTAATCAAGGCTGGGCACGGTGGCTCACTACTGTAATCCCAGGACTTTGGGAGGCCAAGACAGGTGAATCGCTTTAGCTCAGGAGTTCAAGACCAGGCTCGGCAACGTGGTGAAACCCAGTCTCTACGAAAAATACAAAAATTAGCTGGGTGCAGTGGCATGCTCCTGTAGTCCCAACTACCTGGGAGGCTGAGGTGGGAGGATGGCTTGAGCTCCAGAGGTTGAGGCTACAGTGAGCCATTGTCCTGTCACGGCACTCCAGCCTGGGTGACAGAGCAAGACCTTGTCTAAAAAAAATAAAGAATTAATCATTTTTGAGAGTGAAATGTAACATTTTCAGAATTTAAAGTTGAAATAGTTAAGGAAAGCCTGAGCTGGCTTTTTAGAGGGATGCTGTCAGAAGTCTGCATCTTTACTTCTGTTGATCACAACTCGTTTAGAAATACTTCTAAGAGAAACTTTTTAAAAATTACATATATAATTTTAAATTTTTAAAAAGGAATTGAAATCATTATGTTGAAGAGATATCTGCAACTCCTATGTTCTGTTTTTTTGTTTTGAGATGGGGGTCACACTCTGTTGCTGAGGCTGGAGTGCAGTGGTGCATTCATGACTTACTGCAGCCTCGACCTCCCTAGGCTCAGCTGATCCTCCCATCTCAGCCTCCCAAGTAGCTAGGACTACAGGCACAAATTTTTTTTTTTTTTTTTTTTTTTTTAGAAGGAGTCTTGCTCTGTCGCCCAGGCTGGAGTGCAATGGCGCCATCTCGGCTCACTGTAACCTCCGCCTCCCAGGTTCATGGAATTCTCCTACCTCAGCCTCCTGATTAGCTGGGATCACAGGTGCCCACCACCACACCCGGCTAATTTTTTTTGTATTTTTAGTAGAGACAGTGTTTCACCACATTGGCCAGGCTGGTCTCGAACTCCTGACCTCAAATGATCTACGTGCCTTGGCCTCCCAAAGTGCTGGGATTACAGGCGTGACCCACCGTGCCCAGTCTGAGGCTCAAACTTTTAATGATTTAGTTGAAGGTTTAAATATCAACATATGGGCCAGGCGCTGTGGCTCACGCCCATAATCCCAGGACTTTGGGAGGCTGAGGCGGACAAATCATCTGAGATCAGGAGTTCGAGACCAGCCTGGCCAACATGGAGAAACCCTGTCTCTACTAAAGATACGAAAATTAGCCAGTCGTGGTTGTGCGCAACTGCAGTCCCAGCCACTCGGGAGGCTGAGGCAGGAGAATCGCTTGAACCTGGGAGGAGGAGGTTGCAGTGAGCCGAGATCATGCCACTGCACTCCAGCCTGAGCAACAGAGCAAGACTCCGTCTTAAAAAAAAAAAAATCGACATGTTGATAAGCAACTTTACGACACACTTTTAATACATAATGAGCCAAACCTGCAGATGCTAATGAATATCCTTTCTTGAAGGTGAATTGGAGGAAAAAAAGAAATTAGCAAAACTTAGGGTATGAGGTTTTTGTTGTAAATGATTGTAGTTACTCCTGAGTCTTACTGTCCACAAAACTTTTCAGGGGCCAATTTCTTGTACCTGTAGAAAAATATACTCAGTTGAGAATCTAGAACTGTATTTCACATACTCTGCTGGTGGTGGATATGTGGGGAGAAAAAAAAAGTTTTGCAGTCAGACAGTTTAGAAGATGAATTGAACTGAGTTCAGGAAAAGTTGGGTTTCTTATCGGAGTGTTCTGTTTCTCACCCATAATTTTAATGATTTAAAATCATTGCCTTTAGTTATTTTTCTCTCTCAAGTACATCACTGTATTAAAATTAGTCTCCTAGGAGCAAAGGTTCTTTTCTGAAAGCTACCTGCAATTAAGGAGAAAATAACCCTAGGAAATCCTATGAAATACAACCCTCTGTGTTTATAATTATGAGAACAAATATAGCACTGCCTGGTTGCTGTTTGCCCTTACTTGCTAAAAGGTAAACAAGTATGGAACACACTACCTTTATTCCTTTGAGCTCATTTATTTGCAGTTGAGAGAAGTTATATTTAAGAATACTGGGTTTCAGCCAGGCGTGGTGGCTCTCGCCTGTAATCCCAGCACCTTGGGAGGCCATAGCAGGCAGATCCCTTAAGCTCAGGAATTGAAGATCAGCATGGGCAACATAGTGAAACTCCATCTCTACAAAAAATGCAAAAATAAGCCAGGCATGGTGGTGCACATGGTGAGCGATGATCGCACCACTGCATTCCAGCCTGGGTGACAGAGCAAGACTCTGTCTCAGAAAAATAAATAAATGAAACTTTTTTTTTTTTTGAGACAGAGTCTCGCTCTGTCTCCAGGCTGGAGTGCAGTGGTGCAATCTCAGCTTACTGCAAGCTCCGCCTCCCAGGTTCACACCATTCTCCTGCCTCAGCCTCCCGAGTAGCTGGGACTACAGGTGCCCGCCACCACGGCCAGCTAGTTTTTTGTATTTTTAGTAGAGACGGGTTTCACTATGTTGGCCAGGACGGTCTCAATCTCGTGACCTCATGATCCGCCTGCCTTGGCCTCCCAAAATGCTGGGATTACAGGCGTGAGCCACCATGCCCGGCCATAAATGAAACTTTTTAAAAATGAATAGTGGGGCTGGGTATCGTGGCTCACGCGTGTAATTCCAACACTTTGGGAGGCCGAGGTGGGCAGATCACCTGAGGTCAGGAGTTCAAGACCAGCCTGGCCAATGTGGTGAAGCCCCATTTCTACTAAAAATAGAAAAATTAGCCGGGCATGGTGGTAAGTGCCTGTAATCCCAGCTACTTGGGAGGCTGAGGTGGGAGAATCGCTTGAACCCGGGAGGCAGAGGTTGCAGTGAGCTGAGATTGTGCCACTGCACTCCAGCCTGGCGACAGTGAGACACTGTCTCAAAAAAAAAAAAAAAGAATAGTGGGTTTCACGTTTGTAGTATTTTTGTTTTTAAATGGTTGTTATTTTATTCTCTTAAAAATGTTTCTCCCTCAATGTATGAGCTCACCCAGAACCTGTTTTTGTTGACCTTTTTATTCAAAGCCGCTGCTGCTGCTTTTAGTGTTAGGTGTACCACAGCCTCCCAGGTTTGTATCAGTGGGCCTCACTCTCTGTTATGAGTTTGCAGCCAGCCTGAGGGAGTGCATGTGTGCGTTTCACAGGGACTTCCCGGCCTTCCCTACTGCAGTGCAGCTAGTGAGAGCTTTCTTAAGCCCCGGCACCTAGTAAGTTACTTGCTTGTTGAACTGATTAGAACTGAACTGTGCCAGATCTGCCACTGTGACTCTTCCCTTTGACATTGGTAGCAATGCAACTGCCCTCATTATAGAGATATCAAACATTTTATGTTTCTCGTGGTTAAATCCATATGTTGTTTTCATAATTCAAAGGTGTTATGGTCTTCATTATGATGAACTGCATTTTATTACCTGAAAAACTGCATTTTACCAGGTTCTATTTTCTTCAAGTATTTTTTTTTTTACAGGTTATGGGATTTTTAGCAGACAAAAAACCAGAACAAGGCCAGCGGGTCTCAGGAATACTTGTTAAAAGAAACTTTAATTATCACATACTTTCTCCTTGCGACCTGTCCAGTAAGTATACTATTAAATGTCAAATCCAACTTCACCTTAGCACTGAAAGAAAATCTATGAAAACTTCTCTTCACCCTGTGGCCTAATGTTATGTAATAGACAAATAATAAAAAAGGAATGGGGCAAGTTAGCTAATTAGCTTTGTGGGGAGAGAAAAACACCTCCCATGAACTACTGAAAGATTGAAATTATTGGTGAAATCATTTCCTTCATCTTTGGAAACATAAGTTCATTTCTGAGTTCACCTTGTTTTCTACCCTCTACAACAGACTGGTGGGCTTTTATTTTCTGAAGTGACTTTGGATTCCCCAGAGAAGCCGTTTGGTTTTTATGACTTTTGCATAAGCATTTCAGTTTTTTATGACCTTTACATCACTTGCAGGGCCTTTGTATTCCTTCACCATTCCAAAAGGAGTAGGAACAAAAACTTGTATAATTTCTTTAAAAGCAAAAAAGTATTAATGTAAAGCCTAATTTTTTCATTACATTGAAACTTTCAACATCCAAATAAGTAACACCAACTATATAACTGATGCCTCTAATGTGTGTGTATAAATTGAAGCTCATTGTAGAGAAAAATGAAAAATTGGGCGGGGTGCAGTAGCTCACGCCTGTAATCCCAGCACTTTGGGAGGTCGAGGTGGGCAGATCACAAGGTCAGGAGTTCGAGACCATCCTGGCCAACATGGTAAAACCCCATCTCTACTAAAAATACAAAAATTAGCTGGGTGTGGTGGCATGTGCCTGTAGTCCCAGCTACTTGGGAGGCTGTGGCAAGAGAGTTGCTTGAATGCGGGAGACAGAGGTTACAGTGAGCCGAGATCATGCCATTGCACTCCAACCCGGGCAACAGTGCGAGACTCTGTCTCAAAAAAGAAAGAAAGAAATAGCAGCAGTGGTGAGGTATTTACCTGTGAGATTGCCCTGCTGTCAGTTTTTATAGCATCATAGGTCACTGTCTGACTTGTGCCTTCATTCTGAGTTAGTGAGCTCTTATACTGTTTTTTTTTTTTTTTTTTTGAAATGGAGTCTCACTCTGTTGCCCAGGCTGGAGTGCAGTGGCGTGCCGTCTCTGCTCACTGCAAGCTCCACCTCCCGGGTTCATGCCATTCTCCTGCTTCAGCCTCCCAAGTAGCTGGGACTACAGGCGCCTGCCACCATGCCTGGCTAATTTTTTGTATTTTTAGTAGAGACGGGGTTTCACCGTGTTAGCCAGGATGGTCTCGATCTCCTGACCTCGTGATCCACCTGCCTAGGCCTCCCAAAGTGCTGGGATTACAGGCGTGAGCCACTGCGCCGGGCCCGAGCTCTTACTCTTATGCCACATAGTCCCAGCCCTTGAAATCTGTCTAATGAGGGAAGCAGTCTTGGGAAGAGCTAATCCCAGTATTGCTCAGTGGCATATAGAAGCTCATGATAAGTATGTGAAGAGAAACTGTGCACCTCAGGAGCTGGAAAAAGCTTTGTAAATTAGGCAGCCCTTGTGCCAGGTGGTGAAAGATTGTTGGGAGTTACCAAGGAAAGAAGGCAGATGACAGCTGGCATACCAGCTCTGTGGCATCCAAGAACCTGGTATGTTTGGGGACATGAGGTGCTTTTTTTTTTTTTTTTCTGAGATGGAGTCTTGCTCTGTTGCCCAGGCTAGAGTGCAGTGGCACGATCTCGGCTCACTTCTGCCTCTGCCTCCTGGGTTCAAGCAATTCTCTGCCTCAGCCTCCCGAGTAGCTAGGACTACAGGCATGCGCCACCACGCCTAGCTAATTTTTGTATTTGTAGTAGAGACGGTGTTTCACAATCTTGGCCAGGCTGGTCTTGAACTCCTGATCTCATGATCCACCTGCCTCGGCCTCCCAAAGTGCTGGGATTACAGGCATGAGCCACCGCGCCTGGCCATAAGGTGCTTTCTTACAGCTGGAGCAGAAGTTAACTGAAGGGGAGAGGTAGGGACATAGGGAGATCAGTGGGTAAATGTAAGGTGGTACCAAATTAAGGAGCATCTTGTTAGCTTTCTGAAAAACATGTTCACATTTACTTTGCTTTTATTTCTTTTTTCTTTGCTCCTGGTATGTGTTTTGTAGGACTAGTATTTCTTCAAGTCTATTCTAATTTTCTCTTCAGATTATACTGACTTGGCCATGAGCACTGTGAAGCAGACCCAAGCCATTCCATATACTGGTCCCTTTAATTTGCTCTATTACCAGCTGCAGAAATTGACAGGTGTGTGTGTGTATTGAAATTAATTTCACTGTTTTCTGTCTTTTAGTAAGATAATTTTCTATCTAGAAAAGAATGTTACTTAATTTTGATAATTGTCTCAGAATTGTGTAAGTTTTATTAATATATATGATCATGTTATTATTGCCTTTATGTGAAATTTTAGAAAATACACTCATATTCTTGCCTGACGGTCCTGGGAAAAAAATAAAAACTTAAAAAAAAATTTAAAAACAAAATATACTCAAATTTTTTTTTAATTCCATAATACTTATCTTTGACCCACTTAAAATTTAGTAGTCTTTGTTCCTTATGTTTGAAATCTATTTTACTTGACCATACCTAAAATTTTATCTGTTTCTTTTCTTTGATCAGTGAAAATAATTTTTCTGGTTCTATTGATACCAGTCTATACAGCAGGTTTTATAAGAGTTCATGACCACTGGCCAAAGGCCAGTGAGAAAATAAACCTAGTCTGCTTTCATTATTAGACCATTTGAGTTCAAGATTTTGTATATTAACATCATGAGGGGCTGTGACTAAATTAAAAGGTGTAGACTTTCTGATAGAGCAAGAATACTTCATATTACAAAATACATTCTCCATCAGTAACACTCTTCATGACTTATGAAGTACCACCATAAAATAAGCCAGTAGAAAGAATCTTTTTTTTAAACCTTGGAACCTTGCACTAGGATAATCTGTCATAACATAGAAGGTTAATAAAATATGTCTGAACTGTCCTTGATTAAGAGGATGCTAGAAAGACCAGAAAAGTCTCTTCAACAATAGAATTCCGCTGTGGAATGTTGAAGCTTACAAAGACAGAAGGTAGATGAAACTAGTTGGCAACAATTGACAAATTTTATGTTATATGTTAAGATGCTAGTAGAAGGCTAAATCTCTTGTATACAAAAGATAGATGTTTGAGCATCACTTAAGTTTGCTACTGATAAAATGTTTGATGTCCAGGGTAAATGCTATCTAGTTGAATGTTTGCAATACATGTTCAGACCTTTCCGTTGCTGTACTTTGCTGTTTAAAAATTGACTATACAAATGAGTTACTAACTTTTTAATTGTGTAGCTGCTTTATTTTAGCTGTCTCTATAAACAAATGAATGGTCTCTGGAAGATTATCAGAAAAGTATATACATCTTATAGTACGTCTTTCTTTCAGGTGATGTGGAAGAATTAGAAATTCAAGAAAAACCTGCTCTGAAAGTGTTCAAAAATATTACTGTAATACAAGAACCAGGCATGGTGGTATTAGAAGTAAGAAAAGATCATTTACCTAAACAATGAGGGGAGAAAAGTTTTAAAAAGAGTTCATGAACAATTGTAGAGAAAATTAGTTTCTTCCCAATTAGAAAAAGAATATTGTTGGAAAGTATATGTGTGTGTGTGTGTGTGTGTGTGTGTGTGTGTTTTAAGGATCAGCATTAAGTATAATTAAGTAGCTGAGCATTTTCTATGTAGTCACAAAAAAACCTAATAATAAATTAAGGGTTCTTATTTAGTATGTGTGATAAATATAGTCCTTTCCTATAAGTCTTACCTGATTTTGTGGTACTCCAGGATGTCTTTAGTTATATCAGAAGGTTTTACAATTCTTAAGGTAAAAATTTAATTCTGTTAATTTAAAACAAACTTAGGTACCACTCGTTAAAAGAGCAGAATTTTGAAGATTCAAATAAACAACAATAAAGTGACCCAAATCTGGAAAGGATAGAAATTATTAAATTAAGTGATATGGTTCCTATTAGAATTTTAAACTCCACCTTGTGGAGTTTGGAAGACAGATACCAAAGGAATTGCATGGTTGATTTTGATAGATTGGCACCTATTAAGTTTAAAGAAGGACTTTCAAAATGAGTCCTATCATTGAATAGTCCAGGGAGGTACCTTGTCTACTGCTATGCCCCAAGGTAGAATTGTATATAAATTGCCAAGGTAGATGGTGAACTATTTCATTCATACATTCTAATTTTTTTTTTCTTTTTTTGAGACAGAATCTTACTCTGTCACCCAGGCTGGAGTGCAGTGGTGTGATCTCAGCTCACTGCAACCTCCACCTCCTAGGTTCAAACGATTCTTCTGCCTCAGCCTCCTGACTATCTGGGACTGTACAGGTGCATGCCACCATGCCCAGCTAATTTTTGTATTTTTAGTTAGAGATGGGGTTTCACCACATTGGCCAGGATGGTGAACTCCTGACCTCAGGTGATCCACCCGCCTCACATACATTCTATTTTTAAAACAAAAAAGATTTGTCAGCTTTGGTCCCAATACAATTCTGTGATTTAAGTCTAAATTTGATTCATAAGGCTAAAAGCAACTAAAGAAAGTGTCAGGCCAGGCCCAGTGGCTCACAGCTGTAATCCCAGCACTTTGGGAGGCCAAGGCAGGCGAATCACCTGAGATCAGGAGTTCGAGACCACCCTAGCCAACATGGTGAAAACCCGTCTCTACTAAAAATACAAAAATTAGCCAGACGTGGTGGCAGGCACCTAAAGTCCCAACTACTTGGGAGGCTGAGGCAGGAGAATCACTTGCATCTGGGAAACAGAGGTTGCAGTGAGCCAGGATCACGCCACTGCACTCCAACCTGGGTGACAGAGCGAGACGCTGTCTCAAAAGAAAAAAAAGAAAGAAAGTGTGAAAAGGAGTAGTTATCTATAAACATGAAGTTACATAGAACAATATATAAAATGTTAATATCAGAAAAAGGGGGAAGTTATTGGAGACATTAATTTAGCTCATTCTACCAAATACTATTAGAGGCTGTGTATGATGGCTCACACCTGTAATCCTAGCACCTTGGGAGGCCAAGGTGGGCAGATCACTTGAACCCAGGAGTTCAAGACCAGCCTGGGTAATACAGCAAGACCCTGCCTCTATAATTCATTCATTCATTCATTTATACATACATAGTAGATAATATATTTTTGTTCCTAGGGTAAACATGTCAGAGATTGTTTACCCTAGGAACAAAAGCCAGGGGATCTGAGGCTTAGTGTGAGAAGCAAAAGTAAATATTTAAAAATATTACCCTCTTGGCCAGGCGCGGTGGCTCATGCCTGTAATCCCAGCACTTTGGGAGGCCGAGGTGGGCGGATCACCTGAGGTCGGGAGTTAGAGACCAGGCTGACCAACATGGAGAAACCCTGTCTCTACTAAAAATATAAAATTAGCCAGGCGTGGTGGCGCATACCTGTAATCCCAGCTACTTGGGAGGCTGAGGCAGCAGAATTACTTGAACCTGGGAGGCAGAGGTTGCAGTGAGCCAAGATCACGCCATTGCACTCCAGCATGGGCAACGGGAGCAAAATTCCATCTCAAAAAAAAAAAAATTACCCTCTTTGCATTCTGTCTGTAGTCATATACTATACTAAATATAAGCATTAGGAATTTGAGTTCAGTGCCAGCACGAGTAATTATCCTGTGTAAGTTACTTTTAAGTCAGTTTTCTCTTTTATAAAATGAAATTAATCATGCTGTTATGAAAATTAAATGATAATGCCTATAAAACACTGTGTCAAAAGGAGGTGCTCAGTACCATTTACTTTTGTTTACAGAAAATTAGAGGAGTATAGTATTATTAATTTCAGTAAACAATGAGTCAGTTAATTTCATTGAAAATGCTAGAAGCAGTAGTTCCATATGTACAGTCCATGGTTTGGTGGGTTGTAGTTGTAGCCTTTGTGGTTGGTCACTATAGGTAGGTCACTTCCTAATTCTGCCTTTTGCTTTCCAGTGGCTGGCAAACCCTTCTAATGATATGTATGCAGATACAGTAACAACTGTGATATTGGAAGTTCAGTCAAATCCCAAAATAAGAAAAGGTAAGAGTTCGTTCATTTTTATCCTTTTTTTTGGAGACGGATACTAGCTCTGTCATCCAGGCTGGAGTGCAGTGGCACGATCTCGGCTCACTGCATCCTCCGCTTCCCAGGTTCAAGCAATTCTCCTGCCTCAGCCTCCCAAGGTGTTGGGATTATAGATGTCTGCCACCACACCCAGCTAATTTTTGTATTTTTAGTAGAGATGGGGTTTCACTGTGTTGGTCAGGCTGGTCTTGAACTCCTGACCTCGTGATCCGCCCGCCTCAGCCTTCCAAAGTGCTGGGATTACAAGTGTAAGCCACTGCACCCAGCCACTCATTTTTATCCTTTCTTTCATTTTTCTTATGTTTCTGTGAACTAAAAAGCAGTACATAGACTCCTAACAAACTTGATCATTTCTATGTAATCTTTAAGATACAAAATACACACAGCAATGCATGTTGTTAGTATTTTGCTTATTTTTGTCCTGGCTCTTCACTCATACTGCAAAAACCTGGCTGCAGTTAAGACTAAGATAAAATCCTTTTAGAAACAGTCCTCTTAAAAATAATTGAGTCAGGCCGGGCGCGCAGATCACAAGGTCAGGAGACCGAGACCATCCTGGCTAACACGGTGAAACCTCGTCTCTACTAAAAATACAAACAATTAGCTGGGCGTGGTGGCGGGCACCTGTAGTCCCAGCTACTCGGGAGGCTGAGGCAGGAGAATGGCGTGAACCCAGGAGGCAGAATTTGCAGTGAGCCGAGATCATGCCACTGCACTCCAGCCTGGGCGACAGAGCAAGACTCTGTCTCAAAAATAAACAAATAAAAAGTAATAAAAATAATTGAGTCAGAAATTTCAAAATATTGATGAATTGAGCCAGTAGATTAGGAAGATATGCTACTATCTTCATGTTTAATAAAATTTGTTGAATAGAATTGAATCTCCCTATGGGACAATTTTCAACCAGAGAAAACAGTGAAGATATTTTTGTGTTACTTCTTTGATTCTATTTTATACTTAAGTCAGCATAATATATGTCTTTTTTTTTCTTTCTTTCTTTCTTTTTTTTTTTTTTTTTTTTTTTTGAGACAAAGTCTTGCTTTGTTGCCCAGGCTGCTCTCAAATGCCTGGGGCTCAAATGATCCTCTCATGTCAGCCTCCTGAGTGGCTGAGACTACAGGCATAAGCCACTGTACCCAGCTCTTTACATGTTTTGAGCTGTGAGTCTCCGGCATATGGAGTAGTCCTGTGTGCTGTGCTGGGGGAAGTGACCATACGGGAAGTATTCTGGGAAGCCTCGGCCTTTACCCTTCACACACCATTAGATCCTGGGCTCTCAGAGAATATTATTGTTCCTTGAAAATATATAGTTAGTTAGTTCTTTGATTTCATGAGAAAAATGTTTAGCAGACTACTTTGTAATTCATTTCTTATGCTGTATCTATAATACAAACAAATAAATACTTAGACAATCTAAATCTGTTATTCATTTGAGTCACTGGTAAGCATTTGAATTTGCTTTCAGTAATTGTAAAAATGATCATTTGGACATCATTTGATAACTTGTTTTAGTTGAATTAACTCATGGGAAATGGCTCCTCCCATGTGCATGTAACACAGGAGACAGCTGTGCATATATATAAGCCACAACGCATTTATATAAGCCACAGCAGAATGCCGCGAGACTCTTACATGATGCTCAGTGTCACAGTCTTAATCCTGGGGTACAAACATATTGACAGAAAAAATGCAATTGTCAATTTTCTCTTACAGTTGGGCACGGTGGCTCACACTTGTAATCCTAGCACTTTGAGAGACTGAGGTGGGTGGATCCCTTAAGGTCAGGAGTCTGAGACCAGCCTGGCCAACATGGTGAAACCCCGTCTTTTCTAAAAATGCAAAAAAAATTAGCCAGGGGTGCTGGCAGGTGCCTGTAATCCCAGCCAGCTATTCAGGAGGCTGAGGGGTGAAAATTGCTTGAAACTCGGGGGCAGAGGTTGCAGTGAACAGAGATCACACCACTGCACTTCAGCCTGGGTGACAGAGCAATACTCCATCTCAAAAAAAAAAAAAATTGTTTTTGTCTTATCTTAGGTGGTAAAAATAAAGGTGTGCAGGGTGGGAAGGAGGATCTTTTTTTTTTTTTTTTTTCTATTTATCTAGAGATGGAGCCTCTGCTCTGTCGCCCAGGCTGGAGTACAGTGGCACCATCTCGGCTCACTGCAACCTCTGCCTCCCGGGTTCAGGCGATTCTCCTGCCTCAGCCTCCTGAGTAGCTGGGATTAGAGGCGTGTGCCACCATGCCCGGCTAATTTTTGTATTTTTAGTAGGGACGGAGTTTCTCCATGTTGGTCAGGCTGGTCTCAAACTCCTGACCTCGTGATCCACCTGCCTTGACCTCCCAAGGTGCTGGGATTACAGGCTTGAGCCACCGTGCCGGGCCTAGGAGGATCTTTTAAAAGATCATGAGTAAGTAGTGGTGCAGAAGTTAGGAACGGTGACGTAGGGAAGAGGGTTAGGTGCGGAGAGCAGAATCACGCCCGAGGCTTTGGGCCACGCAGCTTTCAGCTGTAAGGCCCCCATCCTTCTAAGAGCACAGCTGGCCTTCACTTCCTATCTTAGTCTGTTCAGTTCAAATCAAATGCCACCAAGGCTGCTTTCTCTTCACTATATTCTGATAGTCCTTTTATAAAACGAAGTCTTTTTTGTAATATAGTCAACTAATTAGAAATTGATATACTTTTCTGAAAAATGAAGTTTCTATGCAAAAATGGCACTTTTTTAGGCCGGTTAGGATGTTGTGTGACTACAAGGTCTTTGGTGATGTTCAGTGTCTGAGCTCTGCCAGCCTGTTTTCCATGTGGCAGAGGAGGGATCACAGAGATGTTGTGAGGATGTCATCGGCTGTTCTGATGAGGGCTCTGCCTAGTGGTGATGCTGAGAAACAAGAGGTGCTGTGGTATGACCGATAATCTCCACATAGCTCATGTGTGTTTTATACGGGAAGGAATACATGACCTATCATAGGTTGGTTTGCCTTTATCTTGATTATTTCTCTTAATGCTCCGGTCCAAAATGAAATGTACCTTTACTCTGATCTGCAGTAATTGAATTTAAATTAATTATCACTATATTATTAGTGATCCCTCTTATGCTAATAATAAAAACATTCCTTCCTTTGGTTAGCCTGTGGCCATTTCAGCAGAGGTTCATTGCAGGCAGGTTAGAACTGGGCTGTTTCCGTGTGTTCCGTGTATTTAGCATTTGTTCAGCTGGCTGGGTGCCTTGTGTTTCTTAGTTCTTCCCCATTTTGTAGTTTATGGAGAATGAGGTTTTATATTCCTCTGGGATGATGAAGTGTTTGCATATTTTCATTAACATTCATTTGACAGATGTTTACTGAGCACCTGCTCCCCAGCAGGCATGCCTCGAAGTGCTTAGGAAACATCAGTGAACAAAGCAAACAGATCTGCCCCCTCCAAGGATCTGACATTCTGGCATGTCCCAGGGCTTCCTGATAGGGTTTGGAGTTGGGCAGATCCCATAGGGTCTTGTTGGCCATTGTAAGGACCTCAGACTTTCAGTGTGAGTAAAATGAGGCTATGCTGCAGAGCTTTGAGCAGGGCTGAGACAGGATCTGACGGAGTTTTTAAAGGACTGCCGTGGTGCTTGCTGAAAGTACTGTTAGGAGGGCAAGCAAGAAAGCAGAGGCTCCAGCTGGGAGCTTCTTCAGTCATCCAGGTGGCAGACAGTGGCTCAGATTAGGGTGGAAGTCATGGGGATATCGCAAAGTGCTGGATTCTGGGGGTGTTCTAATAAAGCCAGCAGTATTTCCTGTTGGATTAGTTGTAAGTGGTGACAGAAAGAGAACAGACAGGATGAACTTTAAGATAATGATCCAGGGTATGTATGTGATATGTCAGCATGGAGAGTTGTCACTTGTGGGGCTAAGTGACAGGTTTTAATAAGTAGCACTTGCTCCTTTCAAAGGTGACAAGTATTGCAAGAACTGGTACATGTGACACTTATGCTGCTCGTGAGGAAGTTGATTCTGTATATTTATTATTTATCGAACTGACTTCTTCCTATCCAAACTTGGGATTTTCACATTTAGAGCAGAGTCAGCGACTGTGGCCCACAAGCCACACCTAGCCCGCCTGCTTTGGTAAGTATGGTGTTACCGAAACAGCCGTGCGCACTGGTTCATCTCCTCTGATGCCTCTTTCCTGCTACAGCAGCAGAATTGAGTCATTGCAACAGCGACCCTGTGGTTTACAAAGCCTAGAATGCCATCTGGCCATTTACAGAAAAAGTTGCCCTCTTCTCAAGGCACCTCTGTGAAACAATCCGATTCTTCCTTGATGGCATTTTTCTCCCTTTTCATTTCTTAGCCTCCTGACACTTCAGTCCAGATTCTGGAAACACAACTTGTATTTGTATCTGTGGTGTATGTGTGTGTGTGTGTGTGTCTAACCAACCACAATTTATGTGTCCCCATTCTTAACCAAAGGGGAAATCTTATATATTTTCAAAATACATTATTTTGTTTTTATATTCCATAACATTCTTCAATTTTACATGGCACCTGTTTTCAGCATGTGTGTGTCCTGTTTTGACACACAGACCTAAGGACAGGTATACCTGTCTGATTGTATAGTTCTGTGTTTAATATGATCTCGTGTCTGATGAGTTTGTCTAAATATTAATGCAGGAATTTGCAAATATATATATACATATATATACACACGTAAACTTTGGAAAGTTTCTTTTGATAGTTTCATAGCCTAGATATTTATTTTTTAATATATTTTGTGAGATTGTTTTTACATGTCAATTAAGTGCTTATTTTAGTAATTAATAAAACTAATGATTATAATTAAAGTATAAAATTCTGTTATATAGCTTTCTTGGCTAGCACCTGGTTAGTTTTTTGTTTTTGTGTTTTTTTTATATTTTTATTTTTATTTTACTTTATTTTTTGAGACAGGGTCTCACTGTGTTGCAGACTTTAGTACAGTGGTGCAATCTCAGCTCACTGCAGCGTCGACCTCCTGGGGTCAAGTGGTCCTCCCACCTCAGCCCCCACAAGTAGCTGGGACTATAGACGCACATCACCACGCCTGGCTAATTTTTCTATTTTTATAGAGACAGGGTTTCACCATGTGGCCTAGGCTAGTCTCAAATGCCTGAGCTCAAGAGATCTGCCCACCTTGGCCTCCCAGAGTGCTAGGATTCCAGGTGTGAGCCACTGCACCTGGGCTTACTATTTTTTTTAATGGAGATGGGGTCTCGCTATGTTGCCAAGGCTGGTCTCCAACTCCTGGGCTCAAGCAGTCTTCCCTTCTCAGCCTCCCAAAGTGCTGGGATTACAGGCGAGTAGTTAGTTGTATATACAATTGAAATTCACGAATTAAAAAGAATTAGATGAAGTATGGTTTGAATTCTAGAATAGTTTAGGAGAAATGACAATTTGAGTCTTTTCCATAGAGTAGATTGAAATAGGTATGTGGGAGTGCAGAAGTGAGTTAATAAAGCTACACTTACATGATACAGTATTTTAAAAAGTCATAGTGTTACATGAGAAAGTAATTACTTGGGCTGAGAAATTGAAAGTGCATTGAAGAAATCATGATTTTTGAAGTCTCTTTGAAATGACAGAGTCTTAGCCAGGCATGGTAGCACACACCTACAGGACTAGCTACTTGAGAGGCTGAGATGAGAGGATCACTTGAGGCCAGGAGTTCAAGGTTACAGTGAGCTATGATTGCACCACCGCACTCCAGCCTGGGCAACAGAGCAAGACATTCTTTCTAAGGAAAAAAAGAAGAAAGAAATTACAGTCTTATATTATATTTTCCTGTTTATAGGTGAGGCCATAAGATTATTTCTGGTATTTTCCCCCATATCATACACACACACACACACACACACACACACACGTTTATATATAAAAAATATATAAAAGAGGAAATTGGTTATGTATATTTATTATTTATCAAACTGACTTCTTCCCATCCAAACGTGAGATTTTCACATTTGGGCCAGCCCAGCTTTCAACCCTTAAGGCCCCCCATCCTTCTAAGAGCTCAGCTGGCCTTCACTTCCTATCTTAGTCTGTTCAATCCAAATCAAATGCCACCAAGGTTGCCTTCTCTTCATTATATTCCGATAGCCCTTTTGTAAAATGAAGTCTTTTATGAACATGAAATGAAATGATGACAATATCCATATATATGGGGTGTGTGTGTGTGTTTTGTCTGAAGGATTTTAAAATTCTGCACTACTCTTTGTAACAGCATTATTGATACGTAATTCACATACCATACAATTCATCCATATAAAGTGTAGAATTCAATGATGTTTTAGCATATTCAGAGTTGTACAACCATCACCACAATCAACTTTAAAACATTTACATCACACCAGGCCAGACATGGTGGCTCACACCTGTAATCCCAGCACTTTGGGAGGCCCAGGGGAGCAGATTGCTTGAACCCAGGAGTTTGAGACCAACTTGGGCAACATGCTAAAACCCTGTCTCTACACACACACACACACACACACGCACACACACATACAAAATTAGCTGGGCATGGTGATGCATGCATGTAGTCCCAGCTACCTGGGAGGCTGAGGTGAGAGGATCACCAGAGCACAGAGGTTAAGGCTACAGTGAGCGGTGATCATACCACTACAGTCCAACCTGGGCAACAGTGCAAGACCCTGTCTCTAAATAAATAAATGCACACCTCCGAAAAAGAACCCCATATCCCTTACGTATGATGCCCCAATCTCTATATTCTCCCCAACTCAAAGCAACCACTAATCTACTTCCTGCCTCCCTGGATTTGCCTGTTCTCAGCGTTTCAGATAAATGGAATCATACAATATATAGCCTTTGATGACTGGTTTCCTTCACTGTGCTGTGTTCAAGGTTCATCCGTGTTGTCACATAAATTGGTACTTCCCTCCTTTTTATGGCCAAATAATTTCCCATTGTATGGACACAACACATTTTGTTTATCCATTCATCTGTTAATGGATACTTCGGTTGTTTCTATTTTATGGCTTTTATGAATAGTGCTACCGTGAAGATTTGGATGTAAGTTTTTCTGCAGACATATGCTTTCATTTCTCTTGGATCTGTACCTAGGAGTAGAATTACTAGGTCAAATGCTCACTGTTTAACTTTCTGAGGAAGTGCCAGACTGTGAGCTCTGCACTCTTTTGCTACTGGTGATGCACTGAGCTGTTGAATGAGGGGTCAGAGCATGCCTGAAACTCCAGATTAAGGGGGGCCCATTTTCCCAAGCTGTCAGATTTGTTTTGGAAGGAAAGCTGAGTAATTTAATGGGCAAGTCATTTTAAATATTAATTTTTATTAAAATAATTATATCTAATAGAAAGCTAAATTTATATCACATTTTAGATAAAAGACTTCACAGATCTTTGAGCTTGAATATGTCTCTAGAATTCCTGGAGTTAATTGCCCGTGGTCATAAATGTAAAGTTTAAGAAATGTGGGAAATAAAACTAAAAATAATATTAAGTGTCATTTTGTGGTTCTTTAATAAGAACATGAAATATTGGAGAAAGGGTGAAAAGATGTAATAGAAAAATTTTTTTAAAATACACATAAAAAGAACATGAAATTAAATGATGAAAATATCCATTTCCTTTAGCAGGCAAATAATACAAATCCATGCTTGTCACTTTAAGGATTCCATAGTTAATCACTTTAACTTATCAGTAACCAGATTCTGATTATTGATTTGGAAATTATTCTGAATAAGAATTTAGAAATTGAACTCTCTGTCGCTTTTTTTTTTTCCCCAGGTGCAGTACAGAAGGTTTCTAAAAAATTAGAAATGCACGTTTACAGCAAGAGGTTGGAGATCATGCTGCAGTAAGTTTTTCATCCATTATTTCTCAACAAGACAGTGACAGCGGCCGGAAGGAGCCCTGGATTCGGCTCTGACTCCTTCAAGGACTGGGGCGTGGCTCTGACTAGGCCACTGCCATGCTCTGAGGCCTGCTTCTCTGTTAGGAAAGAGAGGGGCTGGAACCGTTCCCTGCCAGCTCTGCACTCACCTGTGACCTGCTAGGTCAGCCGTTTGTGTTTCATTTAATACAGTGCTTCAGGATGCTGGCACAGGGCTGGTACAGTTAGCAAGCGTTAAAACATTCTCATCAAGGACAAGGTCAAAAATCTTAGCTGAATGTCACTGTATCTTCAAGAATTATTTTATATATTTACTTGTTAAATGTGAATTCTTTGTAAAATGGTGTTCTTCTAGACTCTTCTTAGTCTGTAAGCGATGAATTAACTTTAAGTATTTCTCTATTTTATTTTATTTTATTTTTATTTTTGGGAGATAGAGTCTTGCTCCATTGCCCAGACTGGAATACAGTGGCATGATCTTGGCTCACTGCAGCCTTGACTCCCAGGCTCGAGCAATCCACCTCAGCCTCCCAAGTAGCTGGGATCACAGGCTCGCAACACCATGCCCAGCTAATTTTATTTTTTTGGAGAGACAGGGACTTCCTATGTTGCCCAGGCTGGTCTCAAATTCCTGGGCTCAAGGGATCCTCCTGCCTTGGCTTCCCAAAATGCTGGAATTACAGATGTGAGCCCTTGCCCCATGAAACGTTTTAACAAAGTAAGGTGGCCTGCTAGTTTAGAAGGCTTTTATGCTAACATTTCTGTTCCTTCCTTTCTTTCCCCAAAATTCTACACTAACCTTTTTTTTTTTTTTTTTTTTTTGAGATGGAGTCTTACTCTGTCGCCCAGGCTGGAGTGCAGTGGCACAATCTCAGCTCACTGCAACCTCCACCTCCCGGGTTCAAGCGATTCTCCTGCCTCAACCTCCCGAGCAAGTGGGACTACAGGCGCATGCCCACCACACCCAGCTAATTTTTGTATTTTTAGTAGAGACAGGGTTTCACCATATTGGCCAGGCTGGTCACGAACTCCTGACCTCGTGATCCACCTGCCTTGGTCTCCCAAAGTGCTGGGATTAGAGGTGTGAGCCCCCGTGCCCAGCCCACTAAAGCAGCAGTTTAGTGGCTTTAAAAAAAAAAATGATAGACTTTAAATGATGACTTTGTTTATAGAAGTTGTCATACATCTTCAAAACAGTATTCTGTGTTGTCATTTTTATTTTAAAGAGCATTCCTCATACAAAACCAGCCAACAGTGCAGGCACAGTTATTTCCATGGCCGTTGAAAAGGCCACAGATTTTACTGGTTTTTGCAGAGGGCTCAAGTCTGCCAGCGTTGAAGTCTGAGTATCTTAATCATTTTTAGATCCTTCACCCCTTTGGCAGTCAGGTAAGGCTGTGGGGTAGGGGCAGGGGACACACATATATATGCAGTTTTACCTTTGATTTCAAGGAGGTTAGACAACCCCCTCCCCACAGGCTATCCTGGGACCCCAGGTTAAACAGCCCTATTGTAGAAGGTGGGTGTTGGTGACCAGGGACTTGACTACAATAGTTCTGTTGGCGGCCCTGTTCCCAGGGGCTCTACAAGAATAGAAAACCCGTGTGGCCCTGGACTGGCCCCACTCTCCCACGTGCTGCAGTCAGGGTGCAGAATGGAAGTTCACATTGCTGTGGCTGGTCCTCAGGAGCCGTGGGGAGGGCAGTCTGCGGGAGGCTGCGGCCCTTCCCCTGGACTTTCACTCTGGCCTTCTTCCCTGTCCTCCTGATACCACTCCTCCCGCCTCCCCTCCCTCTCCCTCACCTCCCACAAACACACCAGAACTATTCAACTCTGAGGAACAGGAGTATGAGACAGCTTCCGTTCGGCCAGGAATGGGAGGTTCCCATGTCCTTAAACTTCAAAGCCAATCGTACCCTTAAAAATGCAGCTATTTCCCCAGTTGTTTAAACACTTAGGATTAGATAGGAGTAGATAGATGTGTTGGTTTCTTCAGAGGAGCCAACAGTGGATCACATGAAAATGGAACCTTTTTTCCTATCCTTTTGAATACACTTCTGTGTTTAAAATATAATCTTTTTGGCTGGGTGTGGTGGCCCACACCTGTAATCCCAGCACTTTGGGAGGCCAAGGCAGGTGGATCACTTGAGGTCAGGGGTTCGAGACCAGCCTGGCCAACATGGCAAAACCCCGTCCAAAATACCGCTACTAAAAATACAAAAATGAGCCAGGTGTGGTGGTGGGTGCTTGTAATCCCAACTACTCAGGAGGCTGAGGGAGGAGAATTGCTTAAACCAGGAGGCAGAGGTTGCAGTGGGCCAAGATCGGGACACTGCACTCCAGCCTGGGCAACAAGCAAGACTCCGTCTCAAAATAAATAAATAAAATAAAATATAATCTTTTCCTTTGTGCTAGGGTCCCACCTAAGTTTATTCACACATATGATGAGCAGTAACTGCCTGAAGATGCAAGCAGTTGATTCCCACTCCCCGCTTCCCCAGCTTAATACAGTGTTGTCAGTGCTTAACTGTCCTAGGCTGACCATGGTCCATGGGTTGTTTAGAGTCACTGCCTGCCTTTCTTACCTGCATTCAGCCTGCTGGTGGACTGCTATTTCCTAATATCTCTGTACCAATGGGGACGATGTTGAAATTAATGATCAAAACTGTTTCTCTCGATGACAGAAGCAATGTCTTAGCGCCTTCTTTATCCCCAGCTGCTAGCACAGAAGGAATCTGCCACACAGAAGATGCTCAATAAATACCAAGTTTAATTAAAGTAGGAGTGGACAGCTAGTGGGCTTGGGAGCCATTTAAACCTAGATACCTGGATTTGAATGCCAGCTCAGCTGTTTACTAGCTGTGAGGCTTTAAGCAAATCACTTAACTTCTGTGTCTTGTTTTCTTCACATGTAAAAGGGGATCCTTACTAAAATTATAGGTTAAGATAATGTATATAAACCACCTAGCATGATGCCTGCTGAATAGATCATTCTTGAATAATAGCTGTGTATTTTCCCTGTTTTATAAACTTAATAAGCTGTATCAAGGCAAATAAGCTTGTCTCAAAAGTAAATACAGGCTGGGCATGGTGACTCATGCCTGTAATCCCAACACTTTGGGAGGCCAAGGCAGGTGGATCACTTGAGGCTAGGAGTTCAAGACCAGCCTGGCCAACATGGTGAAACCCTGACTCTACTAAAAATACAAAAATTAGTTGGCTGTGGTGGTGCACACCTGTAATCCCAGCTACTAGGGAGGCTGAGGCAGGAGAAATCACTTGAATCCGGGAGGCAGAGGTTGCAGTGAGCCAAGATTGTGCCACTGCACTCCAGCCTGGGCAACAGAGCAAGACTCCATCTCAAAAAAAAAAAAGAAAAAAAGTAAATACAGTATTCTACTTTAGAACTAGGACCTATCTTCAGTTTTATTTTTTCCTCAAATATATAAAGCTGGGCATTTTCACTAATCCTGCATTTCTGCTTATTTTCAGGGACATATTTGGAGAAGACTGTGTAAGTGTAAAGGATGACTCTATTCTTAGCGTCACAGTGGACGGGAAAACTGCCAACCTTAACTTGGAGACACGGGTATGTAGCTGCTCTTTCCTACGTTTCAAGACATTTGGGAAATAAAGTGAAGGCATAAATAATCTGTGCTGTCACACTCAACAGTCTACTTTTGCATATTGGCATTTGCTTCCAGTGTTTCCAACATTTTTTTCACATTGTTCTTTTTATATTATTATGGTTGAAGTTTTCCGTGTTTTTCCGGGTTACTGCATAGTACAAGGTTCCCGTGTATGCCACTCCATTGCTGTCCTCTTCCATAATACAGCTTACTTCACCTCATCCCTTCTCGAGTGTGGCATCTAGTTGACTCTCCATTTTTTAAAGAAGCCGCTCTTCTGTTTGCACCAGCAAGATCCAAGTGGGTTTTCCAAACAGTTCAAAACCAGCCCGGGCAACACAGTTAAACCCCATCTCTACTAAAAAATACAAAAAAAATTAGCCGGGAATGGCGGCAGGTGCCTGTAGTCCCAGCTACTCAGGAGGCTGAGGCAGGAGAATTGCTTGAAACAGGGAGGCAGAGGTTGCAGTGAGCCAAGATCACGTTACTGCACTCCAGCCTGGATGATAGAGCGAGACTCTGTCTCCAAAAAAAAAAAAAAAAGAACTAGAGGCCAGGCGTGGTGGCTCACGCCTGTAATCCCAGCACTTTGGGAGGTCAAGGTGGGTGGATCATCTGAGGTCAAGAGTTTGAGACCAGCCTGGCCAACATGATGAAACCCCATCTCTACTAAAAATACAAAAATTACCCAGGCGTGGTGGTGCGCCTGTAATCCCAGCTACTTGGGAGGCTAAGGCAGGAGAACCCAGGAATCACCTTAACCCAAGAGACAGAGGTTGCAGTGAGCTGAGATCACATCACTGCACTCCAGCCTGGGCGACAGAGCGAGATTCTGTCTCAAAAAAAAAGAAGCAACTAGAAGATTATTAGTGAGTTTCAGTCAAATTCAGTACCAAATGTTGAGTAGATAGCCACATCCATTCCTTGCCAAGTAATTTGTGTGGCATAGATGAACTTCCCTGGAGTATCATTTACTGAATCAAACTGTGGGCTTTGATGTAAATGTAGTTTACTAGACTTTCCCCAGTCTTTCCCCCCAGCCTCAAGTCATCACTAATTAGGACCGTGGTGCTGTCAGGAAGCACTGCACGCCCACAAGTGTGTAGGGCGGCCGTTCTGTTTCATGGTAATCAGTCCCACCATGACCTCTGCACACACAGATGATAGTTCTTTTTTTTAGTTTGAGACCCGGTCTTGCAGTGCCACCCAGGCTGGAGTGCAGTGGTGCAATCACAGCTCACTGCAGCCTCAACCTTCCCGGCTCAGTGATCCTCCCACCTCAGCCTCTTATCTGGGACCACAGGCACACGCCACCACAGCTGGCTAATTTTTTATGAGATGATGGTTTTTTTAAAGAGTATTCATTTATCTTCTATATAATCATTATAGATTTAATTCTAACAGTCTTGTTTGTGCCTCACTTTCAGACTGTAGAATGTGAAGAGGGAAGTGAAGACGATGAATCCCTCCGAGAAATGGTGGAGCTGGCTGCACAGAGACTGTACGAGGCCCTGACGCCAGTTCACTGAGACTGTGCCTGTATATGAACTTTGAAAAAATACTTGACTCTACTTCTGTTACCTAAAATAAAATGCATTCGTTTCTCGGGGGGAGCCTGTTTACTTTTAATGTCAAATGGCCTTTATTCCAACAGCCTGAATACTGCTAAATCGCCAATTAATTTGTCCATTATTCTAGAACTAACTACTAAATCAACTGCTCATTATTTTAGAATTTATGGATTCTTCTTCCAGGCATGTATGTGCAGCTCCCATTGAAACCATCAAGATCTGCCGATAGCAACCGCTGCTGGTTACCCTCTCCCCTGGGGTAACCAATTTGTTAATAATAAGGATTCTAAGTTGCACTTGAATCTTTTCTGTCTTCATCTCCACTGCTGCTGTTCGAGTCCAACTCTACTCTCCCCTCTGAATTCCTGCAACCACCTCCATCTCCTCCCCTACAGCTGATTCCTGGAACAGACCTGGCCTCAAGCCTCTGCTGCTTGAAGGCCTTAATGAAGTCCTTGTGATAAAGATGAAGTCCAGGCACCTTTGCTTGCTCTAGCAGGGGCTCTCAATCTGGGCTACCCGTGGGAATCACGTGGGGTGCATCACAAGTGCACCTGTGCCCAAGTCCTGCCACCAGGAGGTGAGTTAGTCGGGCTGGAATGAGGGCCCTTGGTTGGATCTTATTTGTAAAGCTCCCCCAGGTGATCCAAGCGAGCTTGGGACGAGCAACCTAAAGAAGGCCATGCTCTACGCCCATCGCCCCGCCCCAGGGAGCGGGGTCGGCCTCTGCGCCGGCTCCCCTGGCCCTTCTGTTACTCATCTGCAGCTCCGTGATTTCAAGGCATCCTTCCCACCCGTTTTCAGCTCGGCTGCCGAACTTCATTGCACAGTTGAGGTAAGAACGTTGCATTACAACCACGTTTTAACATGTGAATCCCTTGGAAGTCAGTGCTCCGTGTCCGCGGGGTTCTGCATCCGCGCATCCACCCAACGGCGGGAAAAAGAAAAGCGGCCAGCTGCGCGCGCACTGAACGTGCAGCTGCTTTCCCTTGTCATTCGCAGAACCACGAGGTACTGCCAGGGTTTCCGCAGGGCCTGCGTCCTCTTGGGTGTTACAGGCCCTCCAGAGTGACGCTCGGCGCAGGAGGCCGCGCGCGCATCCCACGACCTCTTCCAGGGGGGCCTGGAGCAGCCCTCCGCCCCACCGAGGGCCAGCTGTGCTTCCCGCCGCGCGTCCTGAGGTCACACTCCTGCCCTTTGCCGCACGCACCTGTGCCCGCGGAGCGCGGGGTGGGCTTAGAAGGGCCCCCAACCGCTTTTCTTCCGGGAACCACGCAGCGGGACGCGGGCTCCGGACTCCCTGGGGGCAGCCTTGCTGTGGGTGAACAAGCGCGGAGGCCGAGCTTCTTGCAAACGGACTCCAAGGGGCAACGACCTTCGCGCGTCACCAAAGTGACTGCGTGGGTGCCCACGAGCCCGGCTCCCGCAACCCATGGGCGGCCACTGCGCAGGCGCCTCTCGTGGCTGGCGGCCCCGCCCCGCCCCGCCCCGCCCCGACCCGCCCCGACTGGCTGCTCCATGGCGCTGTGCGAGGCCGCGGGCTGCGGGAGCGCCCTGCTCTGGCCTCGCTTGTTGCTCTTCGGGGACTCCATCACCCAGGTACGGCCGCCCCGGCCTCCCTGCGGGGTCGCTGCCGAGCAGGCCGAGGCTCCTCGCCGTCCTCTTCGGCGCCCGAGACGGCTGGGCCGGAGGCCTGGCCACGCCCGTGGCGACACCGGAGGAGTGGCGGGTCCCCCAGTGGCTGCGCCTTCCGGGCCCGCGGCGTCCCGGAGGTCACGACGGCGTCCGCGAGAGCCCGGGCTCCAGGCACAGACGCGAGGGGACCCGGCCGCGCTGCCCGCCCCGCGCCGCCTCCCACCCGGGTCGAGATGCGCGGTCTTCCCCTCAGCGCCCTCCTGGGCAGCGGCCTTTCCCCTCCGGGGCCGGGTTAGCGGCTGCGGGCGACCGCGCGCTGTGTCCCAGGAGGCCCCGCGGCCAGCTCCGGGCAGAGGCGCCGGGAACTCTCTCGCCCCATTCCCTGCGGACACAGGTGGGGCCGTTAGGGGTTGCCCTTGGAAGTAAAACGCCTTGAGGAATTAGGTAGAAAAGGACCATCCGTTCATCCAAGATCATCTCACCTCCCATGAAGGGAACGGTCTTCTAAATGCAGGTTCTTTCTTCGGGGAGGGAGTAGAAATTCCATTCCTGTGTGTCCTCTCCTCAGACAGGACTTGCTTCACCAGGCTTCTGTGTAGACGCCAGTGACTGGTAACATTATGTTTAGGCGTATGGGGCGGTCAGGGCTTGCCGAATTCCATGGGAATGTGTATGAAAAAGTGTTCACCCTCCGCTCGGTAACCAGCAAAGCAGTGAGGCGGCGTGGCCTTCATTTCCTCACTGACCTTTGACTTTATTTCCTGAACTTAGATTTCTGTTTAGCTTTTTTTTTTTTTTTTAGATGGAGTCTCGCTCTATCGCCCAGGCTGGAGTGCAGTAGCGCGATCTCGGCTCACTGCAAGCCCCGCCTCCCGGATTCAAGCGTTTCTCCTGCCTCAGCCTCCCGAGTAGCTGGGATTATAGACGTGCGCCACCACACCGGGCTAATTTTTGTATTTTTAGTAGAGACGGGGTTTCGCCATGTTGACCAGGCTGGTCTCGAACTCGAGACCTTATGTGATCCGCCCGCCTCGGCCTCCCAAAGTGCTGGGAATACAGGCTGTTTAGCTTTTGATAGAGAAAAATCCCCCCTGCTAAAGTGCTGCCAGGTGTACTTACCTGTAAGCCCCAAAATGACCTCCTGGAGTGAAGCAATCAAAGCCAAGAAGGGAGCGCAGAGAAAACAGAAGTTGCCAATCAGAACTGCCCTTGCTGAGATGCCCCGTTACAGCCATTAGTAGTAATAACGGGCTTTTCTTCCTCCAGTTTTCCTTCCAGCAGGGTGGATGGGGAGCATCGCTGGCTGACAGGCTGGTCAGGTGAGAATGGTTTCCGATACTTGAGTTCTTATGGATGGAAAGTGTCTTAGAGATCCGTCTTATGGATGAAGGATTGTTCTGAACAGAACATTTCTCCTTTATTAATTTTGCTTGCCTCCCCTAATCAGTATATAGGAGAAGGAACAGAAAACATTCACTCTTCACTCAGTCTGACCAATTAGATATTTTAGGGTTGAGCGCTGATGGCTGGGTAGACTCAGACAAATCAAGGAAATGGCCAAGGCCTCTTCCCTAGTCAGGGGCAGACAGATCCAAGTCCAGCTGCTATGACTGCAGAACTTGCAGTTTCACTGCTACACCACACTGGTAGGAAGCTACTTTGCCTTTTTTTGAAGTGCTGCCATGACTTAAGACTCACCTTGTCACAATTCTACCGCACTTTGTTTCGGTTTTTGGTGGTTTTTGTTTTGCGACAGGGTCTCGTTAGGCGCGTCCACGTGAAGAGACCACCAAACAGGCTTTGTGTGAGCAACAAGGCTGTTTATTCACTTGGGTGCAAGTGGGCTGAGTCTGAAAAGAGCAAAGGGAGATGGGTAGGGCAGTATTATAGGATTTGGGTAGGTAGTGGAAAATTACAGTTAAAGGTGGTTATCTATTGTTAGCAGGGGAAGGGGGTCACAGGGTGCTCTGTGGGGAGCTCCTGAGACTCATTGTCCAGGGGAGGAATGCCACAAGGTCGACTGATTAGTTAGGGTGGGGCAGGAACAAATCACAATGGTGGAATGTCATCAGTTAAGGCAGGAACTGCCTGTTTCACTCCTTTTGTGGATCTTCAGTTGCTCCAGGCCACCTGGATGTATAGTGCAGGTAACGGGTTATGACGGCTTAGCTTGGGCTCAGAGGCCTGACAACTCTGTCACACAGGCTTGAGTACAGCAGTGTGATCAGGGCTCACTGCAGCCTCCACCTCTGGGGCTGAAGGCATCATCACCTCAGCCTCCTGAGTAGCTGGGACCGACAGGCACTCGCTACCACACCCAGCCCAGCACTTCATTAAAGTATTGTGATTTCACCCTGTAAAATGGCTAGTCAGCATTTTATAATCATTACACACACACACAATCTCTTAGAAATAAGGCTGAGTTTCGGTGGTGGTTCTGCAGTTTATAAATGCCACCTGAGAACTTTGAGCAGTGTCAGAAAGTGTCCCCTTGTGCTGCTTTGGAGCCGCTGCCTGACGCTGTGGCCTGCAGTTCTCTGCGGGTGCCCCAGCTTCTCTGCTTGGTTATGCATGTGTAGGAATGTGAATACACCAAAATGAACCATATTGATTTACTAATCATAAGTTGAACCCCAGGCGTCATTTTAAGAAAACTTTATGGACAACTTTAAATACCTACAGAAGCAAAGAGTGAAATGAGCCCATCCATCCCTCCTATGGATTATTCTGAAGCAAATCCCAAATCGTATCATTTTACCAAGACTAAGAAAAAAAGAGTCCCTCTTATGTGACTGGTATTCTCTGAGGGGTTTCAAACCTACTGCCTGATGCGAATCCTTAACTGGGATTCTCCTCACTTTACATGTGAGGAAGGAGCACAGCGTGCCCAGGGTCACGCCTAGTCACACAGGGAGCCGAGAAACAAATCCAGGCAACCCGGCTTTTTTTTTTTTCCCCCCCATTACCCCTAAAGTACTGTGAATCCAACTGTTTTTAAGAAGGAAACAAAAAGTATTAACCGGTTTAGGTTGAAACACAACAAATGTATTTACTAAAACTATTTAATCAAAACCAGAAATCTCAAATATTCTATAGACTATTTAAATATAAACCAAACTAAACTAAGTTCCAGGATATTAGTGACTTTTTACCTGAGATACTTGCTCAGATTATCTGGATATTAGTGACTTTTTACCTGAGATACTTGCTCGGATTATCTATCTGTTGTGAACTCCATTTTAAAAGCACCCCACTATACCATGCTTGAAGTCAGGTAGCCTGTAGACTTCATCACAGCCCCTTTATATATAATTACTTCTCTCACGGAGGAGTATGGTGTATTTACCTGAATCTTTGAATGGCTTAAGATTAGCATGCTTCAGCTATGTTCTTGCCCCTATCGAAGTGAAACCTGGGGGTGGCTCAGAGACACGTGACGGGTTTAGAATCCCAGAGAGCACACTCTCACTAAAGGCCGGTTACTGGGACCATAAACACTTCTTGCCCACAATTCATCTTTTTAAAATTTTTCGTTTCAGAAAATGTGATGTTCTGAATCGTGGATTTTCAGGTTACAATACCAGATGGGCCAAAATTATCCTTCCAAGATTAATCAGGAAAGGAAGCAGTTTGGACATCCCAGTAGCAGTTACAATTTTCTTTGGGGCCAATGACAGTGCACTAAAAGGTAAAAGCATTTTTGATGTTCTTCTAGCTCACTTTTAATCATTTTTATGTTACAGCAAACTTGCATTTAATATACTTTTTTCAACTGTTTACTTTCTCCCAATAGATACAGTTTTGCCAAACTTATGTTGAGTTTATATGTATTCCTGGCTTTAACACTGGTGGATTTTATTCTCGACTCGGTTTCTACATGCCTCGGTTGCTGGCAGTCCTAATCTTGCAAACACTTAAATATTTTCTAGAGTCTGTTAGTGCTATGCTAAGTTTGTAATGTTTTCTCTTTAGTTGATGCATTTGGCAGCAGAAAGCTTAAGGATACCTTGTGGCTTGCATCACACTGATGGCAGCTGGTGGCGTGTCTTAGGGAGGGATATCTCAGGGCAGCAGCCACCCTGACCTCAGTTAGGACTGAATCCTGGGCAATGGTGAGCGTGGGTTTGGAAAAGGAGATGGTCTCTCCTTGACTGCTGAAGAATTGCTGCTGTGACTAGAGGAAAGCTAGCCATGTAAGAGGCGTTTCTTCCCCTTCTACTCTTGAAAAAAGCCTTCTGCGTGCTATAAACGAGAAAAATCAGCCTTTGTTTTGGGAAGTTAGGTGGTCACCTTCCAGAGATTTCTTTTGTTACCCTGCTTGTGTCACAGAAGTGCTGTGGCCTGCTATTCACGGGCACACCATAGGAGACCTCTGAGTGTCTGCTATTCACAGGCACACTGTGGGAGACCTCTGAGTTGAGCCTGGACATGAAGGAACACCAACTGCAGTAAGAGGAATTCTGGCTCTCTAGGAGAAAGATTACGTAGATTACAGGTATCGGTGGAGACTGCACGCTAACCATTATATTTGGGAAGAAATTAATCTTCACTTTCTATCTTGTACCAAAAACCATAAGAAAACTCAAAACAGAATTTTTTAAAAAGATAAATTTTTATCAAATTTAGGATAAGGAAAAAACACTTCCTAAGTATAAGAGCAGTGGAGGAAGCCACAGAGGAAAAACAGGTTTATGAAATAGGCTACGAAAAAACTGAAGAAGAAAATGATGTGTTAAGGAAAATATCTGAAAAATGTGGCAGACAAGACAGTAATGTCTTTAGTGTAGAAATCAATAAGAAAAATACTAACTCCAATAGAAAATGTAGGCAAAGGACAGGAATAGATAAAAGGCAAAATTTAACAGCAAATACATATTTGAAAATGTGTGAAAACTTATCAAAAAATGCCAATTAAAACAAGGTATTTTGATTTTTAGACTCAGAAAAGCAATATGAAGCAGTAATACTTATAGCTGACAGGCATGAAATAAGATTGGAACTCTTACATTCCTGGTGAGAGAATAGCTTGTAGTCCTCTGGAAAGCTGTGTGGTAGTATGCGCCAAGGGACTGCCCACGTGTAGAAATTCAACCTAAGGAAATATTCAGATAAGCAGCCAGATGTGTGTGCAGAGATTTCTGTGTATTGCTTTTTTTTTTTTTTTTTTTTGACAGTTTCACACTCTTGCCTAGGCTGGAATGAAGTGATATGGTCTCGGCTCACTGTAACCTCCACCTCCCAGGTTCAAATGATTCTCCTGCTTCAGCCTCCTGAGTAGCTGGGATTATAGGCGCTCGCCACCACGCCTGGCTAATTTTTGTATTTTTAGTAGAGACAGGGTCTCCCCATGTTGGTCAGGCTGGTCTCGAACTCCTGACCTCAGGTGATCCACCTGCCTCGGCCTCCCAAAGTGCTAGGATTTCAGGCATGAGCCACCGCACCTGGCCGTGTATTGCTATTTATATATAACAGTAGATTAGAAGCTGTACAGTACGGAAACATCATGTGGTCACCCTACAACTAAATTTCATTTTTTTGCAAACTATTTTATGGACACAGAAAAGCTCATAATATGTTATGTGAGCCAGGCATGGTGGCTCATGCCTGTAATCCCAACACTGGAGGCCAGGCCAGGAGTTTGAGACCAGCCTGGGCAACAGAGTGAGACTCTGTCTCAATAACAACAAAGTTTGCCTAGTGTGGTGTTGCGTGCCTGTAGTCCCAGTACTTAGGAAGCTGAGGTGGGAGGGTCGCTTGGCCCCAGGAGTTCAAGGTTACAGTGAGCTGTGATCACACTACACTCCAGCCTAGGTGATGGAGCGAGAACCTGTCTCTAAAACAATTTGTAGAGAAAAGCAAAATATGAAGTCTTCAGTGTGAATATAATCTTCAGTGCAAACTCATTTTTTTAAAAGTGTATGTATCTTCATGAAAAGACTGGAAAGATATACATCCAAATGCCAACAGTGGTTTTCTGGGTGGTAGGAACATTGGTGACTTTTTTCCTTTATACTGTACTTACATGTGGTTAGCAAATGGTAAACAATGATCCTTGTAATACTTCAGTGAGAGCCTATCTAGAAAATACTCCTTTGCAATAATAGTAGTAGTATTCGTGGGTGCCATTTGTTTAGACTGAGTTCTTGCTTTGTGAAGGCACCCTGCTCTCAGTGCTGTAAACTCTTAGCTGTTTTGATTTTCAGTCCTAGGAGGGAGACCTTATTATCTTCATTTTCCCAATGAGGTACAGAAAGTCTAAGTATTTATCCGCGGTTCTGTGGCGAGGAGTGACAAAGCCAGGATTTGAACCTAGGCCGTCTCACCCAACAGGGTGGGCTCTTTAATTTCTTTACAAATTCAACCTAATTGATGTAATAACCATCTGGATACTAGTGACGAAAAGACAAGAGTACTTACGGTGCCCCTAGTTACAGCCTTTGAAGTCTTGTTTTATGAAGAACTATACATTTTAATTCATAAGGAGAAAACCTTCTCTTTGTGTCCTTGGTGTTAAACAGTCCCCCCGGTGACATCATGAATAACAGGCATTTGCAGAAGTGTGTTCACCTGAACTGTCACTTATAATACATATGCATCTGTGAGGACTCATGTTTCTCTGGAGCAGATGAGAATCCCAAGCAGCACATTCCCCTGGAGGAGTACGCTGCGAACCTAAAGAGCATGGTGCAGTACCTGAAGTCTGTGGACGTCCCTGAGAATCGAGTCATTCTCATCACGCCGACCCCACTTTGTGAAACAGCCTGGGAAGAACAGTGCATCATACAGGGTAAACAAACCACAGCCAATCTCGGCAAATCTGGATAGGAATGCTGAGGGAGGAACTCTGATAGGACAGTGGTTTCCTGCCTGGGGCTTCTGTTTCTTAGGGGCTCAGTATGTCCATTTCAGTCTGTTTTCAATCCAAAATTATTAAAGTATAGCTTCCATTATGTTATACCTGAGACCTTTTTTGACCTAGAAAAGGGATTCTGGCTTTGGATAGTCAGGAGGGAACCGCGGGCCTGGCATCTGCTGACCTTTACAGTTGCCAGACTCCAGGGTGCACATGAAGGCCACTGAGATCTGTGCAGAGCTGTGGTGCTCGGCCTTGGGGGGGCTGATGCTGATGTGCCTTGACTTGGAAGTCCACACCTGGGGCTTTTCCTGGCCCACAGAAGCTGGGGGTAGGAATGATCGGATAGGAGTCGCCAGCACTCCCTATACTTACTTGGGTTTCACATCCCTCAAGTGCTGTGTTTTCGATCCACCTTTGACTGAAAAACCTCTGCACATAAGTGGACCTTTATGGTTCAAACCTGTGTTGTTCAAGGGTCAGCTGTATGTTAATGTTGAAAATGTGCATTATGGAAGTTCTCTTTTTTTTTTTTTTTTTTGGAGACAGAGTCTGGCTCTGTCAGCCAGGCTGGAGTGCAGTGGCACGATCTCGGCTCACTGCAACCTTTGCCTCCTGGGCTCAAGCAATTCTGCCTCAGCCTCCTGAGTAGCTGGGATTATGGGTGTGCACCACCACGCCCGGCTAATTTTTGCATTTTTAGTAGAGACAGGTTTCACCATGTTGGCCAGGCTGGTCTCGAACTCCTGACCTCAGGTAATCTGCCTGACTCAGCCTCCCAAAGTGCTGGGATTACAGGCGTGAGCCACCGTTCCTGGCCTGGAAGTTTTCTAAGCTGCCCAGAACTCAACATTCTAGGACAAATTACTGGCTTTGCAACACAGAACAGCTATTTCTCAAAGTGTGGTCTGACTCTGAGTTAACTGTGATTTTTAGGTAGATTTCTGGACCCATTTTCAGCACTCCAGATGTTTCTTATACACACCACAGCACACATACCACAACTTCATGGAAGGCTGTTATTGTCCCTACTTTACCAGTGGAGAAATGGAGTCTTAGAGAGGCTAAGTAACCGGCCCAAAATCACACAGCCAGCAACAGAACCAGGAATCAAATCCAGCAAGTGTGACTTCACAGCTCAAGTCCTTACTGTTATATGAGTTTACTGCTGAGTGGGGTTGTAGCTATGTCCCTTGCTCTCAAAGGGCCTGTCATCCTTAGAGGAGGATCCAATGCGTTCTCAAGTCACAAACAGCATATGCCAAGGGGTGCCACACACTGGAGGCACAGACAAACGGGGAGAAACCCCAGCCTGCGGGACATGGTGACAGTAGGTTCTGGGCATCACATCAGGGCAGAGGGGCCCTATTGCTGTGCATGAGACACCAGAGTGTTCTGCAGGGGAGGGGAGGTGTTTAAGGCCCACAAAGCTCCCCTGGAGACAACTTCAGAGCCCCAGCTTGCTTCTGGGCCCGCAGCCTTAACTGCTTTGGGGGGCAGTGTCGTCTTGGCTTTAACAAAAGGGGGAAAATGTTACATAGCATGGTCCACAGAAGCTGTTTAGACTTCTTTTTGTCTACTCTTTCCCAGGAAAATAATATATATGAAATTCTGAATGTTTAATTTCATTTCCCCTGTCTAGCCTTGAATGTAGCCCAATGCAGACTTTTTAAAAGGTCAGCGATGGGCAAAGCAGGTAGAGGAGGGGTCACATCTCAATAACTGGTCCCCTAGAAATTCAGCAGGTTATTTTTTGAGATGGTCTTGCTGTGTCACCCAGGCTGTAGTGCAGTGGATTGTTCATAGCTCACCGCAGCCTCGACCTCTGGGCTCAGGTGATCTTCTTGCCTCAGCCTCCCAAGTAGCTGGAACCACAGGCATGTGCAACCATGCTCAGCTAATTTTTTAAATTTTTTTGTAGGGATGGGGTAGCTAGTTATAATCTAGGTGAATTTTATAAACAATTGATCCCAAGTATGAATCAAAGCTGGTGAATAGTTTCTTCTCTGTGATGTAGAGCCTGGGCCAGCATAGGTCCTCCTGTGGCCCGCATCCAGTTGCCCATATCCTCATGCTTTCTCTTTAATACCATTCTGTAGTCTGCCTCTCGCCAGCCCTCACTGTCCTGTTTGCAGCCTCCTGAGCCTTCTCCCCTAGCCCCAGCCCCACCTTCCAAACCAACCTAGCACAATCCCCAGATACTGCACTCCAGCCTTCCCTGGTGCAGCTCCCTGGGAGGATGAGGCAGCCGGCACTTGTGTTAGATACACTCAATCGTTCTGTGCTAGCTGCTTTGCTGGTGTTTAGTCTCTTAATCCTGCCAATATTCCTGCAGCTAGGTAGGCACTGTCATCATAAGAATGCAGAAAGCTTCAGGACGGTTAAGCTGTTCAGCACACAGCTATTTAGTGAAAATTGTAGGCATCAAAACGAAGGTCTCTTTGTCTAAAGCCGACAAATGATTTTGCTGTGTTGGGGTGCAGCTGTTACATGTAAGAAGCCAGCGGTGTCAGCACAGCGTTCAGCTTCCATGGCCTGGCATTTCTTACCAGTGCAGCCCTTACCAGCCCCCAGCCCAGCTCCTGCAGCCGGCACTCTCCAAGCAGCCCAGCCCTCCTGGGCCTTTCCTGCCCCTCTGCCTCTGTTCAAGGTGTCCTCTAGAACATCCTCCCTGGCGCCTCAGAAGATTTCGGTTACCACTGAAGGCTCCTTCTTCCCACTGCACCTTGTCCTCTGCTGGGTAGAGCAGCACACCAGTAACCTGCAAGGCTCATCAACATATACCCTAAACCCTGGGGCTGGCCCAAGTGGGGTCAATACTTAATGGCATTTCGAAACTGTCTAGATGAGTGGAGCAGAACTTACCCAAGGGCCAGCACTTGGGTTTACCAACTGCCACCTCTATTTCTTCTCTTCAATAGGTTGCAAACTAAATCGCCTGAACTCTGTTGTTGGTGAATATGCCAATGCGTGTTTACAAGTGGCCCAAGACTGTGGGACTGACGTACTTGACCTGTGGACCCTGATGCAGGACAGCCAGGTACGGTGGCTTGATCAGTCCTCTCGGGGTAAATAGGATCACACAGAAGTAAACCAGGTGTGTGTGCAGCAGCTTTCCCTAGATAGGCCCTGCTTAGCTAAGACAGTCATCCCTTTAGCCAATGAAAACAAACAGGCTTGGGGGAGGGGAGGAATGGAGGTTCCAGGATGACTCACAAGCCCAGCAGCTTAATTCCGCCAGGCTCCTTGGCTAGGAGTTAGTGCACAGTGACATCAATGAGCAACACATGGTTCATATTTATGAACGTCCAGGCCAAGTTCTTCTTTCATACGGAGAATGGCAGAAAGCTAAAACTTGTTAATAGGTAAAACAATGAATTTAAATACAGTATTGGCTAATAAAACTGTTTGAGATATGTAGTTCTAATTAAGTTACTTTGTTTTAAAGCCTGAAAGCACAAATATAAAAGGTAAAAAGCAGGTCCCATAGAATGGTGCACTGACTCAGGAGACAGCTGGTTTCTTACACAGTCACACATACACTTAGGGAGGACCTGGCAGTCCACTCCTGGGTTATCTTCCCTAGAGAAATGAAAACTATGCTCACACAGAACCTGGGTGTAACTGCTGACAGCAGCATTATTCCTACCTGCTGGAAACACGCCAGTGTCCTTCTGTGATGAGTAGGGAAACCGGTGTGTCCGTGGAATGGGATACTACTCGGCAATAAAGAGGAAGAACTGACAAGCGCAGCAACGTGGGTGACTCTCGAGGCGCTTCACTGAGGGAAGGAAGCTGGTCTCTGAAGGTTACTTACTACATGAGTCCATCTGTTTTGGTATCTCAAAAAGGCAAGACTTGGGCTGGGTGTGGTGGCTCACACCTGTAATCCCATCACTTTGGGAGGCCAAGGCGGGTGGATCACCTGAGTTCAGGAGTTCAAGACCAGCCTGGCCAACGTGGCGAAACCCTGTCTCTACTAAAAATACAAAAATTAGCTGGGCATGGTGGAGGGCGCCTGTAATCCCAGCTACCCAGGAGGCTGAGGTGTGAGAATCGCTTGAACCCGGGAGGCAGAGGTCACACCACTGCACTCTGGTCTGGAGGATACAGGGAGACTGTCTCACCCTCCCCACCCCCCAAAAAAAGGCAAGACTGCAGTAACAGAACAGGTCCGTGGTGGCCAGAGGTTAGGGGGAGGAAAGGTATGGCTAAATTCAGGTTCCACACAGATACTGGTGAAGAGGGGCAGACAGGCACTGGTCTTTTTTAATTTTTCTGTGACCTTGTGCTACTCTTTTGTAAAGAGCTTGTTCAGCTGGGCACATTAAAGACTATTTCATTGCTATGCTGGGATCCAGAGAGAAAGCTTGGACGGGACTGATGATATTTGAAGTACTCAAGGGAAGGAAGGATCCAGTGTGTGGGAAGCTCTTTGGACAAACGGGAAGACTCACAGCCTCACCGGTTTCCTCTATTCCTAGCTGTTAGGTTTAGGCTACTTGGACAAAGCAACATAGAAAACAGCCAAGAAACTAACCCAAGTGCCAACTTTTTCCTCTCCCCTAAATATTAATCCATACCAATCGTTCCAATGACCTACACATTTATTATCCATCTGTAATAGGGAAAATGGTCACCAGTGGGAAAGTCATACTACCACGTGGATGCCGAGTCACCAGTCACCTTTGGAGGCCCTGAGAGCCTAAGCAGATCTGGACCCTAGGCCTCTAGTCTTCCTCTGAAACCCTGAGTGTACTGGAACCTTCCAGAATTCCCAGATCAAGAGGGGCCTTGGCAGCTTGAGTGCCAAAAGGGTCAACATCTAGAGTTCTGTTGTCTAGGAAAGGAAACTGCAAACTATTGGGCTAGTTTTGCTCACATGTCTTTTTCAATTTAATACAAAACTGAGAGGGTCGTCCTTAGAGATCATCTCATCTCAAACTGCCTAGATGAGAAAACCAAGGCCGAGGAAGAAGTGCTACTATTTATATGATAGCATCTAAATTTCTGGTCTATTAAAAGTCACATAAGGCCGGGCGCGGTGGCTCATGCCTATCATTCCCAACACTTTGGGAGGCTGAGGCAGGTGGATCACCTGAGGTCAGGAGTTCGAGACCAGCCTGGCCAACATGGTGAAACCCCATCTCTACTTAAAAATACAAAAATTAGCCAGGCGTGGTGGTAATCACCTGTAATCCCAGCTACTTGGGAGGCTGAGGCAGGAGAATCACCTGAACCCGGGAGGCAGAGGTTGAATTAGGCCAAGACTGTGCCATTGTTCTCTAGCCTGGGCAACAAGAGTGAGACTCCAGCTCAAAAAAAAAAAAAAAAAAAAAAGTCACATAAGCTAGTTGGCCACCCAGATTCTAACAGAGCTCTTGGCTAGTGAGATTCTTCCCCAAGAAAGAAATGGCTGTATGGGTAAAATTCTTATGGTTCAGGGCCTGGTATGGCTGCTCATGCCTGTGATCCCAATACTTTGTGAGGCCGAGGTGGAAGTATTGCTTGAGCCTAGGAGTTCAAAACCAGCCTGGGCAACATAATGAGACACCCATCTCTACAAAAAGCACAAAAATTAGCCAGGTAGCCAGGTATGGTGGCACGTGCCTGTAGTCTCAGCTGCTCAGGGGGCTGAGGTTAGAAAGATCGCTTGAGCCCAGGAGGTTGAGGCTGCAGTGAGCCATGATCATGTCACTGCACTCCAGCCTGGGCAGCAAAGCAAGACCTTGTCTCCAAAAATACGTGTATCTTTTTAAATATATACTCTTGAGTTCAGGGCAGTGGGAGGGAGACTGGACTCCTGTGTCCCAGCAATTACTATTCTAGGTTAGATGGTAGAAGTTCTTTCTACCTAAAAACCTGCCTAGAGTCAAAAACAATATTGACTCATGGGGCCCCTGAACACTCCTAATACCAAATTTTTCATTTTTGCTGATTACGTTAATAGGCCATATTTACCTGTTAAGGTTCTTTCAAATAACCTGAGAATCATGTCATATGACTCAGAAGACCTGGAATGAGGTCCCAGCTCACTTAATGGTGAGTGACTTTCATGAAATTCAATTCTATAATATGGAGACAGCACTACAGCACTAGTCAGGGTTCTCTGTGTGTTCAAACACCTACGTAAATAGCACATCAGTGCTACTGTAGTCCAAGACACCTCTGGTCAGATGCCTACAATGAAAGGGGCTGGTGATCTTTCTGTCGCAGGGCCACAAATGAGAGAATGGTACACACTGGCATTTAGAAAAGTTATACCCTCCCTCCCCGGCCTTTTTGTGTGTGTGTGTGTGTGTGCTGTGGGGGGAGACAGTCTGTCACCCAGGCTGGAACTCAGTGGTGCAATGATTGATAGCTCACTGTAGCCTCCAACTCCTGGGCTTAAGTGATCCTCCCATCTTCGCCTCCCAAGTAGGTGGGAATACAGGTGTTTGCCACCACACCCAGCTAATTTTTGTATTTTTAAAATTTTTTGTAGAGACAGGGTCTCAAACTCCTGTCTTCCAGTAATCCTCGGCCCCAAAGTGTTGGAATGACAGGGGTGAGCTACCACACGTGGCCAGTTACCCACCTTTAACCAATTTCTCTCCCTTCTAGGACTTCTCATCTTACTTATCAGATGGACTACATTTGTCTCCAAAGGGGAATGAATTTTTGTTCTCGCATCTCTGGCCTTTGATAGAGAAAAAGGTCTCTTCTCTACCTTTGCTGCTTCCTTACTGGCGGGATGTAGCAGAAGCAAAACCTGAATTAAGTCTGCTGGGAGATGGAGACCATTAGCCAATCACAGGAGACCCAAATCTGCTTGTTATCTACAGAACTCAAAGTTGTCAATACGTAGAGGTACGCTTTTTTCCTCAGGCTTAAACCTTTGCCACTGATATTAATAATAAAAGTATTAGATTTTTCAGGGAAGTTTTATATTTAGGTCCATTGTGTTTCGACAGTATTTATTAATGCAGATATCAGTGCTACAGCTATAAAATATACCCTGAGCAGCTTGTTAATTCTATAAATGACAAAGACTATTTTTTTAAAAAGTCACAATTTTATAAAAATGGTTTTCTTACATTCTTTTGAGAACGGTTTCACTCATACATACACCCACACACCCCACTCAACCTTGTATCAAATTCCAAAAGTGTAACTAAAGTATAAGAATATCATGACTAGTTAAAAGATAGCAAATACCATAAGGTACAAGTTCAAGTATTAGTATAACAAGTATCTGAGTAACAAATGTCCTTGGAAATGGGGGGGTAGGAGGAGATATGATTAGTCACAGGTTTGGTTAATTGCCCTCAAAGTTTACAAGTTAAAATGTTTTGGCTGGTGAGCGCATTTCAGTTCTTAGGGTAAAAAAGCTTTTAATGGCAATTTATAGAAATCAGAATCCAGGCTAATGATTTTTATCCTTCACACAGTAAATGCAGCCCATCCAGAATCCTGGAGCAATAAAGTAAGAAGTAATTCAAATATCTGCTTGTGGGTCAATAAAAAGGGTTTCTGAAGTATCAATTCTTGTGGGGACAGCCCCCAACCCTAAGGGCAGGTAGTAATTCTTGTGGGGACAGCCCCCAACCCTAAGGGCAGGTAGTATTCTGTCTCCTGGCTGGCTCATCACATTCAAAACAACCTGTTTTTGTTGTTGTTGTTGTTAAGAAATATCTCACCCTCTTATTCAATAGTGTTTGAAAACAGGCAATCTTTGTATTTCAAATATTCTAGGTTTTGTAGATAGTGAATTTTTTTTTTTTTTTTTTTTTTTTTTTTTTTTTTTTTGAGGCAGAGTCTCACTCTGTCACCCAGGCTGGAGTGTAGTGGCACAACCTCAGCCTCTCCAAGTGCTGGGATTGCAGGCATGAGCCACCACTCCCAGCCAATAGTGAATTTTCCAAGAGCATGTATCCCTATCAGTAACAAGGATACATGAAGATACTTATAAAATACAGAAAAACTGCCCAGCAAATCAGGGCCCTAAACAGTTGGTAGATTCCATAAATTCAACTGGCTACCGTGTATAGCCCTCACTGTAAGGTAGGTGGTTAGGTTTCTAGAGAACATTAGTCTTAGAATTATGAAGAGCCATATCAACCCAAATGATTTCTAAATTTAGATATATATTTTCCCTGCTACATAAAAACTCTGGGTAATAACTAGAAATAGACCCACAATTTAGAGACAATGTATAACTAGATTTATCTCCTTTGTTTTTAGTTGAAGGCAAAAAAAAAAACAAAACAAAACTATTCCAGTTGTCGTCACAAATAAATGCCAAATGCCTCATATTCAGCGGTTCATTACAGTGTATAAAAAAAAAACTGATCATTTCCCTAGTCAGTGCTGTTATCAATATAAAAGATTAATTTACAAAAATGTAAATATTCATAACCCAATCCAGCTGTATTTTCTGCTTTTGCACCACAGGTCAAAAGATATTTAAAAAACTAAAACCTGAAAGCCTCAAAATAAGCTAGAAATAAGCTAGATTCACCTTCACCTTACCTTTTCAAAAGGAGAAGGGCCAAACCACACAAGAACTGTTTACCTGCAGGATGTTCAAACACATGACCAGCATCTGCTAAGTCACTTCCCAGTCTTCACAAAATATAAGCTGTGATTGTAGGTCAAATCTATAAAAATATTTTGCACACTTAAGTCAGAAGAGCTGAGAACTAAATTAGCACTCTGTTTCTTTGCTGTCAACACGATTCTGACGCTGCAGTTTAAAGGAGGCAGCCTTTTCACTTCTGGTGACCGGATGGTCCGTGAGATCCTCAAATGACTTGGCGGCTGTGCTGCTATTTGGGAAGGGGTCCTTCTCAAACCCATCCTCGTCCATATGTGAGTCTGTGCTGGGGTCTTCCTGGATGGTGTCCATTCTCTGGTGGTCCAGTTTCGGAGCTGCTGGCGCCGAAGGGATCACAGGGGCAGGCTGCAGGCGGCCTGGAGTCTGGGGCGCAGGAAAGGGTTTGATAATGCGAACCGATGCAGAATCCATGCTGCTCAGCATTTCGACATTCTGCAAAGACATGGGTTCAATTGATAGGAATAAAAGATGAATCGGAGGTCCTCACAGCTCCACCCTCACCCATCAGACAGCCCCTTATTCTGTTGGCACTGTGTGATGCT
This sequence comes from Gorilla gorilla gorilla, assembly GCF_029281585.2. Lineage (NCBI taxonomy): Eukaryota > Metazoa > Chordata > Mammalia > Primates > Hominidae > Gorilla > Gorilla gorilla. The sequence goes on along the minus strand of NC_073236.2, from coordinate 130,443,384 downwards.
AAAAGGTGCTAGGTGAGGCTCACTCAACCTAAGAAGTGACTAAAAAATACTAGGTTGGTGCAAAAGTAATTAATGCCATTACTTTTAATGGCAAAAACAGTAATTACTAGCTTTCAAGCATCCTGAAAACTTACCATTTGAAGACCCAAAAGAGGATTCAAACCTTTCAAGGTAAGATCCCAAGAGAGAAATTGAACTCAAAATATTAACTAAGTGTTGAATGGCTAAATCACTCCTTATGAAGCTTGGGAAGGGGACAGCACAGCTCTTTAAATCTCCATCCATGCAACTACTCGAAGTTCACCATCACTATTGTCAGAAGGGTAAACATTCCAACCTAGACCCTTCCTGCTGCAACATGACCTTCCATCAGCCAGTGAAAGCTCTTGCTGGGTCAGGTGAAGGTCTTTGCCTAACAGGGCCTCAGACCAGGCGAAGATTATGTTTCTTTCATATGGTATACTTACACTGGGGTGAAACAGAGACAGAGATTCATACTGTTTATCCAATTTCTTATCCTAGAAAGAAACAGCAAGAAGGTCATTCCCTACAAATACAATTCAATTAGTGAGTACTAGTTCATCACAGGCTATTCCTAACACTAACTGAAGAACTTAGAACCTGAGTTGTAGAAAGTGATAGCAGGCTCAACAGATGACAATCCATTTCTCACCCAAGCTTTAGTTATGCCACCAGTCTAGAAGTGTTTGCTTTGCACTCAAAGGAAATACATTTTGGCGTTAAGTACAGAAAGAGGCAAGGTTTAAGTGCTATGTTTTCTGAGAAATTTATCCCTCTGTGGGCAGGGGAATAATTAAGGCATCTTCCTGTGCATGAAATGACAAATGTCCCAGATGCTGGGTACACCAGGACCGCACTGACTGGAAGGGCAACTGGTAGGAAGACCCAGGTGGCTGGGCCTGCAGCCTTCTTCGCACTGCCCCGGCCCATGGCCTCACTCTCTTCTTAGCTATCTCCACAGTTTCTGTGGACCATGCTCTGCTGGAGGAACTGGGCCTCAATCCCTACATCCTACTTCTGCAGAAGGCTAACCACATGGCCATCTGCTGCCCCGTCCCTGCCTGTGGCTGAAGCATAATAGGTGACAGAGGGCAAGGACCAAGAATCCAGGACTAGGCTTCCTGTCTGGGTGCCATCAATGCATTCTATGACCAGAAACAAGCCACGGCCCTCCCTCCTATCAGAGGCTTTGCTCTGAAATCAAGGGTCGTGCCTTGTCCACATGTGCAACTTCCCTGTAAACAAAATAGGTTCCATCCTCCAATAGAAGCAATCGTGATGGATGCCACTGTCATCCAGAGACATCTGTCAAAGCTTCAAGCACGTCACCTTCAGCTTTCTTCAGCAGAAGTGCTCCCTAGAGATCTTCCTATACCCATCATGCTCACCACCCTGAGGAAGAGCTGCTCTGTGAGATGGCCCCTAGGCAGGAGAAGCCAGCAGGAAAGGAAAGGAAGGAGCAGTAGGAAAAACTCCTTTGTCATCAGAGTTGTGCTGGAATTTTTAAACGCTCATAGGAAGGCCACTATAAAAGAGTTTGGGAAAACAAGTCTGGAAGCCTGGGTGTGACTTTCTCATCTCTACAGCAGACAAATCCCCATTCCCCACAGATGCAAGTGAATGGATTTGTAAGAACATTTATGAAAAAGGGCCTCAAATTTATAAAGGACCAGGAGTTCCTTAGTCAAAGCCCAATTCAACTTGTAGCTGTTACTGATTCTGAATGAGAACAGAAAAGCCTGCTTACTCTTATTTTTTGGGGAAGATGTAAATACTCTATATGACAGCTGGGCCCCAGTCCCTACATCCTATTTGTGCAGAAGGCTGAAGACATAGCCATCTGCTGCCAATAATCTACATGATATATGGGGAACATCTGAAATGCCGATGTTTGATATTTGCTCTATTGCAACAAAGTCAGCCTGAAAATGCCCTTAAATAAGGGCTTTACTCATCAAAGGACCTGGACAAATCCAGTTAAACAGTCTCCTATGCTTAAAAGTATAAAATTCCTAAGAAACTTATATATTAAAACATCAACACACAAAAATAGTTTTTTTTTTAAAAGACCATTAGTTAAGCTTTCTACAAGACATGTTCCCCTAGGAATAACAACAAAAAAAGCTATTGGAAATATCAGGCCAAATTTTGCTAAGAACAAGTTTTACCTTTTCCAGAGATTACATGGTTGGAGTTGATCAAAATTTAAATAAAATATTTAATTACTTAAAAGTTGATGACTTACCACACAATGGACAAGAATGCTGAAAGGAATCCAAAATATCAAGGAGAAAACCAGGACAGACCCAACGATGTTGTCTGCTAAAAACTTTCCTGTGAACAATTCCAAACAGTGAATGTCTTGACCAAGTACTTCACAAATCTAAAGCGAAACGCTCTTAGGATATTACCATTGTGTCAAATGCCAGAGCTGCTGGCTAGACATACTACCGAGAGCAGAATGTCTGTGCTGCCTGTATTACACCACACCATCTCTCCATACCAAGTGCTTTTAAAGAAATAGCCCTCATACTGGCTGACAGGAAGAGATTGCAGAATATTCAACATGCTACCTGGAGTAGCTGTGTCAACAGATTAATATGGAATGCTACCTGGAGTAGCTGTGTCAACAGATTAATATGGAATGCTACTACTAGTAAATGCTTAAGAAGACAAAGTTTTTGTTACCTGGATATTATTTTTGTGATTAAATTATGGACTCGTGACAACATGATATACCCTGCTTCTGCAAAATATGAGGCTCACTTTTACATCAAGCAGGATTCAGTATATAGCATTCAGTCAAATAAACACTCTTACATCAATCAGGATTCAGTCTATAGCATTAAACTATGCTTATGCTAATCACATGTATATTTTTGGTTAAAGAAGGAAGCCAGTATTTTGACTTTATTTCCCTTGTCAGAAAATCTGTGCATCCAAGCTCCATGGGGACAGACTATGAGTTCATTTTATTCTAGCCAACAAAGTTGTTTCATAACTAAAGCTGTGAATAGTTCCACCTTCTACTGCAGAATTAGAGCACATCACTCTGAAAGCACACTTTTCTAATGTCATCACAGAAATCGACTCAGCTCTCAGTAAGTAATCTGGGGAAATCACCTACCAAAAGTATTGATGCTCAGCTGGTCAATGAAATCCCAAAATCGTTCAATTACATCCTGTACTCGTTTCTCACATTTGCCCTATGAAGAAAAAACATACATACAGCATCATTCCCAAACACAATGTATTCAGAAGCAATGTAGCTTTATAAAAATAACTGACATGTAAAAGGCTTCATTAAAATCAAACGTTTTCCCATCTTTGACACAAGGCAATAACTTCCGCGTAATGAGTACCCAAGAAAGTAGGACATCTGTCATTAACACTTTCATAATTACTCCATTTTTACAAGTGATTTAGAATTACCAGGAGACAAAAATCAAGAAAACCAGTTTGCTAAAGATGAGGCATTCCAGTAAGGACTCTACACATACACAGTGGACAGTGAACAACACAGCCAGACTCCCTGTGAAGCCTCTTAAACCTTAAAACCCTCTCCCATCATTCTGCATGAGAAAAATTATGCTTCTCTAGAGAACAAAAGGGTCTGGCTTAAGTAAGTCAAGCAGCCTTCTAGGTCTTTCCTACTCATTCAGCACCTGTTTCAAAATCACACCCTGAATAATTTTGCAATCTTAGTCAGTTCTGTAAGTAATCTAGGAAAACATAATTAGGACCCACTGCCTGAAACCAACCAACTTTACCATAAAGTCCCCACCCCAGTCCTTCTCAGTCTCTGGGCTCAAAGCCTCCCACCATGGAAGGAAACTACAGGCAGGGACCTGAAAGCACTCCGTCTTCTCCTCCTAAGTAATACCGGTAGATAACAATGGGCCAGAAGGATGTAGCCCCACTTGTGTTTTGATTTCTTTTCATCTGCAAAATTAAGTACTTACAAAATAAAAACTTCCTATCTGGCTGTTACAGAAAAAGCTGTACATAAATACTCACATTCATGTCACAAAATCCTACTGTACAGGGCTTTCCTTTCCTCAAAAATAAGTTCTTTTGTTCAGCATCGACGTAGGGCACACAGCGGCCGGAAAGGTCCCTGCAGCACACCTTGCAGGAGTTGTCAGTTTCTGGAACAGAGAACACGCATTGACAGCTGGATTGTTCTGAGACCTGCCTCTCCTCCTGCCTCCTCTTTCCTCCCTGACCATGCTCCCAAAGAGGTAAGAAATCACATTTTTTATTTAAATAGCTAATACCATCCATACCCCCCACCAAGGAGTAGTTTCTGAGGTCACACTCCTCAGCCCTCAGTGACAGAGGCCACAAGGTTTAAAAAAAAATGCAGAGAAAAATCCGTTCTAGATTAAAGGCCTCTCTTAAAAGTCTAACTGTTCTCTCCACTTCAAGCCCCTCACAATGCTCTTCTAAATGCTTCCCTTTGTCCCAACTTTCTGGTTACCCTGCTGACTTCAATCCTTGGTTTTTCAGTCTAAAGTGTGCCCCTCAGGGCCCACACTGGCTCCCTGAAAGCGAGAGCAGCTGGGACACAACTGTCCACCCTTGGGTGGGGAGCTCAGTGACCCCAGGAGCATGAGCCCTGCAGCCAAAGCTCCACAACTCCTCCCAAGAACAGCTCTGACAGGTCACAGGATAAAACACCGGGCATCTGTGAGCCATGTGGGCATACATAGGAATGGCAGAAATGCCAGAAAATTAAACCATACTTAGGAGAAAAAGAAATCAACTAGAACACAAAAACAAGCAAAAAGAAACCTTTTCAGAAAAGGCCGGGAGCAGTGGCTCTCGCTTGTAATTCCAGCACTTTGGGAGGCCAAGGCGGACAGATCACTTGAGGCCAGGAGTTCGAGAACAGCCTGGTCAACATGGCAAAACCCCATCCCTACTAAAAATAAAAAAAATTCGCCAGGTGTGGTGGTGCTTGCCTGTAGTCCCAGCTACTCAGGAGGCTGAGGCACGAGAATCACTTGAACCCGGGAGGCGGAGGCTGCAGTGACCTGAGATCGCGCCACTGCACTCCAGCCTGGGAGAGAGTGAGACTCCATCTCAAAAACAAAAAAGAAAACCTTTTCATCATTCACTAATTTATAAAATATTTCTTGGACTTTTACTGTGTCGGGCTCTGTCCTTCCAGAGCACCCCAAGCCTCTTGCCATTCAATAAAACAAATTGTTTTATTTGGCATCTACTATGTGTTACCTTTTTTTTTTTTTTTTTTTTTTTAAGAGATGAGGTTTCACAGTGTTGCCCAGGCTGGTCTCAAACAACTCCTGAGCTCAAGTGATCCACCCACCTTGGCCTCCCAAAGTGCTGGGATTATAGATGTGAGACACTGCCCTCAACCTATCTCCTTTACCTACACATTATTGAACTTGGAAGAGTTCCTCACTCCACTGTATGGATGGTGAGCTTCCAACCCAGTGATTTTATTTAACTACCGGGTTGTCTTTTATTTATTTTATTTTTTACTTATTTATTTATTTGAAATGGAGTCTCGCTCTGTTGCCCAGGCTAGAGTGTAGCGGCGCAATCTCAGCTCACAGCAACCTCCGCCCCCTGGGTTCAAGCAATTCTCCTGCCTCAGCCTCCCTAGCAGCTGGGATTACAGGTGTACGCTACCACGCCCGGCTAATTTTTTTTATTTTTAGTAGAGACAGCGTTTTGCCATGTTGACCAAGCTGCTCTCAAACTCCTGACCTCAAGTGATCTGCCCACCTCGGCCTCCCAAAGTGATGGGATTACAGGTGTGAGTCACCACACCTGGCTCTTTGTCTATTTTGAAAGCAAGAGAACTCCCTCATTGACTCCCATGGTTTAAGTGGGGTGGGAAGCAGAGTCCAGCCAGTCCCTGACCAGTCCATGAGGATGCCCTCAAACCCAGGGGTTCCAAAATAGCACAGAAACCTAAGGAAAACTGACAGGCCAGCAGGAGAGAGGCTCCTGCCCCAGGCTGCTCTAAGAGATCAGAGGGGAGCGGACCCAGCCTTCTTGATAACTGCAAAAATCCTCATCTAGTGGGGTTAGGTCCTGGAATCAGCTCTCTCTGGTGGAGTTGTTGCAGGAGTATCCTAGTTCCATGCCAATGTAATGTAGATAGCTATTGCTGCTTTCGTGGTTTGTATGATATGGAGCAGAGGAAGGCTAGGACACACCTCTACCTACCCACCCACTCACCCCCAACAAAATTCCCTCCTCTCCCACCTCAAAGCCTGCCATATGGCCTGAAACTGCAGCAAGAAGAAACACCAACAGGATAGGTCTCCCAGGTATGGTGGATCTGCATGCAGAGATGCCTGTCTCCAGACACCACCCTGCCCTTCCCCCTCCCCTCATCCTCGGCTTGGATCTCACCACTGCTGTCATTAGCACGACCTCCAAATGGAGGAAGGGAGCCTGGCAGACAAAGGCCATGTTTTCTCCTGCTGCTGGACTGGGCATAAAACTGCTCACCATTACACGCACAGGACTCCAGCTGCTGTTCCCTCTCGCAGAAAGGGATGCATTTCCCATCCTTACACTTGCCAAGATCCAAGCAAACAGTGTCATCTTCAGCATTTCCCGGAGGCGGGCACTCACTGCTATTACCTGGAAGCAAACACCAGTCATAACAAAAAGAATGAGTCACAGGTCCACCAGTTCTACAGGTGCATAATACGCTGTTTCTCATACAAGTGAGCATCTTACCTTGCAAAAGCAAAAAGTGACCTACAGAGCTAGGACAAGAGCCTGCATCTCACCAGCAATCAGCATTTAAATGGGAGTGCCTGGCTATGTGCCAGGCTAGGCTGCATGAGTCCCTGGCCTCCCAAGCCCCAGTTAGAATGCATGGTCTCCACTTCTGCATCTCACAGTCATATATAAAAGAATATCCTATGTGCTATTACTTAGAATAAATTGCAAACTTTGTATGAAGGCTTGAAAGAACTCCACGGCCTTCCCTATCTGGCCCTGACTTCATCGCACACAACTCTCCCACAGCCCACGGCTTTGGCTATGACAACCTCCATTCAGTTCCTTCAATATTAACAGATACTATTCCTTCTACCTGGAATGCTGGTGTTTCCACTCTTTGGGGGCAATTAGCTGGCTTTTCTTATGGATTAAGTTTTGTCTCAAAGGTTTTCTGAGATATCCCTGAGGATGCTAAGTTGATGTGGCCTCCCCACTTCCATTATGCACTATCACACTCCTTCTCTCCTTCATTGCATATGTTTTGCAATTTATATATATATATATATATATGTATATTTAATGTTATTTTGTTTTCCCTCTACTAGACTGGTAAGCCCCATGACAGCAATGATCAAATCTATTAAGTTATCTCCAATCCCTATCATATTATAGGTATACTACAAATATTTCTTAAATAAATCAATTATTCTTTTTATTTTTCTTTTGAGACAGGGTCTCAGTCTGTCACCCAGGCTGGAAGGCAGGGGTGTGATCATAGCTTACTGCAGCCTCAAACTCCTAGGTTCAGGCAATCCTCCTGCCTCAGCCTCACAAGTACCTAGGATTTCAGGCGTATGCCACCATACCTGGCTAATTTTCTTTCTTTTTTTTTGAGAGATGAGATCTCCCTGTGTTGCCCATGCTGGTGTCAAACTGCCGGGCTCAAGGGATCCTCCCACCTTGGCCTTCCAAATGCTGGAATGATAGGCATGAGCCACTGTGCCCAGGCCAATAATGCCAAAGAAAACCCACCAAAGAAAGTTAAACTGGGAGAGACAGGATGGAATGAGTGAATCATTCTGGAAAATGAATAGCACAAGTAGCTAAAAGTCAACACAAATAGAGGAGGAGAAAAAAAACACTTTATGAAAGCAATGGACTATATATCCACAGCTCTGGACTGGCCTTTCAGTTGAAGAATGAAGCCAATCAAAAGAATTCTGACTTAGAGGGTTTCAGAGCAGTAACACAAAATGTACAGAAAATCTGGCCAGTTTCAAACAAAAGTGATGGTTTATTAAGTACCCAACAGATAACCAGGCACTTTGCCTCTGTTCTCATAAAACCTTTCATGAGCACTGGGCATTCATCGTATCAACAGTCATTTAACAAACTATTACTGAAAGTATGATGTCCAGTGAGCTCAGGGAAGGTTTATATTGTGGATCATTATTGTATTTTTGGTATATGATACTGCCCTGATACATTAAAAAAATGCTCAATAAATATCTGTTGAGCATCTGTTCTTAAAAGACTAAAGTCAGAGTATTAGACAGGTAGGAAAATAATTCTGAAAATGGTATCATCTATCTAGCATGGTCCCCAAAGTTTAGCATGCATGGAAATCACCTGACAGAAGGTTACACAGCACAGACTGCTGGCCTCCCTTCCCACATCTTTTGATGCAGTAGATCCAGGGAGGGGACTGACAATTTCCATTTCTAATAAGTTCCCAGGTGATGTTGCTGCTGCTGGTTGTGAAATGCTAATTGCTTTTTTTTTTTTTTTTTTTTTTTTTTTTTTTTTTTTTGAGGTTGTTGTTCTCTAGCTTTTCTTGCTAGAAAATACTGATTTCTTATCAGGAACTTATCCTCTGCTATCTACTATTTTGTATAAAATATCAAGGGAACAAAAAGCTGTTTGATAAGAACAAACATGTTTTCAAATTGTTTTACTTAACGTTTATTTAAAAGAAAGCATTTTTCTCAATCTATTTTATTATTACAGTGAAGATGAAACATTGAGCATAGCTAGCAAATGCTTCTTTAAAGCTTGATTTAGATATTCAGGTTCCTAACATTTGTTTTTTTGGTTTTTTTTTGAGACGGAGTCTTGCTCTGTTGCCCAGGCTGAGTGCAGTGGCGTGATCTCGGCTCACTGCAAGCTCCGCCTCCCGGGTTCACGCCATTCTCCTGCCTCAGCCTCCCAAGTAGCTGGGACTACAGGCGCCCGCCACCACGCCCGGCTAATTTTTTGTGTCTTTTCATAGACACAGGGTTTCACCGTGTTAACCAGGATGGTCTGGATCTCCTGACCTCGTGATCTGCCCACCTCAGCCTCCCAAAGTGCTAGGATTACAGGTGTGAGCCACCGTGCTGGGCCATCAGGTTCCTAACATTTGGCAAACTAATGTGATAGTGACAGATCCGAAAAGATAAAAACATGGGCAACATGTCATAATATGCACATGGAAAACCAAAGTCAAGCCAAAATAGGACACAACTTCATTCACTAGGTCCCTGAAGACCTCCAGCTTTCTGTTTGCATCCTTATCACAAAACCTAGGATAGTTACAATAAAGAAGATAATAACAAGTGTTGGTGAGGATATGGAGAAGCTGGGACCCTCATACAATGCTGCTGAGACTGTAAAATGGTGTAGCCATTTTGGAAAACAGTCTGACAGCTCCTCAAAAGATTAGGCATAGTTACCACATGACCCAGAAATTCTATTCCTGAATAATATCCAAAGGAATTGTCCACACAAAAACTCATACATAAATGTTCACAGCAGCATTATTTGTTATAGCAAAAAAGTGGAAGCAACCCAAATGTCTATCAACCAATGAATGAATAAACAAAATGTGGCATATCCATGCAATGGAATATTACCCAGCAATAAAAGTACATGAAGTACTGATACATGCTACAACATACATGAACCTTGAAAATGCTATGTTCAGTGAAAGAAGCCAGTCATACAATATGTGGTCACGAAACCATATTGTATAATTCCATTTATATGAAATGTTCAAAACAGACAACTCCATAAAGAATAGGGTGGTTAGTGGTTGCTCTGAGTTGTGAGGAATGGGGAGATTGGAGGATCATAGCTAAAGGATACAGGGTTTCTTTCTGGAGTAATGTAAATGTTCTAAAATTAATTGTGGTGATGACTGCATAAATCTGAATATACTAAAAATCATTAAACTGTATACTTTAAATGGGCAAACTGCATGAGTGTGAATTATGTATCAATAAAGCTATTACAAAATCAAACCAACCAACCAAGAGAGACAAATTTTGAAAAATATAAGAATGGGACAGATATATCAGAGGAACAAAAAAACTAGAATAGCAAACTGAATATTGCTTTTTGACAATTTAAGTCAAAAAACATCGCAAGGGTAAAAAAGGAACATTATATACTGGTAAGGAACAGCAGATAAAGATGTAGAGATATGTCCGTTTATATACCTAGTAATAACATAGCTTTGAAATTTTTAAAGCAACAATTGACCGAACAAAAGATACTGGACACCTGGAAAGGTTAGCTCCAGAAAGATTCAAGTCCTGAATGTAAAAGGACAACTTATGAAGCTAATAGAAGCAGCTGTGGAAAATATCTTTTTAACCATCCGCCATGGCTTTTCTGAACCATGTGTTTAAAAAATAAACACACACACACAACAAAATGATGGATTTGATTACATTAAAGATTTCTGTGCTGAGAATGGCAACAGACAGGAGATGTATGCAAACCAAATGGATGATTACATAAGAACTCCTCCAAATTCACAGTAGTGAAATAACATGAAACCCAATTTTTAAAAAATGAACCAAATATATGAACTGGCTATTCACAGGAGAAATCTGAATAGCTGAAAAATATAAAGAGATGCTCAAGAAAAATGTAAGTAAGTGCATTAGGACAAGGGCTGTTAAAAAAAAAAAAAGTAAGAACAAGAGATTACTTTACACTTATCATGCTAATAGGACAGCAGGGTAATTCCAAGTGTTGGCCAGAACGTCAGGATAAGGAGTCCTCAGACACAGGCAACCTAGCAGTGGTGCTCTAGAGACCAGCATATCCTGCCTCTGTGACTACACAATGACACTCCTCAGTACCCAGAGAAACACACAGGTTCCTGAAGGGACGTAGGAGGATGTGATCTGTGTCCTATTTGGAATATCAAGGGGATGAAGGCAATGGAAGTAGCTACCACTTGGTGAATTGTAAGTAAAACACAGCCAATCATATAACTAAACAATATGTAGGTGTCCCCAACAGTGAAATACATATAGACACATATAGAAAAACTGGTTACCCTTCTAACTTGTATCCTGCTTCCCCCACACTATTCCAGTGCATAGATTCATGATAACATTCATTATCCCAAGATTGTCATTTTGATTGTTTCCAAAATTTTGCTATTAGGATGTAGCCATAAAAAACCTTGTTAAATTATCTGTAGCACAATACGGATACTTCTTTAAAACATGATACTGAATTTTTTAAAAGTAAATTTAAGGTAGAATATCATTTTGGCACATTAAAAACACATACATATACAAAATAACACTATATTATCTTTCAAGGATATACACATATCCAGGCAAATATTAACCACAGTAGAGTGGATGTCTGTGAGGAGAAAGAGGAGAGTGATGGAAATGAAAGAGAAATAGAAACAGGTCTTAAACCCACCAAAGCCAAGTGTCACAAACTAAGGAGTGCCAGAAACTCAACCCGGCATATGAGATTAAAAATAGGGTGTCTCTCATCTGAACAAAACATAATCTTGTTTTTCAAAGACACACACACACTTGACCCACAGCATTCCAAGGAAGCAACAAGAACACGAACCTGTGCAGTAGGACACGCCTTTGCAAGTAGCATTAATCGCCTCCTGGCACTTCTTCTGGGCAGTCTCAAACTGACAGTTTTTACAGCAAGGACTGTTCCTATCACTGGAGAAGAACAGCAGATAGGAACAGAGCAATTCAAATTACAGCCCCATATCAAATCAAACACTACAGTTACGTTACAGTGACCTGAAGATCACCGGGGAAGACCTCCTGGCTCCGTCACCCACTCCTACATCATCAGACATCTCCGCTGCTAGAGCTACCTGCACACACTTTGTCCCTTCCTAATGTGCGTGAGGTCGCATCAATGCCACGCTGTAGGAGAAAAGAATGGGAACACAGCAATCACCTGTGAAACATCTTGGTGCCCTTGGTTTTCATTCATTTAATGCATTAATTTAAAAAAGACAAGATGGGCTGGGCGAGGTGGCTCACACCTATAATCCCAACCCAACACTTTGGGAGGCCGAGGTGGGTGGATCACCTGAGGTCAGGAGGGTTCGAGATGAGCCTGGCCAACATGGTGAAACCCCATCTCTACTAAAAATACAAAAATTAGCTGGGCGTGGTGGTGTGCTCCTGTAATCCCAGTTACTTAGAAGGCTGAGGCAGGAGAATCGCTTGGACCCAGGAGGCAGAGGTTGCAGTGAGCCGAGATCACACCACTGCACTCCAGCCTAGGCAACAAGAGAGAAATTCTGTCTCAAAAAAAAAAAAAAAAGATGAGGCAGGTGAACCATGAGGTTAGGGGTTTGAGACCAGCCTGGCCAACATGGTGAAACCCTGTCTCTACTAAAGATACAAAAAATTAGCCGGGCATGGTGCTGCACGCCTGTAATCCCAGCTACTCAGGAGGCTGAGGCAGAACAGCTTGAACCTGGAAGGCAGAGGTTGCAGTGAGCCAAGATCGCGCCACCGCACTCCAGCCTGGTCAACAGGGCGAGACTCTCTCAAAAAAAAAAAAAAAAAAAAAGACAAGGTGGGGCCACAAGGCAATCCATAGCTAAGACACTCGGCAGCCAGAACTCTACTCCCTATCAGTATTTACAGCGTTAATATGCACTGTATCCAGTTAAATCTCAATTATTCACCAGAAAACTGAAGTTTAACCCTTTTACTTCTAAGCCAGGCACTGGTCTATCAGTGTATATACAAAATGAAAACCTGGGTAACTTTCTAACTTGTAACCTACTTCCTCCACACTATTCCAGTGTATAGAATCATGATAACATTCATATCCCAAGACTGTCATTTTGATTGTTTCCAAAATTTTGCTATTAGGATGTAGCCATAAAAAAACCTTGTTAAATCTTATACCCTTGTTAAATCTTATCTCTGTTGCCCAAAAGATTCTTTGGGCGGCCAGGAGCAGTGGCTCACGCCTATAATCCCAACACTTTGGGAGGCTGAGGCAGGCAGATCACGAAGTCAGGAGTTCGAGACCAGCCTGGCCAACATGGTGAAACCCCATCTCTACTAAAAACACAAAAATTAGCTGGGCGTGGTGGTGCGCACTGTAATCCCAGCTACTGGGGAGGCTGAGGCAGGGGAATGGCTTGAACCCAGGAGGCGGAGGTTGCAGTGAGCCAAGATCACGCCACTGCACTCCAGCCTGGGCGACAGAGCAAGACTCCGTCTCAAAAAAAAAAAAAAAAAATAGAAATAAAAGATTATTTGGGCCAGGCATGGTGCCTCATACCTAGAATCTCCACACTTTAGGAGGCTTAGAAGGGTGGATCACTTGAGCCCAGGACTTTACAACAAGCTTGGGCAACATGGCAAAACCTCATCTCTATAAAAAATACAAAAAAAATTAGCCAGGTGGCACACACCTATAGTCCTGTCTATCCGGGAGGCTGAGGTGGAAGGACTGATTGAGCCTGGGAGGTTGAGGCTGCAGTGAGCCATGATCGTGCCACTGCACTCCATCTTGGGCAACAGACTGAGACCCTGTCTCAAAAAGAAAATAAAGGCCGGGCACAGTGGCTCCCCTCTGTAATCCCAGCACTTTGGGAGGCCAAGGTGGGCAGATCATGAAGTCAGGAAATCGAGACCATCCTGGCCAACATGCTAAAACTCCGTCTCTACTAAAATACAAAAAATCAGCCAGACGTGATGGTGCGTACCTGTAGTCCCAGTTACTGGGGAGGCTGAGGCAGGGGAATCGCTTGAATCTGGGAGGCGGTGATTGCAGTGCGCTGAGATCGCGCCACTGCACTCCAGCCTGGCAACAGAGCGAGACTCCATCTCAAAATAAATAAATAAATAAAATAAAATAAAAAAGATTATTTTGCCAGGCACGGTGCCTCACACCTGTAATCCCAGCACTTTGGGAGACCGAGGTGGATGGATCACAAGGTCAGGAGTTGGAGACCATCCTGGCCACCATGGTGAAACCTCGTCTCTACTAATACAAAAAATTAGCCGGGCATGGTGGTGCGTGCCTGTAGTCCCACTACTCAGGAGGCTAAGGCAGGGGAATCACTTGAACCTGGGAGGCAGAGATTGCAGTAAGCCAAGATCGCGCCACTGCACTCCAGCCTGGCAACAGAGCAAGACTGTCTCAGGAGAAAAAAAAAAAAAGATTCTTTTAACTATAGGACTGCTAAACCAAGGAGCATGTAAGGTCAAGGATTTTGTTACATAATGTCACACTGCTTTCCAGAAAGCTTCTTCTTATTTGTTTTTTGTTTTTTAAGAGATAGTGTCTCACTATGTTGCCCAGGCTGTTCTCAAGCATTTCTCCCACCTCAGCCTCCCAGAGTGCTGGGATGACAGGAGTGAGCCACCGTGCCAGGCCCAGAAAGCAATTTCTTGCTGTGAAGGGCAAAAGAGGTAAATGTAAACAAACACACTCACACCCCTTTCAGTTGATTCTAAAGCCCCTGCAAGTTCAGTCTTCTCTTATTTTGGACATCTTGTTATACCAACTTCCCAAAATCCCTGTGGAGAGACTCCTCACCTGCACTGGACACCTTCCTTCAACGTGCAGTCGCTGTTGCAGCAGGTGTCGTTGTTCAGATACATGATGCCAGGATCGCACTCTTCTCCTTCATCCACCCTCGAGTTCCCACAAACTTTATTGCTGCGTTCTTGAAAACACTCCTGGGCCTTACTTTCAATGGTCTTATAGATTGATTGTTTACTGCAGTTTGAAAACATCTTGAGAGAAAAAAGGCAATAAGGACCCAAAATAATATCATAAAAATGTATTCCCATGCAATGTTTGTGTCTTCTCTAGAGACAAACTCTTAATGTAAAAAACCACCATCAGAGCCACCCTGGAGTTATGGCAAGGCCATCACAGTCTTCTCCAAAGGCCACTGATATGGAACTGGGAACCTCCCTCCATAGAATGCTAAATTGCTGATGTGAACTTGGTTAAGGATCTATAATTCTTCTTATGAAGGTAAGCAAGCTATACAAATACTGAGGCCAAACATCCCAGTCAAAGCCCACTTAAGGACAAGCAGAATAGCACAACAGAGAGCTCGTAGCTCCATCAGACTTGAAATCTCCTCACCTCAGGCATGCCACTCATGCAGTGACAAGAATTAAGAACCTCTGTAGGTTAATGTTGTCCCAGACAAAACGATTCAGAAATGCAGGAGAAGGGGTTTCTTCTCCTTCTTTGGCTACTTATATGGATGATCCAAGTTTAAAGTTGTTTAAATATTTGAGCTTAGTAATAGGCATAATAGTACATTTTACATAAATTAAATCCCCAATTGTTACCTAAACATTTTCATCAACCAGCAAGACCAGTGTCTCAAAAAGTCTCTACACTAGCTTCCTACCCTGGAGTACAGAACCACTAGGATAACTCCCTTTTAAGGCTGAGGGTTTTATCAGGAGCTCTAAAACTGTGGTCATTTTCCAGACCTCCTGAAGTTATCAAAAAAAGAAGAGGCTTAGGGAAAACTGGGCATAGTTACTTCTTAGGTCGGGGTCTCCAAAGTGCTCTGCAGATGCCAAAATGGCTTCACTTTCACCCCAGACAACAATCATGAAGCCCCTGAGAGCCAAGTGTATGAGACCCTCCAAAGGTGCCTGGAACTACCAAATCAGACACCAAAGGAGCTAGTTTCAGAAAGATAGCAAAGACCTCATCTTAAACAGAAATACTAACTGGCTTTTTAAAAAACATCTTCAAATCTGGTTTTGTTTTTTTTTTTTTAGATGGAGTCTCGCTCTGTCACCAGGCTGGACTACAGAGGCACAATCTTGGCTCATTGTAACCTCCGCCTCCCGGGTTCAAGTGATTCTTCTGCCTCAGCCTCCTGAGTAGCTAGGACTACAGGTGCACGCTACCACGCCCAGCTAATTTTTGTATTTTTTGTAGAAACAGGGTTTCACCATGTTGACCAGGATGGTCTTGATCTCTTGACCTCATGATCTGCCCACCTCGGTCTCCAAAGTGCTGGGATTACAGGCGTGAGCCACCGCGCCCGGCCCAAATCTGTTGTTACAGTACAGATGTCTAAGGGGTCTGGTTATTCTAATCGGGGCCTCAGGCAGTTGGCATTTTGGTGGGTTTATTCATCAACATCATGTATCTCTGGGCTCCATTTTATTAGGTTAAAATGGAGTTAAAATTCACAGTGAACAGATAAGAAGACCTCTTCACTGATTTGTCAGAGTTACAACTCCCAAGCAGCTGGAGAGCACTAACGATAAAAGGACCAACCCTCAACTCTGGCTTTCTGTCTACACATCCCTGAAGATCTGGCAGCTTCTGTTTGCATCCTTGTCATAAGACCTCCTCTTCCCTTCAGCAAACCTTCCTAAGAAGTTACAATCTCAAAGGTCCTACATTCCTTTTCACTAATGTCATCTGTCCACCGAGAAGTCCACCCATGGCAAACTGCTCTTCATAGGCTTGCCTAGTAGAGGGTGATGGGTTCTGTCTTTCTAGGTCAAGGAACTACTTTATTTTTGTCCTGTAAGCCCTTTTCATCAGTTAAAAATATTTTTATTAAGGAATTCATTTAAAACATAGGTTGGGCACAGCAGCTTATGCCTGTAATCCCAGCACTTTGAGAGGCTGAGGCAGGTGGATCACCTGAGGTCAGGAGTTTGTTGACCAGTCAGTTGACCAACCTGGCCAACATGGTGAAACCCCATCCTACTAAAACTACAAAAATTGGCCAGGTGTGGTGGCATGCACCTGTAACCCCAGCTACTCAGGAGGCTGAGGCAGGAGAATCGCTTGAACCCGGGAGGCGGAGGTTGCAGTGAGCAGAGATCACACCACTGCACTCCAGCCTGGGCGACAGAGTGAGACTCCACTCAAAAAATCATAATAAATAATAATAAATAAATAAAACATAGAAGATGCACATTATCTTCTTACAAGGGGACTCCTACTTGGGCAACCAAACTAGAAAAACACAGACTAAATATGATGTGCTCAGGACAAAATAAATAAATTGTTCTTCATTGATACAGACTGGCAGCCCCAGAAAAAAAAAGTTATTCCCAGGCCCCATTCTCATTAGCAAGTTCTTTTTTTTCTTTTTCCTTTTTTTGAGACAAAGTCTCACTCTGTCATCCAGGCTGGAGTGCACAACCTTGGCTCACTGCCGCCTTGAACTTCCTGGGTTCCTCCTACCTTAGCCTCCTGAGTAGCTGGGACTACAAGCATGTGCTTCTATGCCCAGCTAATTTTTGTATTTTCTGTAGAGATGGAGTTTCACAGGTTGCCCAGGCTGATCCTGAACTCCTAGGCTCAAGTGATCTGCCCACCTCGGCCTCTCAAAGTGCTGGGATTACAGGTGTGAGCCACCATGCCTCACTGGCAAGTTCTTACAGGGCTGTTTTGAAGAGCCCCAGAAATGGCAGCAGGAAGAATTAGCAGCATGCATGTCCACTCAGGCAGTCTGCAAAGTAAAACATTTTGCTCTCAAGTTCTGACACTATCCTCATAACCAAGAAGCATATGACCTATTACTTAGAGAAACAGTATGCAATATGGTAGCCACCAACCATATGTGGCTACTTAAATTTTGTTCCTAGTCACATATTTTACACTTTCTATTACAGAAATATTCAAGCATCTATGAAGTAGACAGGATGGTATCATGAATGCCCCCATGCCCCTCACCAGCTTCAACAATGATCAACTCATGACTTCACAGCTCCTCTATATCTGCGCTACTTTTCCTCTGCTCCCACACTGCTGTTTTTGTTTGTTGGCTTATTAACAACTTTATTAAGACATATTTCACATATCACAAAATTCATCCATTTCAAGTATATAACTCAGTGATTTCTAATAACTTTACCAAGTGTTGAAACCATTGCTATAAGTCAATTTTAGGACATTTCCATCCTTCCAGTAATGTCACTCATGTCCTTTTACAGTTAATGCCCATTCCCGTCTCCCATCACAGGCAAACATTATTAAAAATTTAAATAAAATAGAATTTACAATTCAGTTCCTCAGTTTCTAGCCACATTTCAATTGCTCCACTGGGCTAGTGGCTACTATACTGGGCAGAGCAGACACAGAACATCCCCCGCCCTGCAGCAGAAAGTTCTATTGGACAGCACTGAACTATAGTGAACATGATTAGAAATGCAGAGACTATGAAAAGAGAAGGAAAATTCAACAGTTTGACAGGTTGGAAGAGTAGACAAAAAGGGGTAGAAAAATGTTTCTCTGGCACAAGTTGTCAAGCAGAGGAAAAATAAAACATAACATGCAAAGTAACAGAGGAACTGTTTACACATAACAGCCAAAGAAAATGAGATGCAGAAAATATACATAAAAAGCCAAAAAAAATGAGATGCAACAATCAAAGATCACGAAAAGAACAGCAGGCAGAAATTTCAGAAAGCAGGGTGTCAGAGCCAGGGAAAAGCAGAAGTAACCTTGCCCTCTGTGTCCAGGGCAGGCTTGCACATTAGCCCACAGCCAAGCTCAAAATAGGAGTCAGGACAAATACTTCACAATCTTTTGTGATTAGAATCAGACTCCTTTAAGCTCTCCCCACCGACCCTCTTTAACTCAGCAGCGCAACTATTGTTTTCCTCACACTGCTTTATGCTGTTTAACTTCAAATAAAATGAAAGAACCAGATATTTATTAACACAACTTTTAGTTCAGACTCTAAGAGTTAGTCACAGCACTCTTAAAGTCTCTGAAAGTGTTTTACAGTATCCCAAATCAACTAGTATTCTCTATCAGAAACCCTCAATAGTAAATGATTCCATTAATTATTCAACAAATATTTGTTACATGCCAGATACTCCTACTAGGCACTGGAGATAGAGCTATGAATAAGACAGACAAGGGCCTTTCTCCCATGAGGCTTGTAGTCAGGCAAACTATGTGTTTAACTGCAAAAGTTAATAAAAACATGTAAATTGTACATGTAAATTGTAGAGTCAAAATGAATGACAACTTGTAAATGAAATGAGAAATTTTTAACATAAAGCCTGAGCCCACCAGACCCTGAAATCCAGAACTCCAAAAAAAGCCATTGTTATTAGTAATTTTTCCTAGAGCTCAAATCTACACCATTAAGCTTGACAACAAAGTCCAAATGATAGTTTTAACCAGATTTAGATGAACTGTGCTTCACCCCAAAACACACAGCCACGTTTCAAGGTACTTTGTAATTTGCACATCCATCCCTAGGGAAACGCCTAGGAATGGAATACGTTTCTGAGCTCTCATTATGATCATTATACACAGCCTCTTTCCAAACCACATAAAAATTCTCGACACACACATACCTTATTGTTCTCGTGATCGCCACTCACAGCTATGGGATACATGACATATTTCCCTCCCTGGTCCTCATTCGGGGCACATTCTGCTAGACCATCCGGATCATGTTCTGCTCCAAAATTATGTCCCAATTCATGAGTTGTAACCAGGTCAGCTTCCTTAAGGATCATGCAAAGAAAACATTATTTCTCAATATCCAACCATCACCTACTTCTGCCAGTTAGGCCTATGCTGTCTTAAATAGAGCCTTATAATCAGATCAGCAAGAGAATAAGAACTGCATGCTTATAATACCAGCACTTTAGGAGGCTGAGATGGGAGGATTACTTTACTCTAGGAATTCGAGGCCAGCCTGGGTAACACAGGGAGACCCTATCTCTACAAAAATAATAAAAATATTAACCAGGTGGGCTGGGCATGGTGGCTCACGCCTGTAATCCCAGCACCTTGGGAGGCTGAGGCAGGTGGATCACAAGGTCAGGAGTTCGAGACCAGCCTGGCCAACATGGCGAAACCCTGTCTCTACTAAAAATACAAAAATTAGCTGGGCATGGAGGCACGCGCCTGTAATCTCAACTACTCAGGAGGCTGAGGCAGGAGAATTGCTTGAACCAGGAGGCGGAGGGTGCAGTGAGCTGAGATCATGCCATTGCACTCCAGCCTGGGAGACAGGGCGAGACTTCGTCTCAAAAAAAAAAAAAAAAAAAAATTAGCCAGGCATGGTGGTGCACACCTGTGGTCCCAGCTACTTGGGAGGCTGAGGTGAGAGTATCACCTGAACCCAGGAGGCTGAGGCTACAGTGATCTATGATCACACCACTGCACTCCAGCCTGGGTGACAGAGTAAGACTTTGTCTCAAAAAAGAGTAATAACCGGACTATGATTCTTCTAACAATTATATGAATTTAACAGAATAAGTAGGATTTTATTTAATACTATCAAACATTATTGTAAGTAGTAACAAATCAATTTAAGAAAATGTAATTTATAAGATATACTGGAACATTCATAACAAAACATCAAACCTTGGCCATTTCAACCACACACAATCTGGTGCTGATAAATGCAATAAGCTAACTGTAGTTAACTGTCAAGCCCCTCACATGCCCCTCGGCCCAATCACATGTCTGTTAAAACCTAAAGCATCTCAGCAGAAAGGAAAAAAAAAGCAAGGGGTAAAAAAAACAGTACGGATAGGCGCAGTGGCTCACACCTGTAATCCCAGCACTTTGGGAGGCCAAGGTGGGTTGATCGCCTGAGGTCAGGAGTTCGAGACCAGCCTGGCCAACATAGTAAAACCCCATCTCTACTAAAAATACAAAAAATTAGCTGGGTGTGGTGGCGCACGCCTGTAATCCCGGCTACTCGGGAGGCTGAGACAGGAAAATCACTTAAACCCAGGAGGCGGAGGTTGCAGTGAGCTGAGATCACGCCATTGCACTCCAGCCTAGGCAACAAGAATGAAACTGTCTTAAAAAAAAAAAAAAAAAAAACCACAACTGAGGAACAACAAAACAATGTTTTATTTTCTCAATGACTGAATTCATGTCCAATAACAATCTTAATGACCTAGAGGACTTGGTTTATTAGAATCCAGTTGCAGGGCTGTACTTAATCTATCAGATTATCAGATGATTTCTATATGAATAATAAATTTTGCCAATAAAGCTAAAAATTTTTTTCCATATTTATCTGAATAAAATATCAAACTTAAAGGCCAGGCACAGTGGCTCACGCCTGGAATTCCAGCACTTTGGGAGGCCAAGGCGGCTGGATCACTTGAGGTCAGGAGTTCCAGACCAGACTGGCCAACATGGTGAAACCCTGTCTCTACTAAAAATATAAAACCTAGCCAGGCATTATGGTAGGCGCCTGTAATCGCAGCTATTTGGGAGGCTGAGCCAGAAGAATTGCTTGAACCCAGGAGGCGGAGGTTGCTGTGAGCCGAGATAGGCCACTGAACCCCAGCCTGGGCAAAAGAGTGAGAGTCTGTCTTAAAATAAATAAAATAAAATAAAATAAATATATATACATATAAACTTAAAATTCCTGATCTCTTTTTTCCTAAGGGGGGGAAATCACTCCATAGAACCTGAAAAAATATTTTGCAAGTCATTTTTCTATACAAGAAGTCTTTCCACATGTTCATATTAAAACCGTAGTGGGAAAAAAAACTTAATTTTTTAGCAAAAGCACTCAAATCCCAAAGGTGTAATGTAGAGAAATATCTCCTAACTGCTTGGGGAAAATTCATTAGTGGATTTGCTAATGACTCTAAAAAAAATCTCAAAAATTTCATATCAAATTTTGTTTTTTGCTGTGTTTTTTTAAGAGGAAAGTTCTGGAAGACCAAAGAAAATATGTCATGAAATCAAGCCATTAAGAAGTTCTGACTCCAAAAAAGTAAAGGAGCATGAGCTACTGTACACACATGTATGTTTCTGTCCATGGCTCCTGGCTTACAACCCTCCGTAGCCCTGGTTACGGTCTTCTGTTATAATGTTGGGGTGCTTTAGGGCTCAGGAGCAATCCTCAGGAAGCAGAATCTCTCTCTCTGACCTTCTCCTGTCCTCCTTTTACCTGATCCAAGGCAGGACTCTAATCTGATTGTGGGTCCAGAGATCCTCATTCTCATTCTCATTCTAGAGAGGGTCCTGCCCTTTACTGTGGAGGGAGGAATGCTGCACAGAGAGGTCAAGGAGAATCTGGACAGGCCTTGGTGGGCTTCCCCACTCAGTCAGTTAGTATGAGAACATACCCATTTTGTCCAATCACATTTCTACACAGTTGTCATTCATGCTTATGTAATGAAGCCTCCATAAAATCTCAAAAAACAGGATTCAGAGAGCTTCCAGAGAGCATTTTGAATACGTGGAGGTTGACAGGAAGGTGCAAAACTCATTCGTGTGCCAGGAGGGAGGTACATCCCAACTCCATGGGGACAGAAGCTCCTGTACTCAGGACCCTTCCAGACCTCGCCCTATGTATCCCTTCATTTGGCTATTTCTTTGTATCCTTTTTTTTTTTATTTTTTGAGACAAAGACTCCCTCTGTTGACCAGTACAGTGGCGCAATCTCAGCTCACTGCAATCTCTGCCTCCCAGGTTCAAGCAATTCTCCTGCCTCAGCCTCCCGAGTGGCTGGGATTATAGGCATGCACCACCACACCTGGCTAATTTTTGTATTTTTAGTAGAGACGAGGTTTCACCATGTTGGTCAGGCTGGTCTCAAACTCCTGACCTCAGGTATCTACCCACCTTGGCCTCCCAAAGTGCTGGGATTACAGGCGTGAGCCACCGCACCCAGCTTCTTTGTATCCTTTAAAATATCCTATGTAATAAACCCATAAACTAAGTTAAGCTTTTCCCTGAGTTCTGTGAGCCACTTAAGCAAATTAATCAGACCCATAGAGGAGGTTGTGGAAACCCCAACTTGAAGCCAGCTGGTCAGAAGTTCTGGAGGCTCAGACTTGTAACTGGTGGGGAGGAGGGAACAGTCAGTCTTGTGGGACTGGGCCCTCAAGCTGTGAGATCTGACACTATTTCCGGGTGGAGAGTGTTTGATTGAATTGGAGGACACCCAGCTGATGTCTACTGCTTGATATGTAGGGGAAAATCCCCACACGTTTGGTCTGGTCACACAAGTCTTCTGTGTTGATGATGATGGTTGTGATGTGAGAATAGAGGAAAAACACGGTTTGAGAGATTTTTTCCCCTAAAACAAAGTACCATAAGAAAAAAATAAATTTAGAAATTAAGGCCAGGCACGGTGGCTCATGCCTGTAATCCAGCAGTTTGGGAGGCCGAGGCAGACGGATCACCTGAAATCAGGAGTTCGAGAGCCAGCCTGACCAACATGAAGAAACCCCATTTCTACTAAAAATACAAAATCAGCTGGTCGTGATGGCGCATGCCTGTAATCCCAGCTGCTCAGGAGACAGAGGCAGGAGAATTGCTTGAATCCGGGAGGCGGAGGTTGCAGTGAGCCAAGATCACGCCATTGCACTCCAGCCTGGGAAACAAGAGAAAACTCCATCTCAAAAAAAAAAAAGAAAAGAAAAAAAGAAATTAAAAGGTTCCCAAAAACTAATTAGTGTCTTTTTCTTTTCTCATACCACTCTACATTATTGTTCAACATTGTCCAACAATGATAGACTGGATTAAGAAAATGTGGCACATATACACCGTGGAATACTATGCAGCCATAAAAAAGGATGAGTTCATGTCCTTCGTAGGGACATGGATGAAGCTGGAAACCATCATTCTCAGCAAACTATCGCAAGGACAAAAGCCAAACACCGCATGTTCTCACTCATAGGTGGGAATTGAACAATGAGAACACTTGGACACAGGAAGGGGAACATCACACACCGGTGCCTGTCGTGGGGTGCGGGGAGGGGGAAGGGATAGCATTAGGAGATATACCTAATGTAAATGACGAGTTAATGGGTGCAGCACACCAACATGGCACATGTATACATATGTAACAAACCTGCACGTTGTGCACATGTATCCTAGAACTTAAATTAAAAAAAAAAAAAATATATATATATATATATATATGTATATAAAAGAGACAGGGTCTCGGGCTGGGCACGGTGGCTCATGCCTGTAATTCCAACACTTTGGGAGGCCAAGGTGGGCAGATCACAAGGTCAGGAGATTGAGAACATCCTGGCTAACACAGTGAAACCCCGTCTCTACTAAAAATACAAAAAATTAGCCGGGCGTGGTGGTGGGGGTGCCTGTAGTCCCAGCTACTTGGGAGGCTGAGGCAAGAGAATGGCATGAACCCAGGAGGCAGAGCTTGCAGTGAGCCAAGATCGTGCCATTGCACTCCAGCATGGAAGACAGAGCGAGACTCCATCTCAAAAAAAAAAAAAAAAAAAAAGAGGATCTCGCTAAGTTCTCAGGCTGGAATGTAGCGGGTATTCACAGTTGCAGTTATCACACTACAGCCTCTAACTCTTGGCCTCAAGTGATCCTCCCGCCTCAGCCTCCTGTGTAGCTGGGACTATAGGCTCCTGCCACCACCTGTTTTTAAATCACCCAAAGTCCACAGTTTATGTTAGGGTCCACTCTTTGTGCTGTATATTCTATGTGTTTCAACAAATGCATAATGTCTTATACTGACTGTTGAAGTATCATACAGAGTAATTACCCTGCTCTCCACCTATTCATCCCTCCCTCCCCCCAGCATCTAGCAATCACTGATCATTTTATAGTCTGCATGGTTTTGTCTTTTCTAGAATGTCATATATTTGGAATCATATAGTATGCAGCCTTTCAGACTGGCTTATTTTACTTAGTAGTATGCTTCTAAGGTTCCTCTATGTCTTTTCATGGCTTAATAGCTTTTTATTTTTTTCTCATTTTATGGATGTGCCAGTTTATCCATTTACCAACTAAAGGATATCTTGGTTGCTTCCAAGTTTTATCAATTATGAATTAAGCTGCCATAAACATTCTTATGGCCGGGCATAGTGGCTCACACCCGTAATCCCAGCACTTTGGGAGGCTGAAGCAGGCGGATCACCTGAGGTCAGGAGTTCGAGACCAGCCTGGACAACATGGTGAAACCCCATCTCTACTAAAAATACAAAAATTAGCTGGGAGTGGCAGCGGGCACCTGTAATCCCAGCTACTCAAGAGACTGAGGCAGAATTGCTTAAACCTGGGAGGCAGAGGTTGCAGTGAGCCGAGATTGCGCCATTGCACTCCAGCCTGGGTGACAAGAGTGAAACTCCGTCTCCAAAAAAAAAAGAAAAAAGAAAAAGAAAAGAAACTGCCAACTGTCTTCCAAAGTGGCTGTTCCATTTTTGCATTCCCACCAGCAATTAATGAGAGTTCCTGTTGCTCCATAGCCTTGTTGGAATTGTGTTGCCAGTGTTTGGGATTTTAGCCATTCTAATAAGCTACTAGTAATAGCACATTGTTGTTGGGTTTCTTAAAAAGTTTTTTATAGAAATAGGATCTCACTAATGTTGCCCAGGATGGGTCTCAAACTCCTGGGCTCGAGCAATCCTCCCACCTCAGCCTCCCAAGCAACTGGGACTACGGGCATGTACCCCTACACCCAGCTTCATTGTTAATTTGCAATTTCCTAATGACATATGACGCTGAGCATCTTTTCATATGCTTCTCTGCTATCTGTATATCTTTGAAGGTATCTGTTCTGCTCTTTTGTCTATTTTTAAATTAGGTTGTTCATTTTCTTATTGTTGAATTTTAACAGTTCTTTATACATACGGAAATTTTTATTTATTTATTTATTTTTAATTTTGTAGAGACAGGGTCTGACCATCTTGCCCAGGTTAGTTTCAAACTCCTGGGCTCAAGTGATTCTCCTGCCTCGGCCTCCCAAAGTGCCGAAGATTATAGGAATGAGCCACCATGCCCGGCCTCTTTGTATATTTCAGATAGCAGTCTTTTCTCAGATGTGTCTTTTGCAAATATTTTCCCATACCCTACACCAAGTATAACATCATAGTCAAAATATCAGTATACCAACCAGCCCTTTGGGAAGCCAAGGTGAGTGGATCACTTGAGGTCAGGGGTTCATGAGACCAGCCTGGCCAACATGGTGAAACCCTGTCTCTAAAACAAAAATACAAGAATTAGCCAGGCGTGGTGACAGGTGCCTGTAATCCCAACTACTCAGGAGGTTGAAGCAGGAGAATTGCTTGAACCCAGAAGGCAGAGGTTACAGTGAGCCAAGATGGTGCCACTGCCCTCCAGACTGGGCCACAGAGCAAGATTCTGTCTCAAAAAAAAATAAAAATTAAATAAAAATTAAAAATCAGTATATCAGATACTAATATTTCCTACCAACATCTCTCTCCCCTTCTTCCTTAATGAGCCCTAATTTTGCTCAGTACAGCAATATACTCAGCTAAAATAGCCAGCTTTCAACATTCCGTTGAGGCTAAGGGCAGCCACGGGACCCAGTGCTGTCCAGTAACATGTAAACAAAAGCCAGGATGGGGCCTCCAGAGAAGCTTTTTAGAAGGGCCAGACTAGGCTAGCCATGTTCTCTTTCTCCTCCTTTCTCCACAGAAGAGAACCATCTTAAAACCATGAGGTGACATGCATGAGGACAAAGACTTCCTGCTTGTTCTTGAGCCACTGAGGGCACCTCTGAGTTGCTGTACCACCCAGAAAATGCTATCCCTGAACTTCTTGTTGACTGAGACAAATAAACCCCTTATTTAAACCACTGCTTATTTAATTTTCTGTTATTTGTAGTCAAACACATTTTAACAGACATAGCTGGAGAAAAACAAGATCTTAAGATATTCCAGAGAAAAAAACAGGTGACAAACAAAGATAAGAACTCAAAATGACTTCAGATTCTTTAGAAGCAACATGCACAGAAGACCATAGAGAACATGAGAACTAAGAATATACTCAGCCAAAATTATCAATCAGGCTTAAGAGTGGAATAAAGACATTTCAGATATATGATATCCCAACAATATGCAGGTCATCTACCTTTTCTTAGGAAGCTCCTGCAAGATACACTACATCAAAATGATGGCACTGAGAAAGAGGGAGACCATGGGGTTCTGAAAATAAGAGGGTGTGGGATGCCTTGAATGACAGCTGCACCGCAGGACTAGGAGACAGGGAGCTCTAAGAGTTGCTGCAGGTCAGAGGGCTCCAGGACAGAGGGTTGGAGAAAAGCAGTGGTCCTCACATGTTTCAAAAGAAGGCTGACAGGCCATTTTTATTTTCTTCTTTATGCTTTAATTTTCATATATCCCACAAAAATACATAAATTTTATTTAGGCAGAAATTAAAAAAAAGTATATATTACATTTTAAAAAAAAATACCTACATAAATCTATAACTGAGGTTCTACTACAATAAACTCTAACACTACTCTTTTAGAAATAAAAGAACATACCTTTGTAAGGATGGTTTTACCATAATTCTTTGTGCTCGTCAAACCACTATTCAAATAGATATTTTTCTTCCCAACTGGGCTATAATAAGCTAAAGTCAAAAGGAAACAGAGATAAATTGCTTATTAAATATAGAATTATAATCCAATCATCTTAATAATCCCAGCATCATATTCACACAAGAAATGGAAAAACTTACCCTTTGGACAAACACCTCCATGGCTGTTTGCTCTGGGAGAGCCAACATAAGCTAATCCAAGAGTTCCCATATCAAAATCTTGGTATGTGAAAAGGTGTGCCAAGCAAACTTTAGATGCTTCCTCAGCTATATCAAAGCTAAATTGCTTTGAAAGACAAAAAAAAAAAAAAAAAGGCATTCTTAGATTAACAATTACATCAGACTAAAAGATGTAATCTAAATCAACTAAACATTCCAGAACAGAACCATGATGGCATGCAACTCAGCACCAGCAATCACAACCTCGTGCAGTGCTTCGCTCTTTCCCTAAAGTGCTTCTCCACCTGCACAAGTGAGAGGCACACACTGTCATCTGACAAGGGACACAAAAGGGAATAGTTCGGGAGCTTGCTCCAGCTGTTCATAACTAACTCACTGCTCCTCCGAGGGCTGTTCTGAAGACATACAGCCCAGGACTAGAGATGCTCCAATTCGATAAGGGGATTGCAGCTCTCCAGGCCAAAACAGATCCCTCTCAAGTATTTCAAGGATTCAGTTGGTTTTATAGAAATTTTAATCTTAAACTTTTTTGAGCTTCATAATATATAGTCATTTATATAAATATACACTTATAGAAAAGCATACATACCCAGTTTTATGTTACTAAAATAAAGATTTTACATCCATTTAAATCAACACTGCAGGTTTGAGAGGATTTTTTTTTTTCTTAATTTAAAAGGGCTTCATACATTACTTTAAAAACCTCTACCATAACCGTCCAGCATCTCCAAGTTTAAAAAAACCTTAATTTGGGGGGTGGTTTTGATTTATTTTGCTTGAGACAGGGTCTCGCTGTGTCACCTAGGCTGGAATGCAGTGACGCAATCACAGCTCACTGCAGCCTCGACCTCCCAGGCTCAAGTGAACCTCCCACCTCAGCCTCCCAAGAAGCTGGTAGCAAACGCGTGCATCACCATGCCCGGCTAATTTTTGTATTTTTTGTACACCATGTTGCCCAAGCTAGCCTTGAACTCCTGGGCTCAAACAATCCACTGCCTCATCCTCAGCCTCCCAAAGTGCTGGGATTACAGGCATGAACCACCATGCCTAGCCAAAACCCTCAATGTTTAAAATGCTTTAAATGAGAGGCCAGAGAGCCCTATATGAGGAATGAAGTGTGGTTACATGGGGATTCTGATAGTTCCGTGGTAAAAGGGTGAGGCTTCTAAGAATATTCTAGGAGGCTTAGGGAAGAAAACTGGAGAGGACCATCTGTCAACATAAGTCATTCTTCTCTTTGGTTCCTCCCCTGCCATGGGCTGTCTGGAGGCTCACAGAAAAGCAGACAGGCGCAGTGGTTCAGCTGTTCTAGGAGTCAGGAGATCTGTGCTCAATTCAACCTCTGCCATCACCAGTTGTATGACTAATCAGACAAGTCATTTAATCTTCCTGTTACTGGCTGAATTGTGCCACCCCACAATTCAAATGTTGAAGTCCTAACCCTCAACAGTACCCCAGAATGTGACTCTATCTGGAAACAGGGCCCTTAAGGAGGTAATTAAGGTACACTGAGGTCATATGGGTGGGCCTTAATCCAATATGGCTGGTGTCCTGATAAGGAGATCAGAATATACACACACACTGAGGGAAGGACCATGTGAGAACACAGGGAGAAGACAGCATCTACACCACAAGTACCGTGGCCTCAGAAGAAATCAACCCTGCTGACCCCTTGATTTTGGACTTCCAGCTTCCAGAACTGTGAAAACCCAAACTTCTGTTGTTTAAGTCCCCCAGCCTATGCTGCTTTGTCATGTCAGCTGGAATAAACAGTAACACTTGCTGAGCCTCCTCACAAGGATGCTGTCTCAATCAACCTCTCAGGGTGCTCAGCAGATCAAATTAGACAAGGTATGAATGAGTACCACACAGGTGCTGCACGTTATGCTTCTCCATCTGGATGAATAGTTATAATATCCTTTAATTCTATTGAAGCTTTGAAAACTTGATTTCAACCTCATGAGACCCTAAACAAGAATCCAGATGAGCCACACCATACCTGGACTAGCCCATGCAAACTATGGGATAAATAAGTGTTGTTCTAAGCTGCTCCACTTGTGATAATTTGTTAAAGCAACAACAGGAAACTAATACACTTGCCAACACATTAAAAGATAAAAACTATCACTTCATAGAAAGTCATTCTACACCAAAGTAATAGCACACACAAACTCAAGACACTGGAATCACATGGCAGCATCCTGTTATACAGCAAGACTCCAAATGACATAAAATGATTAAGTTAGCCATCTTTAGATTAATCGCCAGAATAAAAACACAAAAATTTTAAATTCCTGTAGAGAACTTTCAGATCTCCAAGCTATATTTCTACTCTCCAATACACGTTCATAACCTGTTTGATAATTACTGCCCTAAAAGATAAATTGATAAGCTTCAGAGAGAGCTGAACTAAGTGTGCAGAACTAATGAAACAGTGTGCAAAAACTCTATATATTGGGTATCCATGTTATTTTCTAGAGAAGATCCACTGATTGTCTCATTAGATCCTCAAAGATATTAAGGTTAAGACGCATTGCTTTGGCCGGGCACGGTGGCTCACACTTGTAATCCCAGCACTTTGGGAGGCTGAGGCGGGCAGATCATCTGAGGTCGGGAGTTCGAGACCAGCCTGACCAACATGGAGAAACCCCGTCTCTACTAAAAATACAAAAATTAGCCGGCCGTGGTGGTGCATGCCTATAATCCTAGCTACTTGGGAGGCTGAGGCAGGAGAATCTCTTGAACCTGGGAGATGGAGGTTGTGGTGAGCCGAGATCACGCCATTGCCCTCCAGCCTGGGCAACAAGAGTGAAACTCTGTCTCAAAAAAAAAAAAAAAGGAAGCATTGCTTTATAGCGTTTTTCTTTTTCATAGAGTTTTTGTTATTTGTTGTCTATGCTGCTACATGGGATGGGGTTACTGCTGGATCAGCTGGAGGAGACTGCTTCTGGGTGTCCATCTTTTCTAACATGCTCCTTCATTAAAACACATACAATCCACAGATCAGAAATGACAAAGTGGTGTTAGCACCATATCCAGGATTCTAAGACCTACCTCTAGCAACATCTTCACATCCCAAGCATCCTTTTCTTCATTTGGGTAACTTTTTGCCATGTTGTAGTGCTTTTCACCAGGTTTTACCTCTTGTGGAGACTTGAGAATGCGAATCTATACTTAAAGAGATCATATACTTAGAACACTTCCAAAATAAGTCAGAAGGCTCTGAATACTGCATTATTTTATCTGTTCAAAAAAAGAATCATTCTAGAAAAAAAAATTTTAAAACCAAAATTCATAAATTCTTCAGTACTAATATTCAATGTTTGAAACAAACAGAGAATCATATGGTATGGAAAACATATGTCAATGAATTATTTATAATATTATAAATGTACTCTTAAATTTTCATATCCTCTATGTTTATTTTGAAAAAATAAGAACTTGGGTTACAGGAGCCTAAAATATTTATTACAACTATAGTCGACAATTCAGGAAAGAATAATAAAATATACATCTCTTTGTGCATCAAAGGAATAAAAGGCTAAGAATAGAGTCTTCTCCTTATACAGGCATTTCAGACAAATTCATATTAAACCTGCAAAGAAGAAAAAAAAAGTAACAAAGGCTCCCATTAGTAAGTGTGAGATAAAGAAGGAAACCATGCTCAGCTCAGAGTTTCTGTGAGTCTCTCTTCCCTGCGTGCCTGCCTGCAGAGAAGGCCCATTCTGGTCTCCTCTGCCACTGTGTGGTAAGTTTACTGGGGTGGACTCTGCAGTTTTGATGGTGGCTGGTCAAGGTCAAATCTGGGATAGAACTACTTAGAAGCCCACCATGATGCACATCTAAACCACATCCTCCAATCCATCCTTCATCAGATGTAAAGAAGTTAATGTTTTAATCTCCTATATTATTCCTGTTTCTTCAACTGGTTCCAAATGCCTAAAGCAAAAAGAAAATTTACAGGTTCCCTGAAACTCAAACATGATGCAGCTATTTATAATAAAACAAGTGAGGCAGCTTTACATGCATGAACATGAAGTACTCTCCAACATACTGTGAAATGAAAAAGCAAGGTGTAAAAGTGTACTGCATAGCACCGTTGTGTCAAATACAGACATATACATACACTATACCTGCATACGACATCTCTAGAAAGATACATATGAAACTAGTGACATGAATGTCTTTGGGGAAAGGAACTGGTTTGACAATAAACAGGCTGCAGAGACTTACTTTTCACTGGCTTTTGTACTGTGTACATTTTACCTATTCAAATAATAACTTAAAAAGAAAATGCATAACAGTGAAAGAGAATGAAAAGGGAAAAATAATTCTTAGTTTTATACAAGTAATATCAAAGTTTAACATTTAGAAACATGGTGAATGATTTTAAAAAATTTTTTCAACCTCTAAATTCTATACTATATAACTTATAAAAATATGGTTTACTACAAAAAGCTTGGAAAAAAATAGAGATAACAATTTATATAATTTACATATCAAAATGTCTCTCTGCCCAAAGCAATACCTTATGTCAGAAGCCTTTTTAATTAGTCCTAGCAATTTGAAATAACTTTTAATATGAGCTATTATTAAGATGACATTAATATAACATTGCTAGACACACTCTGTTAACAGATTACAAGAAATCAGAAGGAGATATCTGAGACGAAAGAACCTAAAGGTTCTGTATATATAAATACAGCCTTGCAAAGGTACACAGTATTTTTTAGTAAATTTTCTGACTAAGGATTCAATGGTGCATGCCAGAGTTTTAACTAAAGACTTAAGCATAATCGGAGGGGGGAAAAAAACTACAGAGAATATAAAGGCCATGAATTCCAAGAAGGAACAAAGCACAGCAGCATAAAAGGCTTTCTACCTAAAGCGAGACTAAGGACAGAAAACTTCACAATCTAGAACTAATTAACATCAAAAATACTGCACAATTCATCATAAAAAAATCATCGGCATCTGAGAAAACTTATTTACAACTATTGTTAAGGACAAGTTTTTGGGTTTTGAATACAAGTGACAAATATTTACATTACATAACTTAAGTAATATAAGCCATATCTATTGATAAATACCTGCTCTATCTGTATTCCATAGCCTTTAAAACCCGCATTATCCCATGAAGTGTTCCGATAGATGTCATCAACTCTGTCAATTAGCTCTATCTGTGTGTATTTAAAAAAGAAAAAAGACATTATGTAACTCTTTACCTCTCCTGGCAATGCAATATAAAATCTATGGGGAAAGAAAAAATCTCAGTTTAGAGGCCACTGCAAAAGTTTCTACTTTCACAAAAACTAGCATTGAGATGTTACTGTATCAGAGTATTCCCAACCTTTGGCCCCAAACTTAAAGTGCTGTTACCAGAATAAAACAATGGTATAGTTTAACCTAAATTTCAGGTACTCAATTGCACATGGAACCAAAATGACAAGTAACAGGCTTTTTTAAAACCACCGTTTCAGCCAATAATAAAAATTAAATTTAAAAGTCAATCAGTATACCTGAAATACAGTTGACCCTTGAACAACAGATTTGAACTTCAAGTGTCCACTTACATATGGATTTCCTTGAGCCTCTGTCACCAGAGACAATATGATCAACTCTTCCTCTTCCTCCTCAGCCTACTCAACATGAAGACCATTATGATGATCCACTTCCACTTAGTGAATAGTAAATGTATTTTTCTCTTCCTTATGATTTTCTTTTTTTTTTTTTTTCAAGAGACAAGGTCTTGCTCTGTCACCAGGGGTGCAGTACAGCGGCACGATCATAGCTCACTACAGCCTGAATTTCTGGACTCAAGCAATCCTCTCACCTCAGCCTCCTGAGTAACAGAAGACTACAGGCACACACCACCATGCCTGGCTTTTTTTTTTTTTTTATGATTTTCATCATAACATTTTCCTTTCTCTAGCTTACTTGATTGTAAGAACACAGTAATAATACATATTTTAAAAATGTGTTAATCAACTTATTTTATTGGTAAGGCTTCTGGTCAACAGTAGACTATTAGTAGTTAAATTTTTGGAGAATCAAAGTTATACAGTGGCCGGGCATAGTGGCTCATGCCTGTAATCCCAGCACCTTGGGAGGCTGAGGCAGGAGGATTACTTAAACTTAGAAGTTTGAGACCATCCTGGGAAATTCTCCATCCCTACTAAAAATCAAAAACTTAGCCAGGAAGGGTGAACACCTGTTGTCCCAGCTACTCAGGAGGCTGAGGTGGGAAGATTGCTTTGGCCCGGGCAATAGAGGCTGCAGCAAGCTATGATTTCACCACTGCACTCCGGCCTGGGCGACAGAGCCTTAAAAAAAAAGTCACGTGAGGATTTTCGACTGCAGAGGGAAGGTCAGTGCTTCTAACCACACCCCCGCACTGTTCCTGGGTCAACTGTATTCCCTTCTAAAAAGAATTCCATCTTCACTCTATCTCTTGGTGAGTACCTCAAATGTCTTCCCCAGAAACAAGTAAGGGGCCGTGGCAGACAACTGCCAACCCTATTCCCCCACTCTCACCCCAAAAAGTTCACCACTGAAGAATGGGTAAGAAGACAGCCAGAAAGAACAAGGTTCATTTCAGCAACCCTCCTTCTTTTGTTCTCTGATTTGGGAAAACTGGAGAAGGAAGGCAGTATAGTTTCCAAGGAAAATGACATGAGAACAAAATGCTAATTACCTATCTTTTTCTCAAAGAGAATATTCTACTGTTCAAAAACTGGGTTGATGAGGTTTGTTCCAGCAACTGTGAAACAAGTTATGCCTAAGAAGTTGTAAAAAAAAAAATACAATTTTTAAGACTAGATCTCTCATTATATTCATATTTGTAGTGCAATGAACAAAGAAGTAAAATAAGAGGAGCCCCTTAATATAAAACTCAGATTAAGAGAGAAGCTTTTTAAAGTAAAAATCTCTCTTATTTAGAAACAAGAATCACAGTGACTCTTACTAGCCTCATAATAAATTCACTTGATATGGGGCCGAGTGTTGTGGTTCACGCCTGTAATTCCAGCTACTTGTGATGCTGAGGCAGGAGAATTGCTTGAACCCAGGAGGTGGGGGTTGCAGTGAGCTGAGATTGTGCCACTGCACTCCAGCCTGGGTGACACAGTGAGACTCTGTGTTAAAAAAAAAAAAAAAAAAAATCCACTTGACATGGAAGGGAAGGGAAAGAAGTTGGGAGGGTATGAATAAAACGGACAGCATGGGAAAAGCAAGGCAATGAGAAAGACATCTTTACTGCACCAGCTTCTTCTTGCTTCATGAATAGCTGCATTCTCCATTATTCCCTCAGTAACAACATTTTGGTCAGTGCCAAGTAATCATGACGAATGAAGTCACACTAGCAAAAAATGTCAATGAAAAATGATTCCCCAGACTTCAAAAATCATAATAGTTCATACTTAAAAATCCAGTATCATCACTTCTTACATCTTTCCTTCACTTCTGTGCCCTAGAGCTAGTTATGACCACGAAAGTCCCACCTATTTCAAGTGAAGTCCAATGATTAGGTCTTTAACATGACAGACAAAACTCACCTTCCTCTCTGAAATATACATATAAGCAAAAGAAAAACATGGGTTCATGCAAATACATATTTTTACATTCACATGTGACACCACAGGTTCACTGCCATGATAGCAGTGATGTTTTTAAAGAACTCACTTATATCAAGGAGGAAGGACTACATTATAACATCTCCCAAACCCTATATGCATAAATTCTAACATGCAGAAAATATTAGTTCAAGGGTAAAATGGGTTGTCACAAATTTGAAACTATAATTTCCATACAGTAACATAAAAACCTCAGAGAATATCCCTCAAATATTTTAGGGAAATAAAAGAGTATCTGGAACAGATCTGGTTGCATTAAGTTTCATGGAATGTACCCACCCAAATTTTTTTTTCAATTACTCGATGCAGTATCAAATACTTACTAAGTAATTTGTAGTTGTACTCTCTTCCCCTCTGCCCATGTATCTGTAGAAGCGATGATCTGCTACCACCAATAATTTACACGTGTTCTTCATGGGATCTGGGTCAGCTCTTCTTTTCACTCGATGAACAAGCTCTAATATGAATTTGTATGCACTATTAAATCAAAATTCACCAAAACAAGGAGTTTTATGGTAACACTTTAAATCTAACATATTTTTGAAACAAACATTATGTGAGCTTAATATCACTAAAGGATTCTGAACAACAACAAAAAAAATAATTTGGAGGAAGACAGAAAAGTGAAAAGTAACATAAAGTTTAAACACTGTAGAATTCAAAACCAAGGACAAGTGCCTTTTTAATTTTTCCAATACAGAAACTTTAAAAAGTGCTCAACAGAGTAACAGAGTAAGGCCGGGCATGTTGGCTCAGGCCTGTAATCCCAGCACTTTGCGAGGCCAAGGTGGGTGAATCACCTGAGGACGGGAGTTCGAGACCAGCCTGGCCAACATGATGAAACCCCATCTCTATTAAAAATACAAAAATTAGCCAGATATGGTGGCACCCGCCTGTAATCCCAGCTACTTGTAAGGCTGAGGCAGGAGAATCACTTGAACCCAGGGTGCGGAGGTTGCAGTGAGCCAAGATTGTGCCATTGCACTCAAGCCAGGGCGACAAAAGTAAGACTTCATCTCTAAATAAATAAATAAATAAATAGTGCTCAACAGAGTAAAACATTCACCTAATGCTGGGCTATGAAGCTGTCAGTCATATTCTACAACAAGAAGTTTATGAATTAACCAATGTAACAGTAAAAATGTCAAGATATTCACATTGAAAATTAGTTTAATAGGACCACTTTCTTGTGAAATAAATTAAGAATTTCTTTATTTATATATTAAAATGCTAATATATAATTTTAATAACATAACCGTCTTTGGCCAGGCATGTTGGTGCACGCCTGTAATCCCAACACTTTGGGAGGCTGAGGTGGGCAGATCACTTGAGGCCAGGAGTTTGAGAACAGCCTGACCAACATGGTGAAACCCCATCTCCACTAAAAATACAAAAATTAGCCAGGCCTGGTGACACATGCCTATAATCCAACTACTCAGGAGGCTGAGGCAGGAGAATCACCTGAACCTGGAAGTCAAAGGTTGCAGTGAGCCGATATCGTGCTGCAAACAAAACAAAACAAAACAAAAAACCTAACCAGAGGTGTTTTGGGCAGTAAAATTCCAAGATGGTTACGTTTTTTAAATGACCCTAAATGGATTGTCCCAAGATGGATATAACCTTCGTGTATTCTAAGCAGTATATATATAGGTCCCTCCTGCTACCAATTAATTTCTTATAAACTCTAAAGATTGTCTTTCCACCATATTATTTTATCATTTCTAAATATCTGCAAGAATATTTTCCCTCAGATCACTGCATTTCCCTTTTCCCTAATCTTTTTTAAAGTCTAATCTCTGTTGTTCCCATTATTTTCCAGAGTTTTCAACTCTTACATTATAAACAAAAGAAGATGAAAATTTCTGGAACAAAACTCTTATTTTCATGCCAAATACTACAGTTACTTGACAATCATGTTATTTTTTAAGAAATAACAACCACCCCTACTGAAGTCAATTGTAATATGTTTGTTTCTTATTTGAAATACACTCTTTAAGCCTTACCTTCCGGTGGTTCTCTGTCTACTAACCCTTTTGGGAGCAACTCTTCATTATCCACTTTTAAATAACCACACACTTTTGGAGACTGCAAGCGTGAAACATTCTTGATATCTTCAGATTTATAAACTAACATTCTTTTGTCTTTGGTATCATTAACAAATCTCCAAAGTGGCTAAAACAGAAAATATATACGACTGAGATGGAAAACAATAACAATTCCTAAACACTAAATTCTTCTAACATTCTTTGCTTGTTCTTAGATAACATTCATTTCTAGGTTAAGTAAACTGATTAGTCATGTTATTAAAATAAATAATCTCAATTTTTAATCATATGGAGTTTCTATGCGGGTAAGTAAATACATAGATTATAAACTGATTATTTTATCTGTATATAAATAAAGCCTTACATACTTTGCACGTTGTGAAATCTTTCAGAGGATGCAGAAGAGAAAAATGCATATCATTTTCCACTCATTCATTCAAAAATATTATGTAATATCTACTGTATACTGGCACTGTTATAGGTGATGGTGCTACAGTAATGAAAATTCGACAAGGTTTCTGTTCATGAAGCATTTTCATTTTAGTTTCCTTAATACCTAGGTGTTTGACACCTTTTTGCCACATTAGGTTTTATCCACACAAAAGAACATACATATTTATATGAAAGAAAACTCAGAACTTGTAACAATAGGTCTGAACCTTATTACTTGTTTCAGCAAATGCAGTTTTTAAAAAAAATCTCCACTTACAATGTTACAAGGCCAGAGTAAATCACAATTAACATACTCCAAAGGTTACCCAAGTCAAAAGGCTGTTTGTTTGTTTTGTTTCAAAGCAAAGTTATTCTCTGTAAGAACACTGGTCTCATCAGAACCAGGCAGTTTGTGGAGGGACACACAAAAAATATATTTATCTCCATCAGGGAAATGCAAATCAAAACCCCAATGGGGAAAAAAAAACCCCACAATGAGACACCCCTGTATACCCACTAGGATGACTATGATCAAAGACAAATACTGATGAGGATGTAGAGAAATCCAGAACCCTCACATATGATGATGAGAATGTAAAATGGTAAAACCACTTTAGAAAACAGTCTGGCAGGTCCTCAAAGGTTAAAAGTAGAATTACCATATGACCCAGCAATTCTGCTCCTAGTATATAACCAAGAGAAATGAAAACACAAGCAGTAATGTAAATATAGCTAAAAAGTGGAAACAACCCAAAAGTCCATCAACAACTAATCAATGAATAAACAAAATGCAGTTTATCCATACAATGGAATACTATTCAGCAATAAAAATAAATAAGATACAGATACATGCTACAACACAGATGAACCTTGGAAACGTTATTCTAAGTGAAAGAAGCCACACACAGGCTGGGCGTGGTGGCTCATGTCTGTAATCCCAGCACTTCGGGAGGCCGAGGCAGGTGGATCACTTGAGGTCAGGAGTTTGAGAACAGCCTGGCCAACATAGTGAAACCCCGACTAGTAAAAAATACAAAAATTAGTCAGGCATGGTGGCAGGCGCCTGTAATCCCAGCTACTCGGGAGGCTGAGGCAAGAGAATCAGTTGAACCCAGGAGGCAGAAGTTGCAGTGAGCTGAGATCATGCCACTGCACTCCAGCCTGGGTGACAGAGCAAGACTCCATCTCAAAAAAATAAAAAAATTAAAAAGAAGCCACACACAAAAGACGTGTTATATAATTCCATTTATATGAGATGACCCAAACAGACAAATCTAAACAGACAGTAGATCCCTGGTTGCCTAGAGCTGAGGGAGTTAGGGAGGAAGGGGGAAGTATGGCTAAAGGATACAGCGTTTCTTTTTCAGGTGATAAAAATGTTCTAAAATTGAATGAGGTGGTGTTTGCACAACTCCATCAATATACGAAAACTGCCGGGTGCGATGGCTCACGCCTGTAATCTCAGCACTTTGGGGAGGCCATGGTGGGCAGATAACTTGAGTCCAGGAGTTCGAGACCAGCCTGACCAACACGGTGAAACCCCATCTCTACTGAAACACAAAAATCAGCCGGGCACGGTGGTGGGCGCCTGTAATCCCAGCTACTCAAGAGGCTGAGGCCACAGAATCACTTGAACCCAGGAGGCAGAGGTTGCAGTGATCGTGCCACTGCACTCCAGCCTGGGTGACAGAGTGAGACTCCATCTCAAAAATACACACACACACACACACACACACACACACACACACACACACACAACTACAAAATTGTATATATTAAGTGGGTGAATAATACAGTATGTGAATTATATCTCAATAAAACTGTTAAATATTATATGCATATACATCTTTGGTAATCCATGTATGAGGCAGATGTAAGAAACAAGGGTTACAAAATTTCAGGGTTGGCAGAGATCTCAAAAGTTAACTAACCCAACTTCCGGGCTACAGGAATCTTCCATATTTAGTAAAGTTCATTTAGCCTATGAATAGAAGTGAAATTTTTTTTCTTTTGGGTCAAACATTTCTAAGTTCACATTGATTGTTTCCTAGTATAGTCAGTCTAGCACAGAAAAAGACAGCTGGCTTTGGGATCAGATATATCTGAGTTCAAACCTCAACCGTACCTCACTATGTGCCTTGGACAAGTACCCTGAGCATAACCTCCCTCATTAGATAAAGTAGTGATAATACCTAACTTGAAGATTATGAAGATTATGTAGGTAATAAATCTAGTTTTATATTAAGATTTCAAAAGAAAAGTGGTTGTTATTAATAAAAGCTAAGCCTATTACCATTATTACTAGTAAGTTGCTGGAAAAAATCATTTGATGAGTAATTGACTAAAAGGCAGAAAACTGGATTGGATCCTGGATTGGAAAACCAAAAAAAATCTACAAAGGAGATTTTGAGGATGACTAGAGATTTTGACTATGGCATGATTATTAGATAATATTGTAGAATTCTTGTCATTTTCTCAGGTATGTTACTTTTATTATAGCTATAGAAAAGAGTGCCTTTATTCCTAAGGATGCATACAGAAGTATTTAGGGGTGAAGGGTCATGATGTTTGCAAATGATTTTCATATGATTCACGAAAAAAAGAGAGAAAGCTAACATGACATTATGTTAGAAATTGTTTAAGGGCTACAGGGTATTTTTTTTTTTTAATCTTTCTGTAACTACAGGGTACTTTTTAATCTTTCTGTAGATTTGCACATTTTCTTTTTTTTTTTTTTCTGAGACAGAGTTTCGCACTGTCACCCACATTGGAGTACAGTGGAGCGATCTCAGCTCACTGCAACCTCTGTCTCCCAGGTTCAAGCGATTCTCCCACCTAGGCCTCCCGAGCAGTTGGGATTACGGGCGCAAGCCACCAAGCCTGGCTAATTTTTGTATTTTTAGTAGAGACGAGGTTTCACCATGTTGGCCAGGCTGGCCTCAAACTCCTGGCCTGAAGTGATCCACCCACCTCAGCTTCCCAAAGTGCTGGGATGACAGGCATGAGCCACTGTACCAGCTGAACATTTTCAAAACTAGAAGCTGGGGGAGGCCAAGCGTGGTGGCTCACGTCTGTCATCCCAGCACTTTGGGAGGCCGAGGTGGGCAGATCACAAGGTGAGAAGTTCAAGACCAGCCTCGCTAACATGGTGAAACCCCATCTCTACTAAAAATACAAAAATTAGGCCGGATGCAGTGGCTCATGCCTGTAATCCCAGCACCTTGGGAGGCCGACGCGGGTGAATCACCTGAGACCAGGAG
Organism: Gorilla gorilla gorilla; assembly: GCF_029281585.2. Classification (NCBI taxonomy): domain Eukaryota; kingdom Metazoa; phylum Chordata; class Mammalia; order Primates; family Hominidae; genus Gorilla; species Gorilla gorilla. Next base: position 130,402,539 of record NC_073236.2, on the reverse strand, counting down.
TTCAAGACCAGCCTGGCCAACGTGGCAAAACCCTGTCTCTACCAAAAATATAAGAACTAGCCGGGCACAGTGGCGTGTGCCTGTAATCCCAGCTACTTGGGAGGCTGAGGCAGGAGAAATGCTTGAACCTGGGAGGCGGAGACTGCAGTTGAGCCGAGATTGCGCCACTGCACTCCAGCCTGGGCGACAGAGCAAGACTCCATCTCAAATAAATAAATAAAAGTTGGGGGAAATATTATCTCACTATGCAAGTTTAACCCAGGATTATTTATATAAATAGTAAGCTATGATAAAGTCCGTGACGGTTTAAAATATTTAATGGCTGCGCACAGTGGCTCACACCTGTCATCCCAGCACTTTGGGAGGCCAAGCAGGAGGATTGCTTACAGTCAGACATTTGAGATCAGCCTAGGCAACACAGTGAGACCTCATCAAAAATCTGATACACTCTACAAAAATTTAACAAATTAGTTGGGCATGGTGGCATGCACCTGTAGTCCCAGCTACTCAGGAGGCAGAAAAGAGGGATTGTTTGAGCCCAGGAGGTCAAGGCTGCAGTGAGCTATGATGGCACCACTGCACTTCAGCCTGAGTGACCAAGTAAGACTGTCGTAAACAAAATATTTAATGATGATGTGTTAAAAATAAGATATATATTTTTTCCTGCTCACTTATATTCCTAAGATATTAGTGCAGATGCACAATGTTTTTACATCAAGGTAAGTGTAAAGAATTATTTTTTTTCATGTCAGACTGGTAATGTGCTAACATTGTAACAAGGTTCTAGGGTGGTACATCTCATATGTGTGTGTGAACAGCTAATCACCACACTTATGAACTATAAAAGTATCAAAAGAATTATAAAGAGTATGAAAATCACCCCTGTAAGTAGTAAATCATTTTTTCAATAAAAATTATTAATTTCATGCAAAAGTCCCTCAAGGTATCTGATGAGTATACTTGTAAGTAAACATCTTTGTGTGTGTGTATGTGTGAGATAGGGTCTCGCTCTGTCACCCAGGCTGGAGTGCAGCAGTACAATCTCAGCTCACTGCAGTCTCCGCCTTCCGAATTCAACTGATCCTACCGCCTCAGCATTCTGAGTAGCTGAGACCACAGGCATGTGCCACCATGCCCAGCTAATTTTTTTTTTTTTTTTTGTGGAGGAGTAGAGACAAGGTCTCCCTATATTGCCTGGGCTGGTCTCAAATTCCTGGGCTCAAGCAGTCCACCCGCCTCAGCCTCCCAAAGTGCTGATTACAAGTGTGAGCCACTGTGCCTGGCTAAGTAAATATCTTACAACGAAATATTAGTTATACTCATTTTTGTACTTAGTGAAACAAAGGTATGGATGGAAACAGAATTCCTATTTTTCCAAAAGGAAGTATTTGAAAAAAATGAGTAATCTAGCTGGGCGTGGTGGCTCATGCCTATAATCTCAGCACTTTGGGAGGCCAAGATTGGCAGATCACGAGGTCAGGAGTTCAAGACCAGCCTGGCCAACACAGTGAAACCCCATCTCTACTAAAACTACAAAAATTAACGGGGCATGGTGGCACACGCCTGTAATTCCAGCTACTCAAGGGACTGAGGCAGGAGAATCGCTTTAACCTGGGAGGCAGAGGATGTGGTGAGCCGAGATCGCGCCATTGCACTCCAGTCTGGGTGACAGGGCGAGATGCCATCTTAAAAAAAAAAAAAATGTAATTTGAGCAAATTTAACTTGGATCCTAAAGACACACATTTTAGCTTAAGAATTAATAAGCTGGCCAGGCACAGTGGCTCACACCTTTAATCTCAGCACTTTTAGAGGCCGAGGCTGGCAGATCATGAGGTCAGGAGATTGAGACCATCCTGGCCAACATTGTGAAACCCCGTCTCTACCAAAAATACAAAAACTAGCTGGGTGTGGTGGTGCGCACCTGTAATCCCAGCTACTCGGGAGACTGAGGCAGGAGAATGGCTTGAACCCAGGAGGCAGAGTCTGCAGTGAGCCGAGATCACGCCACTGCACTCCAGTCTGGTAACAGAGTGAGACTCAGTCTCAAAAAAACAAAAAAGAATAAATTATTCTAAGGAAATAAGCAGACATAAGCACTGCAGCAAAAACAATGCTGTGCATTTACCACACTGTTTTCTCTTTCTGAGCTCAAATTACGACTATCTTTTCCATTCTCCTTTGTAGCAGGTCAGAGATAAAAGTGTTCTAGAATGTATTGAACGGAAGGCCATTTCCAAGCCTGGCCCTTAATATCCTGTATAATTCTCTAGCTCTGTTTTCTTTCTGTGAGAACTACAGAGGACATGTGTCCAAAAGTCAAAGCCACAAAGTAGAGGAGAACCACCTAACCCACATCAAGCCACAGGAGAGTAAGAAAAAACTTTGCTTGTGTTAAGCTACTCAGCTATGGGAGTTTATCTGAAGCCCTCGCACAGCCTAGACAGAGCTTCCTACAGTTTCTTCATTTAACTTCCCAGACTATTCCCTATCATCCAGACCATTCCAACTAAACACATGCACCAAAAGGTGTGCCCAAGGCTGTTCACTACAATACCTTTTATTTCAAAAGTTAGAAACAAAACAGTTGAGGCCAGGCACAGTGGCTCACGCCTATAATCCCAGCACTTTTCGGAGGCCGAGGCTGGCAGATCATGAGGTCAGGAGATCGAGACCATCCTGGCCAACATGGTGAAACTCTGTCTCTACTACAAATACAAAAATTAGCCAGGTGAGGTAGCATGTGCCTGTAGTCTGAGCTACTCAAGGGTCTAAGGCGGGAGAATTGCCTGAATCCAAGAGCCAGAGGTTGCAGTGAGCCGAGACCATGCCAGTGCACTCCAGCCTGAGTGACAGAGTGATACTCGATCTCAAAAAAAAAAAAAAAAAAATTAGCCGGACATCATGGCACACGCCTGCAGTCCCAGCTACTTGGGAGGCTAAGACAGGAGAATCGCCTGAACCGGGGAGGCAGAGGTTATAGTGAGCCAAGATCGCGCCATTGCACTCTAGCCTGGGTGACAGAGCAAGACTCCGTCTCAAAAAAAAAAAAAACAAAAAAAACCCCTAATTTAGATCTATATTAACACGAAAAGGTTCATAATCATATTGTTAAACGAAAAATGTGTGAAGACAAACTGTACATATTGTATGGTCCTAGTTTTGCAGGAAAAAATAGTGGGTATAACTATATTTATTTGTGTATTTACACATAGAAAAAAAAATTTGGAAGGATGTCTCTCAAAATGTCCATAGTAGTTATCTGTCCAAGTACAGATAATCTATTTTCCGAATTTTGCAATGAGCATATATTTTAAAATAAAGGCATTCTTAAAAAATAAATTGATTTGAAAGAACAGGCAAATTTAAGACATTCCAGTGATGCTTTGCCTATTCTAGAATGAATGCATTTATAATATTAGTTCCTTTACTTTCTACTAAATTTCTGACTCTTTCTGGTAGGCCAGACTCCTCAAAACATTGACATTAAATAGCTTAAACATTAACAAACTATAACATACTGCAACGCCATAGGTTTCTTTTTCACAATAATGGACAGTCAAAGGACTAACAGTCGTGTAGATTGGATATAATTAAAACATATAGTATATATAGCTCCAGCAGACTGTTTTACCCCTATTGAGCACTCAAATACACCTGAACATTTCATTTTGACCAATCTTACTCAGTTTTCCCACGGGTGATCTATTTTAGTGATATCACCACCACCACCCAGAGTCTTCTCATTTTTCAGGAAACACAGAATCAACTTCAATTCACAATTATGTAGTAAACGTTTTGTTTTGCAGACTAACATCTGACAGATAGATATGTGTCTTAACCAATGCAGCCACTGTGGTCTTGATTTCTACTGCTACTCTTTCAATGGAAGAGTGACCACAGCCTGACTTTCCTAGCTTCCTCTTTAACTTCTCAGACTATGAACTATCACCTTTCATTGATCTAGCATTTCCAGTGTGTCTAGCAGAAAAACAGAGAAATTGAAAAATAATACTTCACTTTTCATTTCTGAGGATGTTTACATTTATTGATTATTTGAGAAAGAATTAAAAAATGAGTCAGGTGGGAAAGAAAGTTTTCTCTTCCTATTATCCATCCCACATGTAACTCTCTCAATTATGGTACTTAGAAATACAGGGTGTATCATAACACAGCTTCTTAGAGATTATCCTTTTTTAAAAAGTCTACTTTCCTAGTAAAAAACTTCAAATACGAAGAGGAAAGAAATAAGTATAATTACTTTTCACCTTTGCAGAACTGAGCACCTTTTTGAAAATCAGAGATATAAGCTACTGAAAAAAAATTCACATATAAATTTACCTCTATGTTATATTCGGCCCCATCTGTGTTGATTCTGATTATAACATCATCATCTCTTACGTGGGCTAGAACCCTAGAGTCAGGCTCACCTTAAGAGAAAAAAAAAATTTATTATTTAAAAATACTTACATCGAATAAGAAACTATGCATTACTCTCAATAAAAATTAAATCCTTCAGGGTGGAATTTGCCTAGTACTGTGAGAGCTCTGCAAAACAAGAAACAAAGGCTCCAGAAAGAAGCTAGATAATCTCACCTCCTAAGGGGTAGCCTCAAGTTTAGTCACTTGAAACCTATCCCTTTCCCAAAACAAACAAAACTGCTAAGATTTTCTTCTGGAATAATTTTATCTACTTTTAGGTAAAGGAAGAACTAAGAGAGACAGAAAGCATGATTTAGAATGTACAGGCCTAGGAACTATACTATTTGTGGATTTCAATGACTTTTTTTCTCATTGCAGAAAAAGGTCAAAAAGTAAACTGCAATTGCTTGTTTGATAGATTTTCTCAAATACATACATAATAGGATCACCAAGTATTTCATCTCCAAGCTTCCCTGTTTAAAATATCATAAAGAAAGCTTACAGTCACTGATGAAAAGAAAGGTTAAATTCCTATCACTTAAGAAGAATTTAATTTTAATCATTAAACCAGCCAGCTAGTATGACATTTAGATAATACTCATTTCCTCCTATTAGAATGTTCCTGCCTCTAAACTTATATACTTCAAAGAAAACAGTCAAAGAATAGCACTTCTATGACACCACGTCCCCACTACCCTGCACCAGAAAAGAATATGCAATCAAGTTAGATTTGGAGACCTAATACACCAGACACAGGGGCAAACCAACAAGCTCCATACTAACCAACCACGTGTCCAGTGAAGAAGTCCTGCCATTTTACAGTGTACTCGCTTTCATTTTTACCATCCACCACCACGACCTTGAAATTTTGTGAAAAACGTTCAGTACTTGATGTCAGGTATAATTTAAAATGCCTGAAGAAAAATGCATTCATATTTTACTCTAAGCACACAAATTTTAAGTCTCATTTTCATATAATTAAACTTTCTTAAAAAGCCAGAAGCATTGACATTAATAAAACACTATGCAAGTTACAACTAAAGTCTTATTAGGTACTTAGAGCAATATATCTCCTGTAACAACAAATGGACTAATTTATTTAGCTATAAAAACAGCAGATCACAATAAACTCACACTAGGGTAAAGATATTCAAAGAACTTATACATTTATCTCTCCTGGAAAACACTGAGGAATAAGGAAACACACATGACTGCGTAGTTAAGTTGGAATCCTCATTATCTAAAAAAATTATTATTAAAAACTAATCCTATTATATACCATTTATTGAACACCTACTTGGTGTTAGATACTATGCATCTATTATCCCCACTTCACACAAGTACAAATTGAGGCTTGGAAGCTAATCAACCTACTCAAAGTTACACAGCTAGTAAACGGTGAAACTGGGAAATAAACCTGGTTTATTTCAAAACCCTGTACTATGCTGTCTCTATCAAGCTGGGTGGACTATGAGAAAATTCTTATTGCTGTGCAAAATTAATAAATGCTGCTTTCTATATTTAAAAGTACTCATGCGGCCGCGCGCAGTGGCTCACGCCTGTAATCCCAGCACTTTGGGAGGTTGAGCTGGGCAGATCACGAGGTCAGGAGATCGAGACCATCCTGGCTAACACGGCGAAACCCCATCTCTACTAAAAATACAAATATTAGCCAGGCGTGGTGGCGGGTGCCTATAGTCCCAGCTACTAGGGAGGCTGAGGCAGGAGAATGGAGTGAACCCGGGAGGCGGAGCCTGGGTGACAGTGCGAGACTCCCGCTCAAAAAAAAAAAAAAAGTACTCATGCTTTTTTTCCTCCTCAAAACAACATATCTTGCAAAAAAGTAATCCACAATTACAGTTAGGAAAATAAATACAAGGTATCTAAGACAGACATTAGAATATAGACTCCATTGGCACCAGAAGACAGGGAAAGAGGGGAGGGGAGGGGGAGAGGAGGGGGAGGGGAGGGGAGGGGGAGGGGGAGGGGGAGGGGGAGGGGAGGGGGAGGGGGAGGGCAGGGGAGGGGGAGGGGAGGGGGAGGGCAGGGGAGGGGAGGGGGAGGGGGAGGGCAGGGGAGGGGAGGGGGAGGGGGAGGGGGAGGGCAGGGGAGGGGAGGGCAGGGGAGGGGGAGGGCAGGGGAGGGGGAGGGGAGGGGAGGGGGAGGGGAGGGGGAGGGGAGGGGGAGGAGGGAGGAGGAGGGGGGAGGAGGGGGGAGGAGGGGGAGGAGAGGGGGAGGGAAAGGGAAGGGGAGGAAAGGGGAAGGGAAGGGGAAGGGAGGGGAAGGGAGGGGAAGGGAGGGGAAGGGAGGGGAAGGGAGGGGAGGGGAGTGGAAGGGAGGGGAGGGGAAGGGAAGGGAGGGGAGGGGAATGGAAGGGAGGGGAAGGGAAGGGAGGGGAGGGGAAGGGAGGGGAAGGGAGGGGAGGGGAGGGGATATACACTTCAGTTCTTTAGTGGGCTTACTATTCTTTTTGTTGAGTTTCAGTCCAGTTCTTTAATTGGCTTACTATTCTTTTTGTTTTCTATGACTTTCCATCCTTACATGAAAAGTAGGAGTGGTGAGCAAGACTTTCTCAAGTATTATTTATAGTCTTTCAATGTGTCCATGAACACCAAAGACAAAGAAAGGTATATTATTCATCTCACCCACAGAAACAAATTTTGTCAACTGTTGTACTGAAAATATATTACTTCCCCATGGGATTGCAAAAGTCTTTAAACTACCGGAAAGAAATCTAGACTGGGACTATCTCCATGGCAACAAATATTTTTAACTTTTTGAGCACAACAAGGTAATTTTAGTTGCTTGTGGTTTTTTAATGGTCAAAGGGAAAAGACAATAGAACATTATTTCGTAAATCCTTGGAACATTTTCTTCTGCTATCCTAAAACATATCTTCCCACACATTCTCAGTTATGATTTTTCCCTCCAGTTATGCTGAGAACTTTCAAAAGCATACTTATTATAAATGTCTTATTATTTTGTTATAAAGCTAAGAGTTGCAACATTACTTAATGTTCTTTTCAGAAAGAAATCAGTGGAATTGCATTTTTCATTTGCTACATTAAGAATCTTTTCTAAAGGTAAAGACCAAGTGATTATAAAATTCATGTTTTTTGATTTTCCAATATTAGCTTTTGAGTTATAAAACTTCCAACAGAATGTCAAAATTTCTTTTACTTTATCCTCCCAAAATTATGTGAAGTCATTTTCTTACAGATTTCTTTAACGTTTTATCTTTCTGACTTTTGACTTAACAATTTACAGTAACTAAAGACCAGCTAACCAGTTTGAATTAACATTATTACCCTAACCATTTTTAATGGTCCATTTAGTCAGGTATACCACTTTCATTTCTTTATCAGTTCTAGACCTTCTCAAATATATTTCACTTTTAGGAGAAACATTTAACTTTTTCCAAAAAAATTCAGGCAACATCAAAAAAGTATCAAAACAGTATATACTCTGCAGCTTTTTTGTTATTTAAAAATAAGATAATTTCTTGATTTTTTTATTTTTTATTGTTTTTTTTTTTTGAGACGGAGTCTCACTCTGTCCCCCAGGCTGGAGTGCAGTGGCGCAATCTCGGCTAACTGCAAGCTCCACCTCCTGGGTTCACGCCATTCCCCTACCTCAGCCTCCCAAATAGCTGGGACTACAGGCGCCTGCTACCACGCCTGGCTAATTTTTTGTATTTTTAGTAGAGACGGGGTTTCACCGTGTTAGCCAGGATGGTCTCGATCTCCTGACCTCATGATCCATCCAGCTCGGCCTCCCAAAGTGCTGGGATTACATGCGTGAGCCACCACGCCTGGCTGATAATTTCTTGATTTATAACAAAAAGGAAATGAAACTTGTAAGGCAAATTTTAAACAAGTTTCTTTTTTTCTTAAGTTACTTCAACTCTTCATACAACCTCTCAGTGTTTCTATGCTTTTTCAACCTCTAATAGTTACATCCAAATTTAATGCAATGATCTTGGTTTAAATTAGTTTGCCTTCCACTGCTATCGAAAAACGGAATCTTCTCATTTACCATCAAGTAATGAGGGGTTTCATAGAGTTAATTCAGCCCTGATACAAACTGATTACTTCAGCTATCTTAGTTTGTTTTTGTTCTTGTTTTAAACTTTAATGACGCAATATGATAGAAAAGAAAGGGTATGGGCTTTGGAGTCTGACAAACTTGGCTTAAGTCCTACTTTCATTTACTCACTGTCTGACCTTGGCCTTAATCTTTGAATCCTAAGTATTTATCTACAAATGGAAATAATATCACCTAATAACTGAATAGTTTTGGGGATTAAAGGAAATAACCTATTTTAAAACACCTGGTATAAAATTTCATAGACTGTTAGATAAATTTCCCATTAAATATTTACTATGGAAACGTTGTAAAATAAATTACATACTTCCCTGCTTTCTTACACAGAGAAAAGATAACAAGTGGCTACGATTTAATATTTTCTTAAGCAATCAATGTCATCTACCAAACTTGAAAGAGAAATATGTAAGGCTATGGAAGTTTTTGCCTCTAGAATACGGATTCTACAGGCCACTTCAAATCCAAAGAAACCCAAAAAGCTAAACTTTGAGTTCTTTTCATTTTATAGTTTCCTCACTCTTCCTTCGCTCCTACTCATTTCTTGCTACTATATCCACTTCTTCACCAAACTCTCCACCAGTATAGCAGAAATAACACAAGTTTTGGAGTCCAACCTTTGTTCAAATCTTGTATCTGTCATTTACTAGCTGAGTAATCTTGGGCAAGTTACTAAGCTGTCTAAGCCTTAATTTTTTTTTTTTTTTTTTTTGGTTCCTTCAAAAAAGGAATCACTTTTAGAGATAACTTATGTAAAATGCCAGTAAATTACAGAAAATAAGTACCTGATTAACTGTAGCTATTAATATTACCAATCTGCTCAAATTTGGTGTAAGTTGAAAGCTAATAACCAATACTGTAATATTCTGACATAAAATCGAAAAAAAAGAAGTCATTAAAAAATAACATAAGGATAATTGCAATAGCTAGGAAAAATTAATTTGCATTAAAAATTTGCCTAAAATAACCACATGACAATGAACCAATCTCCTTAATATACTAAGCACTGCTACAATTCAGTAGTTAGAAAGACAAATTCAATAGAAAAATAGTCAAAAGAGATAAAAAGGCAGTTTACAGCAATATAAAACAAATTACTTACAAATATATAAAAAGATGCTCAATGTCACACAAAATGAAAATCAAAACAACTATAAAATGCCATGCCCTTTAGAGGGGTGACAGTTAAAGGCTGATAAACCTACTATTGGCAAAGGTAACAGGAAACAGGTAAACTCATATATTGCTGCTGGAAGAATAAATTTGTCAAATCTCTTTGGGAGGAAAGAACAATATCAATAAACATAGTATACATATCCTTGACCCAATAATTCTCCTTCCAGGAATATATCCTATAAAAACACCTCACCAAGGTACACATTTACAAAGATACTCACTAGAGCATTGTTTGTTGTATTAAAAAAATCACTTTGGTTAAACAATATCCATCTGTAGTGTATTAGTCAGTATGTTGTTCCAATTCTATGCAATAGGAATATTTATGCAGCTGTTTAAAATGAGGTAAATATGCTATCTATATCACCTATACACACACAGAGAGAGACCTATAGGCAAAAAATTTGCATTAAAATATTTTGGGCCGGGCATGGTGGCTCACACCTGTAATCCCAGCACATTGGGAGCCTGAGGCAGGTGGATCACCTGAGGTCAGGAGTTCAAGACCATCCTGGCCAACATGGTGAAACCTCATCTCTACTAAAAATACAAAAATTAGCTGAGCGTGGCAGTGGGCGCCTATAATCCCAGCTACTCGGGAGGCTGAGGCAGGAGAACTGCTTGAACCCGAGAGGTGGAGGCTTCAGTGAGCTGAGATCGTGCCATTGCACTCCAGTCTGGGCAACAAGAGCAAAAACTCTGTCTCAAAAACAAAACAAAACAAAAAATTGGAAGTTTACAAAGGAAACCTCTCTGGGTCTGAGAAGTCTAACTGAGTTAGAAGTAAAAACTTTGCGTATCCTCCATGGCTTGTTTTTTAAACCAGATGCACACATTCCTTTTATTTTTTAACATAGTTGAGAAGGCTTGTCCTATATGAAGAATAAAGATGGCCAGATGCAGTGGCTCCTGTCTGTAATCCCAGCACTTTGGGAGGCCGAGATGGTGGATCACTTGAGGTGAGGAGTTCAAGACCAGCCTGGCCAACATGGTGAAACTCTGTCTCTACTAAAAATAACAAAAATTACCCAGGCGTGGTGCTGTGCACCTGTAGTCCCAGCTACTCGAGAGGCTGAGGCACAAGAATCGCTTGAACCCAGGAGGCAGAGGTTGCAGTGAGCCAAGATCACACAACTGCACTCCTGCCTGGACGACAGAGCAAGACTCTCAAAAAAATAAAGAAAGAAAGAATAATTCAGTCAATTCTCCATGTGTCTGTTTTTTGATACTGAATAAAGCTTCCTAAAGACTTTAAAAAGAGGCCTGCAATTATTTAACATTTCAATGTGCAAAACAATATGTGGTATTAAAATTACTACTGAAATAGAACATATCCATCAATTTATGCTAAGAAGTAAGAGGAACTCAATGTAGAAAGAACATTAAATTTGGGCCAGGCATGGTGGCTCACACCTGTAATCCCAGCACTTTGGGAGGCCAAGATGGAAAGACCACCTGAGCCCAGAAGTTCAAGATCAGCCTGGGCAACATGGCAAGACCCTGTCTTTAAAAATAAATAAATATGAAGCAGGTTAAAGAATCCTGGAAACTAACTAACTAGTTAGCTAAATAAATAGAACAGTAAAATCTAGACCCAGCTCACCACCAGGCTGTGGGGTCCTGAACAAAATCTTTATCTCTTCGTATATAAAGATAATACTTAGCACGATTGATGGCTCTAAAGTAGCACCAAAAACAAAAGGTTTTATAAGCATTCAATTAATTTAAATGTTAGAATTTTCTAAACATCGTTACCATCATTAAGACCTCTGCAATACCTATTTACTTTTTTAAAAATACTCATCAGTATGAACTTTATTTATTTTATTTATTTATTTTTTGAGACAGAGTCTCACTCTGTTGCCCAGTCTGGAGTGCAGTGGCACCATCTCGGCTCACTGCAGCCTCCACCTCCCCGGTTCAAGTGATTCTCCTGCCTCAGCCTCCCAAGTAGCTAGGATTACAGGCACGTGTCACCATGCCTAATTTTTGTACTTTTAGTAGAGACGGGGTTTTGCCATGTTGCCCAGGCTGAGCTTGGGCAAACTCCTGAGCTCAAGCAATCCACATGTCTTGGCCCCCCAAAGTGCTCGGATTACAGGCGTGAGCCACTGCACCCAGCCCCAGTATGAATTTTAGAATAAGCATTATACTGGAAATTAATTACAAATCTTTAAAATGTAATTTCCCAAGATTTCAGTAGATACCCTTACTTTTTTTGTTTTTGCCAAACCAAGCCCCCAGTGCCCCAACATTATTCCATGAATAATTCAAATTACCTTTTCAAAGCTGAAAAAGTTAGTAGTGTTTCTACATGTGTTGAAGTCTGTAGATCTCTTTTTCTTACCGAATGCTGCTGGATATTAGATAAAGAGAGAATATCGTAGTCTGAGAGCAAAGAATCAAGCTTCTCTGAAATAAAGGTAAAAAAGGTATTAGCATCTAAACCTAATAATCAATTGTAGTATCGTTAAAATGAGAGTGCCAGACAATAAATCTTTCCTGATGTAATCCATTAGGAAGTGCCAAGCACAAACTATAAATCATTTTTTATCAACAGAAACTCCGCTGCCTCTTCCAAAATCAGAAGGATTTTTAGAAGACAAATTGGGTGACTTGAGTCTCTTTAAAAACTGTCTAAAAATATTTGCACTGATGCCTTCCCTTTCTTTCAACAAATATCACTGCAGACACTATGGTATTCAAAATCCTTCCAATGGACTTAGAAGGTCCTCAAAATACAGCAACAGGAGCTAAAAATACAAGTTTATTGCTACTGATGTTAAATATGCTCACAAAACCAGTTTTAAAAGAAAGACTCTTACTCATGTGTGGAAGCTAAAAAAGTGGATCTCGTGGAGGTAGACAGCAGAATGGTGGTTACCAGAGGCTGAGAAGGGAAGTGGGAGTGGTGGAGATGAACAGAAAGTGGTTAGTGTTACAAAAATACAGTTTGATTAGTAAGTTCTAATATTTGATAGTACAGTACAGAAATTATAGTTAACAATTTATTGTATACTTCAAAACAGCTAGAAGACTTGTAATATTCCTAACACAGAAAAGATGTTTCAAATGATGGGTATCCCAATCACCCTGATTTGATCACTACACATTATACACAGGTATCAAAATATCACATGTACCCAAAAAACACATATCACTAAATAAAACAAAAACTCAATTTAACCATACAACTGCCAAGAGACACCCCCCACCTTTCCCAAAACCCTTCTTTATCCTCTACCCAATACCCTACCCTCCTACCCTCCTACCCTAACTGGCTTCCAGAATGCTAGCAATTAGGCCTTTACCTTCCAGAGGAATATGGAAATCTGACAATCTCTAATGAAAAACCTAAGATTCTGATATCAAAAGTTTCCCAAATGAGGCCATGCATGGTGGCTCACACCTGTAATCCCAGCACTTTGGGAGGCCAAGGATCACCCGAAGCCAGGAGTTCCAGACCGGCCTGATTAACATGGTGAAACCCTGTCTCTACTAAAAATACAAAATTAGCCAGGCATGGTGGTGCACGCCTGTAATCCCAGCTAGTATGAGGCAGGAGAATCGTTTGAACCCAGGAGGCAGATGTTGCAGGGAGCTGAGATTGCACCACTGCACTCTAGCCTGGGCGACAGAGCAAGACTCTATCTCTAGGCGGGGGAAAAAAGGCTGGGCTGGGCACGGTGGCTCACGCCTGTAATCCCAGCACTTTGGGAGGCCAAGGCAGGGGGATCACAAGGTCAGGAGATGGAGACCATCCTGGCAAACATGGTGAAACCCAGTCTCTACCAAAATACAAAAAATTAGCCAGGCGTGGTGGCGGGCACCTGTAGTCCCAGCTACTCATGAGGCTGAGGCAGAGGAATCGCTTGAACCTGGGAGGCGGAAGTTGCAGTGAGCTGAGATCACACCACTGCACTCCAGCCTGGCGACGGAGAAAGACTCCATCTCAAAAGAAAAAAAAAAAGCCAAAAAGGGCTATGTTTTATTCATTACAACATCCTTGCCTCACAATACTCAGCAAAAACCTTGCACATATCAGCACTCACATGTTCACAAACTGCACGAACTCTCAGTGCTGAAATGCAATATGGTCCTTTAGTTCTTCAATTTCCCTGATACAGGTTGGTACATGAACTCAGTTTCATTCAAGATCATAATCACTCCTACTGACTTAGGAACTTAACCTCAACATTATAGTTTCATTGTCAATAATATAGCCCAGTAGTTCTCAAAGTGTAGTTCCCAAACCAGCAGCATCATCATCAACTGGGAATTTGTTAAAAATGCAAATGTTCAGGTCTCCCCTCAGACCTACTCAAACAGAAATCTGCCCAGTGGGATCCAATAGTCTGTGTTTAACAAGGCTTCCAGGCAAGGCTGACACACTCAAATATGAAAATCACTGAACTGGCTGGGCATGGTGGCTCACACTTGTAATCCCAGCACTTTGAGAGGCAGAAGCGGGTGGATCACCTGAGGTCAGGAGTTCAAGATCAGCCTGGCCAACATGGCAAAACCCTGTCTCTACTAAAAATACAAAAAATTAGCTGGGCAGGGCAGCAGACGCCTATAATCCCAGCTACTCGGTAGGCTGAGGCAAGAGAACTGCTTGAACCTGGGAGGCGGAGGTTGCAGTGAGCCAAGATCACACCACTACTCTCCAGCCTGGGCAACAAGGCGAGACTCCATCTCAAAAAAGAAAGAAAAACAAAAAACCACTGAACTAATAAGCTAAAGGAAGGAAACAACTCAAAGTAAAGAAAAAAACTTTAGCCACAAAGATGTTCATTATTCACCCTTGCCTTATTTTCAAGGACAAAAACCAGAATGAAGGTAAATTAGTAACTGTGAAATGGTTGGATGTCGTTAACACTTCCAAAGACAAGAGAAAAAATCTGCAACTATTTTAAATGTCGTTTACAAAAGGTTTTTAAGAACATGGGGCTGAGGGCGGTGGCTCGCGCCTGTAATCCCAGCACTTTGGGAGGTCAAGGTGAGAGAATTGCTTGACCCAAGGAGTTCGAGACCAGCCTGGGCAAAATAGTGAGACCCTCATCTCTCCAAAAAGTAAAAATAAAATTAGCTAGGCATGGTGGCATGTGCTTGTAGTCTCAGCTACTCAGAAGGTTCAGGCGGGAGGATCACTTGAGCCCAGGAGGTCAAGGCTGCAGTAAGCCAAGATAGCACCACTGCACTCCAGCCTGGGTGACAGGATGAGACCCAGTCTCAAAAAAAAAAGGAAAGAAAGAAAAGAAAAAGAAAGAAAGAACATGGAAAAATACATATGTTATAATGTTGAATATAGATTTCAGAAATATTCATATTGTATAATCTTAACTATGTATAAAAATAGGTCTAGAAAAAATAAGCACAAGACAGTAACATCATTGGTTATTTTGGGTATATTTTCTATAATAAGCACTTTTTAAATGTAGCTTGCTAAAGCACTTTAAAATACTTAACTAATGCATTTCAACTGCAATTGATTCTCTTTTAATAACTGGATATGTCAAATTGTAGATTCTGAAGCCATTACAAACTACAGTAAAAACAGTTCTTCCTTTGGAGCCAAACTGTAGCTACGTACTACTGCTATTGTGTTTTCACTAACAAGTAACCTCTCAGGTACTTAATATTTCACTGCACTTCACTTCCAAAATTCTAACCACTAGTAATCTCAATTTTTTACAGCCTTTACAACAGAATTTATATTTCTCCCCATTTCCCAAGAGTTTATCTCTTATCCATATCCAATTCTCTCAATAAACTTAAGTATAAACCACCTGCTTCTTACAGTAGAGTTTATTACAGTTAATACCAGACACTGCCGCACTGTCTATCTCAGCTCAGTGTCTGGCCATATTCTTTTTTTTTTTTTTTTTTTTTTTTTTGAAATGGAGTCTCACTCTGTCGCCAGGCTGGAATGCAGTGGCGTGATCTCAGCTCACTGCAACCTCCGCCTCCTGGGTTCAAGCGATTCTCCTGTCTCAGCCTCCCAAGTAGCTGGGACTACAGGTGCACACCACCTATCCAGCTAATTTTTGTATTTTTAGTAGAGACGGGGTTTCACCGTGTTGGCCAGGATGGTCTTGATCTCTTGACCTCGTGATCCACCCACCTCGGCCTCCCAAAGTGCTGGGATTACAGGCGTGGGCCACAGAGCCCAGCCCATATTCTCTCTTTAAAAAACTACAATGGCTGCCTACTTCTCTCTAGAATGAGAGCACCTTCCTTACTTTCTACAAGTTGCCACAGCAATCATCATTTTGTTATCTTTTTTGTCATCTGCGTTTTATTTTTTGTTGTTTTTGCTTTTTGTTGTTTTGTTATGTGCTTTTGTTATCTTTTTCATCCCCCTACCCCTCCTTTCTTGCACACACATTCTACACTTATTTTTTCTCTTTTCCACCAGACTCCATTTACTTGATTATTCAACAAATATTTATTGAGAACCTCCTACCTTTCAGGCACTAAGGATACAACACAGAGAAAAAGAAATAGACTTCCAGTATTGTGACACTGGAGGAAAGACCAAAATTATTATAAAGTACATCACAGACCAAGACAGAAGTAGCCACAGAAAGTTATGCACAGACACAGCAGGGGCATGATCCCTGCCTGCTGAGTCAAAGATGTTTTCCCAGGGAAACGGTTTTGAAGACCAAAAGGATGAGGCAGCACCCCAGAGAAGGAAAAGAAATGAGAGGCCTTAGGTCAAGGGCATAACATATGCTGAATTCCACAAAAAATAGAACACAACACTTAAAGACGTGAAAGCAACTCAATGAGGCTACAGTGCAGAGCAGTACAGAGAGAATATGAAGTGTGAGGCTGGAGAGTCAGGCACAGGTCAGGTCATGAAGGGCTATGGAAGGAAATCAGGGATTCTGGGCTTTGGATAATGGCAATAGCTGTAAGTTGGAAATTTCATTATGGGCCAGCTGTGGTGGCTCATGCCTGTCATCCCAGCACCTTGGGAGGCCAAGATGGGTAGATTGCTTGAGCCCCAGGAGTTCAAGACAAGCTTGGGCAACACAGCAAAACCCTGTCTCTACCAAAAAAATAAATAAAATAAAATACAAAAATTAGCCAGGCGTGGTGGTGTACACCTGCAGTCCCAGCTGCTCAGGAGGCTGAGGTGGGAGGATGGCTTGAGCTCAGGAGGCAGAGGTTGCAGTGAGCTGATATCGTGCCACTGCACTCCAGCCTAGGCAACGAGGCCAGATCCTGTCTCAAAATCCAAAAAAAAAAGAGAGAGAAAGCCAAGGCAGGCGATCACTTGAGGTCAGGAGTTAGAGACCAGCCTGGCCAACGTGGCAAAACCCTGTCTCTGCTAAAAATACAAGATTAGCTGGGCGTGGTAGCAGGTGCGTATAATCTCAGCTACTTGGGAGGCTGAGGCATGAGAATCGCTTGAACCCAGGAGGCAAAGGTGGCAGTGAGCCGAGATCACGCCACTGCACTCCAACCTGGGTGACAGAGTGAGACTCCATCCCCCCCAAAAAAGAAAGAAATTTCATTATGACTGCAGTGTGGAGAATGGGCTAGAGGGGAACAAGACTGGAATGTAGGAAATCTGCTGGTAGGCTGCAGAGCAAACCAAGTAGAAACCACTAAAAGACTCCTAGGTTGTGGCTCACTGTGATTAAAAAAAAAAAAAAAGAAAAGAAAACAAGAGACGGGCTGACATCAGGAGACAATTGGATGCTGAAAGATTCTGGAGTTTTGAATGATAGAGCCTTGGGAGGAACAGAAATGAAAACAAAAGATTCTGGAGTTTCATATTCTATTTTGTTCCTTATACATAGTTGCAATTTCATTGCTCATTTACATAGGACTTCCTTTGCATTAAGTCATCATGTCTAGTTGTGTTACTGATGAGCCACATAGTGATTTTCAGCAGGGAGAGTAAATCTATGTTATCACAAGATTCTTAACACTGACATCAGTGGTAAAAAGTAGCCAATACTTTGTTCCTTCTGAAGGTTTCAAAGAAGAATAAAAAGAAAACGGGGCTTTCGGGCCTGTAACAAAATGGCCTTCTGGTTGTAGCTGTGGAGTTGCCTACAGAAGATTAGATAAACCTTCCACTCCCCCACTTCTCTTATATCTGAATTGTTCTGTCTCTGGGATAAGCTTTTATGGCCATTCACTTTAATGCATCAACATAAAGTATATCCATATTTTCTTCATTAAGCCCAGAGCTGACATTTTTAAGCTAAAACTAATCGTGAAACTTTAAAAAATTATGTATATGGCAGGGCACAGTGGCTCACACCTGTAATCCCAGCACTTTGGGAGGCCGAGGTGGGTGGATCACAAGGGTGGGAGTTCAAGACCAGCCTGGCCAACATGGTAAAACCCAGTCTCTACTAAAAATACAAAAATTAGCCAGGCGCAGTGGCAGGCACCTGTAATCCCAGCTACTCAGAAGCCTGAGGCAGGAGAATCGCTTGAACCCGGGTGGCAGAGGTTGCAGTGAGTGAGCTGAGATCACGCCACTGCACTCCAGCCTAGGTGATAGAGTGAGACTCCATCTCAAAAACAAACAAACAAAAATTATGTATATAATTTTGTGTGTATATCAACATATATACACATAAGTATAGTGGTATGTATATAACTGTCCCACATGTATTTAAGAACAATGTAAATAAAGTGTTATATGAGAAGGTTCTGGAAACATGTGGGTTTTTGTTTTGTTTTGTTTTTGAGACAGGGTCTCACTCTGTTGCTCAGGCTAGAGTGCAGGGCACAATCACCACTCACTGCAGCCTCAACCTCCTGGGCATGAGCAATCCTCCGGGTGGCTGGGACCACAGGCACCACCGCGCCTGGCTAATTTTTGTTTCTATTTTTTTGTAGAGACAAGGTCTTGCCATGTTCCCCAGGCTGGTCTCAAACTCCTGGGCTCAAGTGATCCTTCCCCCTTAGCTTTCCAAAATGCTGAGATGACAGTCGTGAGCCACCGCGCCCAGCTTGTGGATTTTTTACATTAATTTCTTTTATTTTTTCAGCAAATTGCATTTTCCTAAAATACTACTTGAGAGTGTACTGCAGAACCCCAAGGCACTCAGCTCACTCTTCACTGCTCTGCTGCATGAAGTACAAAAAGTTCCCCCAAAATGACACTATCAATGTCATGCTCCTACTTCTGATATCAGAAATGGAAAACATAAAGCCAGTACTGCTGTGAAGTGTTTATTGTGTTTGTGCTGAAGATACAGGAGCCTTCCTCTTCAGCACTCCCCAAAACACACAGGACAGGGAAGCAGGCCACGTGTAGTAAGTGTCAGGTGCGGGTTGTTGGGACTAAGGAATGAGAAAAAGGGAGCAGTGCTCTCTGCTAGGCCAGGGACCCCAGAGCCTGGGAACTAAACAATTTTATAGATTTATACCAGTAAAGAAGGATGGAGTATGAGCTGCTTCAACTAATTCCCTATCAAGAGCTCCTCAACAGACCTGGGACGTAACCTGAGCCAAGACTCTCCAGCAAGACCAGTAACCAGGATGCAAGTTTCAGGTTAGGCAATGAGACTACTTCCACAATTACTAGCAGCCCTGCCTAGTCCTAGGCTAAACCTGTATTCGATACTCTTTCTTTTTTTTTTTTTTTTTTTTTTGAGATGGAGTCTCACTCTGCCGCCCAGGCTGCAGTGCAGTGGCTCAACCTTGGCACACTGCAACCTCTGCCTCCCGGGTTCAAGCAATTCTCCTGCCTCAGCCTCCCCAGTAGCTGGGATTACAGGCATGCACCACCACGCCTGGCTAATTTTTGTATTTTTAGTAGAGACAGGTTTCACCATGTTGGTCAAGCTGGTCTTGAACTCCTGGCCTCAAGTCATCCGCCGGCCTCAGCCTCCCAAAGTGCTGGGACTATAGGTGTAAGCCACTGTGTCCAGCTACTCATTCTTGTAATCAAAAGAATAGGTAACTGGCTGGGGCAGTGGTTCAAGTCTGTAATCCCAGCACTTTGGGAGGCTGAGGCAGGTGGATCACCAGAGGTCAGGAGTTCGACACAGGCCTGTCCAACATGATGAAACCCCATCTCTACTAAAAATACAAAAAAAAAAAAAATTAGCCAGGTGTGGTGGGGGACACCTGTAATCCCAGCTATTCATGAGGCTGAGGCACAAGAATCACTTGAACCTGGGAAGTGGAGGTTGCAGTAAGCCAAGATTGTGCCACTGTGCTCCAGCCTGGGTGACAGTGAGACTCTGTCTCAAAAAAAAAAAAGGTAACTAATTTTGGACATGTTATATTTGAAGTGCCAAATGGGCAGCTGAATATGAACTCCAGAGAACAAGTCCAGGTCAGAGATACATGTCTAGTCATTAGCAGAACACTGTCAAATGAAGTGAAACCAGTACAACTCATGTAACAACAAAAAAAAAAAAAAAAAAAGAGGAAGTGGGGGGAACGGAGAGATGCCCATTTCCTTGGCTGATTTTAGGAGTAAATAAAGAGATACAGATTGAGCATCCCTTATCCAAAATGCTTGAGACCAGAAGTGTTTCATTCATCAGAATTTTTTAAATTTTGAAATATTTGCATATACATAATGAGGTATCTTGGGGATGGGACCCAAATCTAAAAATAAAATTCATTTATGTTTCATTTATTCACTTACTTTGAGATAGAGTCTCGCTCTGTTGCCCAGGCTGGAGTGCAGTGGCGCGATCTCGGCTCACTGCAAGCTCCGCCTCCCAGGTTCACACCATTCTCCTGCCTCAGCCTCCTGAGTAGCTGGAACTACAGTCGCCCGCTACCACACCTGGCTAATTTTTTGTATTTTTAGTACAGACAGGGTTTCACCATGTTAGCCAGGATGGTCTCGATCTCCTGACCTCATGATCCACCCAGCTCGGCCTCCCAAAGTGCTGGGATTACAGGCATGAGCCACCGCGCCTGGTCTAAACAATATTTTTAAGTAACTTTTTTTGCATGAAAAAAAGTTTGGGTACAATGAAGCATTCGAAAGCAAAGGTGTCACTGTCTCGGCCACCCACATAAATAATCTGTGGTTGTCTGGCATCACCATCATTCCTGACTGATTTTACATGCTACAGTAAGTAATCATTTTGTTATACCTATTCACACATAAGTACTACACAGTAAAAAATATACCACTAACAGTGAAAAAATCGTGTGTTAGGGGTAATGTGTGCTGTCATGCCAGCATTCAAAAAGTTTCAAATTTTGGAGCATTTCAGATTAGGGATGCTCAACCCATATATGAAAAGCCCTTCATTTCACTTCCGTTACCTCAATGAAGCCCATTCCTGTCCTCCTTTCCTATCGATCTTTTTCAGACTTTCTTCACATTACACTTCCAGCTGTATACACTTATCATCTCACAAATAGAAAATGGTGAAGGATCCAAAAATCAACCACAATTGGCCTTGGAGGAAACCTATATTTAATGTTCTAGGAAATCCTGTGAAAGTCAAAAGGATCTCTCCAGTTTCCCCATCACAATTATCTGCTTAACTCCTCTCCATTCTACTCTTGAAATATGGTTTATCTCTTAGACTAATATAAAGCAGAGTTGCGTTAAATCTCCCTTGGAGCAGTTAGGGCAGTTAAGCATTTAGGTTTCAAAGGAATGCAGCCAGTAAGCAAAACTAACATCAAAAGAGAAAGACAGATGTCAAAATACTGAGTAAAATGGTGCCGTCAATAATGAAATCAGCACTGCAATATGGAGAATCCCCATGCCAATAACCTCAAGGTAAATTTGAAAATACATGTTTCAGATACAAACTTTCTCATCCCTCATCTGTGACCTATATTTTTTCCTCCCACCCACTACATCCTCTTTTATTAAAAGCAACACAAAGGGAAAACAATTTTGAAATCAAAGTGAGACTTATACACCCCAGCTGCAACTTCAACAAGATATCATCATGACTAAGCTCATATGACTCATAACTTTCCTAAATTATGCAATTCATAACAGTTCAATTGAAATCATTTTTGGTGACCCATAGAGGACTCTAAAAACCAGGCTTCATTTTATTAGGTATTTTTTGCCTTTCAGAAAAATGTTGTCATATGCCTAATCGATATTTAGTACTGCAATATAGTAGTATTTGTAGGACAATAAACATAAAAAATAAATAATAAAGCATGCTTTTCAACTATGAAACTATTTGCTAGTCTTGACCAACTCAATCTAATGGTAAGGTTAAGTTAAGCAACAAATTATATTGTAAGCTGTCAAACAAACTGAAAAAAAAAAAAAGTCATTCTTCAAAAGAAAAATACCCACAAGGCCTATGTTCATCATTGACAACTGACAGCATCTTCCTGAGACTCATTTTCCTCCTCCTTTATTTGAAAACTAGACTTGATCTCTAAGATTCATTTGGTGATAACACTTGCTATAACGTACTCTAGCACTCTCCTCTATGCTGTTTTAGAAGTGTCCTAAATGAATGTCTATTTCCCTATGCCATAACCATTTGAAGATGGATATCGTCTGATCTTTGTATTTCCAATGCCACATATAATACTTGTGTGTCCTTCAAATACTTCGTTTAAAAAAAAAAAAAAAAAGAGGCCGGGCGTGGTGGCTCAAGCCTTTAATCCCAGCACTTTGGGAGGCCGAGGTGGGCTGATCACCTGAGGTCAGGAGTTCGAGACCAGCCTGAATAACATGGAGAAACCCCATCTCTACTAGAAATACAAAAAATTAGCCGGACATGGTGGCACATGCCTATAATCCCAGCTACTTGGGAGGCTGAGGCAGGAAAATTGCTTGAACCCGGGAGGCGGAGGTTGTGGTGAGGTGAGATGACGCCATTGCACTCCAGCCTGGGCAACAAGAGCAAAACACTGCCTCAAAAAAAAAAAAGAAAAAAAAAAAGAAAAACAAAAGTCTATGCATTCTTCTGGCACAGATGGTCTGCATTTTGCAAATAAAAAACAAACACATGGGCCAGGAGCGGTGGTTCACGCCTGTAATCCCAGCACTTAGGGAGGCCCAGGTGGGCGGATCACGAGGTCAAGAGTTTGAGACCAGCCTGGCCAACATGGTGAAACCCCGTCTCTACTAGGAATAGAAAAATTAGCTGGGCGTGGTGGCACATGCCTGTAATCCCAGCTACTCAGGAGGCTGAGGCAGGTGAACTGCTTGAACCCCGGGAGGCGGAGGTTGCAGTGAGCTGAGATCACGCCACTGCACTCCAGCCTGGGCAACAGAGCAAGACTCTGTCTTGGAAAAAAAAAACGGTCTAAAAAACCTTACGATCTGCAAATGTTATGAATTGATCTAGAAAGTAATGTTTTTCTTTAAACTGTATGCTTCCTTGGGACTCATGCTTATTTTTACCTACGAACAACAGATTAATAACATAAGTGAAACAGTTGTGTCAGGATGGGGGTGAAACAGTTGTGTCAGGGTGGTGCAAATATAATTTTAATATCTCAAAATACATATTTATTCTTTTTACTAACATTTATCCTTAAAATGAAGACCCTTACCCTATCCCTCCATCCTAACCACAATCCTACCTCAAAATGTCCTTCAATTTGTACCGACTTACCACTTCTCAGCACTTCCTAACTAGATCCCTTGCCTTTCATTAGTCACGTGTAATCCATTTCAATCGGAAAGAATCATAAGACAGCTGTTCAAGTGATAACACTCTCAACACCTTTAATATCCATATCAATCCATTACAATTTCTGTCCATTAAATATAAAGAAAAAAACACTACACATGGTATCATGGTGAAATTTGGGAACCAGTACAACCGTGCAAGCCTACAATTTCACACACTGGGAAAACATTATTTCACGCTTTATTACTAATTAATCAAAGTGTCTTACACGTCAATTTTTGAAAGATAAAAGGATTTTAAAATACACTAAAAGTTCACGCAAACTTACTTCCACCAAAGTTCAGATCCCTTAATGCATGTCCATCCTTAAAATCCAATCTCTCTGGAAAATCTAATGAAATAGGAACCCTCTACTTTCTAGCCTCTAAACTCATCAAACTCGTCACTCTTGATAATTTCTTTGTTTAAAAGTGCAAGGAAAGCATTCATAGTGGCAGCACCACGAGTTGGCTTAGCAGGTTTCCGCCTCCCCCCATCTCCCAAGCACCTCCAATAAGCTACAATTGAAATAACCAAGAACGTGCTTAGGATGTTCGCAAAAACACAACTCTTAAGACTCCAACTCCAGTCTCCGCCTCCCAACGAGATTACTGCATAAGTACCTCCTACAGCAGAAATTCTAGTTCCCTCCTTCGAGGACCAGGAAGAATTGTGGAGCTTTGGGCCCTTCCTTTCTGGCTCTGGTAGGAACACACAACACTAGATTTGTTCCTTACTAAGGCAAGAACCCTAACCACATCTCCCTCTCCAAACAAGATACAGCCGCCCTACTCCTTACCGCTTTCCCAACACCCTCCCCGAACACAAAGCTAGGGAGCAAACCCCTCTCAGGCGCTCAGTCACTACATGGAGCCCGTCCAGTAGCCCTTTCCCACTCAGAGACAGGCCCATCTCCTTTATTCTTTCCCCAAACTCCGAGAGCCACACCCCCTTCTACACTGAAAACTTAGGGACGCGCCACCATCACCAATACCCCGCCCCCAAACACCTGATAGACCCAGCTCCCCTGCTCTTCCCTCAGACGAGCGCTCCAGGCGCCGGCCTAAGCCAACTCCCCTGGGTCTTTACCGAGTCTCTGGTGGGGGCCGAAGCCCGGGTCATCCGGAGGTCGCGGCGCCAGCACGAAAGGAACCACGCTGGTCAGGAATAGGAGAGACTGCCTCATGTTCCCGGCCCCGCTACCGGCTCCACCTCCCTGGGCAGCCTTCGCCTGACGGGGTTTCGGAAAACTGCTCACATCGGGGGAGGACGGGATCCGCCCGGCCTAGCCCCTCAAACCTCTTTTCCCTCCCGCGCCGCCTACTGGGAAGATTCTACCGCCAGGCTCGACGCCCCCGGAAGTGCAGGTGGCGTTACCAAAGGCCGGCTCAGCCAGCTTCCGGCCGCCGCTGTCCCCCGCACCACCCACAGCCGGAAGCCGGCTGCCGCGCGGCATCCCGGGAGGCTCCGCTTGCCCCGCCCCACGCCGGTGCGCCGCGGGCCTCTGGTCGGCTGCCGTGTTCGGCCCCGCCCGTCACGTCTAGCTGGGGCTCGCCCGGCGCCTTCCTGGACGCAGACGTATGAGTCCCAACTCCACCCAGTCCGGCCTGGCCTCTGTCCCCGGGTGACCGCGGAATGGGGAGGCGGGAGCTAGCGAGCAGGCCCTCAGGCGCGTCTGGCCGCCTTCTTTGTCTTGATGCCCACGTCTGGTTAGGATCCCTGCTGTCCATTTTATTAAAGGAGCTGTTATGTTAATGGTGGTTTGCCACAGTAAAATATCAGCGTCTTTTTCAACAATACATTTCAACAATACATTGTTGGCTAAAATCAACCGGACCTGGTCTGTACATCTGAGGTATAAAATATCTTTATTAAACATACCCATTAGTGGCATACCTAATCAAAAAGTAAGCAGAATTTCACATGCAAATTGTATACAATCTTTAAAAATTGTATTCCATAAGAATGTGACAGTTGAGTACGGTTTTTGGGGGGCTTTTTTGGTGTACCATAATAATGTCATCTAGTTTCTTTTCTGAACATCCAGTCACCATACTGTCCGGCTTATAACTTCAGTAGATCGTAGATTATATTATTTTGGTATCCCCAACAGCTCTTGTACAGTGCCTTGCTCATAGAAGGTACTTAGCTGTTTAGTAAATGCCGTTTAAAAAAAAAAAAGATCCCGATCCATTTTCTTTTCTTTTTTGGGGGGGGTGGGGCAGGGGAAAGAGTTTCGCTCTTATTGCCCAGGCTGGAGTGCAATGGCGTGATCTTGGCTCACTACAACCGACTGAACACCTCCTGGGTTTAAGCGATTCTCCTGTCTCAGCCTCCCAAGTAACTGGGATTACAGGCGCCCGCCACCACGCCCAGCTAATTTTTGTATTTTTAGTAGAGATGGCGTTTCACCACGTTGGCCAGGCTGGTCTCAAACTCCTGACCTTAGGTGATCCACCCGCCTCGGCCTCCCAAAGTGCCAGGATTACAAGCGTGAGCCACCGTGCCTGGCCTGAATAACCAGAAGTCCTAGATTTCCAGGGACATTCCAAATTTCAAGTAATCTTTTTCAATTCACAAATCAGGACCCAAATTATTCCAATTTGCAGTTCATCTTTCATTTATCTATTGTGCATACTTTTAAGATAAAAGAGCACCACGTGGGGGAGATAAAGAGCCAAAGGAATATGGTAAGAGGGGCACTGGATAGATTAATTAGTTTATCTTTTTTTTTTTTTTTTTTTTTGAGACGGAGACTTGCTCTGTTGCCAGGCTGGAGTGCAGTGGCGTGATCTTGGCTCACTGCAGCTTCTGCCTCCCAGGTTCAAGGGATTCTCCTGCCTCAGCCTCCCGAGTAGGTGGGACTACAGTTGCGCGCCACCACGCCCAGCTAATTTTTGTATTTTCAGTAAAGACAGGGTTTCACCATGTTAGCCAGACTGGTCTGGATCTCCTGACCTCGTGATCTGCCCGCCTTGGCCTCCAAAGTGCTGGGATTACAGGCATGAGCCACCGCACCCGGCTCTTTTATCTTTTGAGACGGTCTGGCTCTGTAGCCAAGGATGGAGTACCGTGACACAATCACAGCTCACTGCAGTCTCGACCTCCTGGGCTCAAGCAATCCTCCAGCCTCACCCTCCTCAGTAGCTGGGACCACAGGCATGCACCACCACACCTGGCTAATTTTTACATTTTTTTTTTATAGAAATGGAGTCTTGCTATGTTCCTCAGGCTGGTCTCAAACTCCTGGCCTCCCAGAGTGCTGGGATTACAGGTATGAGCCACTGCACTCAGCACCAAAATAATTCTTTAAAACTATATACCCCCTGGCCAGATGTGGTGGCTCACACCTGTAATCCCAGCACTTTGGGAAGCCGAGGTGGGTGGATCACGAGGTCAGGAGATCAAGACCATCCTGGCTAACACGGTGAAACCCCGTCTCTACTAAAAATACAAAAAATTAGCCAGCGTAGTGGCACGTGCCTGTAGTCCAAGCTACTCGGGAGGCTGAGGCAGGAGAATCACTTGAACCCTGGAGGTGGGGGTTGCAATGAGCCGAGATAGCGCCACTGCACTCCAGCCTGGGCGACAGAGGGAGACTCCATCTCAAAAAAAAAAAAAACTATATACCCCCTAGGTGTATCTTTAAAGTTTTTCATCATTAACGTAGTAGTAGCAAAGTATCAAACTTTCAGCATAAATACTGACATTTAAAATTAAAGCTGTTAGGTCATTATTTTAAAGTTTTCCAATAGAGTATAAATACCTCAAAGATTTGACAGCCACAGTGGTAGCCCAGCCTCCAAGATGGCCCCCAATGATGCCTGCTTCCTCTTCTACACTGGGCCATAGTTGGTCTGTGTGACCACTAGCATGCAGCCGAAGTGATGTCACTTCTGAGGTTAGGACACAAGAAACTGTGTCCTCCATCTCAGGTGCTCTCTTGCTTGCTTGTTTCCTCTTGAATCACACACTCTGGGGGAAGCCAGCTTTCATGTCATGAGAACACTCAGGAAAACTATGGAGAAGTCCAATAGAACAGGTCAGCAGCCAACAAACACCAAGGAGCTGCCAAAGACTATGTGAGTGAGCTTGGAAGGAATTCAGCCCCAGGCAAGCTTTAAGATCGCTGCAGCCCCTGACCTACCGTCTGACTATAACTAAGCTACTCCCAAATTCCTCAGCCTCAGAAGCTGGGAGATAAATGTTCGTGGTTCTAAAGCTCCTAAATTAGGGGTAATTTGTTACACAGCCACTATCATCTGTTCAAAAAAATACGTAAACAAGTTGACGGGATCCTGGGTTCTTAACACCTGAAGTGATGCTTTTAATTTAGGATTTAATAAAGATAATTAAAAATATTTCTTGAGGTTCCCCAATCCCATGCTGTGGAATTAATTATTCATAATTTAGATATCGCAAGTGAATTTAAGAGTAAACATTTGCAGTTATTAAACACATAAGCCACATATGGCTCTGCAGTTAACTACCAAACCCACACAAGTACTGGTAAAACCTTGTCCAAATGACCAGAGAACTAACTGGTTCTGGCTGGGTGTTTTGTTTCCTTCTATCTATTTCTCTAGCTCTATTTCTCTTATTAGCCAATTTTGTCTTACACCAACCCCACCAGTTTTTATAGATGGATAGAGCCATCCTCACTGTTTCTAAAATGGTAATTATTCCTGCATTTGTATGCTTTTTTGCTGATGAACAAATCTGTGGAAAGCGATCGCTTTAAGTATGAGTCAACCCACAAATAAGACAACAGATGCCACTTAATGAAAAATAGGACTTTATACAAAGTCATGTGCCAAGAACTCTAATTTCTAAGGTTTTAGTTAAGAAATTTTAACCTATTTTAGAAAAAATCAACCTTTTTTTTTTGAGACGGAGTCTTGCTCTGTCGCCAGGCTGGAGTGCAGTGGCGCGATCTCAGCTCACTGCAACCTCCGCCTCCCGGGTTCAAGTGATTCTCCTGCCTCAGCCTCCCGAGTAGCTGGGACTACAGGCATGCACCACCACGCCCAGCTAATTTTTGTATTTTTAGTAGAGACGGGGTTTCACCATATTGTCCAGGATGGTTTCAATCTCTTGACCTCATGATCCACCCACCTCGGCCCCGCAAAGTGCTGGGATTACAGGCATAAGCCACCGTGCCCGGCCAAAATCAACCTTTTAGAAAAATGACAAATATGCATGGGACAAAGCAGAGACATTTGCAGATCCTCACTGATGAACAGATGATTTTGGGGGGAATTTTTTTTAATTGTTATAAAGTCTCCTTTCTTTCTTTCTTTCTTTTTTTTTTTTTTAGAGACAGGGTTTGACCATGTTGCCCAGGCTGGTCTCGAATTCCTGGGCTCAAGCGATCCACCCACCTCGGCCTCCTAAGGTGCTAGGATTACGGGTGTGAGCCACCACATCCCACTGATATGAACCACCATTGTGTGCAGAAGTATCATACATCCTACATACTGTATGCCACATAAAATATGGAGCTGTGTCGGTTCTTTTCCTTCTTAAATCCCTGCCTCTCTCCCTTGAGATCTCAGGGTAATTGAACCACATGAATAACTGAACATAGAGAGCAGACTAGATAAAGAGAACAAATGGAAACTTGTGCTGGTTTGAAATTACCTCAGATCTGAAGTGGCCAGAAGTCATTACTCTTGGGTTGACAGGCCCCAGAGAGGAGACTCTCACCAATTACCCTCTAGTTCCACAGCAGCCAGAGACCTTAACTGAAAAGCTGTTCTACTTAGGGCTCTTCAGAAAAACCGAACTTGATTGTTCAGTGTTTAAATTCTGAAAATTTTACTAATATTTTAAGAATTATACCAAAGAGATACACATTATACCTTTGGCCTCAAAGAAATTATACTCTGAAACATAGATATATATAAACACACAAACACCCAAATGCATCAGGAAAAATAAGGATCATGGATTTTTTTCACATTAACTTTTTGGGTTTGTGTTTTTTTTGAGATGGGGTCTCGGTCTACCACCCAGGGTGGAATGCAGTAGCACAATCTCGGCTGACTACAACCCCTGTCTTCTGGGTTCAAGCAATTGCTTGTGCCTCAGCCTCCTGAGTAGCTGGGACTACAGGCGTGCACCACCATGCCCAACTAATTTTTATATTTGTATAACAGTGGAGACGGGGTTTCACCATGTTGCCCAGGCTGGCCTCAGATGATCTGCCCACCTCAGCCTCCCAAAGTGCAGGGATTGTAGGTGTGAGCTATCACGCCTGGCCCACATTAACTTTTTAAAATAAATTTCCATTTAGAAAAATTTCAGATTTACCGAAAAGTTGCAAAGATAGTATGGAGTTCCTGTTTCACCCAGCTTCCTAAATGTTGACCATGATGATCATGGTATGTTTGTTAAACTAAAAAAATAATATTGGTACAATACTAGTAACTAAACTGCAGACATTTGTTTTTTTTTTTTTTTTTTTTTTTTTGAGACGGAGTCTTGCTCTGTCACCCAGGCTGTAGTGCAGTGGTGCGATCTTGGCTCACTGCAACCTCCTTCTCCCGGGTTCAAGCGATTCTCCTGCCTCAGCCTCCCAAATAGCTGGGACTACAGGCTTGCGCCACCATGGCCGGCTAATTTTTGTATTTTCAGTAGAGACGGGGTTTCACCATATTGGCCAGACTGGTCTCAAACTCCTGACTTCAGATGATCTGCCTGCCTCTGCCTCCCAAGTGTTGGGATTACAGGTGTGAGCCACCACACTGGCCGGATTTTTTTATTTTTTAATGTGTCTTACGGTCTTTAAGAAATTTTGAGGCCAGGCACAGTGGCTTACTCCTATAATCCCAGCCCATTGGCAGGCTAAGGAGAGATTGCTTGAGCTCAGGAGTTCAAGATCAGCCTGGGCAACAAATTAAAAAAATTAGCCAGGCATGGTGGCACATGCCTGTGGTCCCAGCTACTCAGGAGGCTGAGGCTGAGGCAGGAAGATCACTTGAGCCCAGGAAGTCAAGGCTGCAGTGAGCCATGTTTGTTGCCACTGCACTCCAGCCTGGGCAACAGAGTGAAACCCTGTCTCAAAATAGATAATTAAATTAAATTTAAAATTATGATAAAATACACATAACACAAAATTTACCATCAACATTCAATACATTTACAGTGCTGTGCAATCATCACCACCATCTGATTCCAGAACATTTTAATCACCCCAAAAGGAAACCCCATACCCATTAAACCACCTTTCCCCCTCCTCCCAGTCCCTGGAAGCCACTAATTGGACTGCAATTTTGTCACTAATGTCCTTTTTCTGTTCTAGGATCTAACCCAGGATACTACATTGCATTTAGTCACATTATTGTTATACTCTTTAGGTCAAATAAAGCTATTTTAAATATTTCATTCTCGGCTGGGCGCGGTGGCTCACGCCTATAATCCCAGCACTTTGGGAGGCTGAGGCAGGTGGATCACCTGAGGTCAGGAGTTCAAGACCATCCTGGGCAACATGGTGAAACCCCGTCTCTACTAAAAATACAAAAATCAGCCGGGCGTGGCAGCATGTGCCTGTAATCCAAGCTACTTGGGAGGCTGAGGCAGGAGAATCACTTGAACCTGGAAGGCAGAGGTCGCAGTGAGCTGAGACACTGCTACTACACTTAAAAAAAAAAAAAACTCTGCAGAAGCAATAGTTAATATACTTAGTGGTGTTAAAGGAAACTGTCCAGCTCAATCCCTCACTCTCTCTCCTTTGAACTAGTCCCTATCATTCCCATAATACCTGAAGTGACTTTCTTACCTCTGCCTCCTCTCCACCAGTGCCTCCACCTGTCTTCCATAACACCAGCTAAATGTCTCCTATCCGTGGACTTTTTCTTGGTTCTTTTATAGCCCGTCCTTCATTTTATCTTGCGTTGTTGTCTCTTGATGGTATTTTGGTATTTTCTACCAAAGCACAAGTTCCTAAAGGTGAGGACCCTACTACCTTCCATATCAAATAAGTGTTCTGCCTAAGGCAGTTAACAGTATTTATGAAACAAATATCATTATCTGACATACAGCCAGATACGTCACAATTTCCCTCATCTAAATAAATTAGACAATTTAATGCTTATAGCAGGCAGAATTGTGTCCCCCCCGCCCAAGAAAATAAGTTTAAGTCCTAACCCCTGGTATTATGAATGTGATCTTATTTGGAAACAGGGTCTTTGCAGATGTAATCAAGTTAAGATGAGGTCATACTGGATTAGGCTGGGCCCTAAATCCAATGACTGATGTCCCTGTAAGAAGAGAAGTGACACAGAGACACACAGGGAGAGCACCGTGAGATGATGGCTGCAGAGATTAGAGTTATACACCTACAAACTGAACACCAAAGAGCGCCACGACACCAGAAGCCAGGAAGAGGCAAGGAAAGACTCTTCCCCTGGGCCTTCAGAGGGAGCATGGCCCTACAGACACCCTGATTTTGGACATCTGGCCTCTAGAACGGAGAGAATAAATTTCTCTTGGTTTTTATTTTATTTATTTTTATTTTTTATTTTTTGGTTTGTTTGTTTTGTTTTTTTGAGACAGGTTCTCTCACTCTGTCACCCAGGCTGGAGTGCAGTGGCACCATCTCGGCTCACTGCAGCCTCGATTTCCTGGGCTCCAGCAATACCCCCACCTCAGCCTCCTGAGTAGCAGGGACTACAGGCACATGCCAGCCACCATGCCTGGGTATTTTTTTTCGTTTTGGTAGAGACAAGGTTTCCCATGTTGCCCAGGCTAGTCTCAAGCTCCTGAGCTTAAGCAATCTACCCACCGCGGCTTCCCAAAGTGCTAGGATTACAGGTGGAGCCACCGCACCTGGCCATTTATCTTATTTTAAGCTATCCAGTTTGTGACAACTTATCACAGCAGCGCTAAGAAAATATTACAATGCTTATGGAACACAGCCTAAGGTTACCTCCCCTTCTGCCCTTCTGCCTTTTCTCCTGAAATTCCTCTTGCCTGGAATATCCTTGCTCTATGTATCCAGCTATGAAAAACCTAAGCATCCTTCACTGGCATCTGAACGTTCTACTCACTGGCATCTGAACATTCTGATTTGTAGATCGCAGGTCTCCACCATTTTTTAGTAGTCTTAGCCTTTTAAAGATCCCATTTATTTTGTCACAGTTCTGGAGGCCAGAGTCCAAAATCAAGGTGTCAATTATGCAAATATTTGGTCCTTCAAAGCCATTCTTACATAGGGTGATGGAGTCAGGTAACCAGCAGAGAGCAGGGAGACTGTAAAATTACATCTTTTTCTATTCCTGTCTACTTCTGAATTCTGATAGTAAATCTCTTGTGATTTAATCATTATTCTTTTTTGTTTTTGAGACAGGGTCTAGCTCTGTCACCCAGGCTGGAGTGCAGTGGTGTGAACATGGCTCACTGCAGCCTCGACCTCCCGAGCTCAGTGATCCTCCCACCTCAGGCTCCTGAGTAGCTGTAACCACAGGCATGTGCTACCAGGCCCAGCTAATTTTTTTTTTTTTTTTTTTTTTGAGATTGAGTCTCGCCCTGTTGCCCAGGCTGGAGTGCAGTGGCGTGATCTCAGCTCACTGCAGCCTCTGCCTCCCGGGTTCATGCCATTCTCCTGCCTCAGCCTCCTGAGTAGCTGGGATTACAGGCGCACCACCACATCCAGCTAATTTTTGTATATATATATATATATATATATATATATTTTTTTTTTTTTTTTTTTTTTTTTTTTTAGTAGAGATGGGGTTTCACCATGTTGGCCAAGCTGGTCTCAAACTCCCGACCTCAGGTGATCCACCCACCTCAGCCTCCCAAAGTGCTGGGATTACAGGCGTGAGCCACCGCACCTAGCCAATTTTTTAATTTTTTTGTAGAGATAGGGTCTTGCCTTGTTGCCCAGGTTGGTCTCAAACTCCTGGGCTCAAGCAATCCTCCCGCCTTGGCCTCCTAAAGTGCTGGGATCACAGGCATAAGCCACTGTGCCTGGCCTGATTTAATTCTTCTTCTTCACCTGATCCAGTTTTCTCCATGAAGACTTGAGACCAAGTCACAGTAGCTTTGGACCCAAATGTATGCTGCTCCTCTCTCCCCATGTTCTTTGCTTCTGTTCTTAGCCTGGGGTAAAGTCCTCCTTGTCCTGGGCCAGACATACTGTCAAGAGAAAGCTTGGTATTGGACTGACTCCATTTAAAGGAACTTATTTTATGAATCTGTCCCAGGAAAATATAGTAACTCGTTAACAGTTTTGAATGATTTGTTCTTTGCTTTTTGGCAAATTTCAGTTTATCCTTGCTAGAGGGAAAACAATAAAATCCACAAGTAATTCCCAATTTTCAACCTAGCCCAGCAATTTAACCTCCTCACTCACTTTGCCAAGGCTACTAACAAGTAGCTGTGTGCCTGGCCTGCTTTCCTTCTCTCCTCTCCCTGGTCCTGCCCATTGGCAGGGAGCCTCTTGTGAGTCATAAGATGACCAAGAGATCACACGGCGAGAGACTGAAAGAAAAGCAGCAAAGCCCTGGGTAATCAAGGCCCTAAACGGAAAGTGTCAGGATCTTGGGGTAAGTGGCTTTTATATCTTTGAAACTGCTCAGTAATTTTCCAGAGAGATGTTGGTTGGGACCCAGAGGAGTTGTGCCCCGCCCATAGTTAATGCTCAATAAGTTTATTAAGTCAAGAAACAAATTTAGGCTTGGCGAGTCCTGCCTGATGACAGGTAAACCCATCCTCATACAAGAATGGATCATTTACCCACCTCGCTTAGGAAAAAGAGGAGGTTATCAGGTTGTTAAGAAATGGGGCCAGGTCCAGGGCCAGGGCCGGGCACGGTGGCTCACACCTATAATCCCAGTACTCTGGGAGGCCAAGGTGGGTGGATCACTTGAGGTCAGAAGTTCAAGAGCAGCCTGGCTAACAAGGTGAAACTGTCTCTACTAAAAATACAAAAATTGGCTGGGCACAGTGGCTCACGCCTGTAATCTCGACACTTTGGGAGGCCAAGGCAGGCAGATCACCTGAGGTTGGGAGTTCGAGACCAGCCTAACATGGAGAAACCCTGTCTCTACTAAAAATACAAAATGAGCAGGGCGTGGTGCCACATGCCTGTAATCTCAGCTACTCAGGAGGCTGAGGCGGGAGAATCGCATGAACCCGGGAGGCAGAGGTTGCAGTGAGCTGAGATGGCGCCATTGTACTCCAGCCTGGGCAACAAGAGCAAAACCCCTTCTCAAAAAAAAAAAAAAAAAAAAAATTAACTGGATGTGGTGTCATGTGCCTGTAACCCCAGCTGCTCGGGAGGCTGAGGCAGGAGAATCACCTGAACCCGGGAGGCAAAAGTTGCAGTGAACCAAGATCCACCACTGCACTCCAGCCTGGACAACAGACAGACCAAGACTCCATCTCAAAAAAAAAAAAAAAAAAAAGAAAAAAAAAAAAGAATCTGGGCTGGACACAGTGGCTCATGACTATAATCCCAGCACTTTGAGAGGCCGAGGCAGGAGGGTCACTTAACCCCAGGAGTTCAAGACCAGACATAGTGAGACCCTGTCTCTACAAAAAATAAAAATTTTTTTGTAGATTTTTTATCTACAAAAATCTGGGCGTGGTGGTGGATGCCTGTGGTCACAGCTACTCAGGAGGCTGAGGCAGGAGGATCACTTGAGCCTGAGAGGTCAAGGCTGCAGTGAGCTGAGATCGTGCCACTGCACTCCATCCTGGGTGACAGAATGCAACCCTATCTCAAAAAAAAAAAAAAAAAAGAACCTGCTAACCTGCTACTCTAGACCCCCTGCCTTGAGGATGGTGGCATTCACATTGCAGCTATTGTGAAAAATGTCCCCAGAGTTTACAGGCTACAAGCTAACAGTGGCATTCCTACTGGGAGCCAAGAGGGCAGGGTCTAGGATCCTGATCAATGAGATCTGCTTATGAAAACATCTTAAAACCTGGACTACAGAAAAAAGCACTCTTGCTTCCATACTGTTCAGATTATGTATGCAAAACGAGTAAGAACTGCCTGTCCAGTGTGCCTCTCTGCTTAATATAGAGCTTAGAAGTCCTCTAATTCTGTTTTGTTTTGTTTTCTGAGACAGGGTCTCACTTTGTTGCCCAGGCTGGAATGCAGTGGTATGAACATGGTTTACTGCAGCCTCGACCTCCTGCGCTCAAGCGATCCTCCCACCTCAGCGCACAGAGTAGCAGGGACTACAGGCACATGCCACCACGAGGTTTTGCCATGTTGCCCAGACTGGTCTTGAACTCCCGGGCTCGAGCGGTCCTCTGGCCTCGGCCTCCCAAAGTGCTGGGATTACAGGCGTGAGTCAGAAGTTCCCTAATTCTGATATGTGTGGTCACTACGCAGTTCTGTGCTTTGCTTCCGAAGGACTGATCGCCTTGAAGAACCAGAATATAAAGAGGTTACGTCGGGGGAACATTACCATTTATTTATTGGCTTACTCTGAAAGACAAGTAAGTTAGTGCAGAATCACAACGTTGGCTCATTATTGGTATCATGGGCAGCCTGCAATGTTTGATCAGCATATCTATCTAGTTATGTATTGATTTACTTACATTCTGCTTTGTTCAATAAATAATTTGAAAGCATACATCCATTAAAAACTTCAGGGCCGGGCGTGGTAGCTCACACCTGTGATCCCAGCACTTTGGGAGGCCGAGGTGGGTGGATCACAAGGTCAGGAGATCAAGACCATCCTGGCTAACACAGTGAAATCCCGTCTCTACTAAAAATACAAAAAAATTCGCCAGGCATGGTAGCAGGCACTTGTAGTCCCAGTTACTCGGGAGGCTGAGGCAGGAGAATGGCGTGAACCCAGGAGGCGGAGCTTGCAGTGAGCTGAGATCGCACCACTGCACCCCAGCCTGGGCAACAGAGCGAAACTGTGTCTCTAAAAATAAAAATAAAAAATAAAAACTTAAGTTAGGCTGGGCACAGTGGCTCACACCTGTAATCCCAGCACTTAGGGAGGCTGAGGCAGAAGGATTGCTTAAGCCCAGGAGTTCAAGATTAGCCTGGGCAACATAGCAAGAACCCATCTCAAAAAAAATTATAATAAAAATAAAAACTTCAGTTAATAACATAGATGCGAATTTGAAATATACAGAGGAATGTGGTTGCCACCTAGTCCGATGATGTTTTCGAGCTCTTGTGTTTTGGGGTTTTTTTTCTTTTAGCTATAGTACCCTATCTGCAAAATAAATCTTTTGCAGAATCGTATTGTATAAAATGGATGAAAGCAGAGCTATTGGGTTTGAAGCATTCCTGAACCATCTCGTGGAACCCTATGTCTTCCTGGAGTCTACAGAGCTATTGGGTTTGAAGCACTCCTGAACCGTCTAGTAGAACCCTATGTCTTCCTGGAGTTTACAGAAAAAGAGACTCAGGGATTTTCCCAAAGCACACTGCAAGTTAGGGGCAGGAATGACAGCCCAGACCTTCTGGTTTCCAGTCCAGGGCTCAACTGCCTAAACAGTGGCATCTCTTCAGGCAGGCCCTGTCAGAGGCAGGTTAGTATTTTTATTTTACTTCTTTTTTTGGTAAAGACCAGGTCTTGCCATGTTGACCAGGCTGGTCTCAAACTCCTGGCCTCAAGTGATCCTCTCACCTTGGCCTCCCAAATTGCTGAGATTACAGATATGAGCCACTATGCCCAGCCCAGGCTAGTTTTTTTTTTTTTTTTTTTTTTTTTAAAGAAACTGTCTTGCTCTGTCACCCAAACTGGAGTGCAATAGTATGATCACAGCTCACTGTAGCCTGGAACTCCCCGGCTTAAGTGATCCCCCCACCTCCTGAGTAGCTGCGACTACAGGCGCATGCCACTAGGCCTGGCTGTTTTCTATATTTTGTAGATACAGGGGTCTTACTATGTTGCCTAGGCTGGTCTTGAACCCCTGAGATCAAGCGATCCTCCTGTCTTGGCATTCCAAAGTGCGGGGATTACAGGTGTAAGCTATTGTGCCCAGGCCTCCAGGCTAGTTTTTGATTGCCACCTGACAGATGAGTTTGCAATCCAACATTTGCTGGTAACAGGATCATCCACCCAGCACAATATACTCAAAAGGAGCAGCTGGAAGGCTAGTCATTCACTAATTGCCACCTCCAGTGTCTCAATAATGAGGCATTCAAGTTGAGCATTTAAGGCAAAATTCAAAGAAATTAGACATCTATTTTGGGAGACATGAGAGGGCACAATGCTTTCCTCCACAGATGAGAGCTCTTAACTCTTTGTGAGGTAGAGGGATATTTGCCCTTAAGAAAGTAGGTGGATGAGGCCAGGCACAGTGGCTTACGCCTGTAATCCCAGCATTTCGGGAGGCCAAGGTGGATGGATTGCTTGGGCTCAAGAATTCGAGACCAGCCTGGGCAACATGGCAAAACCTCATCTCTATAAAAAACACAAAAATTAGCCAGGTGTGATGGTGTGAGCCTGTAGTTCCAGCTACTCGGGAGGCTGAGGTGGGAGGATCACTTTAGCTCAGCAGGTGGAGGTTGCAGTGAGCTGTGAACCACTGCACTCCAACCTGGGTGACAGAGCTGTACCCTGCCTCAAAACAAAAAACCCTGGCCCGGCACGGTGGCTCACACCTGTAATCCCAGCACTTTGGGAGGCCAAAGTGGGCAGATCACTTGAGTTCAGGAGTTTGAGACCAGCCTGGACAACATCATGAAACCCCATCTCTACTAAAAATACAAAAAATTAGCCGGGCATGGTGGCAGGTGCCTGTAATCCCAGCTACTCGGGAGGCTGAGGCATGATAATCACTTGAACCTGGGAGGCAAAGGTTGCAGTGAGCCGAGATCATGCCACTGCACTCCAGCCTGGGTGACAGAGTGAGACTCAGTCTCAAAAAAAAAAAACAAAGAAAACAAAACAAAACAAAAAACCCCAGAAAGTAGGGGGGTGGCGCAGCTTAATTTGGGTATATAAGCTCTCTTCATCTGATTTTAACCTATAAAGGACTCAAAAGAAAATCATTAGTACCCATTATTATATTAGAAGTAATATCTCCCCCCAAGCAATCAGGAAGTTTCTTCCCTTAGGATGGAATATGTTAGCAATAGGCTTTCCTTCACTTTAGGGAAGCTGCTCATTCTGCTATCTGGACAGCAGGAAGGAATTCTTGGCTGAAAATTCAGAAGTCAAGGGCAAGCCAAATCTTCCAAACCCTTTATCACTTAGGCCTTCTAGTCATGCACAAAAGGAATCAATTCACGCTAAGCAGAAAAAGAGCTTACTGGAAGGCTATCTAGCAGTTCACATAATTGATAAGAAAGCTGAAACACCAGACTCAGAAAACAGGAGTCATGGGAAATGGGTAGTGGAGACTCAGCCAAAGCCATGCCCAGTGGTCTGGAAGGACATCACCACCAGCACTGCTACCGTGAAATACAGCCTTCTAGACACCACTGGACTGTCCATATCACCAAAAGTATATCCTCAAACATTCCTGCCTTTTTTATCCCTTCCCTCAGGATTCTGAGTCCTGGGTGGGAGCATCCAGTCAGCTGAACTTAGTTCACAAGCCTGCATTCCAATGGCCAGGTGATGGGACTCTGGCTCTGTCTCCTGCTAAGACTCATACAACAGCACGGGGGAACAAAGTTTTCAGATGTTCAGTAGGCAAATATCAGCAATGTCCACTAGAGTTCCTTCTAACTTTAAGTCCTACAGCCAATTGATCTGAAAGCAGGAAAAGGATGAGAAATAACTTGAATAGCACTACAGGGACCAAGCTGTAAAGAATCAGATCCTATCTCTGGTGAAGCCCTCCAATCATCTCCTAAAGATCTTTAATTTTGCAAAACCATCACTAGTAAGGGAGACTAATAAATATCAAAGTGAATTTCATGAGAATCCATTTCTCAGGCATTTCTTTTTGAGGCAGGGAAATGTACCAATCTAGCTTTTTTCTTTTTGAGATGGAGTCTCACTCTGTTGCCCAGGCTGGAGTGCAGTGGCACGATCTCAGCTCACTGTAACCTCCGCATCCTGGGTTCCAACAATTCTCCTGCCTCAGCCTCCTGAGTAGCTGGGATTACAGGCACATGCCTAATTTTTGTATTTTTAGTAGAGACGGGGTTTCACCATGTTGGTCAGGCTCATCTCGAACTCCTGACCTCGTGATCCACCCACCTCGGCCTCCCAATTTATTTTAAGATGGAGTCTTGCTCTGTTGCCCAGGCTAGGGTGCAGTGGCACGATCTCGGCTCATTGCAACCTCTGTCTCCCGGATTTGAATCTTGACTCTTCATAGTTGAGTAACTTTGGACAAGTCCCCTAATCTGTAAAATAGGCATAATGCTTCAAAGGATTGTTATAGGACTATATGAGATCATTTACGCATTTTGCATGCAACAAATATTTGATTACTCTATGACAGCCATCAGGCTAGGTGAACAGAACAGAAGGACCTTGTGCCTAGCACATAATAGGAACTCAGTAGATACCTCCTAAATGTACCTGGTTGTTTCATGCCTTTATAGTATTTTAATTTTTTTTTCTTTTTTTCTTTTTGAGATGGATTCTTGCTCTGTCGCCCAGGCTGGAGTGCAGTGGTGTGATCTTGGCTCACTGCAACCTCCACCTTCCAGATTCAAGTGATTCTCCTGCCTCAGCCTCCCGAGTAGCTGGGATTACAGGTGTGCACCGCCACGCCCAGCTATATAAATATATTTATATACATATTTGTTTCACCATGTTGGTCAGGCTGGTCTCAAACTCCTGACCTCAGGTGATCCACTAAGCTTGGCCTCCCAAAGTGCTGGGATTACAGGCGTGAACCACTGTGCCAGGCTGCATATTTCTTTAGCAATGTATGCTGAATTCTGTAGTAATGAGAGAACATGTGTTACTTGCTTTGAAATGTTTCAGCAAAGAAAAATAAATTATCGCATAATAAAGAATTAAAGGCCGGTTGCCATGGCTCACGCCTGTAATCCCAACACTTTGGGAGGCCGAGGCAGGCAGATCATGAGGTCAGGAGTTCGAGACCAGCCTAACCAACATGGTGAAACCCCATCTCTACCAAAAATACAAAAATTAGCCGGACGTGGTGGCACACGCCTGTAATCCCAGCTACTTGGGAGGCTGAGGCAGGAGAATCACTTGAACCCGGGAGGCAGAGGTTGCAGTGAGCCAAGATCACACCACTGCACTCCAGCCTGGGTAACAGAGCGAGAATCCATCTGAAAAAGAAAAAAAGAAAAAATAATAAAAAGAACTAAAATACTATAAAGGCATGAAACAACCAGGTACATTTAGGAGGTATCTACTGAGTTCCTATTACGTGCTAGGCACAAGGTCTTTCTGTTCTGTTCACCTAGCCTAATGTCTGTCATCATCAAATATTTGTTGCATGCAAAATGTGTAAATGATCTCATATAGTCTTATAACGATCCTTCGAAACATTATGACTGTTTTACAGATTAGGGGACTTGTCCAAAGTTACTCAACTATGAAGAGTCAAGATTCAAATCCAGAGACATCTGACTTCATTTCCCTTCATAACAACCATCTAAGGAAGTTCCTATTACTTTGGGAACTCCTAGTAGCAGGTGGTTAAAAAAAACTCCTGGACAACATACTATGCTATTTGAATCATCCTACTTCTTACACGTTCCTCCAGGATGCACTCTTCTCCCATTCTGAAACTGACAGTTCTCTTTACAAACTGTGTATGTTTCATTCCTGGATTGCATCTGAGCTGCCGTCATGGAACAGGCATTGAGTTTTAGCGTGTGTGATGTCCCATGTGTTCATTTTGTCTCCCCACACTATAAACTTGAGAGGCAAGGCCAACTCTTTTATGTCTTCAAATGCTTTGCTGCCAAACACAGGATTGGAAATGGCCAACAAAGACTAAAATGCTGCTTCTCTACCCTTTTCACTATTCCATCTACTGGAAATTTAAGCAAGACTTGCAGAGATCACTTCAGGTTATCTGTTCCCCTACAAGAAACACTTGTGGTTTGACCTGAAATAGTTTTCTGCTGATTCTTTCTCTACAGCCCTGAACCCTAAAAACAAATGAAATGCATCAACACAATACTAAATGCCTACACATTATTTCTATTATGTCTTTAAAAAAAGAGTGAAAGCTTTTTCATGTTTGCTTTAAATCAACCATGTAGAAACTGGAGGGACCAGTGAAGAGAAATAGAGGGAATGAACTCAAATGCTCTAACTTGCAATAGGATGGTTGGGTTCTTACTTTGACTCACCTGACCTTTACAACCATTAGCCAGCTCACATGATGCCCAAACAAGTTGCTGAGCCTCCTGCCCATCCTCGGTATATATCCCTGGTTTCCTGTCTCAAGCTTTAGGCCAATCTCCATCAACACTGACCTCACATGAATACTAAATGCAGATATCTGACCTCATATTTCTCTGCCAGTCAGATCCCTGGCCTCTTTACTACAGACCTTAAGGACCAGTTCTCAAACTCATCTCATTGGCATCTTTTCACATCACGAAATCTATCTGGTCAGGATTTGAATAAAACTGTATTTTTACTTTAATACAAGAGTCAACATGGGCAGTGACTAAATAAAGGGGGTGGGGACAGAGTTAACACGAGCCACCTATGCTGTTACATATATATATATATATCCCGATTAATTTCAGTTGGTGAAGAGGAAGACCCTCGGGCACAGATTTCAACACTGTGCTGGACTCAGACCCAAAATCCTTTGACTTATTTTTATTTTTTGGGATGAGGTCTCGCTATGTTGCCCAGGCTGGAGTACAGTGGCTATTCATAGGCACTATCATAGTGCAGGGTAGCCTTGAACTCCTGGCCTCATGATCCTCCCACCTCAGCCTCCCTAGTGGCTGGTAGCTGGGACTACAGACACAACCAGCCCTCTGACTTATTTTTACTACTGTGCTGTGAAACTCACCCGATCTTTACTTTGGCCTTTATTATTGAGGCTTCCTTAAAGCAGTGGTTCTCAAAGTACCAGGTCCTGATCAGCAGCATCAGCATCAATTTGTTAAAAATACAAATGCTCTATGGGGCCCTACCTCAGACTTACTGAATCAAAACTCCTTAGTCAAGACTTAACTGCTGGTAAGTGACTGAGTTTTTGGTCAAAGGCATTTCCTTTTAGCACTTGTTCTCTGGGTCCTGATTTTTCTTCACTTATTTCAGCAGAATGACCTTTCCCATTGTATTCCATCAGAGAGTGCTAATTAGAAGCAAAACCACGGCTTAATTGTCTTTTTTTTTTTTTAACTTCGCATTCCCAAGTTATACTGTCATTTTCTTTTTGTGACTATGTCCTTGAAAATCTAGGGCAATAGGTCTGCTCAGTGTTGTTGATTTTCTTATCCACAAGACTGGTTTCACTTTATTAGAACTTTCTAGTTCCAAAATTAGGCTATCCTGCTAACTTCCTTCCCACTTGAGTGTTCCACTACATACATTCCACAGCCCTTTACACTTGGAAATACTTTCACACATTGGCTTGCAGGCTAGATTGTCCACCTTTTATCTGTAAAAGGTAAAACAGAAACTCAGTGAGATTAAAGCCATAGCTATAAAGTAGTGAAGTTTAAAGTTCTAGTACCTACTTCAGTCCAAGCACGCAATACATTTAACAAGTATGTGAATGACCACGGAAGCCAGATCTTTGACTTCTAGGCGGTTTTCTTTCCTTTTTTTTTTTTGAGATGGAGTCTCGCTCTGTTACCCAGGCTGGAGTGCAGTGGCACGATCTCGGCTCACTGCAACCTCCGCCTCCCAGGTTCAGGCAATTCTCCTGCCTCAGCCTCCCAAGCAGCTGGGATTACAGGTGCACGCCACCATGCCCAGCTAACTTTTGTATTTCTAGTAGAAACGGGGTTTCACCATGTTGGCCAGGCTGGTCTCGAAATCCTGACCTCAAGTGATCCGCCTGCCTTGGCCTCCCAAAGTGCTGGGATTACAGGCATGAGCCACTGCACCCAGTTTCTGGCTGGTCCTTTCTATCTCTAGATCACACAATCTCTCATGTTACATAGTTGTGGGAATAGACAAGTCTAGCTCCAAAAAGCGTTAATAATCTTGTCCCGTTTATTTTCCTAGCTCCCAAGTTGTGGTGTTGCCACCAGTATTAGAACACAGTGGTCTCCAAAATCTTGCCAATGAATCCTCCAAGGTGCGTACCAAGTTCCAGAATAACTGAAAGAACATCACATACACATGCTGGGTACAGTAGCTCACATCTGTAATCCCAGCACTTTGGGAGGCCGAGGTGGGAAGACTGCTTAAGGCCAGGAGTTCAAGACCACCCTGGGCAACATAGTGAGACCTTGTCTCTACCCTCCTCCCCAACCCCCCCCCAAAAAGCACCACCTGTCAAGGAGAATGGCATGGCAACATGGCTGAAACACAGAGCCTTATCTAAAGACCCACAGGGCTAGAATGGAGAAAGAACTCTCAGAACAAACTTCAGATAGGTAAAAAACCTGGTAATGTCAGTAGAAAATGAGAAACAAATAGTCTGGCTTCCTTCAAGGACTAAACGACCTGAGTTACTCCCATAAAATGGTGGAGAGTAGAGCCCACAAGATTACTGAATGGCAGAGATCTTTGCAACGAATGCCAGCTTCCAGTACACACTTCCACAGGAAAGTGAAGGTTAATCTAGCTTAATTAAGTGCTTTCACTCCTCTACACCTCTGATAGGAGAAAGAAAACCAGGCTACACTGGAAGTTAAATCTCAGTTGGACTTAAACTTTTTCTAGTTTTCTTTTTTTTTTGGAGACGGAGTTTCACTCTTGTTGCCAGGGCTGGAGTGCAATGGCACAATCTCGGCTCACTGCAACCTCCACCCCCCGGGTTCAAGCAATTCTCCTGTCTCAGCCTCCCAAGTAGCTGTGATTACAGGCACCTGCCACCACGCTGGCTAATTTTTTATTTTTTTTTATAGAGATGGGGGTTTCACCATGTTCGCCAGGCTGACCTCAGGTGATCTGTCCGCCTTGGCCTCCCAAAGTGCTGGGATTATAAACGTGAGCCACCGCACCCGGGACTTTTTCTAGTTTTCAACATTGTTATCTATACATCCTCAAGTGTAAGCTGTCACAGGAAGAAAAATGTGTCTTTTTTTTTTTTGAGACAGAGTCTTGCCCTGTCACCCAGGCTGGAGTGCAGTGGCGTGATCTTGGCTCACTACAACCTCCACCTCCTGGGTTCAAGCAATTCTCCTGCCTCAGCTTCCTGAGTAGCTGGGACTACAGGCGCCCGCCACCACGCTTGGCTAATTTTTGTATTTTTAGTAGAGACAGGGTTTCACCATATTGGCCAGACTGGTCTTGATCTCCTGACTTTCTGATCTGCCCACTTCGGCCTCCCAAAGTGCTGGGATTACAGGCGTGAGCCACCGCGCCCGGCCAGTTCTTTATTTCTTTCTTTTTCTTTTCTTTTTTTTTTTTGAGACGGAGTCTTGCCCTGTCACCCAGGCTGGAGTGCAGTGGTGCGATCTTGGCTCACGGCAAGCTCCACCTCCCAGGTTCACGCCACTCTCCTGCCTCAGTCTCCTGAGTAGCTGGGATGACAGATGCATGCCACTACACCCGGCTAATTTTTGTAGTAGAGGCGGAGTTTC
Organism: Gorilla gorilla gorilla; assembly: GCF_029281585.2. Taxonomy (NCBI): domain Eukaryota; kingdom Metazoa; phylum Chordata; class Mammalia; order Primates; family Hominidae; genus Gorilla; species Gorilla gorilla. Next base: position 130,357,634 of record NC_073236.2, on the reverse strand, counting down.
ACCATGTTGGCCAGCTGGTCTCGAACTCCTGACCTCAGGTATCTGCCTGCCTTGGCCTCCCAAAGTGTTGGGATTACAGACATGAGCCACCGTGCCTGGAAAAATGTGTAGTTCTTTTACATGGGCAAGTTTCTACTATTAAAAAAAAATAACCATCACAGGGCATCCTAAGTAGCCTAGCTAGCAGTGGCAGCTACTGCCCTCAGTAGCATGTCATAAGCAAAAGCAAAGTAAACATCCAAATAAAATGAATTAAGCCAGCTTGCCACAGCCTAGCATTGCAAGTCTACAGTATGCAATTTCACATGTCAAATCAGCAAGAAAATTCCTAACGTCTTTAGCTAAAATTACAGTAATTAAACAACTCTTTTGATAAGCACTTGAGTAAGAACCCCAGATATTCCTGAAGAAACTGTGTTAGAGCTCAAAAGAATTTAGGAGCCTAGTGTAGTAAGGCCTGTTGTATTGCCTGACTTTTACTCAGCGCTCAACCCAGTTTCAAGCCTACTTAATAATTCGTATCCCAAGAAAGCCCTTATTAGCTCTTTGCTAGCTGAATAAATTCTAACTCCACCATGGCTTCTGTGGAGGCCCAGGCTATGATATGTTGCAGAAATAGTGTCTGAGGACAAAGAACAGATAAGAAAGTTAATCTCTGCATAACCCATTCAGTAATGTGTAATGAAAATATCACTCTCAAAAGTGGAAGTCTCCCCTTTTTTCTGAAGGGCATTAAGGGATACTCATGGCTCAGCAAATTCTGAAGTAGAAATTGTCACAGTGCTGTAGGTAGAAGAGACTCAACAACGCCATCATGAAAAAAACTTCTGGAACTATTCACAACAGTAAAATTATGACCAACTTATAGTCCTAGGACATGGATTGCAGAAATCTTTAAGACCATCCATAAGAAATGGCTTTCAAACTTATTTGAAATCAATTTGACATCACAACCCACTTTTCATACATGCATAAACTGAAACTGGTTTCACAAAGTATTATTTCCCTTATAACATGCTACATATTTTCCCTTCTATTAAAAAAGTTGGCTGTCACCCATGAAGTTTGTTACCAGTTGGTCATGACTAGAGTTTAAAAAGCACTGATCAATTGCTTTAATCTTAAAAAAAAAAAAAAGGCAACATAACACAGTTGCTAAGAGTACTAACTTTGAAGTAGGACTGCCCAGGTTCAAATCCTGACACCGCTACTTGGCTATGAAGCCCAAGTCCTAGGTCATGTCACTAACTTCGGTGCTTCAGTTTCCCCCTCCAGAAATCAAGAGAAACCTTCTAATAAAACTTTGTTATCAAACTGAGTTTTATTTGTGAGGATGCCTAAAAAACATGATTGGCCCGGGACCCTGGCTGATGGCCTTTCCACTATATTGCAGCACTGAGCATGCAAATAACATTGATTATATAAGGGCCTTTGGTGTAAAGCATGTAAAATAAATGTGACAAGCAATGCTGGACGATAAATGCTTATTTCCTTACTTTCAGAAAGTAACTAGAGGGCTCATGCCTTAAAAAAAAAAAAACTTACCAGATAAATATGAACTAAAGCCTTCAATTTCTGAGTGGCAAGGAAAAAAAACAATTTTCATTAAGAATTCTTTTTAATTTAGCCAGTAGAGATTGAGATTTGGAGTTATTTGCCTCTGATTCTTGTCTAGTTTCAGGCCAAACACTAGCTAGTTGCTAGGACCTTGGGCAAGTCTGCAGTCTCCTTGGGCTCATTTCTATAATCGTAAGATGAGAGTTAGGCCCAAGATGTTGTAACACTGCCCCTTTTGAGGTTTTCCCCAAAGGGCAAAACTGACAGACTAAGGGGAAAGTCAAAGAAAAGAAAAACAAAAATCATCTCCAAAGATGCTAGAAAAAAAAAAAGAATAGCGTTATTTACTTGCCATAGTAAGGATGGTGAAGTACTCACAGCAGGCAATAGTGGCACAGAAATTGACTTGGTATGGCGTCTTGAGTTCAACCTCTAGTTGGCTACTTAATAGACATGTACATAAATGTTTTTGTTTTAGGACAGGGTCTCACTCTATCACTGGGGCTGGACTGCAGTGGTGCAATCACAGCTCATCACAGCCTTGACCTCCCGGGCTCAGGTGATCCTCCCACCTCAGTCTGGCAAGCAGCTGGGACTACAGGCATGCATCACCATGCCTGGCTAGTATTTTTGTAGAGGCAGGGTTTTGCCATGTTGTCCACTGGTCTCAAACTCCCGGGCTCAAAAGATCCACCTGCCTTGGCGTCCCAAAGTGCTGCGATTATAGGCGTGAGCCATGGCACAAGGCTCACATACATAACTTTGAGCTAATAATTTCTTTTTTTTTTTGAGATGGAGTCTCGCTTTGTCGCCCAGGCTGCAGTACAGTGGTGTGATCTCAGCTCACTGCAAGCTCCACCTGCCGGGTTCACGCCATTCTCCTGCCTCAGCGTCCCGACTAGCCGAGACTACAGGAGCCTGCCACCATGCCCGGCTGATTTCATTTTTTTCTGATCAGATGTTCTGTCACTTAAGGGCACTTGAGATGATTAAATATGAATGTGCATAGTACATGACCAGGTATCCAAAAAGACTTCAATAAACGTTGGTTCCTTCTAACTAAAAGGGCTGTATAAACATGCTAAGATGTTATAATTTTAGGGGCAGTCTCCAGCATTTCCTCCCGGGTATTATTACTTGCCACCTCCAAAGCATTAGCTCTGAAGGCATAACCTTTTCTTTTTTTTTTCTTCTGAAAGAGACAGGGTCTCTTTGCGTTGCTCAAGCTGGAGTGCAGTAGCTATTCACAGGCATGATCATCAAGCACCACAGCCCCAAACTCCTGGGCTCAAGTGATCTTCCTACCTCAGCGTACCTGGTAGCTGGGACAACAGGGTCATGCCACTGCACCTAGCTGGCATAGAAATTTTTTTTTTTGAGACACTGTCTCATTCTGTTGCTCAGGCTGGAGTGCAGTGGCACAATCACTGCTCACTGCAGCCTCAATCTTTCGGGCTTAAGCAATCCTCCCACCTCAGCCCCCTGAATAGTGAGGACCACAGGCGTGCACCACTATGCCCCGCTAATTTTTGTATTTTTTGTAGAGATGGGTTTTGCCATGTTGCCCAGCTGGTCTCAAACTCCTAGGCTCAAGCAGTCCACCCACCTCAGTCTCCTGAAGTGCTGGGATTACAGGCACGAGCCACAGTGCTTGGCCAGCATAGCCACTTTAAAATGAAGTGTGGGTTAAGGAGTAAACTGGCAAGTTTGCCCCAAATTCGATTTCATGATGATCTTGACATCTACACAGTGGTGTCACTTAACAGGAGTATGTTCTGAAAAACGCCTCGTTAGGCGACTTCATCGTTGTGCAAATATCACAGGATGTACTTACACAAGTACATGGCAGAGCCTACTACACACCTAGGCTATGTAGTAAAGCCTATATTCCTAGGCTACAAACACGTACAGCACGTTACCGTACTAACTACTGTAGGCAATTTCAACAAAACTAAATATTTGCTAAACACAAAAGATACAGTAAAAATCACTGCTGTATATGCAGTTCTTGCTACACGTAAACTGTTTAGCTAAATAACATTAATTCCAGAGAAGGCAAAGCTTACCAAATACAAATTCTACATGGGAGAGTGATAGAGATATAAGGCAGAATAAAACATGCAAAATTGCGGTCAGGCACGGTGGCTCACACCTGTAATCTCAGCACTTTGGGGGGCCAAGGTGGGCAGATCACCTGAGGCCACGAGTTCAAGACCAGCCTGGCCAACATGGTGAAACCCCATCTCTACTAAAACTACAAAAATTAGCCATGCGTGGTAGAGGGCACCTGTAATCCCAGCTACTCAGGAGGCTGAGGGAGGAGAATCGTTTGAACCCGTGAGGTAGAGGGTGCAGTGAGCCGAGTTTGTGCCATTGCACTCCAGCCTGGGCAACAAGAGTGAAACTCCGCCTCAAAAAAAAAAAAAAAAAAAAAAAGTAAACATGCAAAATTACCTTCATCAGTTTAAAGTGAAAGTCTTTCTAAACCATAAAGAATGATTGTTACTTTTAAAATATATCTAATGACATGAACCTACAGTGAGACTCATCATTGGACAAAGTCACTTCTGTTCCTGTCTGTAATAGGCCTAATATTTCTGAATGACTCAGCTCCTAAAAATTAGCCCATCTCAAAATCAGTGACCAAGATTCTGATCTTCTCAAATTATTTCACTCTTCAGTTGTAGTTTTTATGCATCTTTAAATGGCCTTCCTAATATTTTCACCATTTTTTAAGAAGTCTCTACTGATACATATTTAAGCTACAAGGTATAAGTATATTCTACCAACCGTGTCAAAAGAACTTACTGATCTTTGCCAACCAAAGATTAACAAATGAATGTACAAATATGTTGAAATAAAAATCTCTCGATTCTATTCTCGTGTTAGAATGCAATTTAAAAAATTATTATTAATATCTACCTAAATGCCATTAAGAAAAAACTGCCAAGTTCTAACTACAAAATAGGTGCAATATTTAAAATTTCTGATCTCAGAAAGTAATTTAAAAACTTAAAGACAAAGCTGATAGATTTAAATCCTCCCCCCATCCCAAAACTTTACTTACACTCTTTTCCTCAGGAAAGGTGTCCTCTCTCCTACTGAGTTCTTAGCAGTGTTCTATATCCTCTTCCTCTAGTGCCAGGAAGCCCAAAAAGCAGAGTCAAAAGGAGATACCACAGGCTGAGCCCGCTTTTAAAAGATGCAGAGCTTTTCTAAAGCAAGGAGACGTTTCAAGTTGGGACTAAATGTTGAGAATAATCTTTTTTTTTTTTTTGAGACAGTCTCGCTCTGTCACCCAGGCTGGAGTGCAGTGGCGTGATCTCCGCTCACTGCAACCTCCGCCTCCCAGATTCAAGCGATTCTGCTGCCTCAGCCTCCCAAGTAGCTGGGATTACAGGCCTATACCACCAAGGCTGGCTAATTTTTGAATTTTTATTTTCATTATTTTTTGAGACAGAGTCTTCCTCTGTCGCCCAGGCTGGAGTGCAGTGGCACAATCTCAGCTCACTGCAACCTCCGCCCTGCAGACTCAAGTGATTCTCCTGCCTCAGCCTCCTGAGTAGCTGGGATTACAGGCATGTGCCACCACACCTGGCTATTTTTTCCCCCCAAGACGGAGTCTTGCTCTGTCACCCAGGCTGGAGTGCTGTGGCGCGATCTCGGCTCACTGCAACCTCTGCCTCCCAGGTTCAAGCAATTCTCCTACCTCAGCCTCCTGAGTAGCTGGGATTACAGGTGCCCACCACCATGCCTCACTACTTTTTTTCTATTTTTAGTAGAGATGGGGTTTAACCATGTTGGCCAGGCTGGTCTCAAACTCCTGACCTTGTGATCCACCCACCTCGGCTTCCCAAAGTGCTGGGATGACAGGCGTGAGCCACTGCACCCAGCCATTTTTTTGTATTTTCAGTAGAGATGGAGTTTCACTATGTTGGCCAGGCTGGTCTTAAACTCCTGACCTCAAGTGATCCACCCGCCTCAACCTCCCAAAGTGCTGGGATTACAGGTGTGAGCCACTGTGCCCAGCCTAATTTTTGTATTTTTAATAGAGACAGGGTTTCACCATATTGGCCAGGCTGGTCTTGACCTCCTGACCTCAAATGATCTGCCCGCCTCAGCCTCCCATAGTGCTGGGATTACAGGCCACCGCGCCTGGCTAGAAAATAATCTATTCTTTAAGGCCACTTTGATAACATAATTCATTACTCAGTACATACCATTTTACTGGTCTTAAGAAATGATCATTTTTTCTCAATTCAAAATGTTATTTTTACTATGATTTTTATTTAAAAAGTAGTGTCCTGATTTAAATTTTGGGATACCAGAGTCCTACTGAATTCTGCCTTTTCATTTCCCCTTAGAAAACAAGTATAGGTCGGGCGCGGTGGCTCATGCCTGTAATCCTAGCATTTTGGGAAGCTCAGGCAGGTGGATCACCTGAGGTCAGGAGTTCAAGACCAGCCTGGCCAACATGGTGAAACCCCGTCTCTACTAAAAATAAAAAAAATTAGCCGGGTGTGGTGGCGGGTGCCTGTAATCCCAGCTACTCGGGAGGCTGAGGCAGGAGAATCTGTTGAACCCAGAAGGCGGAGGTTGTGGTGAGCCAAGATCGCACCACTGCACTCTAGCCTGGGCAAGAGTGAAACTCTGTCTCAAAAAAAAAAAAAAAAAAAAAGAAAACAAAACAAGTGTAAATGAAGCCTTGTTTCATATTCACATTTTAGGATCAAGAAGAATCCTACATAGCTATTTTTTCAGATTATCTTCTGACTTAAAAATCAGTTCTCAAGTCATTCAGTCTCAGTTATTTTACTAATCTGAGATTGGTTAGTAAAATAATAGCTATTGTGACACTATAAAACCAAAATTATTTTGAACTCACTAATAGTAAGATTGAATGTTTACAAACAGAAGCATAGAGTCCCCAACTTAATTTTTTGACTTTACAATGGTGTGGAAGTGACAGGCATTCAGTAGAAAGTATACTTCAAGTACCCACACAATCAATGGTTTTCACTTTCTGTGTTCAACAAATTACCTGAGCAATCCAACGCTTTAGTATAAAGTAGGCTTCATGTTCTTTGATTTTGCCCAACTGTAGGGCTAAGTGTTCTGGGCACATTTAATGTAGGATAGGCTAAGCTATAATGTTCATTAGGTTAGGTGTATTCAGTGCAGTTTTGACTTCGTATTTTCAACTTGCAATGGGTTTATCAGGGTGTAGCCTCATTTTAAGTTGAGGAGTATCTGTGTCTGAACTCTTACATTCCTTTTGAATATCCACTGAGGCACAATTCTATTAACAGCCAAGGCACTCACAATCACATAATTAACTTTGCTAGTTTTAAAATGTCCACTTTATTCCATATAACACTTAACCAGATATCATTTACATCTGAGGAAGAGATGGCCCATGAGACTGATCTATAGTAAAACACTCTAAGAAATGCAGTCCAATTTTATACATTTCCAGGCATCCCTAGACAAGTGTGTCACAATGCACAATGTGGAAATATAGGTATCACTACTACATTTTACATAAAAGGGAAGTATCAATAAACTTTAGAAAGTAGTAAATTCACCTGTCCCTTAAAATATGGGTATGCAATTGTTACAAAGCCATAGTAAATGGTTTATAAAATGTACTTTTATTTTATGTTACTCTGCTGTTACATAGGGCATAACATTTTCACAAGGCTTTTTTGGGACTACAGTCAATGATTAGCAACACACAATAGTGGTCCAACTCTCTAAATAACAATCACTAGACAAACTGGACACCCTCTCACATGTGCACAAATCTGCATGGAAAAGTACTAAAGTTTTAGACTTGGACTTGTGTACTTTATTTCCCCTTTCTAGTGTATTAAGAAATGACATGCACTTTAATTTGCCAAAAGCAATGCTTGTATTCTGGCAGCAACATGCTACTTCTATCACATAGTAAAGTGAATACCAGAACTACAAAGGCAGGAGGTGTAAGTGATTTTTTATTGGGAGGGGAGGTTGGCAACTTAAACAGCAGCAAATAAAGAGTGAATAACGAAACTCCCTGTTGCCACAGATACACAAGACCTCCGTATGTGATACAGGAGCCATTTCAATTTGTGACCCCTAGACAGAGATGGCAAGTGCTTTTCCATTCAATCTAATACTTCCGGATTCCTACTAAAAAGGAATACATTAAGAGCATGGAAAAGTTGCTTATTGAAAGGAAACCCCCGAAGAGTAAGGGAGGGAATGTAGAAATTAAGAAGTTATGTGGAATACTCTTTAAATTGTAATTAACTACATTTTCTTATTTTCACAGTAATACAAAACACAGTCACTTGCAGAACTGGTTCAGATTACTTAAATACCAGATACATTTTTAGTCCTCTACATAAGTGTTTGGGAGTTACTTATGTTTATATGAAATGAAGCTATTAATACTTTTCTACAGCAGTACTGCACACCAGGAAGGCCAAGACAAACACAAATCAAGGAATGAAGTTTTCCCAAAGCTGCAGTGTGAAAAGACTATAAACAGTTGATTCCATACACACGAATGGGTTTCTTTGCTATAGGAAATCCAAGTGGAATAAGGAATGGAGATGTGTAAAAAGGTTTCTTGAAGGAAAGAAGGATGACACCCTGTATGGATTTAGTTTTCAGCCCCTTCTGCCGCATCACATTCTTCTCCTGCACTGTCTGATGTCCAAAGCTAGAAAAAGAAGAATCATATTAAGTTACTATTTCTAGATTAGGCAATTACACTAAGTACTATTGTTATATCAAAATTAACTACACGAGTAGTAAATTCCTCAAACAATGGAGATCTTGACTAAGACTGAAGTTCTCTCTCAAAACCCCAAAGACCATCACCTTCCCGAAGTACATCCTTGCAGACCTTTCACTATGCACTTACAAAATGACATACATACTTATACCACTGGAGCATGGTTTTATAGCTTCCTTTTTATTTAAAAAGCATTTGGCCAGGCACAGTGGCTCACGCCTGTAATCTCAGCACGTAGGGAGGCCGAGATGAAAAGATCGCATGAGGCCAGGAGTTCAACAGCCTGGACAGCATAGCAAGATCCCATGTCTACAAAAAATTTCAAAAACAAAATTGGCCAGGTACGGGGTGGTGTGTGCCTATAGTCCTAACTACTCAGGAGGCTGAGGCAGGAGGACTGCTTGAATCCAGGAGGTTGAGGCTGCAGTGATCCATGATTATGACACTGCACTCCAGCCTAGGCAACAGGGTGAGATCCTGTCTCAAAAAAAAAAAAAAAGAAAGAAAGAAACTTTTTAAAAAAGGCACTCTACTTTCAGAATAAGCAAAGTGATAGTCTCTATTCCCAGCAGCCCAATGCTCTTCTTGAAAGCACTACTGCATTATTATTATGGACTAATAAAGCAAAACATTTTCACAGGGAGGAAAAAGCCACAATCATGGTTAACAATTTTCAAGTGTGTGAAGGGCTAAACTATAGGAAAAGCAGACTTACTTTGTGTTTCTCCAAGAATTAAATAGAAGTGGGTGATGGAAGCTACAGGGAAGCAATGTGTGCATGTATAGACAGGGTTCTTGAATTAGACAGAATGTTAAAACTAAGTGGATCTTCCAGGATCTCTCTGATTTTAGGATAGAAAGATGAAGTGAAGAAGAGAAGTCAGTATTAATTGACTATAATTGCACTTTATTAGACCAACAGCAAGACATTAGTGTTAATTTCAGAAAAGCCAGAATCTTACATAATCCTTAGATTATTAAGATACTAAATAAAAACAAACAAAACAAAATCCCCCAAAGACCTGTCTCCATAATAGAGATAACAAAACAAAACCGATTAAAAGATAGTTAGCTCCAAGGTATACATCTAGGAAGAGGTATAACTGCCTAATTTGCTCTTCCTCTGTAGAACTATTTGCTGATCATCTTCCATTGTCCCCTCACAACCACAGGCACTTCTCATGGCTAGAAATGCAGGGTCTTCGTTCCCCTTTCAGTGGATTCATAATTACCCTATTCAGCAAAATTGAATAGACATGGTGGTAATATTTAAAAAATCCTATCTAGTAAATGATAAAGCACCAAACTAGGGGGCTGGGAGGACGAGATCTATATTAAAAGATTTGTTCCCTTCTTTTTCCTTCTGTGAAGTCTAAGATTTTACCTATCAAATTTACTTGAACCTACAAAAGAATGTTAAAGTAAAGCTTAAGCTGTACTTTTTCTTGATTACTTCCTTTATCAATTGCCTATCTAAGAAGCAGGGAGAAAAAGACAAACAAAACAGAAGCTTTTGCCTAGAAGCAGAGAAGGAGTAAGTTTAGGTATAGGTTTACTCCCTAAATGCTTGTAGAACATCACGCACAATTCACAAAGTAAACTTTTATTAGAACAAGGTACTTCCTGTGATTTTAAGAAAGCCTAGATACTTAGATAGTCCCTAACTGGCTATAGCTGATTTGCCCCAAAATATTGAAACTTGATAAGCTCTTTATTAACATAATTTATCAACATCTTCATCCCAATGAAATAGTAATATTAATATTGAGTTCCTATCATGTTAGAACCTTCTCAGGAAGGACTGATAAAATGTCTATTCAACTTGAAAACCTGCCTACAAAATAATGTTCATCCCATAAAATACTAACACGTATCTCATACTTTCAGCTCTTATGTATCTTCCCTAAAAGACACGAAGTCCAAAATAAAATATAAATACTTTTGTTTCTGAAAAGAAAATAAAATTAAAAGAGTAAACAACTCACTGTTAGGTTGTCTCTAAGCAACTGCATGATGAGGGTGCTGTCTTTGTATGAGTCTTCATTCAGTGTATCAAGCTCAGCAATGGCCTCATCAAAAGCCTGATAAATATTAATATCCATGGTAAAATATGTGCATTGACAAAAACTGGTTATTCTACAATTACAAACCATTTTTACAAAATAAGTGAACACCCACCTTGTGTTCTACCATCAACAAACTCAACAGAACCATTCTCTCACACTCCCAGTTTAAGAACTTACGAGTATGACTGGAATTTTATAAAACTATACATTTAGTAAACAAGCATGTCTCGGTTCTTTCACAGGACAACGGAACAGCGGCAATGCTTAACAGACTTCTTTCCAGTTAAGTAGTACTTATCTCTACAGGGTCCTCTTTATTCTCTCGTTTTGAGCCACTCTGAGGAATGTGGCTGATGCACAGCTATTCTAGTAACCAAACCTGGCAGGCATGACTTTCTAATCTTTTGTTTCCTTCTTAACATCATTTATCCTTCTTTGATTACTCTGCTCAGTATGCTCTGTAGGCACATCACTGCCTATAATCATAGGGTAGAGTAAGGTGTCAGGGGTAGGAGTAGGTAATCATGATGGGAAGAAAAAGAGGAGATTTCAAAATAAATATAGTAGAAATCATCCCTGGGTATCCAAGTAAAATACCTATAAATTAACATACCTGGTATCTCAAATAACTGTAGCTAAAGTAGGTATTTCCTGGACACACATCTTACCGTTTTAGCCAGCGTGCAGGCAAGCTCTGGGTTATTAAGAATCTCATAGTAAAATACAGAAAAGTTAAGAGCAAGCCCCAGGCGGATTGGGTGTGTGGGTTGCATCTCTTTCTTGCTTATATCAAATGCCTCTTGGTAAGCTCCTTGGGAATTATCTATCGTTTCTGTGAAGAGCAAAAAATAAGAAGTGCAATATTAAAAATAACCATCCAGTACACAGTACATTAACAACTTGAACATATGCTACTAGCTCTCGGTAGAACCAAGATTTTTTCTCTGTATGGGTCTTTTAAAATCATGGTAGCTAACAAAAAACATTATCGTGGCCAGGCGCGGTGGCTCACGCCTATAATCCCAGCACTTTGGGAGGCCAAGGTGGATGGATCACTTGAGATCAGGAGTTCAAGACCAGTCTAGCCAACATGGCGAAACCCCATCTCTACTAAAAAATACAAACATTAGCCAGGCGTGATGGCGGGCATCTGTAATCCCAGCTACTCAGGAGGCTGAGGCATGAGAATCGCTTGAACCTGGGAGGCGGAGGTTGCAGTGAGCCGACATCACACCACTGCACGCCAGCTTGGGCGACAGAACGATACTCTGTCTCAAAAACAAACAAACAAAAACAATATTGTGTACTGGGTATTTAAGAACTTGTTTATGGCCAGGTGCAGTGGCTCATATGCCTCTAATCCCAACACTTTGGGAAGGTGAGGCAGGGGGATCACTTGAACCTGAAGAGTTCAAGACCAGCCTGGGCAACACAGGGAGATCTTATCCCTGTCTCTACAAA